>NC_032000.1:11799660-11823110 GCF_001879085.1 Nicotiana attenuata | reverse complement strand
CGTTAAATATATATATATATATATATATATATATATATACATATAAATTTTATACAATTTTTGGCTATTAATTTTACAGTGGCTATACAGTGTTATTTTTTCAATTTTTTATGATATTCTTAAGTTTGTATAAAGTTAAAGTTTGTAGATAAATCTCCTTCTAGATCTAATGATGTTCACTTGTCTCAGTACATCGGATCTAGAGTAGAATATATAAATCAATGCTTGGTTATCACTCATGGATGTTTTAATTAAAATTCACATGATTTTTGCACCATTTCAAAGTTTTCGTTAATAAAGAGGATTTGTTTTTTATTTATTTTAATTTTTTTAAGAATCAATTGACCTCAAATCGAGGAAGCCATCTTTATCGGTGTCCATAGACAACTAGAAGAAATTCTATGTAACACCATTGACTAGATGAAAAGAACAGAAAGACCATTTCAACAAATCGAAAGAGAAAAAAAATCAACCAAAAATAATTAGTTTTTTCAGAATATATAGAAATCATAACTTATAATAGAAAAGCTCAACAAAAAAAAAAATCTACCTCTGATTTGGTTGCTCCATTTGGAAAAAAAGGCCTTAAGTAGAATTTTTATGTTTAGGGCAAGAAGACCTGCAATAACAAGAGAGATTAAAGGGAAAACTAAGCCTAATGCTGAGTTTAAATACTGAGTTGTTTTCACGCTATTAATGTTATATGTGGTCCCATTACAAAATCCACATTAGATTATATTACTTTTGACTTATTAATTGTTTCTCATTCAATTTTTGCAAGATATTTTAAAATCTCCCATTTTAATATTGCTAAAGTTATTTATTAAACATTTAACTAATTCTATCATAATGTATCTACCAAACTTATTATTATCATCAGTATTGACAAATGCATCTATTTTCATATTCTCACTTAGTTTAAGTAAGATACAAAATATTGCCAGTAAATCTTAGCTGAAATTATCTTTTCTCCTAAACTTTTAATCCATCCAATATGAGCCAATTTATGCAGGATTAAAAAGATAGAGCAGATGTCATTTTGATTTTGCATACATAAAAAAGAATTATAGTAATATTTAGAAATATCATTATGATTTTCTTACTAACCTTTAAAACAATAGTAGTAGATCAAATAATTAAATCGTCATAATTACTCAAACAGTCACACAACAAATAGTTGTAAGTACGTACGTAGTAACATTTTGTATCCGCTAGTTCCTCCGGTGTTTGCATGTGACGCTTTTGAGGCAAATAGATTAAGAACTGCGTTTACTAAACAAATGTATTACAGATAGTATTAACTATCAAGTGCCAACGGGTCAGCTCCTTAAGACATGAATATTTAATCCGCAGACATCCCTTATTTTGTGATGATGCATATCAGTATTTATTAATAAAACGTGCATTGTACGTTAATAATAACATATAACGGATTAGTCAATTATTTATATGAAGGCACAACAAATATAATATATAAAATACAATAATTATTTAAATATAAAAAATTATCATTACATTAGCATAATACGTGAATTCAAAAAGATTAGACAGCATATGAACCTGCAAAAATGATCAATTTAGTCATGTTAGTTTGATAATATTATTATGTACTTATAATTTAGAAAATTGCAATATGATGATATCTAACATAATATTTTTTTTATGGATAATTTTTTTTTGTTTTGTCTATGTTCACTTCTAATGCATTGGTTACCAGGGGCGGATCTACGTAGTCCGTGCCGGATGCTGAAGCACCCATTGACCCCGGCGTGAACTATGTACAGTTATACAAGAAAACATAGGAAAATAATATAATGAATTAGTAAGCACCCACAAACCAAAAGCGCTCATGGGTGCTTCGGTTCAAAGCTGAAGCTAAGAGCCTTTTTTTAAGCCACACGGCTTCGATTCCGGATTGGGACAGCTTTTCGCCAAGCATGCTACTTCTAAAGGCAGACCAAACCGTTCTCCACTTCTTGATTTTCGGCTCTCACACAAAGAAAGAAGATGCAGCTTCCAGCGAAAAGTAAAAACAAAGAAAACATAACAGCTAGCAATCTCTCTTATGCTTCACAATAATTTCAAAATCAAAACATAAGGAACAAGATAATAAGATTATATTGTTTGTTAAAACCAGAGATTGAAAACATTTAGTAGAGGGATTTTAGATTTTTTTTTCCATGCTTAAACATAACGAACAAGATAATAAGATTATGTTTTTGTTAAAGCCAGAGATTGAAAATATTTAGTAGAGGGATTTTAGATTTTTTTTTCGTGCTTATTGTTTATGCTTTGTACAAAGTTTATTGTTACTATGTGATTAGAAGTCTGTTTTGGTAGTGATAATATTAACTGATGTATTCTCATTGACTTTTTACATTGTCGCGTTAGAATAGTCGTGCACTTATATTATATAATCAGTAGCAAATTTATGTTAAAGGAAATAAGCACCCACGGTCTTAAAATCCTGGATCCGCCACTGTTGGTTACTCTATCATGACCAGAACACTTGTTGTTAATGGTGATATCCCTCTTGAAAGTATAATATATAGATGTTTGTGCGAGAATATATATTGCGATAAACACAGTCAAACATTTGAAATTATTTTTTCTTTGCTTTATTTATTGTCATTACAAAATATAAGCGTATAATAAAATTATTTTTCAGATAAATTTAAAATGATATTTTTCGTTTTTGTAAGAATAAAAATTTTATTCTAAGGGTAAGCACATTCTTGAAAGTACATTGACCCATTTTGATTTCCACATGGATGATGTTAGTGTCAAAACCTCTACATAACATCCTTATACCATTACATAAGCCATTTAATAGACCCAAGTATTGCAGTAGCATGATGAGTGCATTTTTCTTCAAAACTAAACTGTATAAAATGGAGGATCAATTTTAAATTTTGAATTTTTCTTCAAAACTAACCTATATAAAATGGAGGATCAATTTTAACTTTGTCCATTATATAAATGTGTGATGACCCGATAGGTCATCTTATGAACTAAAAGCAAATTATGTGTTCCAAGGCCTTAAAAACGTCATTTTATCCCTCCTCGATTTTGTGTGCACAGTCCGGACATGTTTCCGGAAAGCTTTTATGTTGAAAGTTGATAAAAATAAGGAATTTTGCTTTAAAACCTCATTTGAGTTGACTTCGGTCAATATTTTTGGTAAACGGATCCGGACTCGTATTTTGACAGTCCCGGAGAGTTTGTATCGAAATATGGGACCTGGACGTATGCCCAGAATCGGATTCGGAGGTCCTTAGCCCGAGTTATGAATTTTTGTTGAAAATTGAAAGTCTGAAAATTTATTTGTTTTTTAAGAAATTATTGATGCTTGATCTCGTTGGTATCGGGTCCGTATTTTGATTTCGGAACTGGATACAGGTCCAATATAATATTTTTAACTTATCTGTGAAATTTGGAGAGAAACGAGTTGGTTTGACGTGATTCAAGCGTCCGGTTGCGAAAATAAGAATTTCAAAGTGTTCTTGAGAATTTTATTCGATTTGGTGCTAAATTCGGGGTTTTAAGTGTTATTTTCGTGATTTGATCGCACGGACAAGTTGTATGATATTTTATGACCTGTGTGTATGTTTGGTTTGGAGTCCCGAGGGGTTTGGGTGTATATTTGGATCTTTGGTTGAGAGACTAGTAAAGTTAAAAAATTTGGGAGTTTGACCATGGTCAATATCGGGGTAAGACGACCTCTGTTTCGTATTCTGAGTGCGCAAGCAGGTCCGTAGCGTGTTTTATGATTGAAATTCATATATGGTCGGGGTGGTTTCGGATCATTTCGGAGAAGTTTGTGTTTTGCTGATTTCCGGTGCGATAATGTTCATTCGCAATTGCGAACTATGGCAATTTCGAAAACAATATTTATGCGCAAATGCGACGTTTTGTTCGCAAATGCGATAACTGCAGCTCAACAAAAGATGACTTAGACGGGATACTTGATTCATTTCCCAAATTTTCAAAACCTAACCACAAGAGGCGATTTTTCAAAGAATTTTTCTTCCCCAAATCATGGGCAAGTGATTCTAAACTAGTTTCTTTCAATCTTTCACTTCATTTTACAAGATTTGAACCTAAAATCTAAGATTTTCATGGTGGAATTGGGGATTTTTGGGTAGAAACTAGGGATTTGATAACTTGCGAATTTAGACCTCAAATTGAGGTCGGATTCCAAAACCAATTATATATTCGGGCTAGGGGGTGAATGGGTAATCGCGTTTTTGTTCGAATTACGGGTTTGGACCAAGCGGGCCTGGGTGTTGACTCTTTCAAAAATGGCCTATATTGAATTCTTTGCGATCGTGGGTAGATCCTAAGGCTTTATTTGATCCATTTGGTTGGTAAATTGCTAGATTCTATTGGTCCGGAGGCTTATGTGAAGGGAAAAGCTGTGATTGAGCTGTGAGTTTGGCCGTTGGAGCGAGGTAAGTGTTGTTGTTAACCTTGGCTTGAGGGATTAGGTATTATTTGCCTATTTGCTATGTGTTTGGGTGTTGAGTACAACGTATAGGTGAGGTGACGAGCACCTATGCGTTGTTGTCGAGTCATAGCATGCGAGTGAGTCTTATTCTTGTAACTGCTGTATTCTTTGATCACATTGTTCATGCTTAGACTTTCTATGTTGAGAAACTCTTATCATGTTTTACGGAATTTGGTATTGATTGAGTATTAACTCAAAACTGAGGTTGGTATTGTGGAACTAAATATTGAAATAAGACTGGTTCTTGATATTTCTATCTCTCTATTGTTATTGTTCATTGTTTTTGTGAGGGAAAGTGTTAAATCACGAAGGGTGATGCTGTGCAATGTTTTGTGAGCGAGAGTTAATGCACGAAGGGTGATGTCGTGCCATGATATGTGACTTGTTAATGCACGAAGGGTGATGTCGTGCCATTTCTTTTGTTTATATGGTGAGGATGAGAGTTAATGCACGAAGAGTGATGCCGTGCCGTTTCTGTTAATTATTATGGTGAGGTTGAGAGTGAAAACACGAAGGGTGATGCCGTACACTTGTCTTTACTGTGTTTAATACTTTCATTGGTGGAAAGCATACTGTCTGATGTGGTTTCTTTACTGTTACAGTTTTCTTTATCTTCTACTCCCCTCATCATGTTTCCCCTCCCGTTATTATCTGTTCAGCTTCTATTAGTTGTTATTGTGCTCGTATATTGTTTAACTGCACAGGTTTTTGAATGTATCTTGTCTTAGCCTCGTCACTACTTTGCCGAGGATAGACTCGACACTTACTAGTACATAGGGTCGGTTGTACTGATACTGCACTCTGCAGTTTCTGTGCAGATTTAGGTACAGGACCGAGTTGACCCTGAGTCTAGCTGCTGGCTTGATCTGTTTGGAGACCCAAGGTAGTCCTGTTGGCGTCCGCAGGCCCTGACATCCCCTTCTATGCATTTCCTTTACTGTTTCTTTTGTATCGAAAACAGTTGTACTTCCTTCAGCCACCTAACTTGTAGAAAAATCTTAGTAGTTCGTGGATTGTGACACCAGATTCTGGGTAGTTGTGTATAAGTATTAAAGTTATTATGGATTTTCGCGCTTTTCTTTTTACCTTGATATGGCTTATTTAATGTTTATCACTGAAAAACTTAAGAATTTGGCTTAATGATCTCTAACGTTGGCTTGCCTAGTAAGTGAAATGTTAGGCGCCATCACGGTCCCGACGGTAGGAATTCCGGGTCGTGACAAAATACATGATACATACATGCGTAAGAAACAATAAACTTGACATTGTGCCGGTGTAGTGGAATGTTATTTGATGCTAAAGTATCAAGTATTCTTCCTCGTAATAGTTATTAGTACCATCTTCTTTATTACCTTTTATTGCTTAATTAAAACTGAAAAATATTTTGCTTTCAAGTGGAAACTTGGCAATCAACATTATGCAGTTAGCGACATACTTATTCCTCCAAGCTAAGATAATAGAACTTTCTATCATGTAATTTGCAAAACTTATATTTTCATTTAGTTATAGAATATTCTCTTTATTAAGTGATCTTCACAATTATCACCATTGGGGTTGATAACCAATTATTTTGAAAGAACCAAATTATCTTTTATTGCATGCTCTTCCCTGATTCGACTTGACGCAAGAAGTCACTGAATGACGAATCTATTCTTACTCTCATATTTTTTGTTGGCTGGTTTTTATTTTTTATTTTGAGGCTAATGAATTTACCAAAATAGCATGTACAGTCTCTACTCTCATCAATTTTGAAACTACTGTTACTTGATTTAAACCACCTCCTAAAATTATTACTTTCCCACCAAACAATTCATTGATATTCATATATCTCTAAAGCTCTGCATGTTAGTTGTTTTAATCATCTGACGCTTCGCCATTGGCGCTTCATCCCATATTATCAACTCTGATATATTTATGAATTTAACATCATCACTCTGCTTTGATTATGATGGTTGTTTTAGTAGTTTGAAGAGATGTGTTAAATATAGAGTGGGTTGTACGACCCCCTGATAAAATTGTTGCTACAACACCACTAGTTACTATTGCTAACGCTTCTTGATCAAATATTTGCAAGTAATGCATAATATATGAATATTTTTTTATTCCTCCACGTCTTTTTACAAAGAATAATCCCTTATTCAACAGTCGTCTCTTATAATATAATCTTTAATGCTTGCGCGTGTTCAGAATTTAGCTTTGACTATGCATTAAAATCTCCCTTAAGGACTTATATGGCCTTTTGACGCTTAATATTATCCTAATCGATTTTTTATACTTTAATTTCTAGTTTTTCCACCTCCGATGCTCTTCTTATGCAACAAATTTATGAACCCTAAGAGTTTTACAAACTTGAAAAATAATTTTACGTTTTGATGCATTTGAAAAAGAACTGAATTGGATTCCCTTGCTAAATAGTTAATTGAAAAACTTAATTATTTAATCTTAATATTTTTTATTAATTTGTTCATCTCATGTTTTGAATATTTAACCGTAATTATAATTTTTTCACTAAATGTCAATTTGACGTTTCACTTTTGGATCTTTATGATTGTATAAATATTAGTAATATCGAATATTACCAACCATTTGTCTTTCTCTATCTCGCACACATTCGTATCCTTAATATTTTTTTAGTTATTTAATTTGTTTTAACTATTGGTTGTACTTATTAAATATTACGCAGAGAATTTTAAGAATAGTGTTTGGGTAAGAAATCAATTCAAATATAATATGAAAAATATATTATTGTTCATTATACAGTTCTAATTAAGTCTAAGATAATATAAAGGAATTACAGTTATGTTACATTTTCAAAAAAAATATTAACTAAACCTTTTCAAATTTATTTCGTATTTCTTGTCCAAACATTAGTAGTACTGATGCCGAACTTGTATGTCCTAAAAGTGACATAATATGGATGTCCTAAAAGTAATGGGATTAAGATGCTATATTTCGTTTATGCCCTCTCTTTGAGGGGTTTTATGTTAAATATTTTAAGATTATTTTAGTCCATTAACATTTTATTTGTACTTTTACAATAATATAAATATAAATTTAGATATAATTAGTTAGCGTTTTCTACCAAAATAAAAAAAAAACAATAGAAACTTTTTGGGGAGTCCAAAGTAAAATAAAAGACTACCTAGTTCATGCTATCTATCATTGTCTTGCATGGCATATTGGCAATCCTATCTAATTTTTAGTCTCAGAGCATACCATTTCAGATGAGTTTCTTTTTATGTAAACTATAGAATAAATAGAAGTTATTCAACAAATAAAGAGGCTATACATGCAAATATCAAATTGTTGGCGCTGGGAAACCATTTAATTTGCTCGTCTTCATAGAGAGCAATGCGGCAAAGATTTGTGTGGAATTCATTCTAATATGTTGTGGTTATTGTATGAATCCAAATTTGGCAACAACGACAGCTGTTAAGTAAGGCACAGAACGAGGTTACTATAACACAAAATCTGATGGTCGTTGTGGCAAAGGACGACGACCAAGAGCGGTCAGCCAAAACAAGACGTTAACGATAATTTAAACTTAGAGGGAGACAATAAGAATATGCTTTTTGTATATTCTTTATGTTGTACTTTTTAAGGTTTCTTGGAAAATTGTCCCTTATAAATAGGAAGAGTTAGTAAAGAAGGAGGGATTCCGGACAAGAGACAAAAGAACACTTTGTAAAAGATTTATCTGAGAGAATATACAAAAGTGGCCTTATCATTGATTGCACAACTCTAGTATTCATTGTTATTCTATATTGACAAGATCCAACGAGTCCTCAGTCATCTCATATCTCTCTTCTTTCCATGCTGATATCGAGGAAAGAAGCATTCCGGAAGATCTCAATGATTGGGTAGCAACTTCCTTTGATTGTGCCGATCGCATTTACTTAGATTGATTGCGCATTTATGTTGTTGCATTTATGAGCATTTAATCAATTCAAACGTATTATCTAATGACATTCATCTTGTCCACTTCGTATATCGTTTGATCTAGATTTTATTATTCTTAACTAAGATTCACCCCTCTTCTTATTATAAATTGGTTTAATCAAAGGGTGTAACATCTTTAGGACAAACACTTCGGCGCCGTCTGTGGGGAGTTCTTTAGTTAAAATTTTAGTTACATCTAGGTCATAAAAAGGGATAGCCATCTTTTCCTAGCTTTGCATAAACTAACAATGGCAAGAAAAGGAGATGCAAGGTTAAAAGCGATAGCGGGTGTCACAACCAACATCATGGACACCATCAAAGAAAACGGCAGGGAAGACAATGAAAACGCGACACCAAACGCTACACCTAGGAGAGACGCTTTGCCTCCCCCGCGCAAAAGCGTAACTGCTTCGCACGAAAAGAAAGCCTCCACGTCAACGACAGGAGAGGCACCACTGGTAGTAAAAAGACTACTGGAAGAATGGCTAACAAACACTCTGAACAACATACTCGACAAACCCGCTCAAAGGGAGAATAGATGCATTGCACATGTAGATGTCACGACAACCACTGGCGAACAAGATACCCTCCGAACAGGTAACACTCATACCACTGTTGACGCAGGTAATGATGCACTCGCGGCCATTCTAAAGAAAATGGAGGAAATAGAAAATGAGAATGGCACTCCGCGACCGGATGAAGGAACATCAAGAAAAGGTCGATAAAATACCAGGCGCCCCAAAGTTGTTACCGAAACGGGACGTTGGTCGATTCATTGAGCAACCATACAACGAGGAAGCAGCCCCCCACGCTATACCTAAAACCTTCAAAATGCCACCATACCTAAAAATATATGACGGTACTACAGACCCAGAAGATCATATAATCCACTACGTCACAACCGTAAAAGGCAAAGATCTTTCAAAAGAGCAAGTACCATCAGTGCTACCAAAAAATTCGGTGAAACCCTAGTAGAGGTAGCCCTAACCTGGTACTCATAACTACCGACGTAGTCAATAGCAACGTTCGAGAAAATGGCGGACAAGTTCGTCACCGCTCATGCAGGAGCTAAAAAAGCGAAAGCCAGGGTAAACGACATATTCGTCGTTAGGCAGACGTCCGACGAGGGACTCAGGGACTTCCTAGCTCGGTTTAACAGGGTGAGAATGAGCCTACCGAATGTATCGGAGGGGATGGCGGTAGCGGCCTTCCAGAGCGGGTTGAGTAGGAATGGGTCGAGAGCAACCAGAAAGCTATTAAGCAGGCTGCTACCACTTGGGAAGAAATCCACAATGCCTATTGCGCCGAGGTAAGGGCCGACAAGGACGATCTCAATGGCCCGATCCAAGGGCTGACGTCAGTTCAAGCAGAAACAAGGAAGGATCATCGTAATGACGGTCGAAGGGATCAGTTGGGTCCCCGTCTCGGCCGAGATAGACATCATCTCTATGTCAGAACAGCCATCCCACCTCCCCCGCGGAATACAGTTGGCCCTCCTCGGCATACAGCGGCACAACGAAACTAAAGAGGTATGCCTCCGCTTTATCTGCTCACAATTCTTGTGTTTCCCCCTCAGAAATAGTGTACGCACTGGAGAAGCTCGGCACGAAGGTACAATGGCCGCAAAATATGAAGTCCGATCCAAGTACTCGGAAGTCGAACGTCCTCTACGAATTCCATCAGGAACGAGGTCATAAAACCGAGGACTCCATAGGTCTGCGGAAGGAGGTAGTGAGAATGCTAAATCAGGGACACCTGAGAGAACTGATGAGAGACCAAGGAAGAGCCAACTTTGCCCGCGGACATGAACAACCCAAGGACCTCCAAAACCGCCCTCTCCCGCTCGTACCATACAAATGATCATCGGTGGAGGTGACAGGACAACAATCAACAATGTAAAGTTCACCACTACACACAAACTCAAACGGTCGATCACTCACAAATGGTATGATGACCTCGAAGATAGTATCATCTTCGATAAGTCAGATACCGACGATTTGTCTTTCCCTCACTACGATGCTCTTGTTATTACTTTACGTATTACAGATACAGATGTGAAAAGAATAATGGTACACGACGGAAGCGGCGCATGTATTATCTATCCTCGAGTCCTTGTACAGATGAGGCTCGAAGATAAAATAGTACCGCGTTGCATAACACAAACGAGTTTTAATAATGCAGTCGAGCGAACATCTGGAGAAATAGAGCTACCTCTCCTAGCCAGAGGAGTCACCCTGGAAACAAAGTTTCACATTATGGACCAAGACACAGCCTACAATGCCATCATAGGGCGCCCATGGATACACGCCATGCGAGCCGTCCCGTCAAGTCTCTATCAAGTAATCAAGTTTCCTACTCCATGGGGAATATGCAGCATCCGGGGCGAACAACGCACCACACAAGAATGCTATTGCATCGCCCAGGATTGTGCACATACCCAACTACTAAAGGGAGCGAGTGCGGAAGCATAGCAATTAGCGATGCCGGGAACCAAACTCGACGTACAGATAGACGTTATCAAGGATCCCGACATCGTAGAAGCCGCCTAGTCGACCATAGGAAATCTAGATCCCGTCAAACAAGACGGCAACGACAGCACAAAAAGGCTTATATCGGGCACAATCTCTCAGAACCAGGTAAGTTTCAAAAATTCTTAACTAACAGTGCCGATTTGTTTGCTTTCTCCCATTCAAATATGCCAGGCATCCCGAAAGACATTGCCACGCACAAATTGAATCTTGACCCCCTCTATCCACCGGTGCCTCAAATGAGGAGAAAGTTCAATGCTACAATTAACGAAGCCGTCAACGAAGAAGTTGATAAGCTGCTCGCCAATGGCTCCATCCGAGAGTCAAAGTATCCCCAATGGGTCGCCAATGTGGTCATGGTGAAGAAGAAAAATGGAAAGTGGCGGATGTGTGTTGATTTTATGGACCTGAACAAAGCATGCCCAAAAGACTCCTTTCCATTGCCACATGTCGACCAGCTCATCGACGCAACAGCAGGACACGAGTTGCTAAGCTTCTAGATGCCTACTCGGGTTACCACCAGATCCTCATGGAGGAAGAGGACCAAGAGAAAACTACTTTCATCACTCACCAGGGAAATTACTGCTACAGAGTCATGCCATTCAGACTGAAAAATGCGGGAGCGACATACCAAAGGTTGGTCACCAAGGTGTTCAAAGATCAACTAGGCAAAATAATGAAAGTCTACATCGATGACATGCTAGTTAAATCGAAAAGAAAAGAAGACCACATCAATCACTTGAAGGAAGCTTTCGACATATTGAGGCGGTACGACATGAAATTGAACCCCGAAAAATGCGCCTCCGACGTGACCTCAGGAAAATTTCTCGGCTTCTTGGTGTCACAAAGAGGCATCGAAGTCAACCCAGATCAGATCAAGGCCATCGAAGGAATACCCGAAATATTAACCAGTAAAAAATAGGTACAAAAATTGACGGGCCGGATAGCCGCCCCGTCAAGGTTCATCTCACGGTCATCGGATAGATGCCATAAATTTTTTAACGTGCTAAAGAAAGACAACGGGCTCAAGTGGAATTTAGAATGTGTCGACGCCCTGAGAAAACTAAAAACATAATTGTTCTCTCCACTATTACTCGCCAATGAAAACCCAGGCGAATGCCTTCTTGTCTACCTGGTTGTCTCAGAAGTCGCGATAAGCGCGGTTTTGGTCCGTAGAAACGAAGGTACGCAGTCTCTAATTTATTATATCAGCAAAACCTTGGTTGACACCGAAACGAGGTATCCCCACTTCAAAAAATTGTCTCTAGCATTGGTCATAGCTTCACGGAAGCTTAGACCATATTTTCAATGTCACCCCATAAAGGTGGTGATGACCTTCCCCCTCAGGAGCATCCTGCACAAACCTGAACTGTCGAGTAGATTGGCCAAATGGGCCATAGAATTGAGCAAGCATGATATAACATATCAGCCACGAACTGCGATAAAATCGCAAGTACTCGCCGATTTCGTCGCCGACTTCAGTACAGATATATTGTCCGAGCTCGAGCAAGAAGCACTTCGCACCTCCCCCGAACGACCCGACGTCTGGGTCCTCTTCACCGACGACGCATCTAATGCGTCATGGTCTGGACTGGGACTCTTACTTGAAGTCCCAACAGGTGAAGTGATTCGCCAATCCATACGGTGTCCCGAAATGGCTAACAATGAGGCCGAGTATGAGGCCGTAACTGTAGGACTGAAACTGGCCCTCAAATATGGTGCACGACGAGTCATCCTTCGATGCGACTCACAACTCGTCGTTAACCAAGTTATTGGGACTTTCCAAATCAAGGAGCAAAGGCTACAGAAGTACCGGGCAGAAATCCATAAGCTACTGCCAGAATTCGACGAATGCCGATTCGACCAGATAACTCGGGCGCAAAACATCGAAGCATATGGTCTCGCCAAACTGGCAGTAGCAACCAAAAATATCACCAAGGAAAACGTGGTCACCCTCCTCTACTCTTCAATAGACCAAGTCGAGGTACATTCTATAAATTTAACTTGGGACTGGCGCAACCACATCATAACATATCTGCAGGAGGGAACACTCCAACAAGATAAAAAAGAAGCCAAAAAGCTTCGAAAACAGGCGGCCAGGTACAGCCTCATAAATCACGACCTTTACAAAAGAACGTTCGGCGGTCCTTTGGCAAAATGCCTAGGACCAAATCAAACAAGGCTTGTGCTTGAAGAAGTACACAAGGGTCACTACAGTGCCCATACAGGCAACCGAGCCCTCGTTAGATGCCTCATTCGGGAAGGATACTACTAGCCCACTATGAAAAGGGAAGTCGCGAATTACGTCAAGAAATGTGAGCAATACCAAAGGTACACACCTATGATACACCAAGCGGGCGAACTCCTCCACTTCGTCACTTCACCATGGCCGTTCATAAAATAGGGAATGGACATCGTCGAACTCCTCCTAGCAAGGCGAGGTAAGATACGCTTCCTTTTGGTTTTGATTGACTACTTTTCCAAATGGGTGGAAGCATGTGAGTTCACCCAAATACGCGTACAGGAAGTCATCACATTCATATGGAAAAACATTATATGCCGCTTCAGCATCCCCAAGGAAATCAGCTGCGACAATGGACCTCAGTTCATCGGAGAAAAGACGACCGAGTTCTTCGAAAAATGGCGCATCAAGCAAATACTCTCTACGCCATACCATCCTGCTGGCAACGGTCAAGCAGAATCCTCCAACAAAACATATTGAATATACTAAAGAAAAAGCTCGAGGACGCCAAAGGGCTATGGCCGGAACTGCTACCAGTGGTATTATGGGCCTACCACACCACGCCAAACACCAGCACAGGTGAAATGCCATATTCATTAGTCTACGAGACTGACGCCGTTATACCCGTTGAGGTCGGAGAGCCTAGCCTTAGGTACTCCAATGAGAGTGGACCAAACAATGACGAAAACAGAATACAGGACTTGGACGAAGTAGAAGAATGAAGGGATATGGCTCATGTAAGGATGGTAGCCCAAAAACAACAACTGGAAAGGTACTACAACAAGAAGGCCAAAATACGACCACTCAAAGTCGGGGACTATGTCCTCAAGGCCAAAACACAATAAACCAAAGACCTAAATGAAGGAAAACTAGGAACCAACTGGGACGGGCCATATAAATCACAGCAGCAGCAAGCAAAGGGGCATTCCAACTAGAAACAGTGGAAGGAAAACTACTGCAAAACAACTGGAATCGCCCACCTCAAATACTTCCATTTGAAAAGTGACGCCACCAAAGTCGTACTCTTTTTCCCTCACTCGGGATTTGTCCCAATTGGTTTTTCTCGGGGAGGTTTTTAACGAGGTGACGAGGGGGATCTCTCGAAGTTCAAAGTATAATTCATCGCCCCGCCTGCCGATGACATCTCTAGGCCGAGCGATGAAGGGACTAGATACAAGGAAAATTCTCCAATATATGTATGAAACCGACATGTACAATACTCTAGTAAATGAAATAAAGTAACATTTCACTCAACATTTTACTCTCCAACGATCTTCTTTTGCAACCTGGAGTTCGACCTCGCTCGAACCACAACGGGTTAACATTTCAACATTAACTCGAAATAACACCCCTACGGCTAAGGCCGTCGCCAAGGAAAAGAGTTCGACATTGCTCGAACCACAACGGATTAACATTTCGACATTAACTGAAATAACACCCCAATGGCTAAGGCCATCGCCAAGGAAAAGAGTTCGACATTGCTCGAACCATAACGGGTTAACATTTCGACATTAACTCGAAATAACACCCCTACGGCTAAGGCCGTTGCCAAGGAAAAGAGTTCGACATCGCTCGAACCACAACGGGTTAACATTTCGACATCAACTCAAAATAACACCCCTACGGCTAAGGCCGTCGCCAAGGAAAAGAGTTCGACATCGCTCGAACCACAACGGGTTAACGTTTCGACATTAACTCGAAATAACACCCTACGGCAAAGGCCGTCGCCAAAGACAAGAGTTCGACCTTGTTCGAAATGCAACGGGTTAACATTTCGACATTGACTCGAAATAACACCCTACGGCAAAGGCCGTTGTCAAATAGAGAGTTCGACCTCGCTCGAAACGCAATGGGTTAACATTTCGACATTAACTCGAAATTGCACCCTTACGGCAAAGGCCATCGACAAATAAAGAGTTCGACCTTGCTCAAATCATTTAATAGTGGACGTCACACGGATTACTTGACATCCGACGTCTCCCGAATCACTATATAAACTTGTTCGAGTTATTAAATTCCGCGGTCACCTACGACAAAATATCACACAAGGTTGGGTTGCCCAGCCCCCCTTCCCCACCCTCCCCCCACGCAACAAAAAAAATAGTTCGGAGGTACACAACCAAAAAAGTAACTGTTCCATTACAGCTGATATATTACAAGAGTTTTTTACAAAGGGCTCGAGGACGCCCTCACAAAAATAGGAAAACAAAAATAAATACAACCAAGTCCTACGCCACATCATCCCCCGTGGCATACTCCTCATTGTACCAAGAATCGGAGGTGAGCTTGTCCGCATCGTCATAATCAACATCGTCTCCGCCAGGCATGCCGGGGTCGTAACCGCATGCCTCACGAGCTGCACGTGCTTTAACACACACACCCTGAAGTTCTGCCTTAGACACCTTCCCATCGGCATGAAGAGACTTATACACGTCAAGTTGAGCTTCGGAATGAACCCACATCTCATATAAATCTCGTGGCATGACAGGGTCGGCCGAAGCATGAGATGTAGAGGGTTGCGACTGCCGTCGCACATCCTCCGCCTCAAAGCGGTAACTTGTACGTTTAACACAGATAACTCCGCCTCCAGATCTCGGATACGTCCCTCAAATCTCGCTACCTTAAGCGCAGGCGTCTCCACCTCCTTGTCCCGTTCTGATCTACAAACACGAAGGGCATCCTCCAAAGCCGCTACCTCAGAGATGGCAGTTGCCCTTTCCCTTTCAGCATGAGCCAATCCATTAGCCTTAGCGCTCAGCTCGCCCCTAAGGTCAACTACCTCCGCCGCCCTCCTGTCAAGCTCAGCAGTTAAGGTGGCCATCCGCACTTGAAGGTCGGCGTTCTCAGCCATCACCCCCTTACTCATCTTGAGTTCATCTTCCTTGGCCTTAAGAGCCGCCTCAAGTTCGCTGCATCGGGCAATGGCCTTCATCAGGTCTTCGTCCCGCTCTTTCAGCTCTTCGACCTTTTGCGCCAACTGTTTTTCCTTCTGCTTGAGCCCGTCACGGAACAACTGAAAATCGCTGTCCTGAGTAAAGAGATCGGCCAATGAACGATGTTTGGTACAGTACTCCTTATATTTGGAGGCCACTTTCCCAAAAATAACTGTCTTCCGCCTATCCCTCCGATCGCGCTCAATCTCCATGATGAGGGTCTAGTATGCAAAGCAAATTCAAAACAAGGATTGGGTTAAGTATACAAAATGAATCCAAAAACAAAAAGAAAGGAGGAAAGCACTTACCCGCAGAGCCATGCCGAAAATGCTCCGCGATAGCTCTACATCGCTCATCGCCTTAAGCACCGCGCTCTCGGAAGCAGCGCACAAAGGGGCAAACACCGATGCTGCATGCTCGCAATTCGCCATCAAGTCGTAATCCACAGGGATGACTATGTGTCGATCAGGACCTTTCGTCCTCACTTCTACACGAGTATGTCGCTCCAAGTAAGCTCGTACATCTTCTGGGTCGACATCCGAACCTGAACCGTTGTCCTCGACATGCTCAATTCCGCGCCCCACCATGGCAGACCATGCGCCACCCTCGGCGGATCGGAATAGGTTTGAGAGCTTCGATCGAAAACCTTTCCTATCTAGATTCAGCTGATCCTTCAGCGTCTGCACCAACGAAATCAGAAGCACAGATCCCCCGCCTTGATATATTCCTTCGGCCCTGGGGGACCTCCCGGCCAAACTGGCATCCGCCATAAAAATGGCACCTGTGCTGACCCAGGCAAAGACGCTGCCCCCAAAGCATCAGTTCTGTTCTCTCCAATATCGGTGGCGACGACCTTCCCAAGCTCTACCCTCCTCCTTTTCCTCGATGGTGATTCATCTTCGTTGGAGGGCTCATCCACGAGGTTATAGATGGGTCGAGAGGAGATCTTATCCCGTACAATGACGTCACGAGAAGAGTCTCTAGCCGGTGCAGATTGAGCACGGTCTACTCGGACAGGCTCAGCCAAGGTAAATTGCATACCTACTGATGTGATGGCCTTGCGAAACGCCGGGACTGGAGCCTTCTTCCTGGAAGCCCTACGACCTATCATCACGAAGAGGTCGTATCAATAAAATGATAGTAAACAGCCAAAGGTCAAAGCAAAAGGAACACTTACCGGATGGAGCTTTCGGCCCAAAGCGTTTGGGGAAAGCGGGCCAATCTCGAGTCCCCGCCACATAAGGTAGTATGCGAGCTACCCAATCCTCAATACCAACAACAGGAAGAGGTGCACGTCTTACAGTTGTACAAAAAAGTCACCAATAAGTGCAAATTAGAAAGAACGAAAGTAAATAACGAGTACCAACACCTACGGTTATGATTCCACTGTTTTGGTAATCCAGCGAGGTCCGACACCAGGTGCTCGGTTCTAATGAAGAAGTATTTGTGCCAAAATTTGCGGCTCGCTCGATCGCTCGTTCCGACCACCAAGCCCCTGGTCACACGATGCCGCAGGTGTATCATGGTGCCCCTATGAAAACTCGGGGAAAATAAATGTAAAAGGTGATGAAGGCTAACTTCACACCCCGCCAACTCCGCATACTTCGTCAGTACTAGAAAATTTTTATACGTATACGGAGATAGCTGCGCCGGGCAGACCTCGTAGAACCAACAAAATTCCTCTGCCAGCGGAAGAAGAAGGAGGGTGTGACCGATCGCAAAAGGATATACGTAGAAAGCACAATATCCCGGTCTATGGACCTCCACGAGGTCCCTCCCAGCCTGAACCATCTCAACATGGGGAGGAATGTTGTACGTAGACCGGAGGCCATTTATGTGAGCCTGCTCAGTTTCATAGACCAACGGAATGGGGGAAGAGGCAGGTTCTTTGTGAAAATCATTCCGGGACATAAGGTTTTTTGGGAGTATCTCCTTTATGGTAGGAAAGCTGTCCCGTTCCTCGGAAGAAGGTGCCATGGATAACAGAGTGGCGTCGGAAAATTCTTCGTGTGTTCGGTGCGTTCTGGGCATCTTGATAATAGAAGGTATGTTGGTGAAACGTAAAACGAGGAATGGTGATTGAACGGAAAAGATGAGAAGAAAAACCACGAAAACTAAGCTAAAGACCCAAGAAGAGATGATCAAAGGAGGCAATATATACACAAGAAAGGAAATGGCTAAAAGTTCTTGAAAAAACTAAACCTTCACCTATTATAGGGTTGGGTAGCGCGAGAATCGAAGCGGAAGGCTGCCAATGGCTCTAAAACCAAAGCGACAAGCAATCGGTCGCTGTCTCGGGAAGGTGCGCAATGATGACGCACGTAGGAGTGACGTCACATCTCGATAAAGTGCACCAGCAAGGGTTCCGTGGAACGCGTCGCTCTCTCGTCCATGGCCAAACTGGCGTAATTCAACAGCCAAATTCTCCAACGGAAATAGGCGATGTCCGCTTATCAAGGACGTGCAAGGCCACGACCTCAACAAGCGGAGGGACTAACAATATGAGTCCAAATTTGGCAACAACGATAGCTGTTAAGTAAGGCACGGAATGAGGTTACTATAACACAACGTCTGATGGTCTTTGTGGCAAAAGACAATGACCAAGAGCGGTCAGCCGAAACAAGACGTCAACGATAATTTAAACTTAGAGGGAGACAATAAGAATATGCTTTTCGAATATTCTTTATGTTGTACTTTATAGGGTTTCTTGGGAAATTGTCCCTTATAAATAGGAAGAGTTAGTAAAGAAGGAGATTCCGGACAAGAGACAAAAGAACACTTTGTAAAAGATTTATCTGAGAGAATATACAAAAGTGGCCTTATTCATTGATTGCAAAACTCTAGTATTCATTGTTGTTCTATATTGACAAGATCCAACGAGTCCTCAGTCATCTCATATCTCTCTTCTTTCCACGCTGATATCGAGGAAACAAGCATTCCGGAATATCTCAATAATTGGGTAACAACTTCCTTTGATTGTGCCAATCGCATTTACGTAGATTGCGCATTTATGTTGTTGCATTTATGATCATTTAATTGACTCAAACGTATTATCTAACGACATTCATCTTGTCTACTTCGTATATCGTTTGATCTAGATTTTATTATTCTTAACTAAGATTCACCTCTCTTCTTATCATAAATTGGTTTAATCAAAGGGTTTAACATTTTTTGGTCAAACAGTTATTCCTCTTTAATATAGTAAAATATTGCTTTCGACTCTCACCATCTCAAATTATATATATTACATGTTCTTCTCTATAAATTAGGGTATTGTGTTCGACTCTCACCATTACCAGCGGCGGAACTAAGTGAAGGGGTTCAACCGAATTCCCTTCGTCGAAAAGTTACATTGTGTAAATAAATAAAAATAATTTTTTGAGTTATATGTAAATTGTTGATTTCCTTTGAATTGAAGAAAATTATTGAAGTATAATGGTAAATGGCAAATGGGGTTCAAAAGTTGCTTTAGGTCATAGGTTCAAATATAATAGGACATCCTACCATTTTTTTTAATCCTCTTATATAAATTTCTGGATCCGCTACTAAAAAAGCGAAGTTAGTCCAGTGTAAGAAGCACCTCGCGTTCACGCAGGGTTCAAGGAAGGGCCGCACCCCAAAGGGGTGTGATGTAGGCAGCCTAAACCCTGATGCAAGCATCAATGGCTGATTCCACGGCTCGAATCCGTGACCTATAAGTCACATGGAAACAATTTTACTCTTCCTGAATCCGCCACTGACTATCACAAATATTCTTTTTAAATGTTCTTCTGTATATTAGGATATATATTCGATTCTTATCGTCACCTACCAACAAAGTTTTTCAATATGCTTGGTCCAAGGAAAAGAATCACCTCCACACTTCAAAGGATCTTTCTTAGACTTATACTAATTAATTAATAAATAAATAAAAATGTTGCCTTTCTATAGTTCAAGAAAAATGAAGTAGCTAGGCTCGTACGCAAGAAAGAAAGAAAAAAAAAAGAAGAGAGAAATTCAGAAACTTTTTTAATAGAGGGGTTTAAGACGCACTAATTTCCTAGTTCCGTTCCGTTCCATCCACAACCCAAATTAAAACGAGTACGTAATTAACTTCTAGAATTTGTGTTAATCGTGCATTGATTATAGGCCCTCCAATTCAGAATTTATAAACCATGTCGTTGAAATATAATGTAGATTATGAATCTAAGCTAGCTCGTG
Organism: Nicotiana attenuata; assembly: GCF_001879085.1. Classification (NCBI taxonomy): domain Eukaryota; kingdom Viridiplantae; phylum Streptophyta; class Magnoliopsida; order Solanales; family Solanaceae; genus Nicotiana; species Nicotiana attenuata. The sequence continues at coordinate 11,802,761 of NC_032000.1, read as the reverse complement.
CAAGGATAGAAGAAAACATGATTAATGCTAAACTAGCTTTCTTAATGGCATAACGATACGAACTATAAATCTTACTCATACAAGGATCTTAATTGTCGTCATTTATTGACATTAGACTTGGTTTCGTTATACTTCTTGTAATACTTAACAAATTCAACCCAAGAAGTTAATCCTGATGTTAATCATTTCTAGTTTAATTAAATATTCTCAAAATGGAAAAGCCATTGAAAAAGCAGATATCAGGCTGTCAAGACTTAATGTCTAACTGCATAACTTGGGATTGGCTAAACGACTATTTCATTTTTTGATAGTTTTTGTATGTAGTGGCGGAGCAAGAATTTTCATTAAGGGGCGTCAAAATATAAAAAGTAAACACACTAGTTAAAAAAATCAAGGGGAGTCAACATATAGTTATATATACGTATAAAATAAAAATTATCGAGCTAAATAGTGTAATTTTACGAACGAAGGGTGTCAATTTGACACCCCTTTAGATAAGGTGGCTGCATGTATCATTACGGTAGCGCTTCTATAGATCGGGGGAGGCGCCATGGGCGGTGCTAGAGGGCTGAAGGGACTGATCCATCCCCTTCACCAAAAAATTACACTATATATACTAGGTCAAAGCTGCTTTTTATGGATATATAGTAGATATTGAATCTCGTTAACTTTTTCGTGTTTATTTCTTTATATTTTGAATTTCCTTCCCGATTGCGCCACCGGATCTAGTGTAGTGTTTTTGAGTTTGGTGGAACCCAATAGTTTTAATGCAAATTTTGTATTTATGTTAAAATAATTACTTAATATGCATATAAATCTATCTATCTATCTATCTATCTATATATATATATAAATAAAGGAGGGATAAAAGAATGTGATGTGGCACCTCTTAGAGACTAGGATTACTAATCTTATTTCTCCTTTTTTTGGTTTTTTCTTCTAATTGTTTTGCTTTATTTTATTTATTAAAAGCCCCAAAGTCCTTTTAGGGAAGTAAAAAACGGTTTCCACATTGAAGCGTCCGTTCGGGAGAAAAAACGGCTACTAAGTATTATTTTGTCCATTCAACTCCACTTTAGTTACAACTTTTAATAATTTTAACTGTAATATATAAAGGGAATAACAAACAAAAAGATTAAAAAGAGGCATAGAAAAAATTCTTATCAACTACTCCTTGTCTTTCCTTTTCTCATAAAACTCTTTTTCTAATATTGTCATCATCTTTCATGGACTTGCCTTCTATTTTATACAGCTTCGAAAGTTTTAAATCTTATTTCAAAAACTAATGAACGCATGATTTTTTGTTCTAATTTATAATCTTTCTTCAGTCATCAATAACCTTTTAATTAACATCCTCTTATCGATAGTCATCTTCTGTTCTAATTAATCTTTTTCTGTTGGCCTAGGCAAGCTTGCTGGACACTGCGTCAAGAAAGTTGTCCTCTATGCACGAAGAGTGGGGGCGTGTTTGTATGCACATGCCAGATTTAGGAAATAATTATATAATATATGATGGTTTAGTTAAAGGTACCACTATTAACCTTTTTTAATTATCTTCATGTTAAAGTTAAACTGATTAATATGGTCTTACAAATGCTTATATCTTCAAAATACAATTATTCTTTTATCATATGGGATTTCTGCAATAGATAAAAAGATTATAGACCATGCATATCAATTATATGAATGATCAATTATATTGTTTATATACTATATGAATCACTTTTGTTACGGTGTTGTTCTTTACCCATTAACATTACATTTATCTTTTGTTAACATATTCAACTAAAAATATGAAGTTTCCAAAAATGTGACGTATAGAAAGATCTCACAAATACGGATTGAGTATTAAAAAAGAATGAGCAAGTCAAATGGAGAACCCAACTATATTAAAGAGTTTTACCATATCATTCATGTAAAGAATAATTGCTGATATATTTGTACATGTACAAATAATATGTTATTGCATTTACGGATTTTGAAACACATTTTAAATACCATGAATTTTTACATGTCATCGTTAACACAGAATGGAAAAGGTGCAAATTTATTTGTTTTGTATTTTTTTTTTATTTCACATATCTTCTTTGTTTTGGAAATTCTTAAATAATATATAAAATTATAACATTAATTATTGCGGCCGGAAAATAGACAAGATAAAATCAACAGAGAGTAATGTCTAATTCATTTAATCATAAATTGTATAATTATCTAAATCATATTTTTAATCTTTATTAATAACTGCGCGCAGCGTGGGCAATTAACTAGTTTTATTCTAAACCCAATAAGCGGCCTTTTAGAGAATTTAGAACCCATAAACTCAAAATCTTAGCTCTATCACTGCTATGGATATATCATTATATGCGGGTTTCTCTTACAATAATCACACACCCTGTTTAATTTCCAGATCCTCTGTCATGTACATTATATTCCAATTAAGAGAACTAGATGTAGTTTCACAGCAAGATTAACTACGAACGGACTAAATACATTTAAGGACATGTAAAGTTACTGCCAGTTACAAAGCTTACGTTCAAAAATACTGGGGGAAAAGCAAACGCAATGAATATAGGGATTTTTTTTTCTTTCTCTTTTTTGTTTTGGTCGTGTTGTCTTTTAGTTCTCGTGCGATGTATAATTTGAGAAGAGGACAGTTTGTAGCGTCATTCTTGCATCTTTGTTTCGTGGAATTGTCCTTTTGGGCTTTTGTTAAGGATTTTCAGCTATGGCGGAAGAACAGTCTAGAAGAGGAAAAAGAGAGAGAAAAAGCAACATCATTTCTGTATATTGAGAAAATAAACTGAAAACAATGGTCTCTCTTACACAACCATTAACATATCTACTTTATATACTATACTGTTAAAATATTATGGTATAGCCAGTTTTCACACTGGTCAATGAAAAATAGCCAGCGTTTATCAAGTCAATGAAAAATAGCTACTATTTTGCTGCAACAGGGACCGGTCCAGTATAATATACGGGAGTTCTGGTGCATTTGTGTACGAACTCCAGCATATTATGCTGGACCGGTATACTTTGCTAACTCCTGTAAAATTTGCGGGTAGACTGGAGCACCAGTGCTCCAAATCCAGTATATTATA
>NC_032000.1:11786419-11799654 GCF_001879085.1 Nicotiana attenuata | reverse complement strand
CAAAAACCTTCTCTAAACTGAGAAAATTCATAAAAGAAGTAAGGGCAAAACAAAGCATAAATACTAAAATAAGATGAACTTGCTGTATAAACATGTTATGACTAAAAGGACAAAGCCCAAGTTGCAGAAACATACTATTATGTTGAAAAATTCGAATAATAGCTTCAGACCTTCGAGCTACATTTACAATAGAGTTTTGGTTGAGAGAATTACTTATAATCGAACCTCCTTAAAAATGACCAATTAAAAGAAAAATATAATCATAAATAAAACAGAAGAATAACTTTTAAAAATTCTTTGTACCTTTCCAATTAAAATTGGAAGTATGGCTGAATTTGTTACACAACCATGCCTGTAATTTAATAACTGTAGAGAACGATATTGGGGATCACAATTTACAAATTAATTTATTTTAATAATTTACAAAAATTAAACTATAAATTATAACCTGCTTAAGTTTCTCCAATTATTAACATAAAAAGACTATGTGCTATAATACTCATTTTAACATCAATATCAAATATAAACATCAAATTGTAAAATTGATTAAATGGTATTATTTCCCCACTATATTTGAAATTTTAACAAGATAATACATTAAAGGTACAAGTGTAATTTATATTAACAATTTTTCTACAATAAAAAACTTACCGATCTATTTGTAAACTAATTTTGAATACATCCAATTTGGTCTTGCAAGTGTTTCAATAGTGGGAACAATCAGCTACCAGATGAAAGTTAAAACGAACAACATCACTCTTTACAATACGAGAAAAGTTAAAAAAAAAAACTTATGATTTTACTTTATGTTTTGTATACAACAAAATCAAGAGAAGTTTTTAGTACAGTCAACAAAGAGAACTTCCAAGGGGACTTGCATCCCTAAAGAGGCAATTTACTACTTCAAACAAAGAGAACCAACTGCACTAAACAAATATTAACATGATATAAATTGTAGTAATTCAATATAGTATTTCAAATTATATTTTATTATAACTCGTTTAAAATGATGTTACCGGTGATAAGATAATAAATATCTAATAGAAGTCTATATAAATTATAGTGATTTTAATTTTTCTTTTCTTAATTAAGGATATAAGAGAAATGTTTTTACTTTTTCTATAGATTTATCATATGTTAATTTTTATTATGAAATAATATAAATATTTAAGACAATTTATAGATTGTCGAAAATTTATCATGGAAGAATGGAGTTCAAACCATATAAATCAAATTTTCGCATCAACTAAGTACACAACAGATAACCTCCTAGAACAGATGAACAAATATCATCACTTAACTTAACTTTTAAGGTTTAACAAACTATAGTTTTTAAAATTACTTTTGAATATAAAACTTTTAGGTTGAAATTGCCTTCAAATAGTGTGAATACATGAAAATCTTTTAATTTTATTTTTTAAATTGTGTTTAAATAGTATGGGTAAATATGAAAATCTTGTAAGTATTAATCTATATTACTTTTTGTTGCTTTATTATTTAAAAAGTAAATTTACTTTTTCTGTGGGAACTTTTAGTTGACTAAAACAAAAATTAATAATTTTATCAAATGAGAAAAATATTCGAAATGAGTATTTGCATGGAGTAACTCTCTGCAAAAGTACTCTAATCAATAGTACATTTAAACTTTTAGAGGAGTGTTGTGGTCAAGGGAATGTGGGATCCACGTATATCAAGGAGGACACAATTTGCATTTATGAAATGCAAACAATACAATAATTTTTTTTTGAAATGACACATATGCCCTTGGTTGACCATCTTTCCTTTTCTATATAATAGAAAAGTAATCACTAACTAACTTCCAACTAACTAGCAATATTTACATAAATAGCTGGAACCCACTTCTCTTAACACTTCCCCTCAAGTTGAGGGATGAAACACATTTTTCATTCCCAGCTTGCTCAACAAGTATTCATGTTGTGGTCTGCACAAACTTTTAGTGAGTGTATCTGCCAGTTGTTCTGCTGTTCCAATGTACTAAGTTTGTACGAGTCCTTGTAAGATCTTCTCCCTCACAAAATGGCAATCGATGTCTATGTGTTTGGTTCTTTCATGAAAGATAGGATGGACTGCAATTTGGATAGCTGCCTTACTTTCACAAAATAGTTGAGTAGGCAGTGAAACTTCAACTCCTAATTCTTTAAAATGTCCTATCAGCCATAAAACCTCAGCTACAATGGCTGCCATGCTTCGAAATTCTGCTTCAGCAAAGCTTCTTGAAACTGTTCCTTGCTTCTTGGATTTCTAGGAAATTAAGGCTTCTCCAAACTTCACCACATACCCTGTGACAGACCTTCTAGTCTCTACACAAGATCCCCAGTCTGAGTCACAGAAGGCAACTAACTGTTGACATATTCCTGCTGGCATAAACAAATCAAGTCCTGGTGATGTTTTGATGTACCTAATTACTCTCAGGGCAGCTTCCATATGGGATACTTTTGGTGCATGAATATGTAGACTGAGTACTTGTACTACAAAGGCTATATCAGGCCTTGTGATAGTCAAGTATAGCAACCTTCCAACTAGTCTCTGAAACTTCCCTTTGTCAGCAAGTTCTGCATCATCAGTAGCATTCTTGCCATGTATTAACTGATCAAACTCAACTGAAGTGAGTTTGTGGTTGAATTCCAAAGGTGTGGCTGCTGGCTTGCCTCCTGCTAAGCCTGATTCAGATACCAATTCCAGAGCATACTTCCTTTGACACATGATTATGCCCTTCTGAGATCTGGAAAACTCAATGCCCAAAAAATATCTTAACTCTCCTAGGTCCTTCATTTTGAATCTTTCTTCCAAATATTTCCTGACTTGCTTAATAAGAGATAGGTTGCTTGCAGTCACCAAAAGATCATCAACATATACTAATATTATCAACAACTCATGTCCGACCTGTTGTGTGAACAAAGAGTAGTCAAAGTGACTTTGCACAAAGCCTATATCTACTAGTGCTTCTGTCAATTTCGGGTTCCATTGTCCGGGTGTCTGTTTTAAGCCATATAAGGACTTGTGCAGCCTGCAAACCTTCGTACACTCCAACTGGCTTGAAAAACTATCAGGCACTGTCATGTTGACCTCTTCCAACCAATCACCTGGAAGAACGACATTGTACATCCATCTGAAATATAAACCAATCTGATGCAGCTGCTAGTGCAATGATAGCCCTCACACTGACCATTTTGTCCACTGGTGAGATGGTTTCAATGTACTCTAGCCTCTCCTGCTGACTGTACCCTTTGACAACTAACCTTGCTATGTACATTTCCACTTCTCCGTGGACTTGTACTGGACTTTGAACACCCATTTTCAGCCTATAGGAGTCTTTCCTAGAAGAAGATCTACCACTAACCAGGTATTTTTTTCCTCAAGGGCTGCAATTTGAGCTTGCATTACATCAATCCACGTAGGATCTCTACTTGCTTCAGAGAAAGATCTAGGCTCCAGAATAGTAGAATAAGCAGTAAGAGAAGCCTAATAAGTTGGGGAAAGATTGTTATAGTCTACATAATTAGAAATTGGATATTGACAGGTACCCTTCTAAGGCTGAACTACAAAGTCTTTCAGCCACACAGGTAGCTTGGTGGTTCTTGAAGACTTTTTGAGTTCCACAACTGGAGTAGAGTATCCATGAGGAATCAAAGTAGATGGCAAAGTAGGTGGATAAGCTGGTAAAGGTGACATGCCAGCAGTTGAATGATCTTCAGAAGAGTTGAATATAGGATCTTCAGGAGAGTTGATTACAGAAGCATGAGTTGTATCAGGATCTATATCTTGAGGTAAAGGTTGAGTTGAAGTCTCAACATATTCCAGCACAGGAAATAGAATAGAAGACTCAGAAGTCATGTGTTTGAAAGGAAATACCTCCTCCTTGAATACAACATCCCTACTGACAAAGAAAACTTTATATTGCAAATCATAAAGAATGTACCCTTTCTAGGAGGAGGAATACCCTATATGAACTGATGGTATATCTCTAGGACGGAATTTGTCACATTTCTTCACATTGGTTGCATAGCTGCATAGCACAGGCTGCCAAAGACCTTGAGGTGTTGTAAAGAAAGTGACCTGTGGAATAGTTGTTCAAATGGAGATTTACCTTGTAGCACCACAGTGGGCAATATGTTCAAAAGATAAATAGTAGTAGATACACACCCCCCCTTCCCTAGAATTTTAACGGCACAAAAGGCTGAAACCTCAAAGCCTTGGCTATGTCTAAGATGGATCCGTGCCTCCTTTCAAAAATACCATTCTGTTGGGGTCTGTAGACACAAGAGTTTTGATGCAAAATTCCATGTTCCTTCAACAAAGTGTCTAGTTATTCATTAAAGAACTCTGTTCCCAAATTGAGTTGTAACAAGTATCAGGAAGTTTTTTATCACAACTATTGAGTCAACTATAGTGTGCATGAGATAGATCCAGGTGTATCTAGAATGATTATCAACTAGAGTTAAGAAGTACCTTTTACCATCATATGTTGGTACCGTGTAAGGCCCATACACATCAGCATGTACAATATCAAATGCAGCACTAGAGCAAGTCTGACTAAGAACGAAAGGTAGCCTTGATTGTTTAGCAATAGGACAAACAATATAGTGATGACCTTCTAGTTTTAGAGTAGATACACCATCTAGCTTTTGCAAGACTTATAATGGAGCATGTCCTAATCTTCTGTGCCACAAAGAGGACACAAAGCAATAATGTTCAGTAGCTAGGCTATAACATTTATTGAATGCATCAGAAGTGGTATTTACAGTTGGAAAATAAGTCAAAATGTGCTTATAAAGCACTTGCTGTCCAGACACTGGTCTTCCATTTGTCTTCAGAATGTAGAGTCCAAACTCTTCTTTACCAATTCCCAACACCTTCTCACTTGAGAGTTCCTGGAAGATACAAAAGTCAGGATAGAAAGCTAATAAACATTGTAGCTCCTTTGTGACCTTTGAAACTAAGAGTAAATTATATTTGAAATCTGGAATATGAAGAATATTATGAACTGGATTATCCTTGAAAAATGACGCAACACCCCTATGTGCAATAGCTACTTGCTCTCCAGTGGGTAAGTGTACCTTGTTCCTATCCTTTCCGGTTAACTTCTCATAAATATCTAACAATTCCAAACTATGAACCATATGATTAGAAGCACATATATCTACTATCCAATTTTGGTCTACAAGATGTGACATAAGTGCATGAACAATACCTGTTGTCCCTGCAGTTGCAGCATTTGCTACAGGTTCAACCTCTTGTCCTTTGTTTAGCAGCTAAAGGATCTGATTGTATTGCTCCTGAGTGAAGAACTGAGCCGGTACAATAGGTGGAGTCATGGAAGAGTGATTGTGTGACTCAAGAACTTGATTTCCAGCACTTGTAAGATTATTTGCATGAGTATCGAAAGGGCCTCCTCTCTTTCTAATTTTGAAATCTGGAGGGTAACCATGCAGTTTGTAACAGTTGTCTTTGGTGTGCCCTTTTCCTTTGCAGTATTTGCAATAAATCCCAGATTTTTAAAATGAATTCCTAGGCTTAAAACCTCCATTCTAGTTATTAGTGTTGAGTCCCCCATTGTTGTTGTAACCTCCATTGTAATTACTGTTGTATGACTTATTGCTCATTATTGTTGCAGCTTCATTATTGTCAGTTAAGGAAGAAGCACCTTTCCCATGTATTCTTTGACTCTCTCTATTGATGATTATGGAATAGGCTTGATTTATGCTAGGCAGTGATCTAGTCATCAAAACCTGGTTCTTAGCATTCTCATAGGACACATTCAAACCAGTCAACAATTGATATAGTTTCTGCGACTGGTAACGTTCAGTACACCTCTTAGATTCAGGGAATCCATATGTAGGTAGAGGATCTAGAGTTTCATACTCATTCCACAACTCTCTAAGTCTAGAATATACAGAAACATAGGAGATTCCTTGAGTTAAGGTGGCAATCTCTTTATGCAGATAGCAGGCCCTAGAGGCATTGACCTTATCAAACCTTTCTCTAAGATCCTCCCACACTTTGTGAGCATCAGATACATATATCACTATACTAATTAGACTAGGTGAGACTGTATTCATTATCTAGGCTAGAACAATATCATTATACCTACCCCACATTTCATGTAAGCTAGAATCATACATCTCCCTACGACATGTACCCAGCACAAAACCTAGCTTATTTTTACCATGCAACACAATTTTCATTGATCGACTCCAAACTGAATAGTTCTTAGAACCTTGAAGTTGAATAGAAATTAGTACCGAACCTTGATGTGAGATAGATGGATGTAGAGAGGGTGATTGTGATCAATTTGATCAACAGACTGAGGAGTCGTCTGAGTATCAGCTACCTCTTCATTAATCGACATTTTAGCAACTAGAACTTTCTTCGAACTTCTCTAATTGAAGGTGTATACACAGAGGAATCATCAAATCAACAATTGAGGCGAGATCTCAAAATCCTAGCTTGTTGAAGGTGATTTGAATTGAACAATAACTTGAAAAATTGACTCGAACTCTTGCTTAACAGATGAATTCTGTCACAGCTGAGCTAGACGAGACCGGCAACCAAAGCTCTGATACCATGTTAAGGAGCTTCAGCTATGGTGAAAGAAGAGTCTAGAAGAGGTGAAACAGAGAGAGAGAGAAAGCAACAACATTTTTGTATATTGAGAAAATGTACGGAAAACAATGGTCTCTCTTACACAACCACTAACATATCTACTTTTTATACTACAACTAACCACTAACTAACTTCCAACTAACTAATAATATTTATATAAATAGCTGGGACCCATTTCTCTTAACATCTCTTGATGTGGCCAGTATACCATAGATTCGAATTTCATTTGGGATAAATGTGCGACATTTCAAGTTAATTCCCTTAATAATAGTAACTTGTTTTATTTGATATTCCCTAAATTGTTTTGTTCTATTCGGGAAGAATTTTTTTATCTCATCTTTCTCTGAATTATTAAGGTTTCTGGTTATTTTAGTATCAATTTTTTAATACGCATATAACATTTTGTTACTATATAGCTAGTTGTAAGCTGATATATATATTCTGAATCCCTATATAAACTGTTCCTTACCCTTTCAATAGAAATGATCAGCCAACGATAACCAGATTTAAGTTTCCTGTTGTTTGTTCGTACTACGTTGATTTGCTACTGATTTTATTTTATGTGAGATTATTGTTTGAATGAAGCCTTCATATATTGTATGTGACGTGCAACACACATACCTATATATTACTAGTAACTTAAAATAACATGACAAATTTATTTTTCGTTCTCATATATCTATCCCGTACTGCTTAAGGTATTGCAAATTTCCAACACGTTTCTTTTTCAAGTAACTCTGATATTGCTGTATTTAAAGGGGTAAACAAAAAAGTATAAACCAATCACCCTTCAATTAGTTTATTCATTTTAGTACCTAGATGGTTTTAAAGTTAGAAGATTTAACCTTCAGGCATATATATATATATATATATATATATATATAGTCACCTGTTCTTCTGTATCCTCCACTAATTTTCCATTCCACCATAGCATAAAAAAACGATCATATTTTCCCATTAATGTTTGAGTAAGCAGTTTCCATATTCAAGCTTCTCCTATATCTTTGTATAAAACCTTTCTTCTGAAATGGATCCATTAATGCAATGACAAAGAAATTATGCTTCCTTTGCATGTTGATCACTCTATGAAAGACCTTATGTGTTTTCACAGACCTTATGTTCCAAATCAGTGTCTTGATCATCATATGGTTTTTGAGGCTTCCCTTCTGGGCAATATTCTTTTAGGTTGAGGGTTGTCTTTGTGCCGGCCTTGCTTTCTTTTCTTATTTCCACTCTTATCTCCAGCCCTAGGTGATAAATCAGCATCTCTTGCAACTGCCTTAAAGTTTCCAGCAGTTGATTCATCATCTCCTTCTCCTTCAAATTACTCCTGATCACCTAGTGCTTGAATCTCTATTTTGGTGTGACATTATGAGTAACAAGTTCATGTTATACCTATATAGGGGACTTGATAGGGACATTGAGCTGGATTTGCATTGGATGCCCAGTTCCAGAAACACAAGCCATGAGACTTGTCTCAATTGTACTTGCTACATGAGGCACCATAGGATGTTGAGATTCCTCTCCATTATTCTCCTTCATTACCATTTCACATTGATCTCCAGTTCCTAAAGAATGTTCAAGCATCTTGAATTGCAAATCATCAATTGATCCCAAGCTAGGGTTCACTGTAGCAGACAACACAGGAAACACTGTTCCACTAAGATCACCTAGCTCCCGATCAACTGTTTCTTTGTCTAACCACACTGTATCATTGAAGACCTTTGTAGGAACATTCTCCAATTGGTCATCACCTGAAATCTCCACCAGAACACCCTCCACAGTGGCCAAAACCCCAACAGTTCCCCTAGGGTTTACTGTTGCATTGGCCTGTGCATTGGCTAAATCATCTTCAGCTGATTTTCCACTTGAATTACATTCCTTAGGTTCTCCTGAAGCACCTCCAGCTGGTATATTAGGCTGCTGATTGTTTGGTGGTTGTGGAACTTTAACCCTAGTTTCCAGTAAATTAGGTTTTACTGTAGCACTAGGGTTCTTTGCACCTGCTGCCTTTCCTTGCTTATCATTCATATTTTCCTCCAATGTTGCACTTGTATTTGTACTTGTCTGATATTCCATTATCTCCACCTCATCACTCCATAGTGGTTTCATTGAATCAACTTCTTGAATCTCCCCATTCTTGTTTCATTCTTTAGATGTTTGAGAAGGAATTTATTGGCATGAGTGATTCAATGTGACATTCATCTGCCTTATTTCTTCTTTCTTAGCCCCAAAACGTCTATGCACCCATTCCAAAGTAGACTCCCTCATATCAGCCTCATCAATCCCAGAATCGATATGATTTGGAGCCTTGTCCTTCTCCAAAATTTGAGTACCATTCTTTATAGGTTTGACAACCCCAATAGGACTAGGATTGCCTTTTTCTCATTGGACAATACCTTTTTCAACTACTTCTTTCTTTACACGAATTTGATCCTCTCGCTTTTGAATCCCTCCTCCAAAAGGATTTGGGTTCCCTTCTTTCCCAACTAACCTTATCCCATTGGGATTAGGATTAGGACTGGGAATTCTAGCATTTTGCACCTTTTCCTTCTCCTGCTGCTTCTCTTGCTTCTTATTAGGAACCAAACTTTGTTTCTTCTGTTGTTGATCTTTGTTGTTCTCCTTCTCTTTTCCATCTGTGATCATCAAGGTTGGATTTTCTATTTCTTCAGCTTGTAGGGAATCAAATTTGTTCTTGATTGCAACTCCCTCTCCAGTACTTTTACCTTTCCCTTTGCCAGAATCATTCTCATTGACATTGTCAATTATGTGACCGCTCTTATTGTCACGACCCTAAACCCGGACACGGTCGTGATGGCGCCTCTCGTGAAGACAAGGCCAGCCGACACACTTCCAGTTTATTTTATGCAATTAAAATAATAAAAATTAAGTCTTTAACAGAATAAAATCACAAAATATGGTAAACAATACAGTTTGCGGAATAAAACACAGCCCGACATCGGGGTGTCACCAGTCACGAGCATCTGCTAAAGTCTAAATACAACGGAAATTCTGAAGATGCACTAAAATCCAGTCTAATGAAATCAAGAGGGAGAAAAGCAGTGCTGCGAACGTCGGGCAACTACCTTGCTAAACTCCGATGACTGTGCCTCTGAGTAACCAATACCCGCTATCGGGTTCAGAAATACTTGAATCTGCACACAAGGTGCAGGGAGTAAAGTGAGTACTCCAACTCAGTGAGTAATAATAATAAATGAAGACAGAGAAATAAGAAATCACGTAAGGCACACCAACAGGCTATAATGAAGCAGTATAAAGCCAGTAAAAACAATGAAACCGTGAAAACATGTAATGTCACCTTAATTCCATTTATGCTTCTTCAAAATGCCTTTTTAACAGTTAAGCAACTAAATGACAGGCAACTAGAAAAGATAAAGACATAAAGAACCGCCCCTCGGGCACGATATCAACAGAATCAGCCCCTCGGGCACAATACCAACAGAATCAGCCCCTCGGGCAAACACATGGAACAATACCAGCCCCTCGGGCTATATGTCATATCACAATGGGTACACGCGCTCACTGGGGGTGTACAGACTCCGGGAGGGGCCCCTTACGGTCCAAGCGCAATATCAAGCCATCTCGTGGCATAATCAATAGGCTCTCGGCCTCATATCAACAAGCCACCTCGTGGCGTACAATCTCAGGCCCTCGGCCTCATAATCATATTCAGAGTATCACCGCTGCTACGTGCAGCCCGACCCACAAGTATCCTCACAACACAGGCTCTCGGCCTTACTCAGTCAGAATCTCATAATGATATAGAAATACCACGAATCTTGACACCCTCCAATGCAAACCTCAGTTTCTAGCCAAATATACAACTTGAAAATCTCCAATTATTACATGTAAAATCTTGAACCCATTCGAACCATTTAAACTGATCAAATGAACCGAACAACCTATGCCTCATTAGCACTCCGACTCCGCAGAGTGTAACTTCACCTTAATGCAACCAAGCAACTTCCGGTTCTATGCACCGTACATCCTTTTACAAATAACAACTCAAGTCATTCCACGATTCTCATACACCCATAAAGCATAACATAACCTTTATTGAAATTTCCTTACTCGATCCATCCCCGGTCTCAACCTCTGTAAGCCATAACCGATTCACCAGTACGCCTCCAACTAGGACCAACATAGCACCTAACCGTGCAATAAACTAGTCAAACAGACTCCCCCACTTGGCTCAAAGCCATAGATCAAAAAACACAATAACTCACAATGCATATACTCTATTACTGCCATAATACCACAGTGGGACTGAACTAAATTCTTCATAAGCTCGTGCAACACAGACCATCTAGTACCTCAAATCTTCTGCAAATCTCACATTCGCCCTCGTAACAGTCAAGCCCACTCTCTTAAGCGATCAAAATTCAAATTTAAATTGCAACACATATGCTTCACTGGTGTAGGAGATCTTTCAGCAACAAATAAGGATCATACAAACTTCAGAACACTCCGCAGGAGATAACCCACATGCTTCGCCTCAAACTAACATCTCTTTATACCCTTCCACCGTCATAAACGTCATGCAGTCACTTAATCTTACCGAGTCTGAACTCATATCACAACGTGAAATCTACTTCGCTTCCCAACTAGTCAACATGAAAAGGTCCTTCAATCACGCCCACAACTCGGGCCATATATCAAATCACGATGGAAATCAAGCACATGATAGTTCTTACTACCCCCAAGCAGACCCTTCTCGCCTCATTCAATCCATGTGAACACATCTCGCAGTCACATCACTCTCATCACGTAGCTATCCCGTCATCACTTCCCTTAATAGGGACACAACAGAACAAATAAATCCAAAAACACGTGCTCACGCAATCAACAGCCCGGGGCTCAAGCTATTGGCAAAAATCCGGCCTCGAGTCTTCTAGACTGGCCTAACATCAACAAACAGAGATCACATCTCGCCCCTCGATCAGGGAATCACAAGCCATCGATGCACATCTGGTACTGAGCGCTCATGCGCGCATACGAACGCGTGGAAGGAATTCAAAGAGCTACATTCCAAGCTGACGCACGATAAGAATTCAAGAATGTGAAGTTTTTCCTAAAGGTTCTGCAGCCTCTCGAATCGGCCTCCGGATGCTCCAAATCTATCTAAAATCAGAACGTATCAAAATATGCTATGGGAACAAAGCCCACTCGAAAATATCCAATTTATACTAAAAATCCCGAATTCGACCAAACCGGGCCCCCGAGCCCACGTCTCAGAATGCGACAAAATTAACATCTATGGAATCCTCATCCTTTCGCGAGTCTATACATATCAAGAACATCAAAATCGGACCTCAAATGGACCCTCAAATCCCCACTCAAAGGTCTCTTAATCTCAAGCCCTAATTACCCATTTTTGCACTGATTTTTCCCAAAATTTCACCACTAATTAGGCCTTTAATCACATATAAACGAGTTATGAAGTCAAAAATCTTACCTTCACGAGATTATCCTTTGGTTTCCTCTTCAATTAGCTCTCCAAAGTTTTCTCCCGAATGAGATATGGTGAAAACCCCCTCAAAATCGCGAAGGGAACCTTTTTATATTTTCTGACCCAGGCATTTTCGCACCTGCGGTCCATCTCCCGCTTCTGCGACCAAATCCACCGCATTTGCGGTTTTCATTAAATTGCCAACTTCTGCATCTGTGGTTAAAAACTCGCACCTGCGCTATCGCAGGTGCGCCCACTCCACCGCTTCTGCGGTTCCTGAAGGACATCTACTTGGCCGCATCAACGGCTCCCTTTTTAGCTTCTGCGAGACCGCATCTGCGGTCACCTCGCCGCAGGTGCGGTTAGGACAGCACTGGCACATCTTCAGCTGCCAAAACCAACTCCCAAACTTTCTGCCAACCATCCGAAATCACCCCGAGGCCCCAGGGACCTCAACCAAAAGCACAAATACCTCATATACCACTACTCAAACTTGTACCAATCTTAAAAACACCTCAAACAACATCGAATCAACCAAAACACCTCGAAATCAAGCCTAAGATCCCAAAATCTTCCGAATTCCTCTTTCGATCAAAAAGTATACCAAATCACGTCCGAATGACCTGAAATTTTGCACACACGTCACAAATGACACAACAGACCTACTCCAACTTCCGGAATTCCATTCCGACCCCTATATCAAAATCTCACCTATCAACCGGGAAAAGCCAAATGTCTACATTTCACCAATTCAAGGCTAAACATTCCACGAACCTCCAAAACACATTCCGATCACGCTCCTAAGTCCCAAATCACCTAATGGAGCTCACCAAATCATAAAATTTCCGATCCGAGATCATATACCAACAAGTCAAATCTTGGTCAAACCTTCCAAATTTTAAACTTCAACTAAGGACTGTTTCTTCCAAATTCATTCCGATTACCCTAAAAAACCAAAACCAACGATTCACATAAGTCATAATACATCACATGGGCCTAGTCATGCCCGAGAACTGGCGAACAAGGCGCAAAAGCTCAAAACGACCGGTCGGGTCGTTACATCCTCCCCCACTTAAACATATGTTCGTCCTCGAACATGCCCAGAGTTGTCTAAAAGCCACCAATTGCTGAATACCTT
>NC_032000.1:11735745-11785398 GCF_001879085.1 Nicotiana attenuata | reverse complement strand
TAAGTCTTTAACAGAATAAAATCCCAAAATATGGTAAACAATACAGTTTGCGGAACAAAACACAGCCCGACATCGGGGTATCACCAGTCACGAGCATCTACTAAGGTCTAAATACAACGGAAATTCTGAAGATGCACTAAAATCCAGTCTAATGAAATCAAGAGGGAGAAAAGCAGTGCTGCGAATGTCGGGCAACTACCTTGCTAAACTCCGATGACTCTGCCTCTGGGTAACCAATACCCGCTACCGGGTTCAGAAATACCTGAATCTGCACACAAGGTGCAGGGAGTAAAGTGAGTACTCCAACTCAGTGAGTAATAATAATAAATGAAGACTGAGCAATAAGAAATCACGTAAGGCACACCAACAGGCTGTAAAGAAGCAGTATAAAGCCAGTAAAAACAATGAAACCGTGAAAACATGTAATGTCACCTTAGTTCAATTTAAGCTTCTTCAAAATGCCTTTAAACCAGTTAAGCAAGTAAATGACAGGCAACTAGAAAAGATAAAGACATAAAGAACCGCCCCTCGGGCACAATATCTACAGAATCAGCCCCTCGGGCACAATACCAACAGAATCAGCCCCTCGGGCAAACACATGGAACAATACCAGCCCCTCGGGCTATATCTCATATCACAATGGGTACCCGCGCTCACTGAGGGTGTACAGAGTCCGGGAGGGGCCCCTTACGGCCCAAGCGCAATATCAAGCCATCTCGTGGAATAATGAATAGGCTCTCGGCCTCATATCAACAAGCCACCTCGTGGCGTACAATCTCAGGCCCTCGGCCTCATAATCATAATCAGAGTATCACCGCTGTGGCGTGCAGCCCAACCCATAAGTATCCTCACAACACAGGCCCTCGGCCTTACTCAGTCAGAATCTCATTATGATATAGAACTACCACGAATCTTGACACCCTCCAATGCAAACCTCAGTTTCTAGCCAAATATACAACTTGAAAATCTCCAATTATTACATGTAAAATCTTGAACCCATTCGAACCATTCTCGAGAGTTATCCACTCTACTCAAACTGCAATTAGACTGATCAAATGAACCGAACAACCTGTGCCTCATTAGCACTCCGACTCCGCAGAGTGTAACTTCACCTTAATGCAACCAAGCAACTTCCGGTTCTATGCACCGTACATCTTTTTACTAATAACAACTCAAGTCATTCCACGATTCTCATACACCCATAAAGCATAACATAACCTTTATTAAAATTTCCTTACTCGATCCATCCCAGGTCTCAACCTCTGTAAGCCATAACCGATTCACCAGTACGCCTCCAACTGGGACCAACATAGTACCTAACCGTGCAATCAACTAGTCAAGTAGACTCCCCCACTTGGCTCAAAGCCATAGATCAAAACACACAATAACTCACTATGCATATACTCTATTACTGCCATAATACCATAGTGGGATTTAACTAAATTCTTCATAAGCTCGTGCAACACAGACCATCTAGTACTTCAAATCTTCTGCAAATCTCGCATTCGCCCTCGTAACAGTCAAGCCCACTCTCTTAAGCGATCAAAATTCAAATTTAAATTGCAAGACATATGCTTCACTGGTATAGGAGATCTTCCAGCAACAACATAAGGATCATACAAACTTCAGAACACTCCGCAGGAGATAACCCACCTGCTTCGCCTCAAACTAACATCTCTTTATACCCTTCCACCTTCATAAACGTCACGCAGTCACTTAATCTTCCTGAGTCTGAACTCATATCACAACGTGAAATCTATTTTGCTTCCCAACTAGGCAACATGAAAGGGTCCTTCAATCACGCCCACAACTCGGGCCATACATCAAATCACGATGGAAATCAAGCACCGGATAGTTCTTACTACCCCCAAGCGGACCCTTCTCGCCTCATTCAATCCATGTGATCACATCTCGCAGTCACATCACTCTCATCACGTAGCTATCCCGTCATCACTTCCCTTAATAGGGACACAACAGAACATATAAATCTATAAACACGTGCTCACGCAATTAACAGCCCAGGGCTCAAGCTATTGGCAAAAATCCGGCCTCGAGTCTTCTAGACTGGCCTAATATCAACAAACAGAGATCACATCTCGCCCCTCGATCAGGGAATCACAAAACATCGATGCACATCTGGTACTGAGCGCTCATGCGCGCATACGAACGCGTGGAAGGAATTCAAAGAGCTACATTCCAAGCTGAATCAAGGACGCACGATAAGAATTCAAGAATGTGAAGTTTTTTCCTAAAGGTTCTGCAGCCTCTCGAATCGGCCTCCGGATGCTCCAAATCTATCCAAAATCAGAACGTAACCATAAAAATATGCTATGGGAACGTAACCTTTTTATATTTTCTGACCCAGGCATTTTCGCACCTGCGGTCCATCTCCCGCTTCTGCGACCAAATCCACCGCATTTGCGGTTTTCATTAAATTGCCAACTTCCGCATCTGTGGTTAAAAACTCGCACCTGCGCTATCGCAGGTGCGCCCACTCCACCGCTTCTGCGGTTCCTGAAGGACATCTACTTGGCCGCATCTACGGCTCCCTTTTTAGCTTCTGCGAGACCGCACCTGCGGTCACCTCGCCACAGGTGCGGTTATGACAACACTGGCACATCTTCAGCTGCCAAAACCAACTCCCAAACTTTCTGCCAACCATCCGAAATCATCCCGAGGCCCCAGGGACCTCAACCAAAAGCACAAATACCTTATATACCACTACTCAAACTTGTACCAATCTTCAAAACACCTCAAACAACATCGAATCAACCAAAACACCTCGAAATCAAGCCTAAGATCCCAAAATCTTCCGAATTCCTCTTTCGATCAAAAAGTATACTAAATCACGTCCGAATGACTTGAAATTTTGCACACACGTCACAAATGACACAACAGACCTACTCCAACTTCCGGAATTCCATTCCGACCCCTATATCAAAATCTCACCTAATAACCGGGAAAAGCCAAATATCTACATTTCACCAATTCAAGGCTAAACATTCCACGAACCTCCAAAACACATTCCGATCACGCTCCTAAGTCCCAAATCACCTAATGGAGCTCACCAAATCATAAAATTTCCGATCCGAGATCATATACCAACAAGTCAAATCTTGGTCAAACCTTCCAAATTTTAAACTTCAACTAAGGACTGTTTCTTCCAAATTCATTCCGATTACCCTAAAAAACCAAAACCAACGATTCACATAAGTCATAATACATCACATGGGCCTAGTCATGCCCGAGAACTGGCGAACAAGGCGCAAAAGCTCAAAACGACCGGTCGGGTCGTTACATCCTCCCCCACTTAAACATATGTTCGTCCTCGAACATGCCCAGAGTTGTCTAAAAGCCACCAATTGCTGAATACCTTNTCCAAGCTGAATCAAGGACGCACGATAAGAATTCAAGAATGTGAAGTTTTTTCTAAAGGTTCTGCAGCCTCTCGAATCGGCCTCCGGATGCTCCAAATCTATCCAAAATCAGAATGTTACCATCAAAATATGCTAAGGGAACAAAGCCCACTCGAAAATATCCAATTTATACCAAAAATCCCGAATTCGACCAAACCGGGCCCCCGAGCCCACGTCTCGGAATCCGACAAATTTAACATCTATGGAATCCTCATCCTCTCGTGAGTCTATACATATCAAGAACATCAAAATCGGACCTCAAATGGCCCCTCAAATCCCCACTCAAAGGTCTCTTGATCTCAAGCCTAATTACCCTTTTTTGCACTGATTTTTCCCAAAATTTCACCACTAATTAGGCCTTTAATCACATATAAACGAGTTATGAAGTCAAAAATATTACCTCCACGAGATTATCCTTTGGTTTCCTCTTCAATTAGCTCTCCAAAGTTTTGTCCCGAATGAAATATGGTGAAAACCCCCTCAAAATCGCGAAGGGAACCTTTTTATATTTTCTGACCCAGGCATTTTGGCACCTGCGGTCCATCTCCCGCTTCTGCAGTATTGCTTTTGCGACCAAATCCAACGCATCTGCGATTTTCATTAAATTGCCAACTTCCGCATCTATGGTTAAAAACTCGCACCTGCGCTACCGCAGGTGCGCCCTCTCCACCGCTTCTACGGTTCCTGAAGGACTTCTACTTGGCCGCATCTGCGGCTCCCTTTTTTGCTTCTGCGAGACCACACCTGCGGTCACCTCGCCGCAGGTGCGGTTATGACAGCAATGGCACATCTTCAGCTGCCAAAACAAACTCCCAAACTTTCCGCCAACCATCCGAAATCACCCCGAGGCCCCCGGGACCTCAACCAAAAGCACGAATACCTCATATACCACTACTCAAACTTGTACCAATCTTCAAAACACCTCAAACAACATCGAATCAACCAAAACACCTCGAAATTAAGCCTAAGATCCCAAAAGCTTTCGAATTCCGCTTTCGATCAAAAAGTATAGCAAACCACGTCCGAATGACCTGAAATGTTGCACACGCATCACAAATGACACAACGGACCTACTCCAACTTCCGGAATTCCGTTCCGACCCCTATATCAAAATCTCACCTATCAACCGGGAAACGCCAAAAATCTACATTTCGCCAATTCAAGGCTAAACCTTACACGGACCTCCAAAACATATTCCGATCACGCTCCTAAGTCCCAAATCACCTAACGGAGCTCACCAAATCATGAAATTTCCGATCAGAGATCATATACCAACAAGTCAAATCTTGGTCAAACCTTCCAAATTTTAAACTTCAAACTGAGGACCGTTTCTTCCAAATTCATTCCGATTACCCTGAAAAACCAAAACCAACGATTCACATAAGTCATAATACATCACACGGGGCTAGTCATGCCCGAGAACTGGCGAACAAGGCGCAAAAGCTCAAAAGACCTTGTTTCTTGCATGATTTGCAATCTTAGGCATATAGTCATACCTAATCTTGATTCACTTAGACTCCTCAGGCCCAGATTCATCTTCTTCCTTGATTATTTTGATTCTTTGAGGTAAATTAGATAGCAAATTCATCTCAACCTTCACCTTAGCATAACTTGGACGTGTACCATTTTGAGTAGCCAAGTCCACATGTAATGGCCTTCTCACTTCCCTAGCTAATGAAAATACAAACTCCTTGCCAAAGAAGTTTGGAGGTAAATCTTGGAATGTAATCCATGCTATAGCTATAGGAGTTTCTTCATTAGGTTTCCACCAAGGATTCCACTTAGTACAATGAATCTGCCACATCTCATTTTGTATTTTCAAATAATAAGCAAGTTTTGACAAGAGATGAATATAGTCCTCCATTAATGAGAGCTTGATTAACACATGGCTATCTTCAATTAATCCAACCGAACATGGACCTTTTAATTCACATTGAATTGGCAAAACTTTACGTAAATCATGAATCTCAGGCTTACCATATGAGAATTTTTCCAAGACTGCCAAGTTTAATCCCTACTGAGCAATAGATTGACGTAATTCTTGTTTCTTCCAACGTACAACGGGTTCGCCACGAAGATACTCGATTGGTTTTAGGGCTACGCTGGGCAAAGGCTGCATGGGGCATTTAATGCACTAGGTTTAAGCAACTTGAACCATTGCAGTAAGATTAATCTTAGCAGGTGTGCATGAGTTACTGGAACCATTGTTCTCATCACTAACTACCACAAGCTGCCCCTCCTTAAGTTTTGATCCCTTCTCCATATTGTTGTCAGCTACTACCTGATCCTCAGCCATCAACACATCATAAGTATTCGTACTATTAAAAGACCTAGCACCAGCAGGTCGATCAGACGAATTCATTCCTGCTGAAGCCTTCTTTTTACGTGTCACAGAATTCCAGCCTTCCTCTCTAGTCACCTCCACTCCTTCCTCGCTGCTAGAATTTGCAGCTACCTCCAAACAACCTGTTCGTGCACCAGCATCAAGAGCAGCATGTGCGTTATTTTGTGCACAAGTTTGCACCTTACTACAAGACTGCGTAGCAACATCATGAGCAGTGGTAGACACGTTGTTATCTTGCCCAACAACTACTTCCTGTTGTTTTTGGAACTCAGAACCTTTACCTCCTATCTTTTGTGCACTAGATAGCAGACCTATATCTTGATTAGCAGCATGTTCATCTAAAGCCAAAACATGTGTTTCTTCAACTGGGACAGTAGCATTAATCCAGAAGCAACTACTGTACGTGCTTTCTTAATACCATCTGCTCCTCGACCACACACAGCTGTAGCTTCACCGTGTAGGATCAAATTTCCATTATGCTCATGAGCAGCATGCGGACGTTTTAAAACCTGCATGTCAACAGTTGTGGTAGTAGGTTTCTCGATCACCACCAACGAATTATCTCCAGCTATTTTATCTCCCTCATTCAATCCTCTTCTTTCATTCAAAAGCTGTCTCCAAGTCTCCACTAACTTTTTCCCGCAGCAACATCTTCAAACTGATCATCACCATGACGTTTTTCCGAAAGTCGTCGACATGAATTCTCATCGTGCCATTGATGCTTACAATGACTACAATATAAAGGCAAATTGTCATAAACTACATCTATAATTTTTCCAGTCTTCTTATCAATACTTTGTTTGGAAGCTTGTCCAGTAAATCCACGATTACTTTAACCCTGGCCGTACTAGGTCGTGACCTCACTTACGTTGCCTTATCTGTTAAAAATAATAATAAACTTGTTTCCGTTTGTCCACATTTGTTTAGATTTGTTTACATTAATTTAATGTTTTCATACATATAGTTAGAAAAGAGTGAGGTGTGGACATGTGTGAATTTGTGTGAACTAGTGTAGTCATGTATGGACTAGTGTGTACATGTGTGGACTTAATAAATATGTACACATGAAGTTTAGGCTAGATACATGTAGGAGTTCTACCATAAATACCCATGTATGCTAGCCATTTGGAGCAAGTGAAGTTGAATAGAAATCATCCTTTCCTCCACCTCTTTAATAGTGAGTTTTGAGTGTTTGTTTAGTTGTCTTGCTCTCCCAAAAATTTCTAACATTTGGTATCAGAGCAGGTGTGTTGAGAGACCACCAAACTTGGAGAAAAGATGACAAACACTAATGGAACACCATTCCAAGTTCCTATGCTCACAAAAGAGAACTATGGGAATTGGTGTATTTGAATGAAGGCCTTGCTTGGTGCCTATGATGTTTGGGAACCGGTAGAGTCTGGAGTTGATGAAGCGGAAGATGCCGCAGCCACAAATAAGAAAGATCAAAAGGCACTCACTCTCATCCATCAAGGTTTGGATGACAAGATGTTCGAGAAGGTTGCAAATGCGACAACCTCTAAGCAAGCATGGGACATTCTTCAAGCTTCCTTTAAAGGTTTGGACAAAGTAAAAAAGGTTCGTCTCTAGACCTTAAGAGGAGAGTTTGAATCATTGCATATGAAAGAAAATGAATTTGTTTCAGATTACATTTCAAGAGTTTTGGGTATTGTCAATCAAATGAAAAGATATGGTGAAGAGTTGAAGGATGATAGGGTCGTTGCAAAAATACTACGATCCCTAGATCCAAAATTTGATTATATTGTTGTTGCTATTGAAGAGTCCAAAGACTTGGACACCATGACCATAGATGAACTTTTGAGTTCTTTGCAAGCCCGTGAAGAAAAATAAGAAACCGAAAGAATAATCGGTTGAAAAGGCGTTGCAAGCAAAACATTCCTTCAAGGAGAAAGATGAAAGGCGTGGTTCGCAACAAAGAGGTCGTGGAAATGGAAGAGGTCGTGGTAGAGGAGGAAGAGGTGGTAGTCAAACACCAAATAGAGACAATAAAAGCCAAGACTATAGTCAAAGAAGAGGTCGTGGAAGAGGCAAAGGATGGAGAAAAAATCAAGGAAGGTGTGACAATCGAATGTTGAATGTTATACTTGTCATAAATTTGGACATTTTTCCTGGGAATGTAAAGATAATTCGGAGGAGAAAAACAACTTTGTAGAGAGCGAAAATGAAGATGAAGATGCCAATCTACTTCTTGCCTGCAAAGGAGAAGAAAGTGTGGAAAAGAACAAATGGTACCTTGACTCCGGTGCAAGTAGTCATATTTGTGGAAAGAAAAATTTATTTGTGGGGCTTAAGGAGCTGAATGGTGGCCCAATCATGTTTGGAGACTCTTCGCGAGTTCAAATCAAAGGAAAATGTACGATTTTAATTCGCTTAAAAGATGGAAGTCATCAATTAATCTCCAATGTTTTGTATGCGCCAGAGATGAAAAGTAATATTTTAATTTTGGGACAACTTTTGGAGAAACATTATGACATTCATTTGAAAGACAAAAAGTTGTATATGAGAGATGAAAAGGGAAGATTGTTAGCCAAAGTACCTATGGCTAATAATAAAATGTTCATCTTATATCTTCAAAATGATGTTCCGAGGTGCTTGCCTTCATGTGCCAAAGATTCATCTTGGCTTTGGCATATGAGATTTGGTCACTTGAATTTTGATAGCCTAAGGTTGATGAAGAAGGAAAGCATGGTGAATGGATTGCCAACAATTGATCATCCCAACCAACTTTGTGAAGGATGTCTCTTTGGAAAGCAAGCAAGGAAAAGCTTTCCTAAAGAGTCTTTAACAAGAGCAAGATGCCCTCTCGAGTTAATTCACATGGATGTGTGCGGACCTATCAAGCCGTCTTCACTTGGTAAAAGTAATTATTTTTTACTTTTCATTGACGATTTTTCTCGAAAAACTTGGGTTTATTTTTTGAAGGAAAAATCGGAGGTGTTTGAAACCTTCAAAAAGTTTAAGAGCATGGTGGAGAAGCAAAGTAGCTATCAAATTAAGTCACTTAGGTCCGATAATGGTGGAGAATTCACTTCAAAAACATGGAATTCGTCATTACTTGACAGTTCCGAGATCACCACAGCAAAATGGCGTCGTGGAGAGAAAGAATCGAACTGTTCTCAACATGGCGAGGAGTATGTTGAAGAGCAAAAATATGCCAAAAGAGTTCTGGGCTGAAGCTGTTGCTTGTGCGGTGTACTTATCAAATCGGTGTCACACCGAAAGTGTTCGTGGAAAAACACCACAAGAGGCATGGAGCGGTTTCAAGCCAAAAGTTGCTCATTTGCGAGTTTTTGGGAGCATCGCATATACACATGTGTCAGATGAGAAAAGGTCTAAGCTTGATGACAAAAGTGAGAGGTATGTCTTCATTGGCTATGATCAAAGTTCTAAAGGTTATAAATTGTATAACCCCAAAAATGGCAAGGTCACCATAAGTAGAGATGTTGAGTTTGATGAAGATAATGCTTGGGAGTGGAAATCTAAAGAGCAAGAATAATCTTTTAGTCCATTCTTTGAAGATGATGAAGAAGAAGATGGGGAGCAGGCTATCACACCACCTTCAACACCTCCGCCACAAGATCAAGAAGTTGGGGAATCAAGCTCAAGTTCAAGTGAAGCACCTCACAAGAGTAGAAGTCTCAGTGACTTGTATGAAAACACGGAAGTGGTAAGAAATGACTTGTACGATTTTACTCATTTTTGTTTGCTGGTGGACAGTGAGCCTCTAAGCTTTGAAAATTCTTGCCAAAATTCCAAATGGAGGGATGCAATGGATGAAGAAATCAAAGCTATAAAAAAGAATGATACATGGGAGTTGGTCACACTTCCAAAAGGCAAAAACACCATTGGAGTCAAATGAGTGTACAAGCTAAAGAAGAATTCCAAGGGAGAAATAGAAAGGTACAAAGCAAGATTGGTAGCTAAAGGCTACAAGCAAAAGGCCGGTATTGACTATGATGAAGTATTTGTGCCGGTTTCTCGTTTGGAAACAATTCGCTTTGTCATTGCTTTGGCGGCACCAAATCAATGAAAAATCCATCAAATGGATGTGAAGTTGGCTTTCTTGAATGGGCTATTGGAGGAAGAGTTCTATATTGATCAACCTTCGGGATATAAGGTTGAAGGACAAAAAGATAAAGTGTTGAAATTAAAGAAGGCTTTATATGGGTTGAAGCAAGCCCCGCGAGCTTGGAATAGTAGAATTGACAAATATTTCCAAGCAAATGGTTTTCTAAGTGTCCACATGAACATGCCCTCTATGTAAAGATTGCTAAAAATGGTGACATCTTACTTGTTTGCTTGTATGTAGATGACTTGATATTTACAGGAAATAATCCAAAGATGTTTGAAGAATTCAAGAAAGCAATGGCTAGAGAATTTGAGATGACGGACATTGGCCTAATGTCCTACTATCTTAGAATTCAAGTAGCACAGAGGAAGGATGTCATTTTTATTTCTCAAGGAGAGTATGCAAAGGAAATTCTTAAGAAATTTCAGATGGAGAATTACAATCCCGTAAGCACCCCCGTTGAATGTGGAGTTAAAATATCCAAGCATGGAGATGGAGATAGAGTCAATCCCACATTTTTCAAGAGTCTTATTGGAAGCTTAAGGTATTTGTCATGTACAAGGCCGGATATTCTTTTTGGAGTTGGACTCCTGAGTTGCTTTATGGAAACTCCTACTACCTCACACTTAAAGGTAGCCAAAAGAATACTTCGGTACATCAAAGGTACGCTTGCTTATGGAATTCCTTATTCATCTTCTAATGAATCCAAGTTCGTGGGATATTGTGATAGTGACTGGGCTGGTGATATTGATGATCGGAAAAGTACTACTGGGTTTGTTTTCTTTCTTGGAAATTCCGCATTTACATGGAATTTTAAGAAGCAACCAATTGTGACTTTGTCAACTTGTGAAGCGGAGTATGTAGCAGCTTGTTCGTGTGTTTACCATGCAATTTGGCTAAGGAGCTTGTTGGAAGAACTTTACCAACTACAGAAGGACGTTACAAAGATTTTTTTTCACAATAAATCGGCTATAGATTTAGCCAAGAACTCGGTATTTCATGAAAGAAGCACGCATATCGATACGAGATATCATTTTGTTAGAGATTGCATATCTAATAAAGTTGTGGAGCTTGAGCATGTGAAGTCTGGAGATCAAATTGCGGATATTTTCACCAAGCCTTTGAAGATTGACGCTTTTCAAAAGTTAAGGTTGGCGCTTGGAGTAATGAAACAAGTTTAAGGGGGGATGTTAAAAATAGTAATAAACTTGTTTCCATTTGTCCACATTTGTTTAGATTTGTTTACATTAATTTAATGTTTTCATACATATAGTTAGAAAAGAGTGAGGTGTGGACATGTGTGAATTTGTGTGAACTAGTGTAGACATGTATGGACTAGTGTGTACATGTGTGGACTTAATTAATATGTACACATGAAGTTTAGGCTAGATACATATAGGAGTTCTACTATAAATACCCATGTATGCTAGCCATTTGGAGCAAGTGAAGTTGAATAGAAATCATCCTTTCCTCCACCTCTCTAATAGTGAGTTTTGAGTGTTTGTTTAGTTGTCTTGCTCTCCCAAAAATTTCTAATATTATCCACTGCAATTGGCTTTCTAACTGCTGCAGCTATGGACAGAAGCGATCGACGAGCAAACAAGTCAGGAGATAAACTTGGGAAAGAGATCCAAACGGCTGCCATTGGTGTTTCCTCATTAGGGTTGAATCCAATACTCCATAGAAAAATTCTAACTTGATGTTCCTTCCCATTGTATGTAAAGTAATTCACACTACGTGCTAGAGCTGTCACAAAATCCTTATTTGAACTAGGCGAAGCAAGAGTGGCCGTTGTGCGAGCAAGCGTAGAAGACAGTTTCCTTTAAAGCCAAAAAATTTGGGCAATAACGATCTCAATATTTCCAGATCTGGCGCATCATTGGCGAGTTTAATTACAACTGCTTGATGAAGCCCTTCTTCCTTAGCAAATTCTTCCCTTTTTTCCATTGCAAATTGTAGAGTTGGAATTCCATGAACTATTTCAGATCTCTTGAGAATGGTTTTTGTCAACTTTGTGGTGGTTTGCGTTTGATTCAATCGAACAGCATATGAAACTTGATTATTAGGGTTTTGGGTGCTCTCATGAGGGTTTAGAGGTGGCTCTCCCATAGACAAAGGCTCGGGAGAGGAGTTTTCGGCCACGGAGGCCTCAAAACTCCATGGTATCGCCAAAGGAAGAGAGAGAAGGGAGAGGTTTAGGGTTTTTTTTAGCAAATCTAGGCTAGTTTTTATATATATCCAAGAAAATAAAATACAATGTCAATGAGTCTAAGTAATGTCGCTCACTACCTAATGAAATTACATACACACTATTATCAATTTTGAGTAATGTACTCCAAATTGATATCACATTATGTACTAAAACGTGGCTAAAGCAATAAAGAATTACATTACAAAATTGGCCGCAATTTGTATGCTGTTGAGTTTGCCATATTGACCCTTCTTGGTGATGATTTTCGACCTTGTGATGATTATATCCTTTGCATGGAAGAGTGCACTCTCATATGTTGAGTACCCGCAAACATATGAAATGTCCAAAAACCAGGAAAAAACTGTGCTATCTCAAGTGCCCAGTACTTATGCATGTTGAGTATGCTATTTTGCGCCCAGTTTTCGTCATAATTTTTGCCTTCAAGTGAATCTCCCCATGAAGTATCTTCCTTGTATTTTTTAGGTATTGTTGATGCTGTGCAGCTCCTTGTTGTCCAACTCATGTAGCCCGTAGAGGCCTTTAAAAAACAGTGCCTCGCCCATGTAAAATTGGGCAGTGTTATGACCATGGCCTGTTGTGTCCATAATTGCAGCTCATTTCTTGCCCAGATGTGTGAATCTCCTCCTAGAATCTCTTCCTTGCACATCACTAGAGTTTTTGATGTACAACAGCCACATGCTCTCCAGCTTATGTGCCCTGTGAAGTCTATTGAAGTACACTGCCTCGTCCATAGAAATTAGGCAGTGTTTGCTTCTTGCATTTGATTCTATCCTTGTCGGCTTGTATTTGGAACTCAACTGCTGAGTTGTTTACATTCCTTAACTTATTGTAACAACTAAAATGAATCATATCATGCCAAAGCTCCCCCACAATATCGTAATCACTTAGCTGTTTCCTGATAATCTGCAAAGCCATGCTTGCGCCTACCCCTGCTTCCCTCCCATTGGAATGAGTACATAGTACAGATACTACCAAATGGGAGTTGTTCAAGGGATAGGGCATGACTGCAGTAGCATTCCCTGCAAAAATGAAAACTAGGTTAGTAATAAATATGATCACCATACTCTCTTCCATATGGA
The DNA here is from genome assembly GCF_001879085.1 of Nicotiana attenuata. NCBI lineage: Eukaryota > Viridiplantae > Streptophyta > Magnoliopsida > Solanales > Solanaceae > Nicotiana > Nicotiana attenuata. Next base: position 11,772,257 of record NC_032000.1, on the reverse strand, counting down.
CTTGAGCATGATAATCGAGTGAGTTCCCAGAATTCCTCCTGCTCCTGCTACTCCTTTCCTCCTCCCCTCCTAGCTTCTTGCAACCTTTACTCTTAGGTATGGGCATTGTAACTTAACACTATTCATAATCTTTCTCCCTTTGACATCTATATCTCCAAAACTGTTGCACTCCATAGGGCCAGAATCTAATGCAAAGTTGAATGTGATCAGCGAACTGATTACCTTCTCTGAGTATATGTGAGATTTTCAAATGACATCTCTCCATTAACTCCTTTATATCCTCAACATACACTGTAACAGACCACGGAACATACCACACTCCTTATATTACATTCTTGACAAGCATTGAATCTGTATGCAAATCAATCAGCACATAGTCATGCTCTACACAGTATTGCAATGCTTCTAAGATGGCTCTCACCTCAGCTTCAGTATTTGTTCCCTCAAATATTTCTTTGCCACACGCATACTCAACATCTCCTTCTTCATTTCTCAGCACATAACCAATGAAACTCCTACCTGGATTGCCTCTCGATGCACTATCTGTGTTAACTTTTATCCATCCATGTTCAGGGAATTCCCACAGTACCTTAGTGTATTTAAGTTTAGGAGTATACTGCTCCATCATGTGAATCAAATCTGGCCATTTATGCAGGACATTTTGCAGGCTTGGTTTTCTGAATTTCACCCGATATTGAAGAGTGGTTAATACCTGGTAAATGACCCTATTCACTGATATTGCGTCACCTTATTTGTAGCAGTTTCTCCTCTTCCATAACTCCTACACAATGATCGATGGTAAGGCCTGCATAATTGGCTGCAATCTTGGAAACACTTGTGTTGTCCAGCATTTCACCACAGCCTGATGAAATGTCAATCCCTCCACCTTTATTCCTGCACATGGTAAGAAATAGGACCATACTTTTCTGGAAGTATACGAATTGAAGAACAAATGAGACAATGTTTCCTCTTGAGGCAGTACACAACACCAACACCTAGAAGCCATTGAATAAATCATCTAAGGGCAGCTTGTTCTTCCAGATTTTCCACATAAAGAATGAGACTTTGAAAGGCAATCCGTTCACCCAAATCATCCTATATGTATTGCAAGGTTCCTTCCTCTTCCTAACATATTCCCATGCAGATTTAACACTGAATTCTCCCTTGTTTCAAACATCCAGTATGGTTTGTCCATAGGAGGCTTGATGTTCTGTATAATGTGATTAGCCAAATCTTCAGGTAACAACACCCTCAGTCTATGAATATCCCATGCTCCACCTCGAACAACTTCACACACATTTTGGACAGATTCATCACAAAAGAAGTCAGGAAGTGTGATGAAATATAGGGCTCCCAATCAAGTACAATTCTCAAACCACAATAAGGATGATCCCATCTTTGGTTGCAATGCAATTTGGTGCTCAATGTAGTTCCTACACTCTAGCATTTGCCTCCAAACATGAGAACCATCTCTCCAAGGAACTACAATAGGATTCAACTTCTTGCAATATTTTTGGCTCATGAATGAACTCCAAAAAGATGGCTTGGTTTGAAAGTTCCACCATAACTTGCAAAATAAGGCCTTAGACACATCATGAAGTGATCTAAATCCAATTCCCCCCTCTTCATGTGGTAGACATAGTGTGTCTCAAGAAGCCCAATGCCTACTCCCTCCTTCTATAGAGTTACTCCAGAAGAATTTTGCCATGAGTTTATGCAATTTTTTGATCACAAATGATGGTGCATTAACTGCTGATAATAAGTGAATAGGCATGCTCTGCAAGACATGAGAAATTAACACTGCCATACCACCTCTAGATAATAGCTTACCCTTCCAAGATTGCAATTTATCCAACACCTTGTTCATAAGACCTTAATAATATTCCACCTTCCTTCTTGCACAAAAAATTGGACATCCCAAATAAGTGAATGGGAACTCTTTCTTGCCAATCCAAGTAACCGTTTCCACCTTCCTCAATACTGTTTCATTGGTGAGATAATGTATATACACGGCTGATTTGGCTTTGTTGATCAACTGACTTGAAGCTGCTTCATAAGCTGCCAAAACTTTAATAATTAATCTTAATGAAGTTACATCTGAAGAGGAGAATATGATAGTGTCATCTACATATGCCAAATGATTGATCTTTGGACTCCACTTTGGCAAACCAAATCCACAAAAGTAGAGGTTCAAATGTAGAGCATTCAGTCCCCTCGAAAGAGCTTCTGCTGCCAGAATGAAGAGTGTAGGAGATAGGGGATCTCCCTGCTTAAAACCTCTTGTAGACTTCAAAAATCCATATGGCTGCCCATTAATTAGAACTGAATACCAATTGTTGGATATGATCCCAAACACCCAACTTACTAACCTTTCTACAAATCGTGTCTTTCTCAACACTTTGCTCAGGAAAATCCATGAAAGTCTATCATATGCCTTTGTCATACCTAACTTGATTACCACATTAGGCCCTGCCTTAGTTCTCAACCTAATATCAATGATAATCTCCTGAGTCATCAAGACATTCTCCACAATGCTTCTACCTTTAACAAAACCTGCTTGCTCATCAGAAATAAGATTAGGGAGAAGACCAACTAACCTCTCATGAATGACTCTAGAAAACACCTTATTTATGAAATTGTTAAGGTTGATAGGTCTTATGTCAGAGAATGTTTTCACCTCCTTATTCTTAGGTAAGAGAACTAGGTTTGTATGAGTGATAAACCTAGGTGGTTCCTGCCCATTGAAAAATGCCTTCACCAACTCCACCACATCATCTCATTCAATGTCTCATCAAGAGTTAAGAAGGTGCCATTGAATCCATCTGCACCTCCAACACTGTCCCCATTAAGCTCATACATTGCCTGCTTCACCTCATCTCTAGTAGGTTGTTTCAATAATTCTTGGTTCTGCTCCATATTCACCATGTGAGGTACATGATGAATGATGCCAAAAGTTGTAGGAACTAAATCTTCATGAAATTGAGCTTGGAAAAACTTCACTACTTCATTAGCCATTTCTTCCCTATCTTCAATCCAATTCCCATCACTGTTTTGGATTCTCTTTAGTTGCAATCTCTTCCTCTTCCCATTTACATGTGCATGAAGGAATTTAGTATTCCTATCTCCATCATTAAACCATGTCATTCCAGATTTTTGTTTCCAGAACTGCTCGTCTAATGCCAAATATTTTAACAAATCTGCCTGCACCTTTGAAGCCTCTCCCTATTTTGCAATGTTGGGTTTAGCTCAAATTGTTCTTCATGCACCTTGACAACTTCCTCAAGGCTAGCTATATTCTAAAAATATCACCAAAAAGTAGCCATACTCTATGCGGATAATGCTTTCTTCAATATCCTAAGATTGCGATTGAAAAGAATAATGGATTTGCATGGAAATCTGCTTGCCAATTCTCCTTCGCCACTACCTTAAACGACTCATGTTCTGTCCAGAACTTAAGGAATCTGAAGCCCTTCTTAGTAGGCACTGAATCTGGATTATAGGAGATCAATAAAGGGCAATGATCATATCCACTCTTGGACAAGTGAGTGATCTCCAAACCTAGCCATAGCTGTTGTAGCACCATGTTTGCAAATACTCGATCTAGTCTCTGAAATATGCAATCTTCTTCTGCTCGACCATTCCACCAAGTGTATATACTCCCTTTATAACCCATATCACCAAGGTTGCAAGTGTTCATACAATGCCTGAAGTCATCTACTTCATTTAAGGAGACTAGCAGCCCTCCAAATTTCTCTTCCTCATCCCAAATCACATTAAAATCCCCCCTACCAACCAAGGTGTAGTCATATCCCGAGCTAAATAATACAAAGAGTCCCACAATTCAATTCTCTCAATATGATCAAACTTGGTATAAACAAGGGTAAGAATAAATTCCTTGTGATCTTCAGTATCATAAAGCTTCAGTGTTAAGCATTTCACCATGTCAATCACCACAGTAACATCAAATCTCTCATCAATGAAAGCCCACATTTTATTTGAGGTGTTCACAATTGCCTGTGCAAATCCAATCTATCTTCTGTACCTTTCTAGCTTCTTTGATTGCTGCATTGGTTCCATAATCCCAATAAATTAAAAATGATGGTGTCTTTGCATTGTGATGAGCCTCTCAAAAGCTCGTTGTGTATTCACTGATCTAATATTCCATATAAGAGCATTCATCTCTAATTAATGGATTTAGATACAGTTCTCCTTGTTTGGACCCCATGTGGTTGCACATTAGGGACCTCCTTCGACTGCTTTTTTTCTCCTCTACCAGTTGACTTTCCTTTCTCCATATGTCTAGGAGATAAATCCCCTTGTCTAGTCACTTTCTTGAAATTTTGACATGTTGATTTCGCATCCAAATCTCTACCTTTAGCTGCTGAATTGTCATCAATTCCAAGCTGTTGTTCTGATGGCATAATCTAATTCTTAGGAGATTTAGAAACTAGATTTTTTCTTATGCTTTCCTTCCTCAATTGTGTAGCATTACCTGGGCTTTCAGAGATTGCAACAGTTCCCTCCTTGCCCAATAATTCCAGCTTGTTATGAGCTGGACTCTTACTCAAATCAACTGCTGCTTGTTGATTCTCACCCATCCAGCATCTCCAGGATCAACTTGATCACCACTGGGAATAGTAGGTCTTGCTATAGAAATAGGTCTAGGGTTAGGGTTAGGGTTAGGTTTTGGATTAGGGTTAGGGTTAGGTCTATTGCTTGAACCCTCAATTGAGCTTGTGCATCATCATTCTTCTCCACATTGTCTCCTGCCTCGGCATCATCTTTGTTGTTTTTCCCATTAACACTGATTTCCTCTCCATGTTGATCTTCATATTCATTCATTGTTTCATTAACATCATCTTCCAATCCTTCGGAAAAGTTCCCTTCATCAGAATCATCTTCCATTTGATCACACCAAAGCCTGCCTCCTACAAAATTAATTTTTGCTTTCAATAGTTCCTGCTCAGCAATATCATTAGTGTCTAGTGATTGTGATGGTACTTCTTGGCATGATTGGTACATCGTGACATTATTTCCTCCAAAAGCACCATTTACCCATTGAGCTGTAGATTCCCTCACTTCCTCATGTCCTTTCTCCTTAACAGTGTTGGTTTTATTAACAACAGTAGCATCAATATTAGTATAAGTAGTTTCCGTAGCTGTCCCACTCCTAGGTGAAATAGGACTGAAAATGGGTGCTGTCGGATTCAAACCTCTCCCAGTTTCCTTAGGAGTAGGTGTAGCAATTTTCTGAGTTGAATCCACCACAACCAACCGATTGTTATCATCTCCCTCACCTGCATCATTCTTCAATACATCAAATATTTTAGCAGTTTGAATTTGCTGAGTAGTAACAGCACCAGCTGGAACAATTTCCCTCCCTGAAGTACCATTAGTTTGCTGAACATTACCAGTAGCTGGAACAATTTCCCTCCTTGAAGTACCATTAATTTGGTGAGAAATACCAGTACCTTGAACGTGCTGCACATTAGTATTATCCACATGAACAATGTCATTGCCAGTTTGAACTTGCACCATAGATTTCTTTGCACCATTCTTCACACGGTTGTCCCTAACTTCTTTCCATTGTTCACCAACATTCCTAACCATTTTCCCACTAGATAGGATCATAATTGGAACCTTTTGTGAATTCTCAACATTACCCCTAACAGCAGTAGGTTGCTTCTCCTTATCAGTCTCCACAAAAGTTCTGGATGTAATCTCCAACATGTTTCCTCATCATGACCTTGTAACTTACACTCCTTGCAGTACTTGGGAATATAGTCATACTGAATCTTCACCCACTTAGTTCTAACTGTGCCAGTAGCTTCGTCCTCGATATCCATACGAACTCTTTTGGGCAGTTCATCAAGCAGGTCCACCTGAACCTTAACTCTAGCACAACTTGGCCTAGTTTTATTAACAGTGGCTATATTTAAATGCAATGGAATGCCAACATCTGAGGCTAATGAAAACAAACACTCCTTGACAAAATATGTAGGCAATAAGTTAGGGAAGGAAATCCATGCCATAACCTTAGGTGTTTCTTCTCCGGGTTTAAATTTAGTATCAAAATTAAAGGTCGCATTTGATATTCATATCCCTCCTTAGCTTTCAAGTAATACACACCTTTAGAAGTAAGATTTGCATAGTCTTCAAGCAGTGTCAATCTGATTAACACATGACGATCCCTAAGAAATCCATTATTACATTCACCTTTATTCCACATTGAGCAGGAAGAATCCTACGTATTTCTTGCAAGTCTGGCCATCGATATGAGAATTTTCCAAGCACTGCATATTGAAGGCCCTCGATAATGTTCATTCTTTCCACTTCTGCTTCAGCCCACTTGATCAAAGGCTGCCTATGAAGATAAGTAACATGTTTCATGGGAATTGGCTCGATAGATTTTGAACTTGACGTCGACGTATGCATGGCAGCATTCAATGCATTAGGTTTAAGGATTTTTGAGTAATCTAAAGGTGGGAATAGGATTAGAAGGTACTATGGGATTGGGAGGAGGCTGACCAGCCGTCGAAACTGGCTGGCTGCCGGTCGACGTGGCCATGAAAAGCTTTCTCTCTCTAGTCGCCTAGAAATCGCCTATTTTTGCCAGAGCTTCTCTCTCTAGGCGCGAGCAGCGTCCTTTAGGTTTAGGTTTTTTTTTTAGAAAATCCAGTATGCGAGGTTTCTAGGGCTAGTTTTATTAATAATAAGAAAGAAAGAATCCACGTAGGCAGAGTACAAATAAGGGGGACAATAGCACCAGTAGTGTTGCCTCTATGCCTTGGCTATATAATCACTCCTTGCGCCTCACATTGCCTTATTATGGCAAGTAGAGGATCATGGCGTAGCTGCCGGCAAAGTCTCACAAGGGTATTTAATCTCATAGCCGTTTGGATATCTTCCCAAAGGCATAGGACATGAGCAATCACATATTAGGCTAAACCTTACCTTACTAATCTTATTGAGGCATAAAATAGCCTCACCTACTAGCAAGCATGAAGAAAATAAAAACTACTAAGGACTAAGTACTTATGATCATCACAGAGTTTATAACATACACTGTGATGATATTATAAATGATGATACTTAAAAAGTGATAAAATAAAACAATGTAAAAAATTGAGTCTTGCCTCTCTTTTTTCAAACTTGTGCACTCTTCAATTAGTATCTCTTTGGCTTCTTCTTCAAACCTCTTCAATATGTATAAAAAATTCATCCTTTCTTTTTGGAGCGATCGGACCTCGTTGAAGTGGTTGAGGCAGCCACTTTTTGCTTCGCGACTCTCATTGGGGTCGCCTAATGTTTACTTCCTCATTTACCTTGTCGTCCCAACTCTTCTTCCTTGTATGTGCTTTCTTACCTTTAACACTATGCATAGGTGATAAATCACCTCTTTTTGCTGCTTCTGCCCGGCATTGTTGCAACATTTCATCTTCCTCTCCTTCTTCGTAGATATCCCTTCCCACGTTCACTGCATGTGTCGAGTTGTAGGCAAACTCTTATTTCGTCAAAGCATTTAGGTCATGTGTCTTTGCCATAATTTCCTTTCCTTGATGTTGCTCAAAGGTTTGCAAATTTTTCCTGTTCTTTCCCATGTTTCGAGTGCTCAAATTTTGAATTGAATTTAAGGAAAGTTTAGGACTTACCAATGCATCCAGAAGCATTCGATCTTCTACTGAAATAGCTGGGGTACTACTACCAAGTTGTTGCTGCCCGGTCATAGTATCTTGCACAAGTTGTATTTGCTGCTGCCCGGAAACAACATCATAGAGGATATTAGTTGGTGTCAAATTGTATTTCGCATCCATTTCACTTGAACTTCCACTAGCATCAACGTTGCACGTAGATGACAAACGTGCTGCGCTTAGTACACGTTGCTGCCCAGATTTTGCGACCTCTTTGTCAACTTGTATTGTCAAACTAACACCCTTCAAAGCAGCTATAACTTTCTGCTGCTTGGATGGTACAAAAGCAGGAGCATCTGGACTTAATCCTCTCCTCCTTGGCTCGCTATCTGTGGAATTAGAAACCTGCTCGCTTTGCACCTTTGCTGCCTCGTCCTTTGATGGAGGAGTTGCTGAAAATTGAGCTGCCTCATCACCACTCTCATCTTGGATGCTATTTGCATAATCTTCTTACTCTTCTTCAACTTGATCAACCCAAGTCTTGTGATTAACAGCAATTGCACTTGTCGCACATTATTGATCCTTAGAGCCACTTCCTTCACTTGTAGATGCTTGAGAGAATGAGATCATACCTGCATTTGCCTGTTGATTGATACCCGTTGATAGTATCTGCTATCCAGAATCAACTGTATACTCGTAAAAAAACTCCATCGATTAGGACGGGACCTCAAAGACTGAAGTGTTCAGCGCGACTAAAGGTGCCTTAACCTTCGGAGTTGTATTCATCAACATAGCTGCCTGGGCATCCTTTATCATTTTAGCTAGTTCCAGATTGGAAATTTGCATTGTTGGTGTAGTTGCAGTAGTTACTTGACTTGCCTCACCAGTGTGATCATCAACAGTTACTGTTGGATGTAAGGTTTGGGTCGTGGGTCGCCCATGTGGACTGATCCGACCCGTTTTAAAAAGAGATAAAACCTAAGGAGGTTACACGTAGGTTTTATTACTCCTAAAACTACCGCACGTTTTCTTTTGGGAGACGTGAGAACATGGAGTGGTGGTTTTCATCGGTAGTTCTCCCCATCTCCTCTACTCTATATACTTCTCTTCAGTACAGAGATTCTGCAGGGCAAAAAAAATTGAAAAGGGAAGAACACAGTGAACTTTAGGCATTTAGTTTGTGAACAAAAAACTCTGTTTCCAGGAGATTCAGAATACGATTTGGGACAATTCTTTTGGTGGTGAGTTCAACGGTTTCCGCTTCATCAATAAGGTACACAATTCGTTGTTCTCTCCCCTCGGTTTAATCTAACAATGGCATCAGATCCACCGTTGTTTCTCTGCTAAAGTACTGTTTGCAGCAACATATGTGAAAGATGATATGTTTATATCCTTCCTCTATAAACTTTAATGAATTTGCTGTCCAGTAATAATGTTTTGTAGTTTGTTGGTGTTTTATTTGACCGAGTGATATTTTTTTTAGTTTCAAACACTACTGCGAGCATGTGATTTTTGCCCTATATGAATTACTCCTATAAAATTCAAGAAAATAAATTTTTTCCATTATTTGCAATTTGATAGGATTTTGTGAGAATTTGTTTGCATTTCTGTGCATGTTTATTTATGTTAAAAATCATGAAAATGTCAAAAATACCATGCATTGCATTTAGGATTTATTCTTACATTTTTAAGGTTAATTAGTAAATTATTCCTTTATTAAAAAATAAAAATCACAAAAATTGGTTTACTTTTGCATTTTTAGCCTTTTAGTTTTGAATTGGTGATTTCCTCTTTAATTTAGGAGTAATTAATTTTTGTAAATATTATAGAAGATAATTAGTTTAATTTTACAACTTAGATTAATTTTGGAGATTAATTTAGGTATTAATTAATTAAAAGAAAAAAAAGGGAAAAGCAATTGAAAAGGAAAAAAAAGAATCAGAAAAAAGCTGTTAGGGCCAAGTTACTAAAGCCCAAACAAATTCCCCCTCCACCCGTCTAACGAGGCCCAAACCTATTCCCTAACCCGGTCCAAACCCCCCACCCCCAAAATAAAACGACACTGTTTTGGCCTCCCCATCTTAACCGTTGGATGAGTAAGATCCAACGGACCGGAACTCGGGACCCTTTGAGTATTTAACTGTCCGAAACTAGCCCTACCCCCCTCAGACCCTCTCCCTCCCATCTTCGTCTCTAACCTCCGAAACCCTAGAGACGCCGCCTTGGAACCCTCCGCCGGCGGCGACGCTGCAAACCATCCAAAACACCACCAATTTAGCACCCTAGACTCCCCGTCACCTCCTCTTTCAGAACATCCAAACCGATTCCCTCAAATCCCCACCCAGGTGTTCGAATCTTAGATCTAAACTCAGACCCCAAAAATTCTAATTCAACCAAACCACCTCAAAATCACACCCCGCATTCTTCACTCCCCTGAACCCTAAACTATCACCACCTTCCCAAAAAACCCCACCCGTTCGTCCCAATTTGGAATCTGGAAATTGAAAGCCCAAATTTACTTCCCTTCCGAGTTCAAGAGGATTTGGGGTTGATTTGGGGTCGGAATCTGTGCTAGTTGATTGTTCTTATCAAGAACAATTGATTAGTACCAATTCCGGCCCATTTCAAAGTTCACCAGAGCTCATACCATCAAGGACCGGCAAACTTTTGTTCATACATGCAATAGGTATTTGTTTTCATTTCCTCTTCCCATTTTTATTCTTCTTGTCTTTGTCACCTTTTTCTCTTCTACATCACTCTGTTTTCCCTCATTTTTCTGTTTCTTCGATCAACAAATGAAGGTTTAGGTTTTCGATTTTCTTCTGTTCGCATGTTTAATCAGTAGTGTTAAGGCTTATTAGTTTAGGCATCTTCATCAGAGTTCAAGTGTTCAATTTCTTTGGATGGGTTTTGTTTTTGTTTAATTGCATGAATTAGGTTTCTGATTTTAAGTTTATTAATTAGCTTCTGTGCTTAATCGTTAATGTTTAAGTTTGCCATTAGGTCATTAGGGTTTCAGTTTTCAATATGGGTTTATTTTGTGTTTAATGAAATTGAAATCAATATGTTAGTATCATTTGATTCCCTGTTAAATGGCTGGTTTAATTGCTTCAAAGGTTGAAATAGGGCATTCATTGGTTGTTTCTTCATAAATGTCAGTTTCAATTGTTCAATTGTTGGTTGATTTCTGATTTCATTTTATGTTAAGTCTATTTAGGTTTTAGAAATTGACACCATTTGATTCCGTTTGCCTATGGTTTCTGTTAGAAGATTGTTGGCCTTGGTTTGTGAACGCTTAGGACTTTCAGGGGGTTTATTGAATAACTAGGAACTTAAGGGGGTAATTTGGAGATTGTTAACCTGAGAGAATCTTTAGTAACTGATTGGGAAGCTTCTTAAAATGGACAGTTGCCCAAAATTGTTAGGATAAGAGGCTGAAAAATAAAAACATCTGAAAGGAAAAGGACAGTTGTACAGTAGTCAGTTTTAAAAGATGCCATATGAGGGGCTTTTTGGGAAAAAGCCTATTTCCTTGACTTGGAAGTTACATAACAGATTTTTATTGTATAAATAAGGTCTTTCCCCTCACTCTTCACACATGGAACACAAACATGAAAATCTTTCACAAAAAAAATCTCTCAAATGGGAGGCTTTTCTCTTTTCTGGCTAAATGAAAACAAAAGAAAGGAAAAACTGAACAATCTTGTTGGTATTTTTGGGTTTTGGAGTTCTTGTGACTTGAGGCTGAAGCTGTTTGCTGACTATTTGCTGCCTTGCTCTCTGTTTGGTCGAAGTAGTTGTGTTTTATTTGATACTTTAGAGTAGAATTTCAGGCACTAAGGTACACATCATGGCCTTATGCCAAAATCTCCGTAATCTTGACCTCACATAAATGCTAGAAGTGTTGCTTGAATGATAGGGTGTATATCTATGTTGATTTTCGTGTCATGTGCTTGAAAACATGTTGTTCTTGTGCTTCAAACACATTAGATGATATCTGGTTGGTTTGAGCTCTAAATACACTGTTTTTTTTTTGGGTCATTCATGTCTAATATTTCGTTTTATGGTTTGAGTTGTGAGTATTGGCCAGGGGTCAGCATGTGTGCAGCATGGCTCTTGTTGGATCTGATCTCAACATGATCAGATCCATGAGTGTTGGAGGCTGAAATTGATATTACTCCTATGCGGGAAGAACTGGCAACTTATGGAGGATCACAATCTAAACATAGATTTGGTTTTAGTAGTGTAGAGTAATTCTGTTGTTATTTCGTAGGACAAGGCTTATTAATCTCCATTTACTAGTTATTTGTTCGTTAAGGATTCAAAGTTTTGTTAAAATAGTCCTGAGCCTACATGTAAATTAATGTAATGTATATGAATAAGTCGTAAGGGTCAGAGGTGAATGCTTCAGTTTGTTTATTTGATGTTTAAACCTGCTGGCAATCCCAAATGAGTTGTATAATGATTTAGGTACTGTTAGACTTTCCAGAATTTGCCTCTATGTTGTTCTGCCGTGTTTGGGCTCAATGTCAGGCCCAAGAATATTCACCCCATCCCTTCTCTTTTTCCTTGCACTTTATGTTTAATGGACTAATTTGGTAACTGAAGCCCAGCGTCCTACTGGATCTGTATTGGGTTTGATATCAATGATGTGTGTAGTTGGCTCTCATTTTGAGGGATGGGCTCAATTTCGAGCCCAGTCCAATGCATGACTCGTGAGTCCCAATTGATCTGCAGCTGGTTCATTCTCTATCGAGCAATCAAATCATTTAGTTACCTCGATGCGTGGCTGTAATTAGGGCCTTAGATTAAACTTCGAGTTAGATAAATTTTGAGTGGATTCATCAAGAGCCTTACAATCTCCTAATTGAACGTAGTTATTTTAGAGCGAGGTGTGCCACAATAATTAAATCGCTTATGGCCCTCATTAATTTTATACTTAGATATAAAAGAAAAAACGAACTTCGTAGTTTGCTTTAGGCGCGCAATTGAATTATTACAACTACGGGTACGGTTCCCGTGACGTGGTTGTGGTACCTAAATTTAAATTAGATTAAAATATGAGCATCTTTAGTTTGCCTTCAAGAAAATATACAAATCTTTCTTTTAAAATAATTTGAGGTGTGCCATATACAAACAAAATTAATAACACATGTCCCTCACATAAATACAAAATTAGTATAGAAAATCCCTTGAAATTTCGTAGCTTTCTTTAGGCGCGTTAATTAAATAATTATCATAGCTACGGGTACGGTTCCCGTGACGTGGCTGTGACACCTCATTTCTAAAATTCGGGGGTACATTTATGTGACCCGGCCACAATTTAATCTTTTTAATAGAAATAAACACGATGTGAATTGTGGGTACGGTTCCCGTGACATGATTCGCAAACGTGTAATAAAGTAATTAGTTGTATAACAATTGGATTATTAAAAACAGTTTTAAAGGGGATAAAATGCACATAGGATTCAAAGATGTTTTAAAATAAGATAAATAGGCCAATAATAACAGTTAAGCGACCGTGCTAAAACCACGGAACCCGGGAATGCCTAACACCTTCTCCCGGGTTAACAGAATTCCTTACCCGAATTTCTGTGTTCGCGGACTGTAAACAGAGTCAATCTTTCCTTGATTCGGGATTTAAAACCGGAGACTTGGGACACCATGAATTATCCCAAGTGGCGACTCTGAATTTTAAATAAATAATCCCGTTTCGATTGTCACTTTTATTGGAAAAAACTCTCTTATACCCCTTTCAGGAGTAGTAAAAAGGAGGTGTGACAACTACTGCTTCAAAGTGTTTGCAAATTTCTCTTTAGATGCTTCAGATTTGGCCAACTTTCTGACAAAGGACAGGCATATAGGATTCAATTGCAATGCACAAGATCTTTTAAAATCAGTGCTTGCTGAGAAACAAGAATTATGTTTTTCTGTTGTCTCATTGCTTCACGTACTCAAATTTTTTTTTTTTACAATCCCACGTAATGAGTATTTGAATCCTTTGTAAAATTGAGTTGATATATTTTTTTGAAGAACAGTAGTTGTGCCTATATTTATTCTTTTGGCATTATAAGAAAGAAATCTATTCAAGAAATAAGAATTCATAAAGATTGGTTATTCTCTCCAAGAGCTATGTGCCTGAAGGTTCTTTTATTGTCAGAGCACATACACCAATGTCAAATTTGTTTTCTTGCCTCTGGTTCAATAAAGTTGACCGGTTTACTTCACGTGACCAACTAAGATTAGCATATACATTCCTAAAACTGAAGAGAATGAATCCATACAAACCATTCCATTTAAATATGTTTAAGGACTGTGAGCGTAGGTCACTGGTACAATCTTAAACACTTGTACAATCTTGACCAGATATACTTTCTGTATATTGGATATTGTATTTTCTCAAAAAAATCTTGTTCAAAGTTGGAAAACACAGAAGCAAATAAGGTTATTTCAAGATTTGTTTTATAATTAATATACATTTATTGACAGTAGATAAATCTTGTTTTATTAAATAGAAAATTTTGGTTACTCTTAATCCCTTAAATTAATACCCTTCTACTTGTAATTGTGATATGTGTTGTCACATTGAATGGTTATAGCCGTTCTAAGTGTTTCCTTGGTCCTATTTCACATATGGCTGAAGAAGGACATGTTCGAATTACTCCAAGTGGGAGTTCTCGAAGTCAAGAAAGAGGACAACGTTGAAGGGTACGTCGCCGCATGACTTATTTCTATATTGATTCAGACTCGGAGCCTGAAGTCATCAGGAATGTCCCAAGGGCGAGAAAAAATAAGTTAATGGATCGAAGGGCTGAACGAAGGGAAAGAGAAAAGAAATTTAGGGAGTTTAAGGAATTTAAAATGGGCCCTGATGTTTCCGTTCCTGAACATGTACACCTCTTTAAGATAAAAAGAGCTGAATTGGCTAATTACGTAGAAATTACTGATTGGGAAGCATTAGCTATTTTAGCGGACTCTCTTCGGGAGCCTTGGGGTGAAATTTTAACTGAGATTTATCATGATGTTTGGCCTAGTGCACCTTTTAGCGTATATGAGCAAGAGTTAGTATTCGATATGTATATGGATGTCCTAGCAAACATGTAAATTGTTATTGTGTGTTTTATTTTAATGAAAATTGTATTATGTTTTTTGTCTCACTAGTTACATACATTGTTTATTATATCCTTTTGTCATGGATTGAGACTTAAAATATGTACACGCTAAGAGTGATCTTAATATTAATTAAAAATATTTAGATATAGATGATGAATGGAAACGTAGTGACCGTTCAATTCTATACTAAATGTAGAATTAATATTATAACTAATTTTCTTGAGTGTGTAATCACATGCATAAATTAACTGAAGCATATATTGATGAGTTAAACTTGTAATATTGTCTCTAATAACAGACATGGCATCAAAAAGTATCATTGCTGACTTGAACAAGGGTGACAAACTGAATGGTGAAAATTACGATATCTGGAGTCGTAAGATGTGGTATGTACTCGAAGAGCAAGATGCTCTTAAAAGTATTAACCATGTTTTGAGTCACCCAGAGGAGGGTAACAGTGCCCAACACAGGAGGGATCTGGAAACTTACAATGTTTGGAAAAAGAAAGATTCCACTGCACGTGGAATTATTGTAAGTTCAGTTGCTGATGATCTCATCCAAGAATGTGAGCAATATCCTACTGCTCAAGCCATGTGGGCACATTTAAGAGAGGCATATAGGGGTACGACTATGACTCGCCTTCGACAGCTGGCAATCAAGTTTGACACGTACAAAAAGCGTTATGATCACGGTGTCAAGCAACATCTAAGGGTGATGTCAAATATGATTGCTCAACTCAAAAGTGTTGGCCATGTTCTCTCTGATGAGCAGCAGGTTCAGGCCGTGATTCGGTCTCTTCCCAATAATTAGGAACATTTGAAGGTTAACTTGACCCATAATGATAGCATCAAAACTTTTGCTGATGTTGCCCGTCATGTGGAGCTTGAAGACGAGCGGCTTGGTGCTGCTAATGCTGTACCTAATGCCTTTGTGGCAGAATCAAGTGGTACAAAGGGATCAAGCTTCAAGCGCAAGAGAAACTGGAAAAATGACGGAAAGGGTAAGGAGACCGGAGAAGGACCCTCCAAGAAAAGAAACAAGCCAAATTCCAAGAAAGGAAAACGTTTCTACAAGAAGAAAGAAAAGAGCAAGATGAAGTGTTATAATTGCCAAGTCCCAGGGCATTTTGCTCGTGAGTGCACTGAGCCGAAAAAGGTAGCATTTCAAAGCGCATGTGAGCCGCGATAGAGAAGCATTTATAGAGTTTCGTTGAGTTCCACCTGGATCAAAGCATGTATATGTGGGAAATAATGCTATGCTTGAAGTCAAAGGGATAGGCACTTGCAGAATGGACATGCGTGGGGGCCGATCTTTGATGTTGCATGACGTCCTATATGTTCTAGAAATTCGATGAAACTTAGTATCTGTGTCTGTTCTTCTAGATTTAGATTTCAATTTGAACTTTAGTCGCAGTGGTCTTAGAATTACTCAAGACAATGTTTTTTATGGTTTTGGACATCATTATGATGGTTTTATTGTGTTAGATTGTAATCCTTCTACGTATAGCTATTATGTTGACCGTTGTGTTATGGCATGTTATTCTAGTAACAATGATGTTGATGTTATTACATGGCATGCAAGATTATGTCACATAGGGCAGGATCGAATGAATAGATTGGCTAAGGAAGGGCATCTAGGTCCTTTCTCTAAAATTGAAATGCCAACTTGTGAAAATTGTCTTGCCGGAAAGATTATACGTAAACCATTTGGAAAGGCTAAGAGAGCTCATTTTCCATTTCAATTAATCCATTATGATATCTGTGGTCCAATGAATGTGAGGGCTAGGTCTGGTGCTTTATATTTCATTACGTTCATTGATGATTTCACACGCTTTGGTTATGTCTATCTGATCTCTCATAAATCTGAAGCACTTGAATGCTTTAAGAAATATGTGAATGAAGTTGAGAATCAATTAGACAAAAGGATTAAGACCTTAAGAACCGATAGAGGGCGTGAATATTTTTCAAAAGAATTTGAAGGATTGTGCAATGAAAAGGGAATCACCAGACATTTAACTATTCCAAACACACCTCAACAAAATGGTGTAGCAGAAAGGAGGAATAGAACACTACTGGACATGATAAGGTCCATGATGGCGCAGGCAAATTTACCTATCTCCTTTTGGGGAGATGCGTTATTGGCTGCAACTTATATATTGAACAAAGTGCCTTCTAAATCAGTTTCTTCCACTCCTTATGAGCTATGGACTGGTCATAAACCAAACTTAAAGGATTTACGACCTTGGGGTTGTGCTGCATATGTAAAAGATTCTTTTAGCAAGTTTGGTAAATTAGATCCAAAAGGCAAAATATGTATCTTTATAAGATATTCAGAATACTCCAAAGGGTATGTGTTCATTGGTGAATTAGAGGATGGAAGTGTCACTGAGATTGAATCGCGAAATGTCACTTTTTTGGAAAATGATTTTGCAAAGAAGGGCGAGGTAAAGAATGGAGAGCCTCTTTATGAAATGTTGATCTCAGATAGTCAGCAAGTGTCTTCTGACACAGTTGATAATCAAATTGATCAAGATCTTATTCTTGATCCGAGTGGGAGTGGGAGTGGGAACTCTGAATCCTGAAATCTTTCCGACGAACCTGAATTTCAACTACGAAAGAGTGCCAGGAAAAATATACCCAAACGTACTTATGAAATTGAAGATTATATTTTCTTGGTATCTCCCACAGAAATGGATGAGCCAAAGTCTGTGACTGAGGCTTTATCGAGCCCTGGAAAAGATGAGTGGATGAAAGCAATGAAAGAAGAATTAGAGTCCATGAAAACCAACAAAGTCTGGGATCTAGTTGATCTTCCGCCTGGGCGTAGAGCCATTGGGAACAAATGGGTTCTCAAAGTTAAACACAAAGCGGATGGGTCAATAGAAAGATACAAGGCACGATTGGTGGCAAAAGGCTTTACTCAAGAAACTGGAATAGATTATGAGGAAACATTTTCACCAGTTGTGAAGTTTACCTCAATTCGCTTATTTTTGGCTATTGTTGCACGTTTGGATTTGGAATTACATCAAATGGACGTGAAGAAGGCTTTTCTCAATGGAGAACTGAACGAAGAAATCTACATGGAACAGCCTGTAGGCTTCATCGTTAAAGGCCAAGAAAAGAAGGTCTGTAAATTGAAAAGATCTATTTATGGTCTGAAGCAATCTTCAAGGCAATGGTATTTGAGATTTCACAAGGAAATGATCTCATATGATTTCACCATGATCGATGAAGACCATTGCATTTATGTGAAGAAGTCTAATGGGATGTTTGTAATTCTTCTCTTTATGTGGACGATATTTTATTGGCCGGAAACAATTTGGAGTATTTGAAAACTATCAAGTCATGGCTTTCAAAGTCATTTGACATGAAAGATATAGGCGAGGCAGACTATATCCTTGGAGTTAAGATCCAAAGAGACCGTCCCAAAAAGTTATTGAGTCTATCTCAAGAAACTTATATAAAGAAAATTTTGGAGCGTTTTTGCATGAATGGTTGCAAATCCATGGATACTCCTATAGCGAGAGGTGAAACTTTAAGCCTTGAAATGTGTCCAGGACTGAAAATGAAAAGGAAGACATGTCTCGAGTTCCATATTCAAGTGTTGTCGGAGCTTGATGTACGCTATGATGTGTACTCGCCCAGACATTTGTTATGCCGTAGGTCTGGTTAGCAGGTATCAATCCAATCCTGGAAGAGATCATTGGAAAGCTGTGAAGAGAATTTTCAGATACCTGAAGGGAACTGCAGATTATTCACTATGTTATAGTGGAAATGATTTATACTTGAGAGGATATACAGATGCTGATTGGGCTGGTGATCGGAATGATAGAAAGTCAACATCCGGTTATGCCTTCTTACTTAATGGTGGTGCTATATCATGGAAAAGTAAGAAACAAACCTGTACAGCCCTTTCAACAATGGAAGCTGAGTTCGTAGCTTGTGCGTCTACAGTACAAGAAGCTGTTTGGTTGAAGAGGTTCTTTGAGCATTTGGATATTGCGAAGAACTCTCAGGGTGCCATGACTCTATATCATGATAGTCAAGCGGCTATTGCACATACAAAAGATCCAAAGTATCATAGCAAGACCAAACATATTGACATCAAGTATAACTTTGTAAGAGACATGGTAGCAAGTGGAGAGATAAATTTACAGTACATTCCTACGCGAAGCATGATAGCTGATCCTTTTACAAAGGCGATACCTAGAGACCTGTTTGAGAAACATGTTATGGCTCTAGGTTTGCGAAGGACATGAACATATTTATGTATTGTAAAATGACTTTAGTATTATAATATGCTCATCAATATTTAACTCTTGAATTTGTGCTTATATCTCGTATGCATGTGATTAATATTTTGTTGATAAAGTGTGTCGAACAAGTCGCGAGATTGGCTCTCTCACACGAGCAATCGCCTCTTACGATTAAAATCGTGAAGAGATAAGACCTTATAGAACCTTGGATAATGTGAGTTTATATTTACTTGTAAAGGTCGATCTTGATGACTAATCAGACTTACGAATTTTAATATTCGATTATGACTTGTTTTGTAAGCCAGATGCAAGTTTCTCTAAGAAGATGGTTTGAGGATTATTGAAGTGAGAAACACGGGTTAGACATTTGGAGGTGTCTAGACCAAGATCTGTACGGTGCTGAATGATTAAAAGAATAAGACACACGCGCCAATATAAGGTAGAACACCGTAACATGTGTTTCATACCACGTGTGCTATCGACCAATGGGATAATGGAAGAATGAATCCCTGCTTCTTCATTGTGTGAGATCCCAAAGAAGTTACATTAACTTTTATTGGAATATCCTTTGACCTTTTACTGTTTCTTGAAGTGCCAATCAGTGTTGCTACTTTAGCATGTTACTAATAGCCATGAGTGATTCGGCAATGCAGTGCATGTCTAGGAAAGCAGTTGATTAGGAATGGAAAGATTCGAGTAGAAAGGGAACACAAATAAATAATTTTTTTTGCAATTTAACTTGTATTCATAGGTCGACCATTACACTTACCATGAGGGTATCAAATGTAATTATGAATATAAAGTTAAACATGAACTCGAGTTCACCTCTTTCGAGGATGAGGGATTAAATAACTAGCTACTGGAGTAGCAGGTGATGTCTGGGGTATTGCGAGTAACAAGATCCTCATGTTAGTAGTAAATCCCTTCCGCATGTGATCGGATTTCTACATAGAGCTTTTAAACAACCTTAAAGGGATTAAGAATATTATGGCTCTTAATGCTCGCAGGTCGCACGAACTATTTGCCGGTATGAATTGTGTGTGTTGCTTTCACGGTAGTTACTAGTTTGGATCTAGTCCACCTGTGCGAAGTGGGAGATGTTGGATATAAGGTTTGGGTCGTGGGTCGCCCATGTGGACTGACCCGACCCGTTTTAAAAAGAGATAAAACCTAAGGAGGTTACACGTAGGTTTTATTACTCCTAAAACTACCGCACGTTTTCTTTTGAGAGACGTGAGAACGTGGAGTGGTGGTTTTCATCGGTAGTTCTCCCCATCTCCTCTTCTCTATATACTTCTCTTGAGTACAGAGATTCTGCAGGGCAAAAAAATTGAAAAGGGAAGAACACAGTGAACTTTAGGCATTTAGTTTGTGAACAAAAAACTCTGTTTCCAGGAGATTCAGAATACGATTTGGGGCAATTCTTTTGGTGGTGAGTTCAACGGTTTTCGCTGCATCAATAAGGTACACAATTCGTTGTTCTCTACCCTCGGTTTAATCTAAAAGTTACGATCTCAAGTCGAGCACCTATGTCGCTGCTTTGATCTCTCTTGTTACTGCTGGAAACTGGGACTAACTCTTCATTGGTGATATGAATTGTTGGTGCAGGTGCAGCTGAAGCTGTCACAGCCTTTGGCTCTTCAGACAGAACAACGTCCTTAGAGACATTCAATGGCGCACCTCTGTTACTTGATTGCTGCTGTTGTTTTCCACTGCTTGGAGAGCTGTTCTGTCCAGCTTGTGAGACTGATTTGCCATCTACAAATTCTAAACTTTTCCTAGCATCTTTTTCACCATGATCATATGCATTGGCCAAGGCATCAAAAGAGTTAGTACACCTAATAGTTTCTGCTGCACTTTCCAGATTTTGATGACTTGAAGCCACCTTCCTGTCAGGTGATCGATTAACTACTGCCCAACCCTTAGCTGCGTCTGTTGAAATTTGTCCAGATTTGCTTGTAGTTCCAAGAATCTGCTCAACTTCTTTGTTCACACCTACATCACTGGATTGCTGCATAATTTCATTAGTTTTTTTTCTTGCACCAGTAACTTGATTACCACCTATAGCAGCAACCAAAACTTCACCATCTTCACGTTCTTGCCCCTTCTCATTCCTAGTTGTAGCTTTAGAACCAGTTGATTTATCAGCTAGACCAATAGGTGCTGCATTATGTCGATCATGCACCCTATCTATTTTCTCCTTTACATCAGTTTTATTCCCAAATTTGTTAGAAGTAACAGCTCGATCATCACTATCATTCAATGTCCCAGCAGTAGCATCCTTTATTTGTACAGTTGTTCCCAGCGCTTAGTTCACGGCCTTGTGAAGCCTTGCCAAGGCAATAGAAGCAGGTATATCCCGTGTAGGTTTAGGTTGACCTTTACACACGTTGAGGCATTCCCTACATGAACAACTGGACCTCTACTATCCAGTTCTCCTCCAGGTTTTGCTATTTGCACAGCATCTCTAACACCAGTAGCGAGTGGACCTGTAGCATCTGCTCCTTTACTCATATTGTCCCCAGTGTTTTTACCACGTTCTGATACTTCTATAAGTTGTTGCCCAGCTCTCTTAGCATTCAAAATATCTCTCGTATCACCCTGTAATTTTTCAACAGGTGGTTGCTCGTTCTCAACTGTTTCATCATAAACACAAGCAACTTGTATTGTCTTCCCTTTTTAACCGTCGACACAGAATTTCTTCAAGACCTTGATGCTTACATTGGAAGCAATATGCAGGTAAATTATCATAGACAATTTGTTGAAAAGCCTCCACGATCTTTCCGGTTTTAACATCCAATAATATTGAAGCCTTACCTTCTCCGGGAGTTTGTCTAGCAAGTTGACGATGACCCCAACTCTTGCTATGCTAGGACTGGATCTAACTTGCGTTGCCTTGTTTTGTGGCTATAATTCATGGTTTAGCACATTATGTGCCATGTATTTTACATCCTTTAAGGATAAATTATACTTTATTTGCACGTAATGGAGTCTATTTTATGTGTAGGTGAATTAGAGATGAAAGTAGAGCAAAAGGGATACTTAAACGTTGAAAGTGTGCTCGAGAACAGTGAAAAGGAGAGACCAGGCGAGGCCAGCCAAAGGCCAGGCTGAAGCTGGCATTAGGCTGGCGCAGCAAGGCAAAGGCCAGGTTGTAGCTGGCGTTAGGCTGGCGACGCCAGGCCTAGGGCGAGGTCCAGTCCGAGTTTTGAAGACTTAATTCGTTTCCCGGCTTGACTAGGATTTGACCTACACGTTTAGGTCTTGTCCTAAACATATAAATAGACCCAAAAACGCCACTTTGAAGGACTTTTGCAAGTGGAGGCAAGGATAGCTCGTGGAACACTACTTGGGAGTTAGAATCATCGATTTCTATATCCCTTTATCCTTACTTTGTAATTTAATTATGCAAAATACTTTGGATATTGTTACTATGAGTATGAGTAGCTAAACTCCTAATAAAGGGTTTTGATGGAACCTGTTGGAGGATGATTTTCTTGTTACGTTAATATAGATTTGCCATGGTATTCTCTATATTTGTTCAACTATATGTGTATTGATGTTGATTGAAGGACCCTCAATTAACTGTTCCTATTTATTATGTATTACTCGGGAGAGAGTGCATATTTAGGTAGTTGTTGAACGACATCACTCCTAACGTATATAAGGAATCTATACAAAGGGTTTAAAGGTGGGATTAGGGATAATGAAACCTTGATGCGATCTAGGTGAGCTTACTTAAGGCTAGCTAGCGTAATTTGGGAGAATATGTCTAGTATATTGTTGCAATTACTCGAGAGAGAGTTACGACAGTCAGAATGGTCATGATCGATAGAGAAGACTTAGGCAAATTTATAGAAACGTAGCGGAAAGGATTCCGGCAATAGGGGAAATCAGAACTTTAGATCATTCTAATTCTTGTCTACAACCCGTTCGTAGTTAGTTCTTATTTATTACATTTTTATTACGTAATATTTAGGTAGTAAACATCCAATTTATTACTTATATATTTCTGAAGATTGAATACGTGAATTTGTGTGAGTCCAATAGCTGTGTTTGATAGGTTAATTCCTTGTGGGATTCGACTCCGGACTTGTTAACCGGAATATATTTGCAACAACAGCTTTGTCCTTTTTAGAAGGCATAGTTGAGCGTGATCAAATTTTGGCGTCGTTGCTGAGGAATTAACGATGTTATTAATTGTAGCCAAAAGAAGTGCTAAAATTCTTAGCGTAGTCAAGTTTCTTCAATTTAAACAAAATACATTGAAATTCTAACGTTTGTAGTCTTGGGTGTTACAGGTGCATGCCTAGAAACTCCTCAAGAACTGGTGAATTGTTCGAAGCATTAGCAGTTTCAAGGCACTGAATCGTGCAAACAAGCAATGGCAAACAACAACAGAACTCAGTAGAACAAATCGAACCAGACATGGGAGACGAAGTAAACAACAGAAACAATGGGAATGACCCGAACAATCAGTGTGTGGTGCCTCTTGTGCCAGAAGCAGCATTGTACGATTGGGCACAACCCACCGCTGATAACTTAGCAACCGCAATTGCGGTCCCTCAGATACAAGCAGAATCATTTCATATCACAAACAACATGCTACATTTGTTGCAGAACAAGGGACTGTTCTCAGGGTCATACGTGGAAGATCCTCAGCAGCATCTGAAGAATTTCCTGTCGATATGTGTCACTCAAAGGCAACCTAATGTGACACCGGAAGCAATAAGGTTGTTGTTGTTTCCATTCTCGGTGACGGGAGAGGCTCATACATGGCTTAATTCACTCCCCATAAACTCTATCTCTACTTGGGATGAATTAGTCAAGCAATATGTGAACAAGTTCTACCCAACCAATAAGACTGCTCATCAAATTGATGAGATATTGAGTTTCAGGAAGAAACCAACAGAAACATTACAAGAAACGTGGGAGAGGTTCAAAGGTATGCTGGTTAGGTGCCCACATCATGGCATTCCGGAGAAGATGTTGGGGCAGAGGTTTTACATGGGATTGACAGACAGCTTAAAGACCAATGTTGATGCTTCAGCAGGTGGAGCAATTTTGAGTAAAACATTCAGAGGAAGCAAGATCCTACTTGACAAGATGGCTCAAAACTCAGGATGGATTACAAGAGACTCTCCAATCACTCCTGTAGTTCACTCAGCGGATTTAGACCCAACTAACTCCATAGCTGAAAATATGGCCACTCTAGTGACATAAATGAGTATCCTCATCAAAAAGATAGATGAATCAGGACAGAAGTAGCAGGTACACATAGTTGATGCAACTAATGGGGGTTTATGTACACCATGCATTAACCAACCATATGTTTGCTCGTGGAGGGCGGAAGGTGACAACCAGTAATATCAGGAAAATATGAACTATGTGGCCAACTATGGAGAACAGAGGCAAGGTGGTCAGAATTGGGGTCAACAGAATCAACAATATCGACCAGCTCAGTAGCAGTACAACAACAACAACAATCTTGGAGCTATGCGGCCACAGGGTCAAGTGGTGCCTTACCAAAGGCAACAGGGTTACAACCAGCAAAATCAGCAAATGGATTATCAACAACCTCAACAAAAACAGATTGTGAGACAAGAGGATGGGTTTGTTAAACTTAAGGGAATGCTGAATAACAGCAACAGAATGTTGCAACAACTGATAGGGACCACTGGAGAATTAACTAAGAGAGTAGACTCACATGAATCAGCAATCAAGGGTATTGAGGTTCAATTAGGATAGATTTCGATGGCTTTAAATAATCGTCCCTAAGGGACATTACCTGCAGACACACAAAACAATCCAAAAGAGCAGGGCCCAAAACAACTTATGGCAGTGAGTCTACGAAATGGTAGAGACCTAGATCTGGAGCAAGAAATTGCTTGTGAAAGTCGACCTACTGAGACACTGG
The DNA here is from genome assembly GCF_001879085.1 of Nicotiana attenuata. NCBI lineage: Eukaryota > Viridiplantae > Streptophyta > Magnoliopsida > Solanales > Solanaceae > Nicotiana > Nicotiana attenuata. The sequence continues at coordinate 11,747,341 of NC_032000.1, read as the reverse complement.
TGCCAGTACCCATTGAGATAGATGATTCAGCATGGTTAACAGATGTCACGGTACAAAATGCACAAAAGAACACCAGGAAAGAAAAAGAGGATGCAAAGGAGACCGAGGTAACACAGGAAACGACAGTAGAAGTAGTGTTTGAGAAAGAAAAAATCAAATCACAGGGAAGAAGCAACCTCCAGCACCATTCCCAAAGAGATTGGCCAAGTACCAGAAATATGAGCAATATAAGAAATTCTTGGAGATGTTGAAGCAAATTCAGGTAAACATTCCATTGATTGATGCCTTAAAGGAAATGTCGGGTTCTGCAAAAATGATGAAGGACTTGATGTCTCGTAAGTTCGACTTTCAATACTTGGCCACGGTTACACTGACTCAGATATGTAGTGATGTTGTGATGAGACCCATAGCTGAGAAGCTGTCTGACCCAGGGAGTTTCTCAATCCCATGCACAATAGGCAACTATGCGTTTGCTAAGGCACTATGTGACTTGGGGGCAAGCATAAACCTGATGCCCCTGGCTGTCTACAAAAGGTTAGGCATTGGAAGGGCTACTAGACCCACGTCCATATTACTACACCTGGCTAACCGGACAGTGAAGAGGCCCTCTGGTATTCTTGATGATGTATTAGTACAGGTTGGGAAGTTTGTGTTCCCAGAAGATTTGGTCATTCTTGATTGTCGGGTTGACGAGGAAATTCCCATAATTTTGGGAAGACCATTCTTGGCCACTGGGAGAGCTCTAATTGACTGTGAAACTGGAGAGCTCAAAATGAGATTAAATGATGAAGAGATAACATTCAACATGAAGAAATCTATGCGGCGACCAAGTGAATTTGCTAACTGCTCTCTAATAGATGTCGTGGATGTAATTTTGGAGGAGGAAGATGAGACATTGAACACTAAAGACCCTCTAGCAGCCTGTCTCATGAACTTAGATGAAGCAAATGGAGAAGACTTGGCGGAGTGGGTACTTGCTCTTGAAGGCCAAGGTTTTCGGAGAAGGGAGCTTGAATTTGAGCCTTTACACTTAGTGTAAAGAAAAACTCCTCCACCTAAGCCATCGATAGAAGAGCCGCCAAAGTTGGAATTGAAGCCACTACCACCTCATCTCAGGTATGCTTTCTTAGGACCTAACTCAACTTTACCTTTTATTATCTCATCTAGTTTATTAGATGTGCAGGCAGAACAACTTTTGTAGGTACTGATGGAGTGCAAGACTGTAATTGGTTGGACCATTGCAGACATTAAGGGTATCAGCCCGGCCTTCTGTATGCATAAGATTTTACTGGAAGATGGGCACAAACCTTCTAGAGAACATCAAAGAAGGCTGAATCCCAACATAAAAGAAGTGGTGAAGAAAGAAGAGATTAAGTGGTTAGATGCGGGAATCATATTCCCCATCTCTGACAGCAACTGGGTCAGCCCAGTTCAGCGTGTGCCAAAAAAGGGCGGTATGACGGTAGTGAAAAATGAGAAGAACGAATTGATCTCTACACGAACAGTCACAGGTTGGCGAATCTGTATGGATTACAGGAAGTTGAACTTGGCTACCCGGAAAGACCATTTCCCACTGTCATTCATTGATCAGATGCTGGATAGATTGGCAGGTAGGTCCAACTTCTGCTTTCTGGATGGGTACTCGGGGTATAATCAGATCTCTATTGCCCTGGAGGACAGAGAGAAAATATCGTTCACGTGCCCTTATGGTATATATGCATTTCGGAGAATGCCGTTTGGCCTATGCAATGCACTTGCCACATTCCAAAGGTGCATGATGGCCATCTTCACGGATATGGTAAAGGAAATAATGGAGGTTTTCATGGATGACTTCTCAGTGGTGGGGAACTCATTTGACGATTGCCTTATGAAATTGAGAAGAGTATTTAGGAGGTGTATCGAGACGAACCTGGTACTCAACTAGGAAAAGTGTCATTTCATGGTACAGGGTATAGTCTTGGGGCACCTAGTGTCGAGTAAAGACATTGAGGTAGATCGTCCAAAGGTTGATGTGATCGAAAAGCTTCCACCACCCACTTTCATCAAAGCAATCAGAAGTTTTCTTAGGCACGCTGGTTTTTATAGGAGATTTATAAAAGATTTTTCCAAAATTGCTAACCCCTTGTGTAAATTGCTTGAAAAAGATCACCCTTTTGTGTTTTCTGATGACTGTAGGGTAGCATTTAAGGAATTGAAGAAGAGACTGGTAACAACACCTATCATAGTTGCCCCGGATTGGGAGCAACCATTTTAGTTGATGTGTGATGTGAGTGACTATGCTGTGGGAGCAATTCTTGGGCAGCGAAAAGACAAAGTCATGCATCCAATATACTACGCAAGTAGAACTCTGAGTGGTGCCCAGCTAAATTACACAGTGATCGAGAAGGAGATGCTGGCAGTGGTGTTCGCATTTGACAAATTCAGGTCATACCTGATAAGCTCGAAGGTAATTGTTTATACTGACCATGCTGCTCTCAAGTACTTAATCGAGAAGAAGGAGTCAAAGCCGCACCTGATTCGATGGGTGCTACTGCTGCAAGAATTTAACTTGGAAATCTGTGACCGAAAGGGAACGGAGAACCAAGTAGCTGATCATTTGTCTAGGATGGAAGGAGCCGAGAAGAAGGTTGAGGTGGAAGAGATTGTGGAAACTTTCCTGGATGAACAATTATTAGCCACAAGTCTTGAGGTAGCGCCATGGTATGCAGACATTGCAAACTACCCGGCGAGCGGTATTGTTCCTTATGACCTTTCCTCTATCCAAAAGAAAAAGTTCTTTCGTGACTGTCGCATGTATTATTGGGATGAGCCTTATCTGTTTAGGATTTTGTATTGATAACATGATTCGGAGATGTATCCCTGAGATAGACCAGTCTTCTATTTTGCGGGCATGTCACGCGTCACCATATGGTAGGCATTTCGGGGGAGTAAGGACCGCTGCGGAAGTCTTGGAGTCGGGCTTCTACTGGCCAACATTGTTCAAAGATGCACACTCGTGGGTGAAAGGTTGTGATGAATGCCAGCGTACAGGGAATATTTCCCGCCGACATGAGATGCATATGAACCCAATTCAGGAGATAGAAGTGTTTGATGTATGGGGAATCGACTTCATGGGGCCTTTTGTCAGCTCAAACAAGTGATGAGTAAATTCTTGAAGGTGAGAGGGGAAGAAAATCAAAGAAAATGAATTTTCGTCCTAGTTGACATATTGGAATAAAATACGGGCCGAGCGATAATACCCGGTATTTACGGACTAGTACCATACAAGGTACCATATGACCATGATAGTAGGATGTATAAAGTGTATTAAAAATAAGTACAATTTTAAGTAATTTGAGACAATCCTTAATTATCCGGGTAATTAGTTAATTATCGGGTAGCGGGATATCACCTAATTAAATTAATTAATTGTTGGATAAAGACTAAAATTCTCCCATCCCCACGGGGCAGCAAGTCACACCTCAAGCAAATGACTCCATAGTCATTTTGATTAGGTGTCCATCAAATTAATAATTAAAGGACACTTCATGGCTTATATTGGCATACTATCCCTACAATCTGAATGTAGTTATTCTTACAAATTAGAACGTTAGTCATGAATTGATGAGTAAAAAGCACTTCATAACAGAACGTTAGCCACTCTTGTAAAGCTTTCAAATTCTAAACAACGAGATTTCTTCAACTAAAATCCAACGAGAATTTTTAGAAGCTTAACAACGTAAACATTTTGCGGTTCTAAAGGAGTACGGTGCAACCTTTTCCAAGAATATCATACGGATATTTCCCTACTCCATGTATGTTAAGGCTATCCCTTCTTTCTTTTTGGCATGATCTATATGACACAAGCGAAACGAGCAAATGCACAACGTCCATAAATTACTCTATTCGTAGAAATGCTAGAGATGTGTATATTCTTATTCTCCCATATGTCATAATATTCTATCCTCTGTTCATGTGTATCAAAAATACGTAATAATCAGAGGCAAAATGATCTTATGACGTACCGAGAGATTTTATTAACGTATTTCATATGCATTTCATGCATTTATACATGCACATTGATCCATGCCCAACAACAACAACAAAAAACCCAGTTTGATCCCAGCAGGTGGGGTCTGTGGAGGGTAGTCTGTACCCAGACCTTACCCCCTACCTAATACAGGTAGAGAGGCCGTTTCCAATAGACCCTCAGCTCAGGAAGGGCCAGAAGAAGAAGATGAAAGCAAGGAAGGACATTGATCCATGACCAGATGGCGATATATACACGTATTTATATGTATATAATGTATATGGGATATGAAAAAAAGTTATGGCGTTACGTACCACCACCTGATCACCTGGTATACGTTGATGATTTTGCTCACAGTGGCCGAGATGATATGGTGGGATGCCCTCAGAGGCCTGATGATGTTATGAAACATGTACCTATGCACGACATGACATTCATGCGCATATGCATGACACTATAATTATTGAATGAATTATAAAGTTATCCAGACTTACAGGTTCAGTCATTTACTCTATATTTCTTCCATGTCTGTTATATACTTATTTATGTGCCTTACATACTCGGTACATTATTCATACTGACGTCCCTTTTGCCTGGGGACGCTGCGTTTTATGCCTGCAGGTCCCGATAGACAGGTCGAGAGCCCTCCAAGTAGGCTATCAGCTCAGCGGAAGATGTTGGTGCGCTCCATTTGCTTTGGAGTTGCTTGTTTGGTTAGTATGATTTAGACGTGTATTGTTTTGTACGGCGGGACTTTATCCCGACCTTTATGAAATTTTGTATTCTTAGAGGCTTGTAGACAGATGTCATGTACGTAAAAGATTGTATGACCTTGTCGGCCTATGTTCAGTATACGAGTGGTTATTTTGGTCTTATAGGCCCGTATGTCTTATGTATATGTTGGTATCACATGTTTGTATTCTACTTATCTCACGGCAGCCTTCCGGCTCAGTTATCTATTATAGTATGACATGAAAAGATACATTATGTTGGTACTCGGTTGAGTAAGGTACCGGATGCCCGTCGCGGCCCATCGGTTTGGGTCGTGACACCTTGCGTCCAGAATTTCCTCTCAATCCTTGCCTTTAAAATTGAATATCCTCTCCCATCATCATCCCTGTATATCAGTAGTGTTATTGATGTACAGGGCTCCATGTTGTCCAGCTCATGTAACCTGTGCAATCCATTAAAACACATTGACTCGTCCAATCTGGGCAGTGTTTGCTTCTTCTACTTGAAACTATCCTTAGCAGCTTGTAATTTGTAATTGTTTGCTAGGTTGAATACATCCCTTGACATAATGAAACAATGAGCATGAAAATTGTCATGCCCAAATTCTTCATTTAAATCGTACCAACCTAGCTGCTTTCTTTGGTTCTCCAGCATCATGCTTGTCACCTACCCTTGCTTCCCTCCCATTGAAATGAGTACATAGTACTAATATCACAGTTGAGTGAGATACTCAACAATGATAGCACATGATTTCTAATGTAGCTATTAAAGAAATAAACTAGCCCTTGAAACCTGTTACTTCTAATGACCAGATGTGTTTTCCGTTGCTTACACAAATAACCCAGTTCCGTTGTAACCACTGTCCATTTCTGCTTGTTGCACATATAGCTCATTTTCTTTTGCAATTACTGACCAATATCCAGAATATAGTGATATGAACCACCCTCTCTTGAGATTGTAGTATTATGAGTTGTGTGTTGACATTCCAGCTCCCCGGTGTATCATTCCAATCAAAATTTCCTGGGTCTCGCAAAATTTTGAAACATTGCACTGCCCAGAAACTTGCGAGTGCACTGTGTTTGCGATCATTTTTGCGTGACCCACCTCTACTATCTCTTGAAACCTTTGCATGATTCGATCTTTTGTTGGCCTTCTAGCATGCTGCATCAAGGTTTTAGCCCATTTTGCATCTACTATGCCCGAAATGTTTCGCCAAAAGAGCCCTTGCGAGTTACTGTCCAACAGTGTTCAGCTGCACAGTTTTTGCATCCAATTTCGTGAGTATTCTTTGTGCTTGTTGAGACCTTTGCATGTTTTGTCTTCTGAGATGTTATATTAGGGTGTTGCATTGGGATTTTATTCCACAATGCATCCATTATACCCAGAAATCTTCACCAAAACCAGTGTCTTGAATGGCCTTTTCTCTGCTTTTTTCAAGTTGTCTTTCCTTCCATGCTTGTGCTTGCCTTCACTCCTCCTTAAAGGGAATGAGCACTTAGTGCTAATACCACTCATAGAAGTCGTGGTAAATGGCAAGGCATGAGTTCAGGGTTCAGGGTTCTTTTTTTTTTTTAAAGCAAATCCACTAGGCGTTGTGCCTAAGGCTAGTTTTTATATATATTATAAATAACAAAAACAAAGTAGCATGTCGTCTTACAAAGAGTAAGAACATAAGATATGTCCAATACATAGATCCTATTACCAATTTTGGGCCTGTGATATCCAAAACTGATATTAATTTCGATCTAGCTAAGTGCATGAAGCATATTAAAACTAGCCTATTATAGTAGTAGCCACATTTTGTCCTCATTGCCCAGAAATTGGCCATCCTTCCTCGTGTAGTGTAAGTACCCTTTTGTATTGATAATATCCAACATACTGACTTCAGATATCCTCGATCAACCTGACCTTCATGTGTACACATCATGATTATAAACTAGCCCTGTGGAAGTGTGCCTGGGTAGCCTTCCTCGCTTGAAGTAAGTAGTTTTTTGGCATCTTGATTGTCCAGATTTGTGGTGATGAGCTCAGGAAACCATGATCCTTATGTCCTTTGTGACGTATATGATTAAAACAAATGCATTGTACTAACTGTAGCACCTTGTGTTCCACAGCAAGTGCTCTCCCAATTATGGCACCTTTATACCAGCAGTTGTGCGCATGAGTGAGTTTGCTTAGTTTGCTGAAGAATTCTTGTGAGTTCGAGAAAAATTCTGAGACCAGCTTTGTTTGGTAGCCTTCCTGGTTATGGGGGTAATGAAGTGCACTGAGATTTTAGTCCACAATGCACTCATCGATCCCATTTTTGAGCACCAAAATCCCCTGTCACAGCTGATCATCGAACACCTGAGCAATAGTTGTTCCTCCTGGGCATTTTTGCTGGTGTGAGAGTTCAGCTGCATTTTATTCTCCAGTGTTGTTCTGCAAAATTTTCTGCCTGGCTCCCTGTATGCGATGCTGAGGTAAAGGAATGCATTGGATTTTTGATCCACAACACACCCCATGATCCTTTATTTTCAAATTGCCCACAGTTCTACAAATATGCACATACATGCACTGTTTGATGTGAAAATCATGTGATCTCTAGTAATATCTTGATGAAACCTTTTGTGTGACACCATTCTTGGAATCCCGTATGAACAAAGTGTACTGAGATTTGAGTCCTCAATACCTTCTTTGTTTCCATATTTAGGTGCCAAAGAGGTGTATCTTCCATGAGTGTCATGCTGAGATTTCTGCGTAGTCTTGTCTTGTATCTCCAGTATATTCGGACTCCCTTGTGTACTGGAGATCCTCCATGCTTCCATGCTTATTCTCACCAGTGACCTCTCTTCCTGGGAATGAGCACATAGTGCTAATACCACCCAAAGAAATTTAGTCACTGGGTGAGGTATGGTTACATTAATTTTTCCTGCAAAAAAGAACACAGTGTTAGTCAAAAAATAGTGCACTCTGACCTCCTTCCTAAGGATTTGATCACACCAGTCCATATGACCTCCTCTTCTCATTTTGATTCCTAGCTTCATCACCCCTATTTCAGTATATTCTCCATTTGCCTCCAGCTTGCTACTCCCCCTTGTTACCTCCTCTTCTCCTAATTTTTTGCCACCCTCACTCTTAGATATGGACATTGCATCTTATCCTCATTCACTAACCTTCTGCCTTGTGCATCTAGATCCCAGAATTGACATACGATTGTACCAACATCTAGAGCATAATTTGCAAGGTGATCAGCCAGTTTGTTCCCTTCTCTATATATGTGTGTCACCTTGGTTATACACCCCTCCATCAGCTCTAATCTCCTCCACTTGATCAACTATACACCAGGGTGGCTTCCATGAACCCTCTATTATGTTCTTTAGCAGCATTGAATCTGTTTCCAGCCATATATGAATGTAGTTGTGCAGTCTGGAGTGCCTCAGTGCCTCCACAATTGCTATTGCTTATGCTTATGTATTTGTGCCTTCAGTGATCTCCCTTCCCAGTGCATATCTGATCTCCCATGCTTCATCCCTTACACAAAATCCATTTTCACTTCTTCCAGGATTTCCTTTGGATGCACCATTAGTATTGACTATAATCCAGCCCTCCATTGGTTGTTCCCAGATCACTTTTTGATACTTCAGACTTGGAGTGTAGTTTTCCATCATAGTTAACATGTCCTGCCACTTTTGAGGAACATTTAATCCAAGTTTTCTGATTTGAACAAGGCTTTGCAATAAAGTGGAAACCTGGTATATTACTCCGCTAATAGATATTGGTTCTCCATATTTTAAGCTATTCCTTCTCTTCCATAGTTCCCATACAATACAAGAAGGCAAAGCTTGCATACTTGGTTTAAGTCAAGGGATTACTTGAGCAGTCCAACACTTGGTAATAGCTTGATGCATGGACAGTCCATCTAATGCTATACCAGCCCTCGATAAGAAGTAATTCCACACTCTAGTAGAAGCATTTGATGTCAAAAACAAATGCACCAGAGATTCCTTCTTAGGTTCTGCACAACACCAACACTTTGATGGCATGAAATTTCCCAGCCTTCGCATGAAATCATCAAGAAGTAGTTTAGATTTCCACACCTTCCACATAAAGAAAGCTATTTTAAATGGCAATCCTTTCATACAAATCATTTTGTAAGCTACCCTAGGTTCATCCCTTCTTCTTAAATAATCCCAAGCAGATTTGACAGTAAAATGACCACGAGCCTCTAGCATCCAGTAAGGTACATCAATGACATCCTCCATAGCTGGAGGACTAATCTTCTCCACAATATGTAGTGCAAACTCCTCAGGTAAAATCTCCATCAGCCTATCCACATTCCAACCACCATCTTCCAAAACATCATACACATTATGGATGGATTCATCTATCCCAAACTCAGGAGGAACAAGAAAGTACAAAGCTCCCAATCCTGTCCAATTATCAAACCAAAAAAGAGAGGATCCCATTTTTGTATGCCAAGTAATCTAATGCTAAATGATATCCCTGCATTCCAACATCTTTATCCAAATATGTGATCCTTCTTCCATGGCACTATTACAGCATTCAATTTCTTACAATATTTCTAACTCATGAAAGAACTCCAAAGGCTTGGCTTTGTTCTAAAATTCCACCACAGTTTGAAGAATAACGCTTTAGACACATCGTGCATTGATCTAAAGCCTATTCCACCCTCCTCACATGGCATACATAAAGTGTTCCATGATGCCCAATGCCTACTATTACCTCCAATGGAACTACTCCAAAAAAAGTGTGCAAACAACTTATGGAGTTTGTTAATGACATAATTTGGGGGGGGGGGGTAACAGCAGACAGTAGATGGATTGGCATACTCTGAAGGAAGTGAAAGATCAATACTGCCCTGCCTCCTATGGAGAGTAACTTCCCTTTCCACGACTGCAACTTATCAAGAACCTTAGAGATAAGGCCTTAGTAATAATCCATCTTCCTTCTTGAGTAAAATATGAGACATCCAAGATATGTAACTAGGAAATCTTGTCTTCCTATACCAGTGATCCTCTTCACCTTTCTAACAACTTCCAAGCTAGTAGAGTGATGCATATAAATAGCAGATTTGCTCTTGTTCACTAACTGGCCAGATGCAGCCTCGTATGCATTTAAAACTTCCATCACCAATCGAAGAGATGTAGCATCTGAAGATAAGAAAAATATTATGTCGTCTGCGTATGCAAGGTGATTAATTTATGGGCTCCATTTAGGCAGACGAAAGCTAAAAAAATATAAATTCAAATGCAAGGCACTCAAACCCCTCGATAAAGCCTCAGCAAGGGGATGAACAGTGTGGGTGAGAGTGGATCACCTTGCTTTACACCCCTTGATGATTTGAAAAAACCATGAGCTTGGCCATTAACGAGCACAGAATACCAGTTATTTCCAATAATATCATACACCAAGCCAAGAAATCTTTCACAGAATCCTATTTTCCATAACACCTTAGTCTGAAATAGCCCTGATAATCTATCATAGGCTTTTGTCATGTCGAGCTTAATCACTACATTTGGTCCAGCTCTTGTTCTTAGCCTAATATCTGTGATTATTTCCTGAGTTAAAAGCACATTTTCGATAATACTTCTCCCTTTCACAAACCCTGCTTGTTCTTCTCAAATCAAGTTAGGAAGTAACTCCACCAATCTCTCATGAATCACCCTTGAAAAGATTTTGTTGATGAAGTTACTTAAACTTATAGGCCTCATATCTGAAAAGCTAACTATCTCCATCTTCTTTGGTATGAGTACCAGGTTGGTATATGTCACACATTTTGGTAGCTGCCTGCCACAGAAGAATGCCCTAACCATATGAAAGATATCCTCACGAATGATATCCTAGCATGAATGATAGAAAGCACTTGTGAAGCCATCTGGCCCTCCTGCACTCTCTCCATTTAATCCAAACACTGCCTTCTTAACCTCCTCCCTTGTAGGCTGACAGATCAATCTAGTATTCTGCTCCATGTAGACCAAAATAGGCACATGATTAATGATCCCAAATTCAATAGGAACCATAGTCTCACAGAACTGATCCTTGAAAATTTTGACAGCTTCATCTGCAATTTGATCTTCCTCCTCCATCTAGTTTCCCAAATTGTTTTGTATCCTTTTGAGCTGTAATCTTTTCTTTCGACCATTCACTTAAGCATGAAAGAACTTTGTGTTTCTATCTCCATCTTTAAACCATGCCATACAAGATTTGTGCTTCCAAAATTCTTCCTCAGGTGCAAGATATCTAATCAGTTGAGCCTGCACCAATTGTAATCTGTCCCTATTATGCTGAGTGGGCCTCACTTCGAACTGCCTTTCATGTACCATAACAACCTCCTCCAAGTTGGCAATCCTTTAAAATATATCCCCGTAGGTTGCTTTACTCTAAGTAGACAGTGCCTTCTTCAGTTTCTTTAATTTATAATTGAATACAATGAATGGATCAGCACAAAAAACTGCATGCCAATTTTTCTTCACCACAACCTTAAAAGAATCATGCTTCACCCATAAATGAAGAAACCTAAAAGGTTTCTTAATTGGAGCAGCTTCAATATCACACTTCAGTTGCATAGGACAGTGATCTTATCCAATCTTTGATAAGTGAGTGACTTCCAAACCTGGGAACATCTGCTGGAATTCCATATTAGCAAGACAACAATCAAGTCTCTTGAAAATACAATCCTCCTCCGTGCTTCCATTCCACCACGTGAAGATGCTTTCTTCGAAACCAAGATCAGATAAATTACATGTATTGATGCAGTGCCTAAAATCATCAACTTCATTTAATGAAACTGGTAGGCCTCCAAACTTTTCTTTTTCATCACATATCACATTGAAATCCCCCCCCCCCCCCCCC
>NC_032000.1:11722537-11735725 GCF_001879085.1 Nicotiana attenuata | reverse complement strand
ATACTACACTGTAATAACCCCTACCCCCCCCCCCCCCCCCCACAAGCCATGGAACTGTCATATCTCGAGCCATATCATACAAAGAGTCCCACAGTTCTATTCTTTCAATAGTATCACATTTTGCATACACTAATATGAGCATGAGTTCCACATGTATTTCTGTGTGAAATAACCTCAGTGTTAACCGTTGTACCATGTTGTACAAAATAGTAACCTCATAAACTTCATCAATATTGAAAGCCCAGATTTTATTGGAAACATTCACCACTGTTTGAGCCAAGCCAATCCTCCTTCTATACTTTTTCATTTTTCTAGACTGTTGCATTGGTTCTAGAATTCCTATAAATTCAAAGTGGTGCCTCCTATGCATTGTGATAAGCCTCTCAAAAGCTTGCATCGTATTCACTGATCTAACATTCCAAATAATTGCATCCATTACTGATTATTGGATTTAGTTAGTGTTCTTCTCGTTTGCACCCCAGTTGATGGAACACTGGAGGTATCCTTTATCTTCTGATTAACCTTATCCATGTGTCTTGGAGAAAGGTCACCTTGCCTAGCCACATTACGGAAATTATGGGCAATCGACTCTTCATCAAAATCATTGCCTGATCTTTCCATATGTTCCTCTGCCCCTTGATCATCCACAACTACTGCTGCCAGCATATTGGACTTCTGATGTTTAGGAATCATAGCTTGATCCCCAGTTTTCTTTTGCTACTTTACCTGACTGATTTCCAATGGAACAATGCTTCTAATCTCAGCAGCTGATTGAACATTAGTCAACTATTTGTTCCCAGAAGCTGCACTCTCCCTATTATCATTAGTAGCATATTCAAGAACTGAAACAATCTTCCCAGTTCCACCTAGATCACCTATGTTCACATCAATATCTTTAGGATTCACAGTAGCTATATTAGGATTCCCTGTAACCACTTGGCTTTCCTTGCTATTATCATTCGTAAGTTGTGCACCATCAGTATTGTTCAAATTCCCCTCCTCATTGTTCTTGGTAATAATTGCATCCCATTTATACTTTGTTCATCTTCTTCTATTTCAATATCAGAATCCCTTTCAGCTTGCATTCCATCTGGAATTTCCCCTTCCTCAGAATCTTCTTCAATTTGATCAGCCCACAACCTTCCTCCAGACCACTGAATCCTCTCATTGCTCTCAAAATTATCTTTCCTTGTCGTTGCAGCAGCAGTATTCACCTTTTCTGAACTTTTGGCCAACTCTCCTTCTACTCAAGTATCTTGTGATGGAATATCTTGGCATGAAGTATTAGTAGCTACAACAATACCAGTAAAGGTTCTCTGTACCCATTGAGCTGTTGATTTAATATTTCTAGATTATTTATTCCTTCTCCTATTTGGACTAGAAGTTACATCATCTTTCACTGCATCAATCCCAACTGGTGTAGGATTAAAAGTAGGAGCTGCTGGATTCAACCTTTTCCTATTTCCAGTAGGAGTGTTTCTAGGGATGGGATTAACATTACCTTGATTCCCTCCCTTAGTAGGAGAAGGCTTATCCACCTGAATAACTTCTTATACTTCATCAATGACTGCAAATTGTTTATCCTGCACCTTACCAGCCTCCACACCTTCTAAAGCTGCAAATTTGTTAGAAGTTTGCAGTTGCTTATCACCAGCATTATCAATTGGAACCAACTCCTTTCCAGTTTTCAATTTATTGTCTTGCTTAGCACCAGTTTTACCACGATTGTCCCTACTTCTTTCCATTGTGCACCTACATTACCAACAACCTTTCCACTAGAAAGAATCATCAATGGAGCATCTTCTTTACCTTTTTCTTTACTGCTTTCAACTGCCTCATTCCCAGCAGTTTGTTTCTCAGCAGATTTATTTTCCGTAGCTTTGGGTGAATCCTCCAACACTCGATCATGTCATGACCTTGAACTTTAGATTCTTTACAGTACTTGGGCAAGTAGTCATAATTAATTGTCACCCATTCTGCCCTTATGTCTCCAATTGCTTCATTCTCGTTATCCATACGCACCTTCTTAGGTAAATCAGCTAGAAGATCAACAAGAACTTCCACTCGCGCACAACTAGGTCTTGTTTTATTAGTAGTAGCCATGTCAAGATGAAGAGGTTTTCCCACAGCTGTAGCTAAAGAAAATAGGCACTCATTGAAAAAATATGTAGGTAAAAAATTTGGAAAAGAAATCCATGCCATTACCTTGGTGTTTTTTCTCCGGCCTTGAATTTTGCACATTAAATTAACATCCTCAAAAGGTATTCATACCCAGCCTTGTCCTTAATATAATACGCACTTTTGGACGTAAAATTTATGAAATCTTGCCATAATGTCAACCTGATCAAAACATGTCTGTCTCGAAGAAATCACATATTACATTCTCCTTTAATCCCACATTGAACAGGGATGATCCCCCATAATTCTTGAAGCTCAGGCCATCCATATGAGAATTTGCATACTATTGCGTACTACAATCCTTCAAGCATGTTCATACGATCAACTTCTGCTTTAGTGAACTTCACCATGGGCTGCCCTTGTAACGTAATGGCACGTCGAATGGGAATTGGCTCGATTGTGTGTTGCGAACTAGGGCTTGCATGCACTGGTGGATTCATAGTGGCTGGTTTCAAGATAATTGAGTAATCTAATGGCTTGGGGATGGTCGTAGTGTTGTTAGGGATGGAGGGGGGCGCTTGGGAGGGATGACCAGCCATTGGAGGAGGCTGGTCGCCGGTCGGAGAGGCCATGGACGATCTCGCAATAGCAGCTCGCGTTTGTCTTCTCAAAATCGCACGTCGCCAGAGCTCAGAGCTCTCAAGCATGTTTTTTGGGGGTTCAGGGTTCTTTTTTTTTTTAAGAAAATCCACTAGGGTTCAGGGTTCTTTTTTTTAAGCAAATCCACGAGGCGAGGTGCCTAGGGCTAGTTTTTATTAATAATAAAAAGAAAAGAACCACATAGGAAGAGTACAAGTAAGGGGGACAAAAGCTCCAGTATTGTCGCCTCTATGCCTTGGCTATATAATCACTTCTCTATGCCTCACATTGCTTTATGATGGCAGCCTCATGTGGAGAATCATGGTGTAGCTGCCGGAAAAGTCTCACGAGGGCGTATAATCTCATAGTCATTTGGATATATTCTCAAAGGTATAGGACACGAGAAACCACATACTGGGGTAAACCTTACCTTAGTAATCCTATTGAGGCATAAAATATCCTCACTTACAAGCAAGCATGTAAAAAGTAAGAACTAGAAAGCACTAAGTATTCGATGATCATCAAAGAGTTTATAGCATACTCTATGATGATATTACAAATGACTATGTTAACAAAATGATAGAATAAGATCGATGTAGTAGGAATTAGAGTCTTGTCCCTTCTTACCCAAACTTGTGACTTCTTCAAGTTGTAGTTCTTTGTCATCTACATCAAACCTCTTCAATATGTCTTCAAAATTCATGCTTTCTTTTTGGAACGATTGGACCTCCTAGACGTGGTTGGGGCAGCCTGTTTTTTGTTTAGCAACTCTCATTGGAGGTCGCCTAATGTTTACTTCCTCATTCACCTTGCCGTCCCAACTCTTTTTCCTTGTATGGGGCTTCTTACTTTTTCCACTATGCATAGGTGATAAATCACCTGTTCTTGCTCCTCTGCCCAGCTTTGTTGCAACGTTTCATCTTCCTCTCCTTCTTCATAGATGTCCCTTCCCACGTTCACTAGATGTTGCAGGTTTTGGATGAAATCTTGTGTCATCAAAGCATTTACGTCTTGTGCCTTTTTCCTGACTTCCTTGTCTTTATGTTACTCGAAGTGTTGCATATTGTTCCTATTCTTAGTCGTGTGGCCAGTGCTCAAAATTCGAGTTGAATTCAAGGAAGGTTTAGTACTTACTTAAGCATCCAGTAGCTTGCAATCATCTGCCGAAATAGCCGATGTGTTGTGAGCACTTGCTGCTGCCCAGTTACTGTTTCATGCGTAGGTTGTATTTGCTGCTGCCCAGAAATAAGAGAAGGGTTCGAGGTTCTTTTTCTTTTATAAAGATTGTAGCTAGTGGGAATTGAAACAATAACCTTACAAAGGTTTTGAATTCCATTGACCACTAAGTTATACTTTTGTGATGTGGGTTCAGGGTTCTCTTTTTTTTAGAAAATCCACTAGGCGAGGTTCCTAGGGCTAGTTTTTATATAAATAATAAAACATTAAAACAAAGTAGCATGTTGCCTTACGATGAGTAAGACCATAAAAGATGTATACTACATAGGTCCTATTATCAATTTGGGCTTATGATACCCAAAAATGATATTACAAAATGATCTAATAAGAAAATGAAATATAACGTCTAAAACATGTATAAAAACTAGCCTATTGCAGTCATAACCACTTTCTAAATTTGTGCACATTTGATTGACACAGTGGTACATCAAACTGTACCGCTCCATTTGTTTGTATTCCAACTCCAATGCATGTGATAGCCTCTTTTGCATATGAAATTTGCATTCCTTTGATGTTGCAAGAGGAAGTGTTAAAAAGTGGCTATTTGCTGCTTCCAGCACTGTCCAGCAGCAGCAGTTGCACATAAAGATTGTGCATTTTGGCATCCATATTTCGGGCATGATCCTTCTCTGAAGATATGTAATTTCTCCTAGCATGTCTTCCTTGAATATCCTGCTTGATGAAATTGCTGAGCTTCTCCATTTGGCACTACTCAGTTCTTCCACAAAATCAACTAAAAAGCACTGCCTCGACCATGTGAAACTGGGCACCTTTTCTAGCATGCTTGTTATAATGATGTTCTTGTATGACTTCCAGGCATATTCTGATGTTATTTCTGTGTCAAACCATTCCTGGGATATTGAACTAAGGAATTGTGCTTGAGTTTTACCCCACAGCACATCCCTTGATCCCATTTTTGTTAGCCAAAATCTTGTACCTGTCCTCATTGTCCTGCATTTTCTGTGCAGATTGGCTGTATGTTCTCCCTCAGAACCAGTGTGTTCTACCTTGATTTTTGCCTGGCTCCCCGTATGTGTTGTTGGAGTAATAGAATACACCGGATTTTTGATCCATAAACAAGCACTTCCACACGCATGGTTAGTTGTTTCTACTGCACACCAGAAACGTGCATAGTTGAACCAACACATTTTGCTAAGATTTGTGTGTGTTTTCCACTGTTGATCTGAGTGACAACTGATGTGCCTCACTTCCTGTGCATTTCAGGTGTTGATCTGCACTTGGTTATTTTCACGTAACACCTGCTTTGTTCCTGAATTTGTTTACCAAAAGCACCTGGATATTAATAAATTTTTGGACAACAGTGTGCTCCTCCTTGCTTCTATGCTAATGCCTATCTTCAATTCCCTCCTAGTGGAATGAGTACAAAGTACTAATACCACCAACTGAAAGTTCCTCAAAGGATAGGGCATAGAGACAGTAGCTTTTCCTGCAAAAAAGAAAACAAAGTTAGTGAAAAAAGTCATCACCATGCTCTCCTCCATATGGATTTGAGCATGGCAATTGCGTGTCTAAGCTCCAGCTTTCCCATCTTCCATTCTTTCTCCTTCACCTCCTACTTTTTATCAACTTTTACTCTTAATATGGACATTGCATCTTGTCTTCATTCACTATCCTTCTACCTTGTGAGTCTAGGTTCCAGAAATCATGGAACTCAATATTGCCAACATCAAGAGCATAATTTGCCAAATGATCTACCAATTTGTTCCCCTCTCTAAAGATGTGTGACACCCTGATATTACACGCCTCTATCAGTGTCTTAATCTCCTCCACATGTTCCATAATACACAAAGGTGGTTTCCAGGATCCCTCTATTATGTTCTTCAGTAGCAATAAATCTGTTTGTAGCCAGATCTGTGTGTAACTCTATGCTCTACACACCCTCAATGCCTCCACAATTACTACTGCCTCTACTTCATTTTTTGAACCTTCAGTTATCTCCCTTCCTGCTGCATACCTCAAATCCCCAGCACTTCTTCCCTGATTCCCCCTAGATGATCCATCTATATTAACTTTGATCCACCCTAACAATGGAAATTCCCATATAACTTTCTCAAACTTCAATCTTGGAGTATAGTTCTCCAACATGGACAACAAATCCTGCCATTTGTAAGGCACATGAAGGCCTGGTTTTCTCACTTGAAATCGAGCTTGGAGTGTTGTTGAGACTTGATATATGACTCTACCAACTGAAACTGCCTCTCCATACTTTACACTATTCCTTCTCTTCCATAATTCCCACAAAATACACGAAGGTAAAGCCTGCATAATTGGTTTAATTCTGGTCAATACCTAGGAAGTCCAGACCCCAAGTGCAGTGTTGTGGAACTCAGCCAACAGAACTTGGCATAGTGGAGAAACAGAACGTATCACTATTCTACCTCGGTAGAACAAGATGCCATCACGAAAAGCATATCCATCAAGTGTCTCAGGTAGCTCTGCCAATCCCTTTTGCAAGTGTAGTAACTCAGGATCACTTCTATTCAAGGCATGTAGTTCATGCTCAAGTTCATAACGCTGGGACAAGATAATGAATAGGCCGCCTCTGGTGCGCGAGATAAAGAATTTGAAGCCTGGTTCAGTAGTCCGGGGCAATAAATAATCTGAAAATCATATCCCACTAACTTTGTAAGCCACTTCTGCAACTCCAGGGTTTGAATGGTTTGATTAGTGAGGCTCCGCAAGGACTGCTGATCAGTATAAATGGTGAACCTCCTACCAAGCAAATACTATCGCCATTTTCCTACTGCTTGCGTAATGGCATGCATTTCACGATGATATATGGAGGATCCTTGCATACGAGTGCTCAACTTCTGACAAAAATAAGCAATGGGGTGTCCATTTTGTGACAAGACAGCCCCTATGCCTTAGCCTGAAGCATCTGTTTCTAGCTCAAATTCCTTGGAGAAATCTGGCAAGGTCAGTACTGGCGTGGCACTGAATTTGGCCTTTAATGTTTCAAAAGCAACTTGCGCGGAGGTACTCCATACAAATGCATCCTTCCTTAATAAATCTGTCAATGGCCCAGCTATAGCAGCATAATGATGTATAAAGCACCTGTAATACCCCGCAAGACCAAGCAAACTGCGCACCTCCTTGACATTCTTGGGCACGGGCCACTGCTGAATAACGACTATCTTACTGGGATCTACACTCAGTCCCCTGCTAGACTAAACATGCCCAAGATATTCTACTGTGGTCTATCCGAACAGACACTTAGCTCGCTTGGCAACCAATTGGTGTTGACGGAGCAAGGATAAAACTGAACGCATATGTTCCAAATGAGCTTCCCATGATGGACTGTAGATCAAGATGTCGTCTAAAAAGACTAGGACAAATTTGTGGAGGTGCGGATAAAATATTTCAATCATCGTAGCTTGGAAAGAGGAAGGTGAATTAGAAAGGCCAAAAGGCATTACTAAGAACTCGTAATGGCCTTCATGTGTGTGAAACGCAATCTTGGCCACATCTTCCGGTCGTACCCTGATCTGGTGATACCTAGATAGCAGATTCAGCTTGGAAAAATAAACCGCGCCATTCAATTCATCATAACACTCATCAATCGTCGGTATAGGGAACCTATCCCTTACAGTTACTTCATTAAGAGCCGAATAATCAACACAAAATCTCCATGTTCCATCCTTCTTGTTGACTAGGAGAACTGGAGAAGAGAAAGGACAAGTGCTCGCCCTTATTACTCCATATTTGAGAATATCCGACTCTAATTGTTCCATAACATGTTTTTGAAAGTATAGATACCTATATGGTTTGACATTAATCGGACCAGCCCCAGGATCCAAGTGTATCGCATGGTCTTGTGGCCTGCTAGGAGGCAACCCATGAGGCTTCTAGAAGACATCACAAAATGAATCTAAGAGATAGTGCAGTTCAGGGGGCAACAGATTTGCTGGTGGCAGTGCTGACGGAATTTGATTAACAGTGGAAGTAGGAACATCTGATGGTACCACTTGTAAACAAAAATATGAGGAAATGGCATCTGTAGTTGTGTACCGTCTCAAGCTATGCAGTTAGACTGGTTGTGCCTCTACTGGCTCCTCACCCTTCCAACTGGAAATGGCTCCATTGAGCGTGAATTCAAATAGATAATCAGCATAGTCTGTCACCACCCACCCCAAGGTAGCTAGCCAAGAAACACCGAGGACCACGTCTGCTCAATGAACGGCCAGCAAATACAAGTCCAAGATCAAAACACTTCCTTGAATAGACAATGATACTTGGCGTGTAACACTATTGCAGGGCAGCCGCTGGCCGCTTCCCATCACCACCGAGAAGGTGGGTACATCGGTGATCGATAACTGTAGGAATTTTGCGGCCCTGGCTTGAACAAAATTATGGGTGCTGCCACCATCGACCAACACCTTGACCACTGATCCATTAACCTGTCTGGTGAAACGGAGGGTGGTACCCGAACTACCACCGGCGAGAGCATGGTATGAAATAGCAGAATGCTTCTGTACCTCCAAACATTACAGCTCCTCGGCCAAAATATCATCGGAAATAAAGCTTTTCGGCATCGTTGGGTCAATATCGGAGCCATCAGTGAGAAGCATCAATTGGGGAGGAACCTTGCACTTGTGACCAGTAGTATACTTCTCATCACAATTGCAGCACAGACCCCGCTCACGTTGGCTCTGGAGTTCAGCATGAGTCAATCGTTTTAGGGGTGGTTGGTTGGGTGTTTGAGGAGTCAAAATGGTGGACACATGAGTCGTGGCTGTTCTGTGAAATGACGAAGGGCTAGGGTTCGGTAATAATGGGGGTGTTTTGTTGGAAAACGCGGGTCGGTTCAGTCCTTTTTCATTGAGAATCCGCTGCCCATGGATGTGGGCTAATTTTAATGCATCATCATATGTAGTGGGCTAATGGGCCAAAACTGAGTTCTTAATGTCATCACGTAGCCCAGAGATAAATAGACGGACCATGAGCCTATCAGAGATGTCATAAGTCTCGTTCGCCACCATCTCAAAATGGCTCTGCAACTCCAACATAGTGGTTATTTGTCAGAGCTTAGCCAGCCGTCCCTCAGCCAATTCAAGCCTCCTTGGAAGGAAACGAATGCGTACCTTCTCTGCAAAATGCGCCCAACCTACTAGCTGGTTATTCCAAAACAACCAGCGGTACCACTCTAAAGCTTCGCCGTCGAGGTGAAACGATGCTATACTGAGTTTCTCATCTTCCGCAATTCCATAGTGATCAAAATAGCGCTCCTCTTGAAACAACCAGGCTCCCATTCTCACCACAAAAGTGACCAATCTCCACTGGCTTGTGGCGGAGGGTGGTTGTCGCTGGTTCTCGTCCTGTCAGCAGTCTATTACCAACAACCTCCCTGAGAAGAGCACGAATTTCAGAGAGTTCCTTAAACACTGAGTCCTTGACTTCCTGAACTGAATCATCGACTAGAGCCTTGAGTAACTTTTGGTCCTCTATGAGTGACCTCTGGATGAAAGCACCAATAAAACAAACTAAAATTCGAACAGCACAATCCATAACGAATAAACTTGATAGTTGTATTCCTCAACAGAAATTACAAGGAACTGAATGCTTGAAAGGGAAATTACTGGAAATTGACATAGAAGAAGGAGATGAGAGACTAGAAGAAGGGGATGAGAATTACAGACTTCACATAACAAATTGCCTGCCTAATACACTATTCTTCCTGTTATTTATACTAAACCTTGCACCAGTCCTCTTCACGCTTTTCTCCCCTTTCCTTGCACCACAAAATCCGCTAACTTCTTTGAAGGCTGCCTCACGCGTTTGCTTCTCCTCAAAATAGACTGATGTGGAATCATGTGGGCCTCTGCTGAGTCAGCGTCCACGCCAGCATCCACGTTGGTTGTATCATTCACAACAGGTGCTTGTATGAATATTTTAAAATTTATTAATAAAAGAAAAAGAATTTAAATTTAAGTTATGCAATTATTTTGTTTCATCAACCCTCGATTTTATGACATGGGGCATATAATAAAAAAGGTTTGTAACTCTGTCGAAAGAGTATGCGACTGCCAGTTGGTTACCTAGTATGATACATTACTGAGAGAATTATGGTTCTAACTTTAGTCTTAACGTATCTTCCGATTTAATTGCATGATAGGGACTAAGAGAAAAATAAAAATCGATTTCAATATACCAAAAATGCTATTTCTCTGGGAAATAATGCTCTGATACTTTTTTTTAGGTAATACTTGTTCTTTTGACCAGCAAGGTACCATCACTCAATTAGTCGCTGGAGTAATTTATATTTGAGATTATAAAAAGATGTGATCCCTTTCCAGTGTGATTTTGTCCTTGTACTGAAACTTCAATGTGATACTGATTTTATTCAATTTGGGGTTACCAGCTCCGATTGGATAGTTTTCTGCTTAATTTATTGTTAGCATCTTTTTTTAAAAACTTATATGTGTAAAGAGAATTTGTTGCACTTCTAGAGGTTCTTTTGTTATACTTTGAAGGGGCCGTTTGGTTACTAATATCAGAAAAATAAATTCGGCATAGAATTTCCGGTAACTAACACTCCACATTCCTTTGCAGCATGAATTTTTTACTATTAACCTAAGCACTCCGTAATTAGCGTTGTATTTAGCTTTCAATTAAAATTCTTCATAAGTAATGCAACGTGTCATCTCCAATATTAAAAGAGAGCAGTATACTTACCTTATTAGTTGAATATCTCAGCTCCTATCTTGGTTCTTCAAACCCTAGGTTTTCCTCCAACTAGAACTTGAAAAGAAAAAATCAATTAGGGTTTGTGTTCAATTTTTGGAGGATTTTTGCAGGGGCTTATGTCTGGTTTTTATGCCCTATTTAGTGTCATATATGAATGAAATAGGCCCTTAAAAGGTCGCTTTGGCCGACCTGAACTGGCCCCTTTTTGGACATATATAGTCCTCTCATTTAAGCATGTAGGTGACACACCTACTTGTCACCTAGCAGTCTGCGCAGTCTCGCAATAATGCATATATCTCTCTACTATGATGTCGTATCGACGAATGGTTTAATGCATTAGAAAATAGACTCATAATATTAAGTTTGATGGGTGTATCACCCCGTAAGTCTAATTATATTGGGAGAAAACCGCAGCTATATTTGACCTAATTTTCAGCAAATTTATGAATGTAACTTGTGATGACCTTTTCCAACTTTGGTTCACAACTCGCTTGACTTCAAAAAATAATACACGACTATCATACGACTAACATAACTCATAAAATAACCTCTTTATAATGTTAAGAACCCTAGTCTCACCCCAAAAGCACATGTAATAACATTTCCAACTTGTCGACTTTCGACGAAACTTATTTTCTTCAATTCGTTTATGAGCCTTCCAACCCTCTTGATACTTGGCATTCGTGATCTTAAATATTTGTAACCTCCAAAGTGACATGATTAACTTACTTTATAAACTTTTCAATGATCTCATTTATGAGCTTGCATCAATCGACTTACGACGTACTTTTACGTACGAGAACATGTGGTGTAACAGTCGTGGAGAATAACTCACTACACTATAGTTGTTCTCCACAGTGTATTGTTAAGTTGCCACTCACATTGGAGTATGATAGATTGGTATCTTTGATATGTAAAAGAACGAGTGTGAGCAAACGTTTGGTTGATATTAATATAACCGGAAGATATCCATATTCGCTTACTCCGCAAGGGATTGCTTGTTATGTTGACTTTAACATCGAAGATGATGAAACTCTGAAAGATTTTTTGAGGACTCCGGATGAACACTGGGAACTTCTTGCGATAATAATGTTGTAAATGTACAATAAGTCTGAAGACGTCCGCAATATTGAGGTTACGCAAAATAGGGATAACCCTCAATCATATGGTGGTGTTTTTGGAGTAGTTTTATCCGAACAGGTTCCGTTTGAAAGAGTCTATCCAGATGTAAACTTATATCCATGGGCGAATGAGGAGGGAGGACATAATTTCTCCCCAAGTTTACATAATTCACACGCCGAGTGGTAAATTTCAATTCTTCTTTTCTTAGTATGATTGTTTTTCTATGTATCATATTCTTACTAGCACTCATATCTTCCAAAGGTGTTACCGGCCAGATATAATTTTAAAGTTATGAACCAACCAACAGTTGGAATATGCCAAATTTTAGTGGTTTGGATCATGCTGGTCCATCTGCGAGTCATCAGCATCTGAATAATGTGCTTCATGGGCTATCAACAGATTATGAATTGTAAGTTAAAAAATAATGTTTATATATAATGTTGGAATGACTTTGAGAAACTCATTATTTTATTGATTGTGTAGTGAATTCAAGCAACATGAAGGTCTTGTCCTTACTCCGTTACCCGAAGATGATATATTTCAAGTTTTGGCAGATGCAAAGAATCAGGAAGATAATTTTGATTATGACAACAATGCTGATGAGTATGTAGATGATACACCCTTCCCTGATGAGGGCGACGATGATGAGGAAATGTGCTTTGCTGATGAGAATGAGAATGAGCAACCTGATTTGATGAGGGAGCATGATGCGACCAATGAGCATGCTCCATATATCCAGACTCCACCTCCCGTTAGACCCAGAGTGTTCGAGTCCCATGTGCCCTTTCATTCAAGGGAGATTCCCTACCTTGATCTGTTACCCAGTATGCCGGATATAGATGTCCTCACAAGGGATCTTAATGACATTCGGACAGCAATGTGGGATGAATCTAGACCAACGGAGCTGTCAAAGAATATGCTTTTTGCTGATAAAGCGCGCCTTAGCAGGGCGGTGCGAATTTAAAGCATAAAACACTATCGTGAGATCGAGGTTCATGAGTCATCTCCGCAAGTATATAATGTTATTTGTCATAGATAGTTTCAAGGTTGTAGATGGATACTGCATGCGAGAAAGTTGAAAAAAAATATGGGGCCTTACATCCTCCCCCACTTAAGATCATTCGTCCTCGAATGAGGATCAAGGTTCACCATTAGCATCTTATGCAACTCAGTTTTTCATACCACACACTCGCAGTCCCAAATTGGACTAACTCCCTAAATTCCCAAAAATTTCGCAAGAGTTTTCTTTGTAACTAGGCCTATCCACCTGTCAGAGAACCTCCGAAACACATCCTAATAATATATATATATATATATATATATATATATATATATATATATATATATATATATATATATATATATATA
>NC_032000.1:11678843-11722523 GCF_001879085.1 Nicotiana attenuata | reverse complement strand
TAACGTAACATAACACAAAACGACACCAACAGTGGCCTCATAAGCAACATATACCAAAATGGAACACCTTTACATCAACTGAACAAGTGATAGAAAACTTATGGGAAGTAACTTCATAGAACTATTACATGGCTATTCAAACAAATGAGGGTACTTCTTTTTCATTTCTTCCTCGGCTTCCCAATAAGCCTCTTCAACCTGCTGGTTTCGCCATAGCACTTTTACGGAGGCAATTTCTTTATTTCTCAACTTTCGGACTTGCCTATCAAGAATGGCAACTGGAATTTCTTCATATGATAGTTCTTCATTAACCTCAGTGGTCTCAACTGGCACAATAGCTGATGGATCTCCCACTACCTTCTTCAACATAGACACATGGAACACCGGGTGTACTAATGACATCTCGGGTGGTAGCTCAAGCTTGTACGCCACCTGACTAATCCTTTGAATGATTTTGTATGGCCTGACATACCTCGGACTCAATTTCCCTTTCTTTCCAAACCGCATTATACCCTTCATGGGGGAAACCTTCAAGAATACCCAATCATCTTCTTTGAAATCCAAGTCTCTTCGACGAACATCTAAATAGGACTTTTGATGGCTCTGAGCAGTTTTCAACCGCTCCTTAATGATCTTAACCTTTTGTCGCACCTCTTTTTCTCGTGAAATCCGGTTTCGACATGTGACAAATCTTTTAAGGAAGGGAGGGTTAAAAGAGAGTCGCCACCTAACGGGTTTGAGGTACGTTAGGGCACCTATTTTGCAGATAACTCTGTTTGACTAGTTTGCGTCACCAAAGATCGGGTAAGGGCTCGAAATTACCTCGAAATTACCTCGAAGAGAAGGTGTTAGGCACTATTCGAGGTCCACAACTGTGGGTCCCGACCGAACTCAATTATATGAATTAGTCTATATGATCAAAGCTAAGAAAACAAGGGATTTGGGGAGCTCATTATTAAACACAAATTATTGATTTAAAGACAAGGTGGGGGGTCCTAAATTTTTTAGCCTAAAGGATCACCTCGTGCAACATAAATAATATCTCGTAACTCCCTCAAGATGGGGTGTTACTCATATTGTTCAGCGGGCACAGACTACTATCTCCTGCTACCCGATTACTATCTTTAAGTTGTTACCTAAAGTGCACTACCTAATTCTAAACCATACCCTATGCGTGCACTACCCGTCCTATGCCTATGGTCCAGGAGGCTTTGGACCACTATTTTGGTAGTTCTAGACTTCAACTTAGGCAGCTCAAAATGATAAAACTAATCGTCATGCAAAACAGGTTGGACTTCGTATAAAAGCAGCTAAGGGCTCAAGTTAGCCTCCACACATTGACAACAAATGCACGCAAACACATTGAGCGTTTGACAGTTGTAAATTTTAAACTATTATTGAATCCTACAGGCATGATCTCTACGTGATTCAGGATTTTAATACATGCAGCAGTTTCAGATGTAAACATATAATTTTATAGACGTGATTCCTAAACAAATGCACAGTTTAGGGAATCTGATATCGCATATTCATTATTGAGACCGCAGGTTATGAGTTATTGATCCTATAGACATGATTGCTAAATGATTCTGGATTCTAAAGGTAACGCTGTAATTTTGAAATATAAGGTAGGTAGTAAAGTTGTTTGAAGACATAAGGTTAGCAGCATTAACAGAATACCCTATAGGCAGGATTTCTAGCGATTGACAATTGTACTTGATTTTACAACATTTTATCCTTATAGGCATGCTTTCTAGGCGGGTGATAGTGTAGTGAGAATAACAGAAATGGCATCCGATTATGCTCCTATCTCTACATGAACATTGCAAAGAACAGGTATTTGCAAATCAACGTAATCCTATAGGCATGGTTTCTAACAGGTAAAAGCAGAACACATTTGAACTAAGTGAAGAACCTATAGGCAGGATTACTAACACATAATAATCGAACATGTTGGAGCATGGTGAAACATTTTGAGCAAAATTGAATACTTATAGGCAGGATAATAACACGTTTGAGCACAGTAAAGCACCTATAGGCAGGATCTCTACCCATTTTAATGCAAATGTTAAGATAGAACCCCTTTCCCGATTTTACTAACACCCCAAATGTTATTACAGCAATTATTACAGACACAAAATGAATAGGAATAAATTACCAAGATAAGTAACTATAGGGAGCATACAGCAGGCCCAAAGATACACCCAGTCAGACCAGGCCTTCATTCAACAGCCTAGAAATTACATCCTCAATGACATAGGGCAGCCAGAAATCAATTGATTCACCCAGGAGGTAGAAAACGGAGTTGAGCATATAGAACCATGACCCTAGTGTGTCAGAGTTCCCAAGGGCTTCAAGAACCCAGGGCAGTGCTCACACTAGGCAGGTTAATAGGAGAGATTCAGAGAATAACTAGGGACCAAGTCCTAGTGTGTTAGAGTTCACGAGGGTCTCAAATGAACCCTGAGCAGTGCACACACTAGGGAGGTCAGATGATAGAACCAAAATAGCCTTGGCTTTCAGCCGGCTAAGAATGAGAACTCAAAGAGCCCAAGTAACAAATGAAAGAGAAAGGACCAAGGTTGAGAGACAGGAATTGAGGGATTTAAACAGACATGACCAAATTGAGCATATAGAGCAAATAATCGAACAAGTCACGGAATTTTAAAAGCAGGCTTAACAGAGACATAGAAACAGGTTCAACACTTTAACACAAAGGCAGCCACATACTGAAAGAGTTAAAGAAAGAACAAGTTTGTAGGATTGGCAAAGGTTATTATGCACACATGCACAATACTAAACAAGTTGAAACATGGTTGGAAATTATGCTAAGTATACAAGAAACAAGACAGCATTGTGATGAGCCAAGTAATCACAGAAGGAACAGGGCATCATGTTAGCAGAGGGGCAAGATCACAATCACAAATTAAGACACATAACATATGCAAGACTATTACTACAGAGACTGTGAGCAGAGTGGAAGCTAAAATCATGTCAAGTAGAATATACAGGAATTCAAGCATTTCCATAATGGCCTAATTAACTAAAGAAGATCCAGTTGTATCCAAGATTCATCCTAGTACCATAAAACACCAGTTCTAACATGCTGAGACAACTGTTCTGAACCACAGGCAAATACTAAAGGGGTACGGGATCGAGTGAGCATGTTGAGTGACACAATAGTAGAGAGGCAAATTATGACTAACAATGAAAGTCTTAACACTGGTTACTACAGATGTGAGGCATTCATTACAGAGATTCAAAGCAAGTGAACAGATTCATGAACATTCAGGCGTCAACACATTAGCTAAACAATCTTAGGAAGATTCGGGTTACCCAATCAGGCGTAGATAATCTCAAAACTAGTATCATTAGGAGTAATTAAATGCTGAAGTTAACAGAGTGGTACTTAAAAGTAACCCGGGAACATATTAAGCCATGGATTCATAAGTAAGAACACACGCAAATCAGAGGCACATAAGGATGAAATTTTAAAAGGTCAAGTAACTTACCAGTTAAACGAAAATGCAAGAAAGAACAAAAGTCCACAGTATTCCGAACATCAACGAGAAGCAAAAACCCAGAATTTAATGGCCTTGGCTTTCATCTGGCTAAAACCAAAGTATAGACTGAAATAATAGAGTAAAGCTTTTATATCTAGTAAGGTTATAGTGATTCCAAAGTCTTTCCTAAAGGGGAATGGGGGAGGGGTTTATATAGTGTAGAAATCGAACAAGTAAACATGAAAAATAAATTATTCAGACAAAAATAAGGAAAAACACTTCTGGAATCAATTTGAATCAGTTTTAAGGCACAAATCAAAGGGGTTCAGTAAATCAACAACGAAACACATAAATACAAAAATACCAAAAATCATTTAGAGTCAAATTTAAGGCAAACAATAAAGTAGAAAATAGGGAAACATAAGGAAAAAGAGTATTCAAAGACAGAAAAGGAGAAGTATCGATTAAGAATCGGTAAGGAACAAAGGGAAATTCAAACCCTAGTTGACAGAAGTCGAAGATTAGCTGAAATCTCGGCTAATCGGATCCATATAGCCGTGGTCATGAAGTATATGGACGAGATTCATGTCAGATTCAAGCGGTTAAAAGGGAAATGACTGGAATCTGGGATATAGTACTTGCCATCTTTAGGCAAGTACTAGGAGATACCATAGATTCGTAGGAGATGGCGATATATCACACAAAAGGTAAGAGAATCATGGAAAAAACCATGGTTGAGACGGATTCGGAGAGGTTTTTTTATAGGCGGCTAGGGTTTCTGTGAGAAGGAGGGGTGTTTGAAGGCGGAGCCTGAAGAAAAGCGGGGAGTAGGGTTTGGGTCGGGTGATATAAGAAAAAAGGGGAAAGGTGTTGTGAGTTGTTTATCATGGGGTCGGGTGATATAAGGAAAAGGGGAAAGATGTTGTGAGTCGTTGATCATTTTTGATCAACGGCTGGGATATGAGAAGGGTTGGGGGCGGTTTTGGACTGGGCTGCGTCGCTTAGGATTGGGCTGGGGTTATTGGGCCAAGGTCTGGGTAGTTTAGGTCCGAAATTAAGGTGAATTTGAGGCTAGATTTTAAATTTCTAATGTTTTAATAAATAAATAAATAATTTATCGAAGTAATTAATAAATATCAAAAATATCATTTCTGCACTAAAATGACTAAAAATAATTACTTAACGTTATAAAAATATAAAAAGTGATTTTCTGCATAAATAATATAATTATATATGCATATGGGCTATTATTGCAAAAATATGCAATTTAGCCCTAAAATGAAAATATAAATATAAAACTGCACTGAAAAATATTTGAACACTATGTTGGTATAAATGATAAGTGTAGACAATTAAATCATCATAAAAATAGTTTGGAGGATAATTATTGGATACTTATATATAATAAAATGCAGGAATAAATTGGTTTGAAGCCTTCAAAAATTATGAAAAATATTTGTGTATCAAATGATTATGCATATGCACTATTTTGGAAGTACATGTATATATATTTAAAATATGAGAGAAAAATTGGGTATCAACAGTTGCCCCTCTTTACTCGGGAAGGATGAAAGATTTGTCGGGTAATGATGACCGATTTTGAATGAATGGGACGATTTAAAAAATAGAGGCCGAACTTCGGTTTCTAAGTTGCCTACATATCCCTGGTTTTACAGGAATAGGGCCATGTGTAGTTCTGGATCCAACGGTGAATGAAACTGATGGAATTGTTATAGGAATGATCGTGTGTTTCGGAAAGGGTTCTTTTGGGAAGGATAGTATCGAGTGCGGAGTTATGAATGTGAATCTGAAACGTAACGGATGTGTTATAGAGCAAGTATCTGAATAGCCACAGAGAAAAGTGAGTAATTGATGGGAGTCGGTTACGTTTAAAACATATGAACGTTGTAAATGGAAACCGGAGCGAAGATTGCTCCCATCTAAAGAATGGTTACCTCCTGGATTACCTGCAAAACTTAAAATACGATGCATGCAAAACATATATGGGTTACTGCGAGTATTTAAATATGATGCAAATTCCCTTTGGATCATGGAGATTGTCTTTGGATGGTGAAGATGATGTCCTTAGACCATGATGTCCCGGGCCATGAATCATGAGATAAGGGATTCGCAGGCCATGAAATGATGTTCTCGAGCCATGAGAATGGTTCCTCTAAACCATGACGCCTTTGAATAATGATGTGCAATATTGAGAGATCCTTAGTCCATGACATGATGTCTTCAGGCTATGAGGATGACGCCTTCGGACTATGACGCCTGGCGATGTTTCAGCCATGGAATGCAAAGACATGACACTGGTCATATAAGAAGTGAAACAAGACAGAGCTTAATCTTGCATAAGATTGGGGCAGAGCTTAGCCCCGGGAAGGCAAAATAGTGCTAGATTTCAAGTAGCATACCATTCGGTATTAGGCAAGGAAAGTCAGAGCTTAGCCTTATGCAATTGAGGAGGCAGGGCTTAGCCTCATGCAAAATTAGAGAGGCAATACTTAGCCTCATACAAAATAAGAGACAGAGCTTAGTCTCATGCAAGGAAAGGAGGTAGGGCTTAGCCTCATGCAAAAATAGGAGACAAGGCTTAGTCTCATACAGGGAAAGGAGGCAGGGCTTAGCCTCATGCAAAAATAGGAGACAGTGCTTAGTCTCATGCAAGCAAAGGAGGCAGGGCTTAGCCTCATGCAAAAATAGGAGACGGTGCTTAGTCTCATGTAAGAAGAGGAGACAATGCTTAGCCTCATGCAAAAATAGGAGACATGGATTAGTCTCATATGATGGAAGGCAGTGCTTAGCCTTATGCAATTAGGGAGGCAATGTTTAGCCTCATGCAAGAAGAGGAGACAATGCTTAGTCTCGATGCGAGGAAACGCAGTGCTTAGCCTTATGAAATTAGGGAGGCAATGCTTAGCCTCATTCAAGAAGAGGAGACAATGCTTAGTCTCGATACAAGGAAAGCCAGTGCTTAGCCTTATGCAATTAG
This sequence comes from Nicotiana attenuata, assembly GCF_001879085.1. Taxonomy (NCBI): domain Eukaryota; kingdom Viridiplantae; phylum Streptophyta; class Magnoliopsida; order Solanales; family Solanaceae; genus Nicotiana; species Nicotiana attenuata. Next base: position 11,716,022 of record NC_032000.1, on the reverse strand, counting down.
GGAGGCAATGCTTAGCCTCATGCAAAAAAGGGAGACAATGCTTAGTCTCATGCAATGAAATTCAATGCTTAGCCTTATGCAATTAGGGAGGCAGAGCTTAGCCTCATGCAAGAAGAGGAGACAATGCTTAGTGTCATGCAGGGGAAGGCAGTGCTTACCCTTATGCAATTAGGAAGGCAGGGCTTAGCCTCATGCAAAATGGAGACAATGCTTAGTCTCATGTAGGGAAAGACAATGAGTGATAGCAAAGTATTTTCTTATCTGGAGACATGTTTATGTTTGGCAGCCTTGTCATTATGAAGATAGTGATTTTGATATGCGTATATTTGCGAATACTCATGTTATGTTCATTACGCCTGCATCAAAAGAAAAATCGTGAGTTTTGCGAGGAAGGTTGGTTCATGACTTTGCATGCTTGCTTTGCTTTTCTTCGCTCCGGAGATCCTGTTCGAGTTACCCTAGGTAATATCTGGCTACCACAGAAATAAGTTTTTCGAAAGAATATGCAAGCACGTTGATAAATGTAGTTATTTAAAAACATAGTAGTATGCAATATCAAGTAAATTAGATAAACCGATGACTGTGACACTTTAGAGACATTGCGACTTCTTTGCATTAGAATTTTGAGGGTCCTCCTCAAAATTCGAACCCACAGGGCTGCCTACGTATCCCCTCCTAAATGGGAATCGGGTCAAGCGTAGTTCAGTTACATCAAATGAAGAAATGTGAACAATCTAAACATAGTATCTTTTTACTGCATCTGAATTGATAGGCTTTGGCCAAATTTCTCCATCCATTTCTACAAGTATGAGTGCTTCTCCTATTAGTACCCTGTGAACTATGTAGCCTTTGGCCTCATCTTGACGCGGGAAGATCAGCTTCAGCACCAGCTGCCCCGGTGCGAACTGTCTAGGTTTGACCTTTTGTTGAAAGCTCTGGACATTCTATTCTGATAGAGTTGACCATGGCATACCTCATTCAATCTTTTTTCGTCAATAAGTGCTAATTGTTCGTAGTGACTTCTTATCATCACTGAGTTCTGCTTCTTGTATAATTCTCAGAGAAGGAATTTCGACTTCGGCGGGAGTGACAGCTTCAGTACCGTAAACTAACATGTAGGGAGTTGCTCCGGTTGATGTGTTGACTGTGGTACGATGACCTAATAAGGCAAATGGCAATTTCTCGTGCCATTGCTTGTGGTTGTCTACCATTTTCCTTTGAATTTCCTTGATGTTCTTGTTGGCGGCTTCCACGGATCCATTCATTTGAGATCTGTATGCTATGGAATTCTTATGCTTGATTTTGAAAGTCTCACACATGGCTTTCATTGCTATTGATATTGGCGGCATACTCGGTAATGATGGATTCTAGTACCCCGAATCGGCAAACAATATGATCCCTAACAAAATCTGCGATGACTTTCTTGGTTACAGCCTTGTAAGATGCAGCTTCAACCCATTTTGTTAAGTATTTTATGGCCACCAAAATGAACTTGTGCCCGTTTGAAGCGGCTGGCTCGATCGGACCGATGACATCCATTCCCCAAGCGGCAAAAGGCCAAGGTGCGCTTGTTGCATTGACTTCATTTGGTGGTACCCGTATCATATCTGCATGTACTTGACACTGGTGACACTTTTGGACATACCTGATGCAGTCCGTTTCCATAGTCATCCAAAAGTATCATGCGCTTAATATCTTCTTGGCTAAAACGAAACTGTTTATGTGTGGTCCTCAAGCTTCGTCATGTATCTCTTCGAGCAGTTTGGAAGCTTCCTTGGCGTCAACACACCGTAATAATCCTAGGTCTAGAGTCCTTCTGTACATAATTCCTCCACTATGGAAAAAATGATTGGATAATCTTCGGAGTGTGCGTTTCTGAGTATGGTTCGCATGCTCCAGGTATTCTCCTTTTGCCAAGTATTCTTTGGTATCATGAAACCATGGATTCCCATCTATTTCTTCTTCAACATGAGCGCAATAAGCTGGGTGATTATGTATTCTTACTGGAACAGGATCGATCAAATTCTTGTTTGGGTGCTGTATCATGGAAGACAAAGTAGCTAGTGCATCTGCGAACTCGTTTTGGATTCTTGTAACTTGTTTGAATTCTATCTTTCTAAACCTCTTCATCAACTCTTGCACGTGATACAGATATGGCAATATTTTGGTATTCTTGGTAGCCCACTCTCCTAGAACCTGATGTACCAGAAGGTCTGAATCACCAATTACCAGCAATTCCAGGATACTCAGGTCAAAGGCCAAATTGAGCCCCAAGATGCAAGCCTCATATTCTGCCATATTGTTGGTGCACGAAAATTTGAGTTTCACGGATACCGGATAATGCTAACCTGTCTGTGACACCAAAACACCTCCAATACCCACTCCTTTGAAATTTGCAGCCCCGTCAAAGAACATTCTCCAACCTTCCTAGGTTTCGGTGATATCTTCTCCTACAAATGATATTTCTTCGTCGGGAAAATATGTTTTCAATGGTGCATATTCTCCTCCTACGGGATTTTCTGCAAGATAATATGCTAATGCCTGTCCCTTGACTGCCTTCTGAGTCACGTAGACAATATCGAATTCGCTCAACAGTATCTGCCATTTTGCTAGTTTCCCTGTGGGCATGGGTTTCTGGAAATGTGTTTTAGACAGACAGATAGAGTAGCAGAGGTCTACCAGGTTCTGGCGGGACCAAGACTGGTGGTGTGGATAGGTACTCTTTGATTCTGTCAAAAGCTTTTTGACATTCTTCAGTCCAACTTATTATAGCATCTTTCTTCAGCATTTTGAAAATTGGCTCACAGACCACGATCGGTTGTGCTATGAAGCGGCTGATGTAATTGAGACGCCCCAAGAAGCTCATCACATCTTTCTTTCTCTTTGGAGGTGGCAAATCTTGGATAGCTCTGACCTTTGAAGGGTCTATCTCGATCCCTCTGCGATGGGCGATGAAACCTAGCAATTTTCCCGCAGGGACTCCAAAGGCGCACTTTGCAAGATTCAGTCTCAGGTTGTACCTTCGAAGCCGATTAAAGAATTTCCTCAGGTCTGCTATATGACTTGTGCTTCTTTAGGATTTGATGATGACATCATCCACGTACACCTCTATTTCTTTGTGAATCATATCACGGAAAATAGTCATCATGGCTCTCATATAAGTGGCTCCAGCATTATTCGGGCCAAACGGCATCATTTTATAACAATACATCCCCCACAGAGTGATAAAAGCTATTTTCTCGCATGTTCCTCATCCATCTAGATCTGATGGTATCCTACAAAGCAATCCACAAAGGATTGGAGTTCATGCTTGGCACATTTGTCGATTAGTATGTGTATATTGGGTAACGGGAAATCATCTTTGGGACTTGCTTTGTTTAAATCCCGATAGTTGACACATACTCTGACCTTCCCATATTTCTTCGGAACTAGCACGATGTTAGCCAACCAACTAGGGTATTTGACCACTCTGAGAACCTTAGCTTTGATCTGCTTGGTGACTTCCTCTTTGATTTTTATACTCATATCAGGCTTGAACTTTCTGAGTTTTTTCTTTACAGGCGGACACATCGGATTGGTAGGTAGTTTATGAGCCACTTTAGATGTGCTCAAACCATTCATATCATCATATACCACACGAAAATATCTTCATATTCTTTCAGGAAATGGATGTATTCTTCTTTCTCTGATGGTGACAGGTAAATGCTTATGCGAGTTTCTTTGACTGTTTCAGAATTTCCCAAATTGACTATCTCGGTTTCGTCCAAATTAGACTTGGGCTTATTCACAAAGTTTTCCACCTCTCTGACAATTTCCTCAGGTATTATATCTTCTTCTTCTACTTCCTCTGAATTACTATCCTTATGTTGCGTTGTCTTATTGTCACAGTCGTCGGTTCATCAAGATAAGTAATAATAATGTTGTAGAGAGAAAATGTAAAGGATAATAATACTAAAATAGAAATGCAGTAGATAAATTTTGAAAACATTAAATCAAGTACGAGTCGACGACTCGAGCAATTATTTCAAAACAAAATACGTTAAAAACGAAATACTGAAAATGTCTTAAATGCTCAAAATTGCTTTCAAAATAAATTGTGCTAATTGGCAGGCTACCCAGGAACTCGACGGGCCGGGACGGTGCAGCAGTCCAGTTCTTGAGAACAGCTCCTTTCTCCATGGTCTGAATTGTAAGGTCTTCCTCCTCCTCCTCCTCCTCAACTATTGCATTGCAATCCATGTCTTTATCGTCCAGAAATAGATTCCTTAGGCCAGCTAAAGCCTCATCTTCTTCAGATCCCCATATCACGTCAACCTGTTGAAATGTCAAGTGCAGATGCGGTATTGGCTGTTCAAGTGGGTAATAAGGTCCACGCCATGGCGGCAACCAATCACCGTACTCCTGCCAAGTACTGATATCCAAGTCCAAAGGTTGTACCGTGATGCTTTGGTTGTATTAGTTTAGTGATACCCTGGAGATTCTTGCCGAGACCCTTGCCGGGCTCATACCCAGTCCATAACAATATGCTTTCAATCTTATTACTCCAACATTTGTCTTTCTCAATTGCATTGACGTGCTCGATGCGATGGTACGTTTCTCCACCCAACTTCCTTCTGTTCTCGACAAGCGGAACAGTTTGATTGGTGTAAATGGGGTCACTCCCATCCCCGTGGATGATTACTTCCTGATGGTTCCATTCAAACTTCACGGCCTGATGTAGAGTAGACGCCACAGCCCCAACAGCTTGTATCAAAGGTCGTCCCAACAGCAGATTATATGTGGCGGATATGTCCAATATCTGGAATTCAACATCAAACCAAGTCGGGCCCATCTGCAAACATAGGTTAATTTCCCCGATCGTGGCCCTTTGGGACCCATCAAATGCTTTCACGTTCATAGTTCCTTCTCGTATCTCATGCAAACCTTTACCCAACCTCTTCAAAGTAGTCAACGAACAAATATTGAGACTCGAACCCCCATCTATTAGGACTCTGGATATGAATTTATCCTCAAATTGTACTGTGATGTGTAGTGCCCTGTTGTGAATCTGTCCTTCTGGTGGCAACTCGTCTTCGTGAAAAGTGATCTTGTGGCTTTCCAACACTTGTCCTACCATATTGGCCATTTCTTCGCTAGTGATGTTGTTGGGTACGTAAGCTTCGTTCAACACTTTCATTAATGCATTCCTATGCACCTTGGAATTCTGTAGTAATGATAGAATGGATATCTCAGGAGGGGTTTTGTTCAGATGATCAACCACGGAATATTCTCTTGCTTGCACCTTTCTCCAAAGATCATCCAGGCCTGTTTCAATGATAGGCTACTTGGGAGTGGCTTCTTTACTCGTTCCTCCCAAATGCTCAGGTGTGTAAACTCTACCGGTCCTGGTCAAGCCTTGTGCGGCACCTGTTTCTTCCCTTTTCCTTTCCTTCTCGCCTCTGCAGCATAGTCCCATGGAATAGCATTGGAATTAAAGGACGGTGTGGGTGCTACCATCACAGTGAAGGATGTGGTTACGTCCACCTCAAATGGAGTTGGTGTGGCTGAGGGCATTGTTGCTTTAGCCTCAAACAGAGTTGGCGTGGCTATTTCAACCTTAATTGGCGACTTAATCTGCACTATAATAGGTATGAGAGTGACTGGAGGTATTTTGGGTTCATCCCCTTCACGAATAAGTCCAATTGATCCTTCCGGATCCCATTCTTCATCAGTTTTGATCACATTTACCCATTCGCCTCTGTGATCCGGGATCTTTTGCTTGTATAACCTTGGTTTCAATCAACGTCTGTATCTTATCCTTCAAAGTGCGACATTCATCAACAGTATGTCCCTTCATGCCCGAGTGACAGGCACATGTCTTGTTCAGATTAACCCACTAAGAAGAGTTTTCCATAGTAACAGCGGGAATGGGGGTGACATAACCGGCAGCCTTCAGTCTTTCATACAACTAATCGATGGGTTCAGCAATAGGAGTGTATTGTCTAAGTGGTCTACGGTCGAAATTTGGTCTGGGTTTTTGGTAGTTTTTGGCGGGCTGGTGGTGGTGAATGGTAATATGCTGGTTGTGTGTTATATGTATGGTAGGTGGTGGCGGGTTGTTGGTATCTGGGAGGTGAAGGCTGATATGTGGGTAGTGGGGTTTGGTATGTAAGAGGAGATTTCGGACCTTGGGCTACCATTACTGCACCAGCTTCTTTCTATTTAGATATACCTCCTCACTGCAAGGGTTTGTTTGTAGCCTGGAGTGCCTTAAAAGTTGTCACCATTCCGCTTTTGATTCCTTCCTCTGTTCTTTCTCCTTATTTGATGATGTCAGAAAATTTATGGTTTTCAATAACCATCAACCTCTCATAGTATTGTGGATCTTGAGCTCTGACGAAGAACTTATTCATCTGTTCTTCTTCCATCGCTGGTCTTACCTTTGGAGCTTCCGACCTCCATCGAGTAGCATACTCGCGGAAAGAATCTGTTGGCTTCTTCTTAAGATTTGGAATGTAGAAGACGTCTGGCGCATTTTCTGTATTGAACCTAAACCGATCCATAAAATTTGATGTCATGCTTACCCAGTTAACCCACTTCTTTGGGTTTTGACTGATGTACCAAGACAGGGCATCTCCAGTGAGGCTCCTCATGAACAGCTTCATGCGGATTCTTTCATCTTTACCAACGCCTACGAGCTTGTCACAGTACATTCACAAATGTACCTTCGGATCAGTTGTCCCGTCGAACATCTCACACTTAGGAGGTTTGTAACCCTCTGGTAGTTCTACGTCCGGATGAATACACAAATCTTCATAATTCAGACCTTCGATGCCTTTAACGCCTTCAACACCCTGGACTTGACTAGTAAACTTCTTGAGCTCCTCTACTATGTTCTTGATGAGCAGGTCCTTCTCGGCGGATTCAGGTATGTATAAGGTTTGTCGTGGAGTGTGGGGTAAGGTTTCCACATATATGGGGTTGTTTTGATGGACTCCAGAAATTTGGGTATAGTAGTGGTCGTTGGTTGAGTTTTGAGGATCGGGGGTAGGTTGTGGCGCATTTTGAGGAGTGTGGTAGGTGGTGGTTTGTGGATATTGGGTTGGATGAGGATGATGTTGTGGAGGAGTTGGTACTAGTGGGGGATTGGGATTTTGAGGAGGTGTGGCATATTGGTGAGGTGCGGGAGGATTTTGTTGATTTTGTGTGTTCTGGGGAGGTGCTGGGTTTTTGATGTTTTGTTGGTTGACATCGGGGACGTTCAGTGTAAGGGAAAGGTTTTCCAAGTTCCGGACCTGCTCAAGTTCCCCTTGTAACTCCAATATCTTCTGTTCTAACCGTAAAACCAAGTCATTATGTGCCGGAGTACTCCGACCATCCGAAGTTTCGACATTCTCTTCATGCGTAGCATTGTCTTTGCTGATATTGCTTGTATCATCCATTCTGTCTTTTCCTTTGCTTTTGGATCACTTGGAGGAGGAGGAGGTGGAAGACCTCTAGATCTGGTATGATATGTTGATGATGCCAGTATGCACGAACCAACCTTAGGGGATGGGAATAAACAAATAAAGAAAAGAAGAAAAACAAAAAGGTAAACAAGTCAGTGAGGAGTATTAAAAGGATGTGTGCGGTATTTAAACACATATTGCGGAATTAAAAATTTGTGTCTTAATTGGGGGACCTCATTGTGCCCAAGGTAGGCCTAAGTGACATATAAATTTGGAGAAAATCGATGCCAATAACTGTGTCATTTCATTAATACGATAAATGAACCAAATGTCTACTAAAACGACAATAATTATAAAGAGTCACTAATGGCATTTGCCTTATTACAACCAAAGCCTAAAACGAGTCTAGAAATCAAGTAAAACATAATTCCTAATCTATTTTGTCCCAGAGGGACCTTCTCCAGGCTTGGCCTTCTTTGCCCCATAGATCAGATACCCCAGGTCGCGCATGTCCAACAGCAGATACGCCCTTGCTAGGAGCCCTCCTTCATTGCCATCCATGTTTTGACAGCCTGCAACCCTGTTTCTCATCTTCCCTTCAAGCTCCATCAACCCCTGCTCCAAATATTCCCACCTCTCTGTTGACTTAGTAGCGATTTCTCTCCACCCGTTGGTTGCTTCCATATCCATTTTATGTTGTTCCACATGCCTGGCTTCAGACTCGAAGACCCTTTTGCGCAACATCCTGTATTTGACTTGTGCTTCAGCAGCGTTGTCTACAACCCTATTATTCAGATTAATCCCTGGCTTGACATCCCCCGCTATATCATCTACCAACCATGACGGATAGAAGTGCACATGGCCGACATGATACCGATCTGGCTCGATGGTATCTTTCTCCATAATGACCTTTTGATGCCACCTGTGTTGCGCCTCAAACTTAAATGGAATGGCGTTCCCCTGGAAGTCTACCTTGTACTGAAGCATTTTGGAAACTCGTGGTATAACCTGATTTCTCCTAGCTTGTCTCATTACCCTGATAGGAGCATAAGGATAGATCCCCCTTAATCCGATTAACACTAGATGAGGAGTATCTCTCGACCTGATGATGAATTCACTTCTAGGGAACCATTCGAACATCCAATGTACTTTGTCATCAGTCAGATTTCTGAAGAAGTGTGCCCAGCTCACAGCGTTTTCCGGTTGTGCAAACCTGTTTAGGACAAAAGTCATTCTCTTCGGATGATGATATGCTATGTGGTCATTCCATGGTCATCGTGGAAATTCTTGACGGTATTCTCCCCTCTGAAGGTGTTCCAACAACCATACTTGAAGCAACAGATTACAACCTCGAAGTGCCTATACCCCTTTTTGCAACGGTCTAAAGCATGGTACATATCAGCCAAAACCATAGGGACAATGGTGTAAGTTTGCCCCTCAATCCCTTTCATCAAACCTTAGTGACCATAGCTAGGCGAGTGTGGATCCTTTCTCCTTGTATTGGAAATACCAGCATCCCCAGAAAGCAGACAATGAACACAAAAACTCTGTGGTGAGTCCAACCCAAAGAAGTGATGGCGAACTCATCATGGTATAGGTGGTATGACTTGCTGTGTCCATAACGCTCATAGAGGAAGTCGAATGGTATATAAAACTTCTTCAAATAGACTAAATCATCATTTTTCCTGAAACCCATCATTTTCAAGAAACCTCGAGGAGTGCGGTTTTCCGGTACCAACAAACCAGGACTATCCCACGGGAGCCCAGTGAAACCTCCTATTTCATCCAAAAGCGGAGTCATTTCTATGTCACCAAAACGAAAAATGGCTCTCTTCTCATCCCAAAACATAGTAGCGGCCTTAATTAGTGCGTTGTTTGGCTGAATGTCTAACATAGAGGGTAAATTCCCGAGGACTCTTTTCACATGGTTTTTGTCACTTGGTGCGAAGTTTTCCTACCAATCCAGCAGCAAAGGTGGGATATTCCGAACCATGCCGAACCTGGGGACTTCGTGCCTCATTTCTGCAAAACAAATAGAGTTAACCCTTTCCCCTCCAGATTTGGCTATTTACACGTCAATGATTAACATATTGGCACATTTTCTCCAAATAATGCACAGATCGTGATTGTGCCCATTGGGACTATGGAAATCCCGGCAGACTTCGGACAAGGCTTGTCTTAGTGAGTTATTACGCGGACAACATTCTAACTTATACTAGGTTTGGACATAATGCATGCACAGTTGATATTAGAATGGGGTTTCTAGAAGAGTCTAGACCGGTACCCTCAAGCTGACAACTTGAGAGGGAAAGGAACGGATCAGTTGACTGCACCGCTAATTGACTAGTTTTACAGCAAATAAGCCTTTCCAAATTTAAAGGGTGATTTAGGAAGAGCGCGGACACTCATCAAGTGCCGCTATGGTATTGATAACGCACGAGTGGAATATGATGTGGAGCATGCTTTATGCAAATATAAAACAACACGTTGTCAAATATTTTTGCATGTTGAAAGCAGTAAATGCAATATTGAATGAAACGTAAAGACATAAAAAGAAAGGAAAACAAGAAAGAAGTTAGTGCGCGCAATGTGGAAATAGTAACAAAGTAAACAAGGGAGTGAGGGCGGGGAGAGACATGATGTAGCAATTCTAAAAGAACGTCTAAAGGAAAGCACATGTTATGACCAAATTAAGCAGAGATTCGCATGTGAGTGTAAATAAAGGGAAAACGGGGAAAAGGGTGTACAGGTAGCAAATAAAAGGAAACGGGATTGGGATATTCATGTAACAGCAAAGATAACAAAGACATGCTTATCAGAGAAGACTAATTCATATAAACCAAGTTCACTTATGGTAAGAGCCTAAAAATCCCCAGCAGAGTCCCCATGTTGTCGCACCCCTTTTTCTCGTAAAATCGGGTTTCGACACGTGACAACTCTTTTAAGGAATGAAGGGTTAAAAGAGAGTCGCCACCTAACGGGTCTGAGGTACGTTAGGGCACCTAATTCGCAGATAACTCTGTTTGACTAGTTTGTGTCACCAAAGATCGGGTAAGGGCTCGAAATTACCTCGAAGAGAAGGTGTTAGGCACTCTTCGAGGTCCACAACTGTGGGTCCCGGCCGAACTCAATTATATAAATTAGTCTATGTGATCAAAGCTAAAAAACAAGGGATTTGGGAAGTTCATCATTAAACACAAATAATTGATATAAAGACAAGGTGGGGGGTCCTAAAATTTTTAGCCTAAAGGATCACCCCGTACAACATAAATAGTATCTCGTAACTCCCTCAAGATGGGTTGTTACTCATATTGTTCAGCGGGCACAGACTATCATCTCCTGCTACCCAATTACTATCAATAAGTTGTTACCTAAAGCGCACTAGCTGATTCTAAATCGTACCCTATGCGTGCACTACCCGTCCCATGCCTATGGTCCAGGAAGCTTTGGACCACTATTTTGGTAGTTCTAGAATTCAACCTAGGCATCTCAAAATGATAAAACTACTCATCATGCAAAACAGGTTGGACTTCATATAAAAGCAGCTAAGGGCTCAAGTTAGCCTCCACACTTTGACAACGAATGCACGCAAACACATTGAGCATTTGACAGTTGCAGATTTTAAACTATTATTGAATCCTATAGGCATGATCTCTACGTGATTCAGGATTTTAATACATGCAGCGATTTCAGATGTAAAAATGTAACTTTATAGACGTGATTCCTAAATAGATGCACAGTTTAGGGAATCTGATATCGCATATACATTATTGAAACTGCAGGTTATGAGTTATTCATCCAATAGACATGATTGCTAAATGATTCTGGATTCCAAAGGTAACGCTGTAATTTTGACGTATTAGGCAGTAAAGTTGTTTGAAAACATAAGGTTATCAGCATTAATAGAACACCCTATAGGCACGATTTCTAGCGATTGACAATTGTACTTGATTTTACAACATTTTCTCCTTATAGGCATGTTTTCTAAGCGGGTGACAGCGTAGTGAGAATAATAGAAGTGGCATCCGATTATGCTCTCATGGGCATGATCTCTACGAGAACATTGCAAAGAACAGGTATTTGCGAATCAACGTAATCCTATAGGCATGGTTTCTAACAGGTAAAAGCAGAACACATTTGAACCAAGTGAAGAACCTATAGGCAGGATTACTAACACATAATAATCGAACATGTTGGAGCATGGTGACACATTTTGAGCAAAATAGAATACTTGTAGGTAGGATAATAAAACGTTTGAGCACAGTAAAGCACCTATAGGCAGGATCTCTACCCATTTTAATACAAATGTTAAGATAGAACCCCTTTCCCGATTTTACTAATACCCCAAATGTTATTACATCAATTATTACAGACCCAAAAAGAATAGGAATAAATTACAATGATAAGTAACTATAGGGAGCCTACAGCAGGCCCAAAGATACACCCAGCCAAGCCAGGCCTTCAATCAACAGCCCAGAAATTACATCCTCAATGGCATAAGGCAGCCAGAAATCAATTGATTCACCCAGTAGGTAGAAAATAGAGTTGAGCATATAGAACCAAGACCCTAGTATGTCAGAGTTCCCAAGGGCTTCGACAACACAGGGCAGTGCTCACACTAGGGAGGTTAATAGGAGAGATTCAGAGAATAACTAGGGACCAAGTCCTAGTGTGTCAGAGTTTACGAGGGTCTCAAATGAACCCTGAGCAGTGCTCACACTAGAGAGGTTAGATGATAGAACCTAAATAGCCTTGGTTTTCAGCCGGCTAAGAATGAAACCTCAAAGAGCCCAAGTAACAAATGAAAGAGAAAGTACCAAGGTTGAGAGACAGGAATTGAGGGATTTAAACAGACATGACCAAATTGAGCATATAGAGCAAATAATCGAACAAGTCACCGAATTTTAAAAGAAGGCTTAATAGAGACTTAGAAACAGTTCAACACTTTAACACAAAGGCAGCCACATACTAAGAGAGTTAAAGGAAGAACAAGTTTGCAGGATTGACAAGGGTTATTATGCACATATGCACAATACTAAACAAGTTGAAACATGGTTGGAAATTATGCTAAGTATACAAGAAACAAGACAGCATTGTGATGAGCCAAGTAATCACAAAAGGAACAGGGCATCATGTTAGCAGAGGGGCAAGATCACAATCACAAATTAAGACACATAAGATATGCAAGAATATTACTACAGAGATTGTGAGCAGAGTGGAAGGTAAAATCATGTCAAGTAGCAGATATGGGCATTCAAGCATTGCCATAATGGCCTAATTGACTAAAGAAGATCCAGCTGTATCAAATATTCATCCTAATGCCATAAAACACCAATTCTAACATGCTGAGACAACTGTTCTGAACCACAGGCAAATACTAAAAGGGTACGGGATTGAGTGAGCATGCTGAGTGACACAATAGTAGAGAGGCAAATTATGACTAACAATGAAAGTCTTAACACAGGTTACTACAGATGTGAGGCATTCATTACAGATATTCAAATCAAGTGAACAGATTCATGAACATTCAAGCGTCAACACACTAGTTATACAATCTTAGGATGATTCAGGTTACCCAATTAGGCATAGATAATCTCAGAACTAGTAGCACTAGGAGTAATTAAATGCTTAAGTTAATGGAGTGGTGCTTAAAAGTAACCCAGGAACGTATTAAGCCATGGATTCAGAAGTAAGAACACATGCAAATCAGAGGCACATAAGGATGAAATTGTAAAAGGTCAAGTAACTTACCAGTATTCCGAACATCAACGAGAAGCAAAAACCCAGAATTTAATGGCCTTGGCTTTCAGCCGGCCAAAACCAAAGTATAGAACGAAATAATAGAGCAAAGCTTTTATATCTAGTGAGGTTATAGTGATTCCAAAGTCTGTCCCAAAGGGGAATGGGGGAGGGGTTTATATAGTGTAGAAATCAAACAAGTAAACATGGAAAATAAATTATTCAGACACAAATAAGGAAAAAATATTCTGGAATCAATTAGCATCGGCTTTAGGGCACAAATCAAAGTGGTTCAGTAAATCAACAGGAAAACACATAAATAATACCAAAAATACCAAAAATCATTTAGAGTCAAATTTAAGGCAAAGAATAAAGTAGAAAATAGCGAAACATAAGGAAAAAGTGTAGTCAAACACAGAAAAGGAAATGTATCGGTTAAGAATTGGTAAGGAACAAAGGGAAATTCAAACCATAGTTGACAAAAGTCGAAGATTGGCTGAAATCTCAGCTAATCGGATCCATATAGCCATGGTCATGAAGTATATGGACGAGATTATGTCAGACTCAAGCGGTCAAAAGGGAAATGGCCGTAATCTGGGATATAGTACTTGCCATGATTAGGCAAGTACTAAGAGATACCATAAATTCGTAGGAGATGGCGATATAACACACAAAAGGTAAGAGAATCATGGAAAAATTCATGGTTGAGACGGATTCGGAGAGGTTTTTTTAGAGGCAGCTAGGGTTTCTGTGAGAGGGAGGGGTGTTTGAAGGCGACGGCTGAAGAGAAGTGGGGAGTAGGGTGTGGGGTAGGGTGATATATGGAAAAGGGGAAAGGTGTTGTGAGCCGTTAATCATTTTTTATCAACGGCTGGGATTTGAGAAGTGTTGGGGTCGGTTTTGGACTGGGTTGGGTCGCTTAGGATTGGGCTGGGGTTATTGGGCCAAGTTCTGGGTAGTATAGGCCCGATATTATGGCGAATTTGGGGCCAGATTTTAAATACTCAATGTTTTAATAAATAAATAATTTATAGAAGTAATTAATAAATATCAAAAATATCATTTGTGCACTAAAATAATTAAAAATAATTAGTTAACATTATAAAAAAATATAAAAAGTTATTTTCTGCATAATTATAATTATATATGCATATGGGCTATTATTGCAAAACTGTGCAATTTAGCCCTAAAATGCAAATGTAATTATAAAAATGCACTAAAAAATATTTAAACATTATATTGGTATAAATGATAATTTTAGACGATTAAATCATCATAAAAATAGTTTGGAGGATAATTATTGGATATTTATATATAATAAAATACAGGAATAAATTGGTTTGAAGCCTTTAAAAATTATGAATATTTGTGTATGCTTATAAATCAAATGATGATGCATATGCACTATTTTGGAAGTATATGTATATATATTTAAAATATGAGGGAAAAATTGGGTATCAACACCTTTTCCATAGCTTGATGCACGAGGTCAGGTACTATCAATTCAGCTTCCCCAACCTCGAACCACCCAATGGGAGATCTACATCTCCTACCATATAGCGCCTCAAATGGTGCCATCTGAATACTAGCATAATAGTTGTTGTTGTAAGCAAATTCTATGAGTGGAAAATGATCATCCTAGCTACCCTTAAAGTCTAGAACACAAGCACGCAACATATCCTCAAGTATCTGAATAGTCCGCTCTACCTGCCCGTCAGTCTGTGGATGAAAGGTTGTACTAAGATTCACCTGAGTACTCAAACCTTGCTGAAATTTCTTCCAAAAGTTAGCTGTGAACTGAGCTCCGCGATCTGAAATGATAGAAACTGGTGTTCCATGCAGCCTGACTATTTCCTTGATATACAACTGAGCATACCTTTCCGCTGTGTCGGTAGACTTAACTGGCAAGAAGTGTGCTAACTTCGTGAGTCGATCCACAATCACCCAAATTGAGTCAAACTTGCACAGAGTGCGCAGTAGCCCTACCACAAAATCCATATTAACCATTTCCCATTTCCACATTGGAATTTCTATGCTTTGTGCCAACCCACCAGGGCGTTGATGTTCGGCCTTCACTTGCTGACAATTCGGACACCTTGCCACAATGTCCGCCACATTCCTTTTCATTTCATTCCACCAATAGACTTCCTTGAGATCATGATACATCTTTGTAGAACCTGGGTGCACAGAATGCCTGGAAGTGTGAGCTTCAGCCATGATTCTTCCCCAAAGACCATCTACATTTAGGACACATAGTCGCCCTTGGTACCGTAGTGTACCATCATCCATGCCAAGAGAAAAAGCCATAGTTTTATGTTTATGAATGCCCTCCTTCAGCTGTACCAACAATGGATCATTGTATTGCTTCTCCTTGACCTCCGCCACAAGCGATAATTCAGCCATATTCTACACAATTACCCCTCCTTCATTAGAGTCCGCAAGACGAACTCCCAAACTAGCCAACTGGTGAACCACCCTGGCCAATGACCTTCGACATGACTCTAAATGAGCCAAACTACCCATAGATTTTGGCTAGGAGCATCCGCCACAATATTGGCTTTTCCCGGGTGATATAGAGTATTGATGTCATAGTCTTTGATTAACTCAAGCCATCTTCTCTGCTCAGATTCAACTCCTTCTGTTTGAAAATATATTGAAGGCTCTTGTGGTCCGTGAATACATCAACATGGACCCATACAGATAATGACGCCAAATCTTCAATGCAAAAACCACCGCCGCAAGTTCTAAGTCTTGTGTTGGATAGTTCTTTTCATGGTTCTTGAGTTGTCTAGAAGCATAAGCTATAATATTGCCATGTTGCATTAACACACACCCAAGCCCGATCCTTGAAGCATTACAATATACCACGAACCCATTTGTACCCTCTGGTTGAGTCAACACCGGTGTCGTAGTCAATCTTGTTTTCAATTCTTGGAAGCTCCTTTCACAAGCATCAGACCATTGGAATTTAACCACTTTTTGCATCAATTTAGTTAACGAAGAGGCAAGAGTGGAGAACACCTGCACAAATACCCGGCCAAACCCAAGAAACTGTGAATCTCTGTTGGAGTTGTAGGTCTAGGCCAATTCTTCACTGCTGCAATATTTCGAGGATCAACCTTAATTCCTTCGCTGGAGACGACATGACCCAAAAAAGTGACAGATTCGAGCAAAAAATCACATCTCAAAAACTTTGCATACAACTGATGCTGCCGAAGAGTCTGCAGAACTGCCCTGGGGTGATCGGCATGGTCCTCTCGACTCCGTGAATAGACAAGGATATCGTCAATGAATACTATCACAAAGGAGTCAAGAAAAGGATTGAAAACCCGATTCATAAGATCCATGAAAGCTGTCGGGGCATTTGTTTGTCCAAAAGACAATACTAGAAATTCAAAGCACCCGGTACGATCAACAATTAAGATTTATGTGATTAAAATTAAAATTAACTAGAGTCTAAACTATTGACTAATGACAATCAACGCAAGTAATTAGCAAAGAAGGTTATCAACTGGGAGAAGATAGGGTTGATAGGATAGGTGCAAGACAAATATTTGGAATTCGACTCTAGTTAATTCACTTCTAATGTTCAAGTGAGTCTCTCGAATTCACTTGGTTATTAGTTCAATTGATCAGTAGAAATTCCTCTCTCGATTAAGCCTGAACCTCACAAGATGAACTAAGTTATGCTCGGTGAAGATATGCAAGATTTCGTAGTGGATTGATATTTAGGAGAACCTCTCTCGATTATCCTCCTAACTAGGTTTAATCAACAATTCTACTAGCCTCTTTCGATTACTAATAAGAATTAATGACTTCAACCAACAAAATATAATGCAAAGATATCACAAGTTATGCCTCTCTCGATTACATGAACTAGTGAATATAGATGCAACGATTAAAACATCCAAAACTATTCAATACATAAAAACTAGAGTTATAATCCACAAACAAGTATCAATACACTAAATCCATCAAATCCTAAAGATAACTACTCCACGGATATGGAGTAATTCATCATAAGTATGTTTAAGTTAAAGGAAAGCATAAAACGATCCAAACTCTTGTCTTGAGTGAGGATTGAATGATGAAATCCTTGTGCTTTTGCTTCTCCGCGTCCTCCTTAGCTTCCTTAGGTCGAAGATGTGTCAAGAGTCCCAAAAATAATGTTTTTACATGTATTTATAGTAAGTAGGATTGGGTCCAAACGAAAACACCTTTTCCTACGCGAAATAGGACAATTACTCTGTAAAATTTGCACATGCGCGCCGCATGGGGCGACGCGCCAGGCGGGCCGTTATTGGGAAACTTTAGAAAGCTAGTTATGACAGGCAGCAGAGATTTGCACTAGTGCTTCGCACAGCGCGTCGCATTAGTGCAAATTTCTAAGAGTACGAATTTTGCTTTGATTTTGACATCCAGACTCGGACCTCGACCTCCGAACACGATCCCGACTTAATCCCTTGGGCTTTTACTCAGAATTCAAAGCTTCAAATAGCTCGACTTCATTCCATAACATCTACATAGCTCGGAATCACTCCTACAAGGTATAATGCACACAATTAGTGCAAAACACTAGCGATTAAGCTCAAACTCAACTAAAGTGATGTAAATTAGAGTGCAATAAGCGACTAAAAATGAGATTATAGCCTACCATCAACACCCCACACTTAAGTCATTGCTCGTCCTCGAGCAATCACACCACATTTTCTATAGACACAACATCATTAAACAACTCTCCTAACTCATTACACCAACAATGTTTAAAATAGACTAAGCACAATAGTGTAACATCTTCACCTCACGATTTGACTCACAAGTACCACGCATTATTCACAACCTGATAACATACCCTAACATACAGGTCAAAATTACCTTTCCTTCATGAATCAAGTGCCCTCACACAACAATAGAGAGTAGTTCCACACACAATAAAAGTTAAGAACAATTAGGAACTCAAGATAGAAAGAATTCACTCACTCTCAAAAACAACATTCATATGCCACAAAAGATGAACCATAGGCTTGTCCGTAGTGTACTACTCTACTAATTGAGTTCATTCAATCAAGGATCAAGTAGGACTTTAATTGGTTGTAATGTAAGTTGCGGGATGGGTAGGATACATTTAGATATAAGAGTAACTACACCTCCCTAAGCACTTTAATACATACACTTTAACATTCAAAACCCCACACTTATTTCAAACCATACTCCACCTTCACATCAATATACATGAATTCCCTATTCCTTAAGCACAACTACATCAAGAGTTACCACTTATTGATAAATATTTTTTTCACAACAATACAACTATTTTTTTCTTTATTTTTCAATTTAAGTGGCTCTTATTTGTTCAAAACAGTGCACCTTTCTCCTTATTTCATTAGTTACACTCAAAATCCAAACCAACTACCCCACACTTCAGCTTTTATAAAGTTCATAAAAAATTCAAGTGCTCAAGGGAGGTGAAAGGTTCAAATAGATGGTCAATTCAAAAAATGGGTAAGGATTGTAATGTGGTTGCCAAAGAAACAAGATCACAGGCTCGAAGGGGTTAACTAAGATACATAAAAATTAGGTGGCTAATAGCATATAATTGTCTCAACAAAGAAATGCTTATATCACTTCCAAGACTGCATAAAACTACTATTTTGCTTTGCAAACACACGGGGCAAGTTCTAGACATCAAATGCAATGCACAGAATACACAAAACCTCACACACATAGAGCACATGACTCACTCGAGATTGGATTATCAAGACACTCTATTCGAAGTAGTTAAGCAAAGTTAAGATCCTACAATTTAAGGTACATATACAAGAGTCAAAAACTGAGCCAAAACATCACAATTAAAGCACTCACGATTCCTAAGGTGTAATAGAGTCAAGAGATATTGCTTCCAATTCAACTCACTGTCACGACCCGAAATTCCCACCTTCGGGACCGTGATGGCGCCTAACATTTCACATGCTAGGCAAGCCAACGTTAGATAACCGTTTAGTCAATTGTTATTAAATTTAAACAAATAAAGTCAATTAAGCCAAAATGAAATAAAGCCGAGTGCGGAATAACATAAATGCCCATAATATCTACTACAATCCGGATCTGGAGTCACAACTCACGAGCTTCTAAGATTTTCTACAAACAAAGTCTGAAAGAAATACAATTATTCTGAACGAAAGGAAACAGTAAAATAGGGAAAAGTTGAAGGGGACTCTGAGGTCTGCGGACGCCAGCAAATCTACCTCGAGTCTCCAATGAGCAAATCCAAGATGTTACGCCTCACGAATAGCTAGGGCCGGTACAAAAGTTTGCACAAGAAGTGCAGAGTGTAGTATGAGTACAACCAACCCTATGTACTTATAAGTGTTGAGCCCAACCTCGGCAAAGTAGTAATGAGGCTATGACAAGACACCCACGTAATAAACCTGTGTAGATAACAATATATGTACAAGATAACAAGAAATAAAAGCTAAACATGTACTATTGGGAGGGGACATGCTAAAGGGGTACAAGATACGAGAAATACAGCGGAAATGATAACTAGAACAGTCAATATGCCTTTAACCAGCAAAAAAACGAGTAAGAACAATAAAGAAAATTGAACGGCATCACCGTTCGTTCTTTTACTCTCAACCTCACATTGAAACAATGATACTGCACTGAAACAATGATACTGCACGGCATCACCCTTCGTGATTTTACTCTTACTTTCAGTATAAATCAATAGATACGACACAGCATCACCCTTCGTGCATTAACTCTCAAAACATGGCACGGCATCACCCTTCATGCATTAACTCTCACAATAAGGCACGGCATCACCCTTCGTGTATTAACACTCACATACGGCACGGCATTACCCTTCGTGCGTTAACACTCTCCCTTACCATATAACAATGAACAAGTAACAACAGGGAGATGGAATAAACAAGGACAAGCCTTACGTCAACAATGATTCCACAATACCAATCTCAACTTTAGAAACAATACTCAATTATCACAAAAGCCCATAAACATGGTAAGAACGATCACTATAATAAGTAACTAGTCTAAGCATGGATAGCATGATCAAAGTAAGTAATAAATTACAAGGAACAAGTCCCACCCGCATGCTTTAACCCGACAACAACGCATAAGTATTCATCAACTCACATATACTTTGTACCCAACATCTAGACATGTAGCAAATAGACAAACAAATCCTAATCCCTCAAGTCAAGGTTAACCACGACACTTACCTCGCTCCAAGGTTCAATTCAAATCTCAACCACAACTTTGCCTTTCAAACTAGCCTCCCAACCATTAGAATCTAGCAAATTACCAACCAAAAGATTCAAACTAAGCCTTAGGAACTACCCACGATTGCAATGGATTCAATTTAGGTCATTATTGAAAAAGTCAACAAAAGTCAACTCCCGGGCTCGTTTGGTCCAAACCCGAAATTCGGACCAAAACCCGATTACCCATTCACCCCCGAGCCAGGTTATGCAATTTGTTTTGGAATCCGACATCAATTTGAAGTCTAAATCCCAAATTTGCAAAAATCCCTAATTCTACCCAAACTCCCAATTTACACCATCAAAACACTAGATTTTAGGTTGAAATCTTAGGAAATATAGTGAAAGATTGAAAGAAAATGGATTAGAATCACTTACCAATGATATGGGGAGAAGGGTGCTTGGGAAAATCGCCTCTAGGGTTTTCTTGTTTTGAAAGTTTGAAGAATGACAAAAAATCCCGTTTCTCAGCTATTTGATCAGTCGCAGATGTCGAATTTATGACCTGATGCAAATGCAAACAAATCTTCGCAAATGCGAAGAGTGGCCATTCCTGCTGCCCTCGCAAATGCGAACAAAAAGTTTGCAAATGCGAAGTCTACAGAACTGATGCACCAGCAGTTCATTTAAGTTCAAAAACACTCTATAGCCTATCCGAAACTCACCCGAGCCCTCGGGACTCTAAACCAAATGTGCACACAAGTCCAAAAACATCATACGAACTTGCTTGCGCGATCAAATCGCCAAAATAACATCTAGAATTACGAATTGGACACCAAATCAAATGAAATTTTTGAGAAAACTCATGAACTTCTATTTTAACTACCGGACATCAGAATCACATCAAACCAATGCCATTTCTCACCAAATTTGACAAACGAGTCATAAATATAGTAATGGACCTGTACCGGGCTCCGGAACCAAAATACAAACCCGGTATCAACAAGAGCAAAATCATTAAACTTTCAAACTTTCAATTTTTGACAAAAATTACTAACTCGAGCTAGGGACCTCCGAATTCGATTCCAGGCATACGCCCAGGACCCAAATTACAATACGGACCGACCGGGACCGTCAAAATACGGATCCGGGTCCGTTTTCTCAAAATATTGACCGAAGTCAACTCAAATGAATTTTAAAGGTAAAATTCTTATTTTCATCAGTTTTTAACATATGGAACACTGGATGAACTGCTGATAAACCAGGTGGTAACGTAAGCCTGTAAGCCACCTCTCCCACTCTCTCAAGAATCTCAAAAGGTCCGATATACCTAGGGCTCAACTTGCCCTTCCTTCTGAACCTCATCACACCCTTCATGGGTGAAACTCGGAGCAACACCCTATCTCTGACCATGAATGCAATATCACGAACTCTACGGTCGGCATAACTCTTTTTCTTGGACTGAGCAGTGCGATGTTGATCCTGAATAATCTTGACCTTATCCAAGGCATCCTGTAGCAAATCTGTACCCAACAACTGAGCCACCCCCAGCTCGAACCATCCAATAGGAGAACGGCATAGCCTCCCGTATAATCCCTCATAGGGAGCCATCTGAATGCTCGACTGGTAGCTATTGTTGTAGGCAAACTCCGCATGCGGCAAGAACTGATCCCAAGAACCTCCGAAGTCTATAACACAAGCGTGGAGCATATCCTCCAATATCTGAATAGTGCGCTTGGACTGTCCGTCTGTCTGAGGATGAATTATTGTGCTCAACCTGCGTGCCCAACTCACGTTGTACTGCCTTCCAGAAATGCAAGGTGAACTGCATACCTCAATATGAAATGATAGATACGGGCACACCGTGAAGACGAACAATCTCACAGATATAAATCTCAGCCAACCGCTCTGAAGAATAGGTAACTACCACATGAATGAAATGCGCTGACTTGGTCAGCCTGTTCACAATGATCCGAACTGCATCAAACTTCTTCTAAGTCCATGGGAGTCCAACAAAAAAATCCATAATGATACGTTCCCACTTCCACTCAGGAATCTCTAACATCTGAAGAAAACCACCAGGTCTCTGATGCTCATACTTTACTTGCTGACAATTTAGACACCGAGCTACATATGCAACTATATCCTTCTTCATCCTCCTCCAGCGATAATGCTGCCGCAAGTCCTGATATATCTTGGCGTCACCCGAATGAATAGAATACCGGGAACTGTGGGCCTTCTCAAGAATCAACTCACAGAGTCCATCCACATTAGGCACACAAACACGACCCTGCATCCTCAAAACTCCATCATCTCCAACGGTGACCTGCTTGGCATCACCGTGCCGCATGGTGTCTCTAAGGACAAGCAAATGAGGGTCATCATACTGCCACTCTCTGATATGCTCAAACAAGGAAGACCGAGCGACTGTACAAGCTAGAAAATGACTAGCCTCAAAAACATCCAACCTCATAAACTGATTGGCCAAAGCCTGAACATCTAATGCAAGCGGGCTCTCACCGACTGGAATGTACGCAAGGCTGCCCATACTCACTGACTTTCTACTCAAGGCATCGACCACCACATTTGTCTTCCCAAGATGATACAAGATAGTGATATCATAGTCTTTCCATAGCTCCAACCACCTCCTATGCCTCAATTTGAACTCCTTCTGTTTGAACAAGTACTACAAGCTCCGAAGATCCGTGAATACCTCACACGGCACGCTGTAAAGATAGTGCCTCCAAATCTTTAGTGCATGAACAATGGCTGCCAACTCTAAGTCATGAACAAGATAATTCTTCTCATGAACCTTCAATTGTCGCGACGCATATTGTCATGACCCGAACCGCTGGGCCACGACGGGCACCCGGTGCCTTACCCAATCGAGTACCAACGTAACATATCTTTCTTATCATACCATCATGGGTAAATGGGCTAGAAAGGTCGTCACGAGATAACCAGAATAAAACATAAGGGAATGCTAGACATAGGACGACCCAACATGATATAAAAACTTATACATGTGACATACGGGTGTATAAGGCCGACACGATCATTTGTACACTCAAAATATAGGCCGATAAGGCCATACAAGTATCCATATACATGAAATATGTCTACAAGCCTCTAAGATTACATAAACATCATAAGGTCGGGGCAGGGCCCTGCCATACTAATGAATACATGTCTAATACATACTGATCAAATAGGCAACTCCGGAGCAAGTGGAGTGCACCAACACCTTCTGCTGAGCTGATAGCCTACTAGAAGGACTCTCAACCTGTCTATCAGGACCTGCGGGCATGAAACGCAGCGTCCCCAGGCAAAAGGGATATCAGTACAAATAAAGTACCGAGTATGTAAGGCATGAAACCAGTATATAAAGACATGAAAGCAACATGGAGTAAAGAACTAAACCTGTAAGTCTGAATAGCTTGTAAATCATGAAATATTTATAATATCATGCATATGCGTATAAATGACATATCATGCATAGGGTATCTGCGTACATAACATCATCAAGCCTCCGAGGGCATCTCATCATATCATCTCGACCTCTGTGGGCAAAATCATCAATGTATACCAGCAGATCAGGTGGTGGTGCGTATATAACGCCATAACCTTTCCCCATACCCCATATACATATATTATACACGTATATAACGCCATCTGGTCATGGGTCAATATACATGTACAAATGAATACAATGCATAATGAAGTAAGTAAATAAGATCTCTTAGAATGTCATGAGACCCATGAATAGACGATAGGATAGTAGGACACATGGGGAATCAAGAACATAGGCATCCCTAGTACCTCTATGAATAGAGTCATTTTGAAAGTTGCATGTTTGCTCGTTTCGTTGTATCATATGGATCATGCCAAAAGGAAAGAAGGGATAGCCTTAACATACTTCAAGTCATCAATGCAACTCAACAATAAGCTTATACGACAACTATCGCGCAAACCATATAACAAAGAAATACATCGTGTGGGTACTATACTAGTGTCCCGACCTAAAATCCCTACTCGTCGTGATGGCGCCTAACACACCGGCTAGGTAAGCCAAAACATGATAATGAAGGCAACAGAATAATGAAATTTATAGAAATAGCATAATTCTAAGGTCTCAATACAATAAAAACTACTAATACAAAGTAAATCCCTAAAAACTGGTAAGTACGGAGTCATGAGCTTCTTCAATGGTATACAAGTTAGAAACTGAACAATAGATACATTGTCTGGTCTGTAACAACTGTATGAAAGGAAAAGACAAGTCAAACTGCGACCAAGGATGCAGCTCTACCTCACCTCTAACATATAGTCCAACAAGCAAGCCTACTGCTGATTATTGGTCCCCACACTTGGATCTGCACAATTAAGTGCAGAGTATGATATGAGTACAACCGACCCAATGTACTCAATAAGTACGTAAATAAACATGGCAAGGTAAGAGAAGCACAAATTATTAATGATACTAGCTATCACCTGTGTAGTTCATCCTTTAACCAGGTACAAAACAATATTGGAATCAAGTCATAGAGTCCAGTAAGAAAAGATCTGTGTGTCTATGTGTACAGATTCTCAAATAACCTGCTCAGTCAATATCTTGACATATATAGATGATATGCCGTTATATCACATAAATGGTTTAGGAAATTACAAGTAAGGATGAAATGCAAAATCCAACATAAGCACTGGATACATTTGCTCAACTTTTCCATATCTGTTATAACCCACAGACCAATATTCTCATTAACCGCGTGTACACCATCAAGAAAGAAATATGAGAGGGTGACCCTAGGGGGATGGATCCATATACACATGCAAGTACGGTCAATTCAACGTGCTACCAGCCTGGCATGGTCACAGGCTCAATATCACAATCCGCCCGGTGTGGTCACGGGCTCAATATCACAATCTGCCCGACGTGGTCACAGGCATAACAACACAATCCACCCGGCGCTATCACAAGCATAACAACAAAATCCGTCCAGCGTGGTCACAGGCATAATAACACAGTCCGCCCGGTGTGGTCACAAGCACCCAGTCCAATCATATCATACAGGATCAAATAAACAAGTATACATGTATGAAACAAGTGAATAACAAATCTCATAGTCCTGGACTGGTATAAACCACATGCTAAAGTGTAGGCATGTGAAAGTGTATTATCATAGCTCAAACCGGCAATTTCATCAAAGAATAACATTTATCAGTTCATTCAGGGATTATACCCTTATGTATCCTTAAAACATGGCTCAAATAGTTCACAACAATGACATAAATGTGCGAAGCATCATAGCTTAAGGGTTAACGGTCAAATTGTAGGCTTATAAGAGCCTGAGCACAACTCGAACATGAATAAATAATCTCGGAGCCAGCACATGGATTCAACCCCACGCATGTGCGCACCCAATAACAAGTAGCTATCACAATAATTCAGGCAACTAGTGCCTCAACCAAGTTTAGATAATATACTTACCTCAAGCAAATCAAATCACTCTGCTAGCAAGTTCTTCCCGCACGTATCTATCTCCGGAAGGCTCAAACCTAGCCAAAAATAACGTAATACTATCAATATAAGCTATAGGAATTGATTCCAAATGATAAATCTAAGATCTTTAACCAAAGTCAAAAAGTCAACCCAGGCCCACGTCTCGAAACCCGACAATATTTACAAAATTCGAACACCCATTCCATAATGAGTCCAACCATACCAAACTCATCCAATTCCAACCACAAATCGACCCTCAATCCCTCAAATCTTACTCTCCAATACATGGGTCAAAAATCCCTAAATTCCAACTTAGATTCATGATAATTAGGTGAAATAATCAATGGGTATTCAAAATACATGGATAAAAGTGATCAAAATTCACTTACCTCTTCAATTATAACGATCCGGCCGGTCGTTTTTGAGAGTATTAGACCTGAAACCTTTTTATTACTTCCTCTACTTCATTCTATGGTTACTGAACTTGTCAAGAGGTTTGGTTTATGGTTTCGGAGTGAAATGGGACACATAATCCCTAAATAGGAAGTTTAAGTCGTAAGAATTGACCGTAGTTTGATTTGTGTGAAGACAACTTCGGAATGGAGTTTTGATGGTTCCAATATCCCCATAGGGTAATTTTGAGTCTTAGGAGCGTGACTCCATGTTGATTTGGAGGTTCGTAGGTCATTTCGGCGTTAAATGGCGAAAGTTGGAAACTTGGATGATTTTTGAAAAGTTTGACCGGGAGTGGACTTTTTGATATCAGGGTAGGATTCTAATTCCAAAAGTTGTAGTAGGTCTGTAATATGCAAAGTTTGAAGTCAATCGGACTTGATTTGATAGGTTTTGGCATTAGATGTAGAAGTTTGAAGTCTTAGGTTCATTAGGCTCGAATCGATGCGCAATTTGTGGTTTTAGCGTTGTTTGATGTGATTTGAAGGCTCGACTAAGTTCGTATGATATTTTAAGACTTGTTGTATATCCGTACGGCATCCCGGGGGCCCGGGTGTTATTCGTATTGAATCCGGAACAAATTTTGGATTTGTGCAAGTGCTGAAGCTCCCAGCTTCTAGTGTCATCGCACTTGAGGTGGAGTTGGCCGCAGGTGCGGACTCGCAAAAGCAGAGCATTTGGCTGCAGGAGCAAAGCTGGCTTGGCCCAGCTTGGATTGCAGGTGTGAGGTGAGAGCCGCATCTGTGCGTCCGCAGATGCGGAGGTGCGATCGCAGAAGCGGATGAGTGTCACGCCCCAAACCTGAATAGGCGTGGCCGACACCAGGTGCCATACTCGGCCCTAGCGTACCACTCTGTAACTGTGAACTCTGGAGGGGTAACCCTCAACTTAGGCTGATGAGGACATATTCTGAATCATCTTAAAATAATTTCTACAACCAGCAATACCAAACTAAACATCTATATAGGGCTGGTAAAGCCATAATACTGATATATAAAAAATGTACAAGACTCGTCTACAAGCCTCTAGGGATAACTGAACTGTATCATGGCCGGGACAAGGCCTCGACGTACCCATCAAACCTGTATATATAAAATGGACTCCACGATATAGACATCAAACCTATATATATATATAATGGACTTCACGATATAGACCTGGTAATTCCAAGGAAGTGGAGCTTACCAACCAAGATGATGTTTGATTATGTCTACTGGGAAGGTCTATCGAACTGTCTATCAGGACCTGCAGGCATGAAATGCAGCGCACCCTACAAATAGGACGTCAGTACGAAATAATGCACCGAGTATGTAAGGCAACAAAATAACTGAAAACTAAAACTGAACTGAAAATATAATAATTGAAAGTACCTGGGCGTCAAATATAATTTGAAGATGTGCTTACCTACTGATATTGACTCATCTCTCTCAATATAGTAAGTAAAATAGTTGTCCGGCCCTATAAGTCTCGGTTTGTGTAACTGCTCTGCCATAGTAGGCTCGCTCATAGGCGCTCGACCATACTAGGCTCTGTATCTCGGCCATCTGGGCTCGCTCATAAGGAGATAGAAAATCAGCCTTAAGATAAGGAGATTTAAGAGAAAGAAAGGTTTAGCCTTAACATACGTCAACTCTGTTGAGTCCTTAATACATTCCAAGCAATTCTTCAAACAACTCAACTCAATCTACCACATCATAAGGAGATTGAAAATCAATGCTGAGTAAAGGCTAAGTCCGCAACTTAAACTAGTAGCTCGTTTACGTAAATTTGGGAAGCATCTCCCCTATAACAAGGCCCTCCTCCAATATACCAAAAATAGAAATAACACAAAAATAAAAACATGTAAGCATCGTTTCCAACCTTATCTCCATCACAATATACCACAAAACAACCCATACACCCTAATCACTTCATACATAAAATGACAACCAAAACAGTGTCAAACAACCTAAAAAAATACAACGACGAATGACCAGACCACCATTCCATCATTATGTGGTGTTTCTCCACACCTTTTCTCCTCCAAAACTCCATAAAACGTCAGCACAAGAGGCCAACACGAGTGTACTACAAAATAGTCCACTAAAAGTGAAATAAATCAAACTCACGACTTCCAATCACCGTCCCGTGAGTTCTAACTTTTAGGAAAGAAATTTATCAAGCTTCCTTGATATTTAAAAGCTTAAATACAGAAAGTAGGCATTTTCTATGAAGTGCCTTCCAAAACTCAAACCACAAAAAAAAAAAAAAAAGAAGAGAGAGAGGTGATATAGCGATACTTACGTTGTAGGGATCGTTCTACTGTTATCGCTTCTTGATTTCGTACCCGGGATGTTCATATTCATGGAAACCCTTGTAGAGAGCTTAGGGGTTAGTTTATGGGGGTTCTCTGGTCGTATTCTATGAAGAAAATGAAGAGAAAGACGATTTAAAACCTATATATATCAACTTTTGAAAAGTCAAAGAGGTGCTAGCTTGGCACCCTAGCATTGGCCCTTCTTCCGACGCTTATATCTTTTTATCCGTATGTCGTATGAACGAACGGTTAAGAGATTTAAAAACTAAATTCCAAGACCTTCAATTTGGTGTATAATATATCCCAAAAAGACCTCATATGACACACGAAATGTATTGCTCAAAAAGCTTTAGTGACACACCTACTTGTCACCTATGTAGTCTGCGCAGTCTCGCGTAACTACAAATATCTCTCTCCTCCGATGTTGTATCGACGAACGGTTTAATGCGTTAGAAACTAGAATCGTAGATCTTAAATTTGATAGGTAGATCATCCCCTAAATATTTGGATAAAAGCTCAGCTATATTTGACCTAAGTTTCAACACATTTATGAATGTAACTTCTGATGACCTTTTCTAACTTTTGTCCCACAACTTGCTTGACTTCAAAACATAACACACGACTATCATACAACTAAAATAACTCATAACATAATATTCGTATAATGTTAAGCACCCTAATCTCACCCCAAAAGTAAATATTATAGCATCCCAGCTTGTCGACTTTCGACGAAACTTATTTTTTTCGATTCGTTTAGCTTCTAAGCCTTCCAAACCTTGGTACTTGGTATTAGTGATCTTAAATATCTGTAACCTCCATGGTAACATGATTAACTTACTTTATGTACTTTCAAATATGATCTGTCAAGCTTTAGTCATAAAATAAAGAAGAAAAAGTGACAACCTATAAGAAATTTTTTGGGCTACTGACGGGTCAGTTTAGGCGAAAATTATGGGATGGTTCAGAGACTAGTAAAGTTAAGAAATTTGAAATTTGACCATGGTCAATATCAGGTCAAGGCGGCCTCTTTTCATTGTTTTGAGTGCTCGAGTAGGTCCGTAGCGTGTTTTATGATTGAAACTCATATACGGTTTGTGTCCGGGAGGTTCCGGATGAGTTTCGGGGTGGTTTCGGTTCATTTCGGATAAGTTTAGGTGTGCTGGTTTCTTGTGAGTTACTGTTCATTCGCAATTGCGAACACTGTTCATACGCAATTGCGAACACTGTTCATTGCAATTGTGAATACTGTTCATCGCAATTGCGAACACTGCTCATTGGAGTTTACAGGTCATTCGCAAATGCGAAGTTTTTGTCCGCAAATTCGAACATGCGCAGATTGTTTTAAATCGGAATTTTACTCATTTCACTCATTTCCCTCTTGGTTTCGGTATTTCTGGAGAGATTCAAGGGGATATTTTCATCATCTATTGCAAGGTAAGTAATTCCTGCATATTATTAGCTAACTACATGGATTTTACAAGGATTTAACCATGGAAATTAGTAGAAATTGTGAGATTTTGAATGAAACCGAGAAATTGGTATTTTTGGGCTTTTACCATGAAATTTGATATGGAATTAGGAATACATTCTATATTTGAGTTTGTGGTGTTATGGGTAAAGTTTATCTTTAAAAAATTTTGGAATCCGGGCACGTGAGCCCGAGGGTTGACTTTATTGACTTTTTGAGCGGGGTTGGGAATTGTTTAAATTGATTGATTATGGGTATTAGAGTATATTTTGATTGGTTTTCACCTTGTTTGACTAGTTTTTGGATCGACGGGCAACGGTTTGAGTTGTTAGAGAGGCTTTGGAGTCAGTTATGGAACTTCGGAGCGAGGTAAGTCTCATGTCTAACTCCATGAGGGGAAAACTATCCCTAGGTGAGGTATTTGATATGTGCTACTTGTTGCGGGGGCTACGTATGCACCAGTGACGAGAGTCCGTACGTAGCTAAATCCCTGTTATTGTTCAGGTAGACTTAGGTTCATACCATGCTATAGTTGTACTATTTGAGCAGTCCCTTGCCTATTAAATTCCTTTATGTTACATTACGACTTGAGACTAGACTTGTGTAGAGCGATAGACTCGCTATTATAGAGATTCGACAGGCTTCGTGATTAGCCGCGAATAATTTTACTCATCTTACGAATTTCTCCCGTGTTATGCGTGCTCATCGAAACGTTTCCTCAAAGATCTTTATAACTCACATGTCCTTTCGTGAGTGGGGTCAATGACCCGTATATATATAAATATATGTGTGTGTGTGCGCGCGCTACTATATTGCTTAATGCCAAGAGTTCAACATCCGCTGTAGTATTTTTCCTTCTTCTTTTTTCAACTTAACGTTATTCTTTTTTCTTACTTCTGTTATGTTATTCCCTTTGCAAAGAGTTAAAAATATATACAGAGCATATCAGATCGCCTAAAAAATAACTATCAGGGGCGGACCCACGTTGGTTCAAGCGGGTTCAAGCAGGTTCAGTTGAACCCATTTTGTAAATTTTTTTTAAAATTTTTAAGAAAGAAATTCGTATAAGATGAAGGTGATTGAACCCACTTAAACAGAATATACACTTTGTCGAGATGGTTCAAGCGGGTTCAGAAACATGCTGCAGGTCTTGTCTTCTATTCCCTGCTCTAGCAATCTTTCACTTTTCAAGAACAGAATATCAAGGTGATATTGTTTAAACTTTAAAGGACCCCTACATACGAAAATTATAGAAATACAATTATCTAATTCTATAGCATAATGATTTTCATTTTTGACCTTTCTTCAAATATTATTCTATACCAATTTTACCATCACGACTCAAATTCTATATTAGGTCGTGATGGCGCCCAACACCGTTGTTAGGCAAACCAACACTAATCAACTAGTGAATTCCCTTTTAAATAATTAGCAAGTGATGAATTCTTCTTATTTGATAAAATTTAGGAGTTTAATTAAGCATAAATAACTGGAAGCAATAAATACGAATCGTAATCATGTAAGTAAAACAAAATCATAGGTCTACTAATGTGTGTGCCAAGACTTGGTGTCACAAGTATGTGGGCAATCTAGTAGAATATACAAAACCATACTATCCTACTGTCTGGAAAGGAATAGACAGGAAAATAAAGACATAAAAGAGAGACTCCAGCTGCTGCAGAACGGCTCAAAAGGAAGCTCGCCGGGAAATCTCAAGCTGAGGAGTCAAGTCTACGCGCCGGACTGATAGCCAGATGCACCAGCCTCAAATCCTGTACAATCAAGTACAGAAGTGTAGGTGAGTACATAAAAATATGTACCCAATAAGTATCTCGTCTAACCTCGAAGAAGTACTGACGAGGGGTCGACTCCGACACTTACTAGGGCTAACAATATAATAATATGAAGTTCGAATTCTTAAATCATAATGTATGTAGATAACAACAAGCTCAAACAAGGATAATGTCACGACCCAAAATCCACCAAGGGTCGTGATGGCGCCGGACACCGTTGTCAGGCAAGCCAACCATAAATACTTAATTAAATTCTCATTTAAATAATTGTGAAAACTCTGATTTTTCCTTCAATTTTTACTAGTAGAAGATACTCATCTCAAACTAAAAACAAATGCCAAGAAGTCAATACAAAATACCCCATAATCATCCCAGAACCCGGTGTCACAAGTGCATGAGCATTTACTAGGGAATAAAATAAAATACAGTAACTGTCCGGAATACAAAGTGGATAGAAATGAAAATACAGCACAATACTCTGAAGGAGACTCTGCTGGCTGCAGGTTGTCTCGATAAATGCGGCTCACCTAAGTCTCCGTACCAACCATGCTGCTATGCCACTAAGCCGCTAGCCACGCATGAACCTGTGCAACAAAAATGCACAGCAAGTGTAGTATGAGTATAACGTGTACTCAGTAAGTATCCCGCCTAATCTCGAAGAAGTAGAGACGAGAGGTCGACTTCGACACTTACTAGTGGTCCAATGACGATACGTCAATAATATAACAAGTCGAGAGTTTATATAAACACGAATGTAATCCAATAGAGTGAAGCAGGTAAACAATTCTTTCATTTATATAAAAATTTCAAATTTCCTTTTTCATCATTTATACATATATTCTCAAGACGGGAAGAAGCAATATCAACTTCAGTAAATTACAAGGCAAGCAATAAAAGCATGCGCAAATCATGCCGAGGACGTACGGCCCGATCCAACAATATTTAAACTGTACACTACCAGAGGGTCGAATGGCGCGAACCATGGATGCATCTATTACCCCGCTCGCGAATCATACATGCGACGCGGTCAAATTTAAATAAACACTCCAAACAGTCAATCAACAAACCATCAGGGAATCAATCATCCAAATCAAGAAACGAATGTCTAGTTTTTTTATAAATTCTTTTATACATTTCAATATGTTTAGGCATTTCAATTTGACAACAAGATTTCATATATTACAAGTAAGACATGCTTTTGGGTCCTAGACTACCCGGACTTAAGCATAATAGTAGCTACACACGGACTCTCGTCACCTCGTGCGTACGTAGCCCCCCACAAATAGGAGCACATAACCAATTAACTCACCTATGGGGACAATTCCCTCTTACAAGGTTAGAAAGGAGACTCACCTCGCTCCGAAGTTCCATAACCGGCTTTCCACGCCCTTTCGAAGACTTAAATTGATGCACAACGCTCCAAAACTAGCCAATAATTGAGCAAATCCGTTAATATATGTTCAATTACTCATAATAATCCAATTTATAACAATTCCTAACCCCGATTGAAAAGTTGGCAAAAACGCCCTCGGGTCCACGTGCCCAGATTCCAAAAAATTTTGAAGATAAAGTTTACCCATAACCTCACGAACTCAAATATATAATTTACTCTTAATTTCATGCCCAAAATCGTGGTTAAAATCCAAGAATAATAATTTTCTAGGTTTTTCCTCAAAATCCCAAATTCCTACAAGTTTCCATGTCCAAATCCGTATATCATCATGTATTTAACTCAAAACTAGCATAAATTACTTACCTTATACTTGGTGGTGAAAAAGGCACCTCAAAGTTGCTCCAAAATCGGCTCCAATGGAAGAAATGGGGTTGAAATGAACCCAACCCCCGATTTAAAATAACCACTCTGCCTCCAGCATTTTCGCACATGCACCTCTCCTTCCGCAGATGCGGTCCCGCATCTGCGACGAAAATAACCGCATCTGCGGTCCTGTCCAGCCAGCCCAATTCCGCTTCTGCGACACAAGGGCCGCTTCTACGGCTCCGCACCTGCGGCCCAAGTCTCGCAGGTGCGGTTACACCAGCAGGCAGCAGCTTCAGCTCTTCTTCCAAATTCCAATTCGATCCGTTAACCACCCGGAATCCACCCGAGGCCCTCGGGACACCAACCAATCATGCCAACCAGTCCCAAAACACATTACGGGCTCGCTCGAGGCCTCAAATCATATCAAACAACGCTAAAATCACGAATCACACCCCAAATCAAACTTGATGAACTTGAGAAATTCAAACTTCAACATTCGATGTCGAAACCTATCAAATCACATCCGATTGACCTTAAATTTTGCACACAAGTCATATTCGACATTACGGACCTACTCCAACTTCCGGAATCGGAATCCGGACCCGATATTAAAAAGTCCACTTCCGGTCAAACTTCTCAAAAACCTTCAAATTTCTATCTTTAGCCAAATGACTCCAAAATGACTCACGGACCTCCGAATTCACTTCCGATCGCGCTCCCAACACCAGAATCACTATACGGAGTTATTCCCAGACTCAGAAATCCCGATTAGACATTGATAACACTGAAATGCACTTCAACCCAAACTTATAAAATTCTTCCAAAATGCTAACTTCCACAATAGGTGCTGAAACGTTCCCGGATCTTCCAAAACCCGATCTGGACATACGCCCAAGTCCGAAATTATCATACGAACCTGCTGGAACCTTCGAATCCCGATTCCGAGGTCGTTTACTCAAGAATCCAATCTTAGTCAATTCTTTCAACTTAAAGCTTCCGAAATGAGAATTCTCTTTCCAATTCAACTCCGAACTTCCCGAAATTCAATTCCGACCATGCGTGCAAGTCATAATATCTGAAGTGAAGCTGCTCGTGTCCTGAAACCGTTGAACAACGCGCTAGAGCTCAAAACGACCGGTCGGCTCGTTACAGATAATAACTGAAAAATCCTTCCA
Organism: Nicotiana attenuata; assembly: GCF_001879085.1. Taxonomy (NCBI): domain Eukaryota; kingdom Viridiplantae; phylum Streptophyta; class Magnoliopsida; order Solanales; family Solanaceae; genus Nicotiana; species Nicotiana attenuata. Next base: position 11,681,192 of record NC_032000.1, on the reverse strand, counting down.
CATTGCACTTTCTTTCTTTAAAACAAGTGACCTTTCAAGCAACAATTCATACAAACTATAAAGAGTTCCAATTCTATTATCACTCACAAATACCACCGAGGACGTTCGGCCCGATCCAACATAAAAGTAAATTATGCACTACCGAGGGTCGAACGGCGCGAACCATAGATGCATCTATTAACCTGCCAAGGCGAACGGCCCGCTCCTATGAGAGTAGTGGAAATAGTCACCCCGCTCGCGGAATATACTTGCGACGCGGTTAAATATAAATATAACATAATTTTCCTCAATTCTTTTCAAAATAATAATTTACTTGAAGCCTTTAAAATCTTGAAATCCTCAACTTAGTTCCATTCAAAGCAAATCAATAATTATATTCAGATAACGGTACCAACAAAGCATGGTGTAAGCCTAGAACTACCCGGACATAACAAGAATAGTAGCTACGTACGGACTCTTGTCACTTCGTGCGTACGTAGCCCCCCACAATTAATCATATATTAATTAAGTTCACTATGGGGAAATTTCCCTCTTACAAGGTTAGAAAAGAGACTTACCTTGATTCAAAGCCTACTTCCAAACTAAAGAATGCGCTCAAACCCTCAAACCGGAGCCGAACAATCCAAAACTATTCAAATAGTGTAAAAATCAATCATTATAGGTTCAAAAGTTCATATTCTAACTATTAAAGTGTGACGACCCAAAGGGTCATCACTTGTTTCCTTACCCATTCTGTACCTTCGAGGCCTTGAAAACCTCATTTAGGGTTGTCTCGATTTGCGTGCGCAGTTCGGGCGCATAGCCGGAAAGCTTAAATATGAATTCTGTGTGTAAAATGCTAATTTTTTATATTAATATGAATAAATTTGACTTCGGTCAACATTTTGGGTAAATAGACCCGGACCCGTGATTTGACGGTCCCGGAGGGTCCGTAGGAAAATATGGGACTTGGGCGTATGCCCGGAATCGAAATCCGAGGTCCCGAGCCCGAGAAATGAATTTTTAAAAGAAATTGTTTTTCTGAAATTTTTAAAGAAATTTGAAATGAAAATGGTTTATAACGTGTTGGTATCGGGCCCGTATTTTGGTTCCGACGCCCGGTATAGGTCTTATATATGGTTTAAGCGCTTTCTGTGAAATTTGGTTGAAATTGGACGTCATTTGACGTGTTCCGGACTTGAAATTCTAAATTTGAGAGTTTATGAAGTTTGAAGAAAAAAGTAGTGATTTTGAGGTTTGATTCCTCGTTCTTGATGTTAGTTTGGCGATTTGATCGCACGGTTACGTTCGTAGGGTGTGGTTGAGTTAGTGTGTGTGATTGGTTAGGAGCCCCGAGGGCTCGGGAGTGTTTTCGGAGGTGTTCGGGGTGGTTTTGAACTTAGAAAAGTTGCAGAAAAATAAGCTCCAGCTGTTGCAGAAAAACCTTCTTCGCGATTGCGAAGCATCACCCGCGTTCGCATAGCTCTGAGTCCTTCCTCCTTCGCGTTCGCGTCACTACCCCCGCGTTCGCGATGCCTTTGATTTTCTTCCTTTGCGATCGCGTATCTCTTCACGCGTTCGCGTAAGCCAAGCTTGGGACCCCAGTAATTTCCTCTTCGCGTTCGCATTCACAGGTTCGCGAACGCGTAGCCTTGTAGCCTTCTTCATCGCGTTCGCGTGGGCCTTCACGCGTTCGCATAGACCTAAATCCTGGACCCCAGCCTTTTTCTCTTCGCGTTCGCGTCCTCCCCAATCGCGAACGCGATGCTCAGTTAGGTCAACCCTTCGCGAACGCGGCTCCCTTCCAGCGAACGCGAAGGGCAAATTTTGCCCAGTTAAATGTTAATTTTCAGAAACAGTAGCTACGGGATTCCTTCAAAAATACACGAACTCCTTTCTTCTCCAAGCACTTAGACGTCCATTGAAGCCTCCTTTCTTCAAGACCACTTGGGTTAGTAAATTCCAACTTGTTTTCTTCATTTTCCATCATTATTAATCAAACTCCAAGGCTTAAATCATGTAATCTAGGGTTGAAATTGGGGGAAAGTGGGTAGAGTTAGGGCTTTTCAATTTTTCTTGATTTAGACCTCGTTTTGGGGTCGAATTTGAAAACAAATTTTATATTCGGGCTCGTGGGTGAATGGGGGATTTGATTTTGGTCCGAACCTCAGGTTTTGATCAAGCGGGCCCGGGGTCGATTTTGGAATTTTTGGAAGAAAGGTTGGGAATCTATATTTAGGCATTGGGTTTGATTTGTTTAACTATTATTGATATTATAAAGTCGTTGTTTCATAGATTTGATTGAGTTGGAGCCGAATTTGAGGGGGAAAGCGGTCGTTGTGGATTGATTGAGCTGTGGAAGTTGAGGTA
>NC_032000.1:11606839-11678743 GCF_001879085.1 Nicotiana attenuata | reverse complement strand
ACCTCTGTCTCTTTAAGCAATTCTGATTTTTCCACTAAAACTTTTCTAAGGTCTTTTACACTGGATCTTTTGTATGCTACTAGATGCTACTTCTCTTCTACATTGCTAACCTATGTGACTACCATGCTCCTATAGTCTGCTATCTACAAATTTTGCATTAACACGACATCTTCTTAACATGTTTGTATGCTCTTTATATGCATTGAACTTCCCCTCTAAAATGGCTTTCAAATTTTGATTAGTTTCAGACTTCCTTCTGTATAGGTTTGATTGATTTCTTTCCTTGTTTGCTGATTTCCCTATGACTCGATTTAAGTTATTTGACTTTCCTTAACTTTTCTGACTTGGTTCATTCATGGACCAGTGATTACAAAATCTCTGACCCTTGATTTACTGACTACTAATTGATTTTTCTTACCTTATTTATGCAATCGTGTATTTCAAATTTCTTCCCTCAAATAACTTTTATGTATTTACCCCTAACTGCATGCTTTGTACAAGACGTTTATTTGATTTCTTCCCTTTAATAGTTTTCCCGTTTGAATCTGAGTTCCTTAATTAAAGGAAGTCTTGTGTGATTGATTCTTAATTGATATTCAGTTCCTTAACTGTTTTCTTACCTTATTTCTGCCTGATTTTCACACTATAAATGCACGACTCTTTCATTAATAACAATCATCACTCATAGTCTTTCTGAACTCACACTTACACGCAATAGTATCTTCTCTTATTATCTGCATTGTGGCCTGTTTGCAAGACTTCCTGCTTTTCTCTACTTGTTTCTTTGAAACTGGTATGTTCTAATTTAAGTTTCAGCACCGCAACAATGTATTTATCCCTGTCTACTTACTGCTTTGGTATAGTTCAACATTACTGATTTCTTTCTGCCTGTTTCTATTACGAATCCCAAACCCCTTCCCCTTACGTGTTTGAGCTATGGCTTAAGGCATGGCAATATGCAAATTATTGTCCATGAATTAAGCTTGATCCCTTGGGATCATAGCCTTCAGTAATGTGTTCTAACAGGCTTATGGGTGTGCTAGCATCCTCCATTGCTGGGTATGCCCACAGCCTGTTCTTGCCTCTTTTTAATTTCTCTATTCCCCATGAACCCCTTATGTGTACTTATTTGTAGCCATTTCCCTTTCCTTTCCCCCTTTAGAATTCTGTTTCTGCACTTGCACACTCTCTTAGTCTTTAAGTTCTGCCCTCCCTCTTGTGAGCCTTTCCTTGGGACCCTTGAGCTCCCTCTGAACTTGGACACTTGAGGGCTGGCTTTTCCACATTGCACTTGTGTTAGTCTGATAATGTATTTGGGGTGTGAGGATTGCCCGGAGTCCCCTTTGAGGCTCTTAGGGAACTTTTACACATCCAAATGGGAGAAAGGCTTTGGATCATGATCATATGGAGTTGGTTTAGCTCATATTTCAGGCATGAAGTCTGAATCAGGCTCTCCTTGGTTGTACTTGTATTTGTATTTTTTCTGATGTATTTTTTTTACTTTATTCTGGGCTGTAATAATTTGTAATAAACTCTTGGGGATGGCTAGTGAAAAGGGCGGGTAACTATGTATGCAAAGGGTAATATCATGCCTAAAGGTATTTCTGAATTCTGCATTCTCACATAGATATCATGTCTATAGGTGTTTCTGAATTTTGCATTCTCATATGGATACCATGTCTATAGGTGTTTCTGAGTTCTGCGTTCTCACATAGATATCATGCCTATAGATGTTTCTGAATGCATTCTCTCATATAGATACCATGTCTATAGATGTTTCTGAATTTTACATTCTCTCATATAGATACCATCTCCATAAGTATCTGGAAATCTGAGTTCTGCATATGCATATAGAAAGTATGCCTATAGCTCCTTCTGAATCTTGTACATCCATTCTTCACCTAACAATCATGTTCATAGGTCTTAAACAATCAACTGCGATTAGATATCATGTTCATAATGAAATTCAGCATCTTGATATCATGTCTATAAGGCTTTTGCATTTGCACCATATCTACAAAGGGCTTAAATCAACAACGCATAGAAAGCATGTCTATAGGAACTATTAATTGAATCTGAATCGCTTCATTCGCGCAGTAATAACGATGTATCATCATTTACAGAACTTACAACCTTTGTAAAAACTTGCCTTCTTTAATAATCTGACAACCTTTCTTAATCAATAGGTATTCAGTTTATTTCATTGCCTTCTGAATTCAGTAGATACCATGCCTATAGGACCTTGTCCTACACTTAGGCAAGCCTTAGGGTAAAAATAAAAATCTGAATCTTTTCTAATAACTATAGCGGGCAGGCCTGATTCGGGCTTCTTATCTGAATTATGTAATAAATCAGTCCGCCTCACCTTAAGTTCTTTATTAGACCTTAACTAGTATGTGTAAGTCATGCTAAATTATGTGCTTCTTTGTGTAAAGGAGGTATATCTGAGCCTTCTTATTTGTTATGTGCTTTCCCTCAATTTGCTATACATGTTTTTGTATGTCGCTTTAGAATTTTTACCTTTAAAACCACAAATAAGCCTAATATCCCTCCCCTTTAGGATTAGTAGTCCTAAATGCCTCCGGGACTGATAAGATTGGGACGGGTAATAGCATGCAACAAGTAAATGAGACCATTCCGCGCTTTAATACCTTAACGGGGTGGGAAGGGTAGATATGGATATGATGACCATGCGATAATGCCACGTGTAGCCTCTCATTGAAGAGTGATTACCGGGCATTGTGTGGGGTGATCCATATTATTAATAAACCTAGGTCCCCCCCTCCCTCTATTCTTTCTTTCCAGTATTTTAAACTCTTTTTTTTTAAACTGCTTTTTCTAATTGTTCTTTCAAACTTTGTTTACTTTCAAACCTTTATGTGATAAAAAAATCCCCTCTTATTTGAGTCTTATTTGTCTATATATTAATTGTACCCAAATTCACAATAATAGTCTGGCCGGGAACCACACTAGTGGATTCTGAGGGATGCCTAACACCTTCCCCTTAGAATAATTTCAAGCCCTTACCCAATCTCTGGTTACTCAAATCAAACCTCCTTGGTGTCCTAATGCACCCTAATCATTAGGTGGCGACTCTTTAAATCAAACCCAATTCCCAAAAGGAATGAGTTGTCCTCCCAAATGTCACAAACCCGATTTTCGCAGAGGAAAAAAGGGGGCGCGACAGCATGGCGACTCTGCTGGGGATATTTTTTAGGCTTTTACCATTTCGGGCTATTATTGTGAAATTTATGCTTCTTTATGCGCAACTATTTGTTTATTTCTTTTAAGCATTCAATTTCCTTTTCAACTACAAAACTGACTTGTCTCTTTGTTTCTTGCCTTTACTGCTTTCCTTTATTTCCGCTTTAAATTATGAAACGGTTGTATTTACTGCTTTCTTGAACATGCAAATACGTGACAACATGTCTTTTATTATTGCATAATCATGCTCAACATCATATTCCACTTGCCAAATAAATCCCATAGCAACGCTTATAATGAGTGGTTGCGCTCTTCCGATATTATCACCCCTAAATTCGGAAAAGGCATATTTGCGGTAAAACCAGTCGATCAACGGTGTAGTCAACGGTTCCGCACCTTTAACCCTTGAGTTGTCCGCTCAAGGGTACCGGTCTAAAACCCCATAGAAACCTTATTCTGTTTAAACTATGCATGCATCATGGTCAAACCTAGCCGGGTCAGTTATGTTGTCCACATAATGATCCTTTAAGATAGCCTTGTCCAAAGTCCACTGGGTTTCCCTAAACCCAAACGGACATCACCACGTTCTGTGCATTTATTTGGAGAACTAAATGCTTTATGCTAATTGTTGATATGAAATAGTCGAGTCTGGTGGGGGTAAGGGCCTAACCCTTTTGTCTTGCAGGAATATGAGGTACAAAGTCCCCAGATGCATGGTCACCAATATCCATCCAAGATTGCTACGCTGGTGAAAAGATTTACACTCCAGCGACCAAAATCGTTTCTCAAAAGGGTCGAAGACTGTCAGAATGCTGTGGGAAATGAAGGCGGACATCTAGCCAGAGCCTACCTATTGTTGGGACTTCGCGAGCTGGGGAAGTTGTTCGACGAAGCCAAGGATGCCGAGTCTGGGGAGGGTCCTTCAAGGACCAAGTAGATAGGACTTTATCTTTTCGCTATTTAAATTGTAATAAGGCCAATGGCCATTAGTGACTTTATTTTTCCTGTTATTTAGCGTCGATTTTGGATTCGTCTTATTTTCTATCAATAAAATGAGGCATTTAGCATTCCAAGTTCTCCGAATCAACTTGTCGCTAGGCCTACCTCGGGCACAAAGAGGTTCCTAAATTAGGACGCAATTTACATTCCCGCATTATGTGTTTAAATATTGCATCGATTTTTCACGAACCTCACTAACTTGGTTACCTTTTTGTTTTATTTTCTGTTTTGATTATTCCCCTCCCCAAAGGTTAGTTCGAGCACTCTGGCAACATCATCATATTCCACAAGATCCAAGGGCCCTCCACCCACTCCTCCTCTCAGTCCCGTCAAAAACAAGAACAAAGGAAAGATGGAAGATTTGAACAACACCAGGAAGGAAAACTCAACTGAACGGGTAGAGGCCACTCACGGTCATGGTACTTTGGTTCCCAAGGACAATGCCTCCCAACTGGAGCAAAAGCTGCTAAAATTTCAGGAAGAACTTGATCAAGTCCGGAATTTGGCGAATCTGTCATTTTCCCTCACTACTCCAGACATCAATTTCCCAAGTGCTCAGAACCCCGCACCTCCACAGAGTCTCCCAAAGCAACAGAACCACACCGCTCCTCACCACCACTGCAACACTTGCCATACTTCCAACAATACCCCGTTGCTCATCCCAGAACCACAAAACTCCCTAAATGATCATTGCCACACCCACCATAACACCCCCATCTATGTGGAGACTGTGCCGCACTCCACCCCACCCATCTCAAACACATCAGAGCCTGATGATAAAGATTTGCTTATCAAGAACTTGTCCGAAGAGCTTAAAAAGTTGACTAGCAGGATTCAGGGCGTTGAAGGGTGTAAGGGAATTGAAGGGCTGAACTACGAAGATCTTTGCATACAACCCGATGTCGAACTGCCCGAGGGGTACAAACCTCCTAAGTTCGAGATGTTTGATGGTACAGGGGACCCAAGGGTCCATTTGAGAACGTACTATGACAAGTTGGTTGGAGTAGGGAAAGACGAAAGAATCCTCATGAAGTTATTCATGAGGAGCTTGAAGGGAGACGCTCTGTCTTGGTACATTAGCCAAGATCCAAAGAAGTGGCCGAACTGGGTAAGCATGGCGTCCGACTTTATGGACAGGTTCAGGTTCAACATGGAGAATGCTCCGGATGTGTTCTACATTCAAAACCTAAAGAAGAAGCCCACGGAAACCTTCCGCGAGTATGCCACTCGTTGGAGGTCCGAAGCAGCTAAGGTTAGACCTGCCTTAGAAGAAGAACAGATGAACAAATTCTTCATTCGGGCCCAAGACCCACAATATTATGAGAGGCTGATGATGATCGGGGGCCACAAATTTTCTGACATTATCAAGCTAGGGGAAAGGATCGAAGAGGGCATCAAAAGCGGAATGGTTACGAATTTCGAGGCCTTGCAAGCTACAAACAAGGCCTTGCAGTCCGGTGGTGTGTCTAAAAAGAGAGACGTAGGAGCTGTGATGGTAGCACAAAGAACCAAATCTCCTATCAAATACCAAACCTACCCAACACCTCCACTCACATATCAGCCCACTCCGAATTACCAAGCACCCTCACCCACTTATCAATCACCTCCACCACCCACATATCAGCCTACTTCACCCAAATATTCCCAACACGCACATGTTTACCAAGCCTACAATACTCAACCAGCCCACTATCAATCCCCTCCCGCACGCCAAAACTTCCTATGACCTCGACCTAAATTTGATCGAAGACCCCCAAAATAGTACACCGCTATTGCTGAACCTATTGACCAGTTGTATGAAAGACTCAAAGCTACTGGTTATGTCACCCCTATCCCTGCTGTAACCCCTGAGAACCCTTCTTAGTGGGTTAATCCAAATAAATCCTGTGCATACCATTCGGGCATGAAAGGACACACCATTGACGAATGCCGTTCTCTGAAGGATAAGATCCAGACTCTAATTGACAACATGATTATTGTTGCAAAGGAACCTGCTCCAAATGTCCGCAATAACCCTCTGCCAGACCACAAGGGTGGAGGCGTTCACATGATTGAAATAGAGGATGATTGGGACCCCAAGGGATCGATCGGTTTGATCACAGAAGGTGATGATCCAAAGAAGCCAATAGTCACCCTTAACCTGATTGTAGTCCAAATTCAGCCCTCTAGGGATGCCGAGATAAATATATCTGTGCCACTTGAGTTTGATGCATCATCATCTACAAAGACGCCAACACTAATTGAGGTCGAATTCGTGTCTCCAGCAAAGGCACCTACACCATTCGAAGTTGCAATTTTATAGCCCAATGTACAGGTTCCGTTTGGGGTAAAGATAGCCACACCAATTCTAGTGGCAATGTTATCCATAACACCGTTCCGTACAAAGGCTATACCATGGGACTACATAGCCGAGGCGCGAAGGAAAGGCAAAGTTATGTTTGGGGAAGCTATTGCGGCACAGGGTATGACGAGAACCGGTAGGGTTTATACCCCGGAACATTTGGCTGAGTCAAGCAAGTAGGCCTCTGGCCGGCCAACCATCACCGAGACCGGGCCCGATGATCTCTGGAGAAAGATACAGGCCAAGGAATACTCGGTCATTGATCAGGTGAACAAAACACCGGCGCAAATTTCCATCCTTGCTTTGCTACAAAACTTCGATGCGCATAAAAATGCCCTATTGAGGGCATCACCGGCGGGGAGATGGCTAACATGGTAGGCCAGATATTGGAAAGTCACAAGATCACTTTCCATGAAGATGAGCTGCCACCATAAGGGTTGAGTCACAACAAGGCATTGTACATCACCGTGTAATGCGAAGATTATTTTGTCACCAGAGTCCTGATTGATGGGGGGTCCAGCCTCAACATTTGTCCGTTGGTAACACTCAGGACGTTGGGTAAGGGACTGCACGAGATCAAGGACGGGGCCATCAATGTCAAAGCTTTCGACGGTTCCCAAAGGTCCACCATTGGGGAAATTAGCCTATGTTTACAAATGGGGCCTACTTGGTTTGATGTTGACTTCCAAGTGATAGACGTGCCGACATCTTACAATCTGCTGTTAGGACGACCCTGGATTCATGCTGCTGGGGCCGTAGCGTCAACACTACATCAGGCGGTGAAGTTTGAGTGGAATCACCAGGTGGTAATCATCCACGGTGACGGTAGTAATCCCATATACAATCGCCAAAACATCCCAGCAATCGGAGGCAGAAGAAAGATAGGCGGGGAGACTTATCACCACATCGAGCGGGTCAACGCCGTTGATAAAGACAAATGGTGGGATAACAAAATTGAAAGCATATTGAATTGGAGCGGATACGAACCTGGCAAGGGACTTGGCAAGAACCTCCAAGGAATCGCTAAGCCTATCAAACTTAAGAAACATGACACCACCTTTGGTCTAGGATATGAGTATACCTGGGAAGAGTTCAACAACTGGTCGCCACCATGGCACGGTCCTTACTATCCATTGGAGTAGTCAATACCACACTTGGAACAGACTTTCCAACCGGCCGAAGTTATCTATGGGTCAGAAGAAGAGGAAGCACTAGCAGCGATGAGGAATTTGTTCCTGGGATACGATGATATGGATTGTTGTGTCATTCTCAAGGAGGAGGGGGAGGAAGGCCCTTCCATACAGGCTGTGAGCAGAGGAGCATGCCTCAATAACTGAACCATCAGAACCACCAGATGCCCGGCGAGCCTTGGGGTAGCAAGGCTGAACAAGCATCATACACTATCTTTTATTTTTACTAGTTGACTTTCCTTTCGCATTTTTAATTTCGCAATAAGATCTCCAATGTTCAAAACAGTTATGGAATCTATCAAAGAATTTCGATCTTTTTTTTCCTTTATAAATCAATACTCTTATTATTTTCTCTCATTACTTTACTTATACAGCATTACTATTACTTGTCTTGATGAACCAATGACTGTGACATGCAATGAGACAACGCGACAAACGGATATAGATTCAGAGAAAAATGACATACCGGAAGAGATTGTCAAAGAAATTGAGAATTTTGAAAACAGACCAAAGTCCAACCTGGACGAGACTGAGATTGTTAACCTGGGAGATGAAGAGAATGTCAAAGAAACACGAATCAACATTCACTTATCACCGTCAGAAAAGGAAGAGTACACAGAATTTATAAGAGAATATGAGGACATATTCGCCTGGTTGTATGATGACATGACTGGTCTGAGTACATCTATTGCGGCACACAAACTGGCAACTGATCCAACATGTCCGCCGGTAAAATAGAAGCTCAGAAAGTTCAAACCAGATATGAGTCTGAAAATCAAGGAAGAAGTCACCAAGCAGGTCAAAGCCAAAGTCCTCAGGGTAGTGGAATACCCAACATGGTTAGCTAAAATTGTGCCAGTGCCAAAGAAGGACAGAAAGGTTATAGTTTGTGTCGACTACCGGGATCTCAACCGGGCCAGTCCGAAAGACGATTTCCCCTTGCCAAACATACACATCCTGATCGACAACTGTGCCAAGCATGAGCTGCAGTCATTTGTGGATTGTTTCGCTAGGTATCATCAGATCTGGATGGACGAGGAAGATGTTGAGAAAACGTCTTTCATTACGCCGTGGGGAATGTACTGCTACAAGATGATGCCGTTTGGGCTAAAGAATGCAGGGGCTACCTACATGAGGGCCATGACCACCATTTTTCATGATATGATACACAAGGAGATCGAGGTGTATGTAGATGATGTTATCATCAAGTCCAAGAAGGACACTGATCACATGGAAGATTTAAGAAAGTTCTTCAACAGATTGCAGAGATACAACCTAAAGCTGAATCCCGCAAAGTGTGCATTTGGGGTTCCCGCTGGAAAATTACTTGGGTTTATTGTGAGCCGCCGGGGAATAGAACTGGATCCATCAAAGGTCAAGGCCATTCTGGAATTGCCACCACCAAAGAACAAAAAAGACGTGATGAGTTTATTAGGAAGACTCAACTACATCAGCCGGTTCATAGCACAGTCTATAGTTATCTGTGAGCCAATCTTTAAGATGTTGAAGAAGGACGCCGCCACCAAGTGGACTGATGAATGCCAAAAAGCTTTCGACAGAATTAAGGAATACCTATCCACACCACCGGTTTTAGTCCCGCCTGAGCCAAGTAGACCTGTACTACTCTACATCGTAGTGCTAGATGGTGTCTTCGGTTGCGTCCTGGGGAAACATGATGAAACAGGGAGGAAAGAGCAGGCCATTTACTATCTCAGCAAGAAGTTCACTCCGTATGAGGCCCGATATTCTCTTTTAGAACGCACCTGCTGTGCTCTGACTTGGGTAGCCCAGAAGCTGAGACATTACTTCTGTGCCTATACTACATATCCTATATCAAGGATGGATCCTCTAAAGTACATCTTTCAGAAGCCCATGCCCATCGGCAAGCTAGCCAAGTGGCAAATCCTGTTGAGTGAATTTGACATTGTCTACGTGACTCAGAAAGCAATCAAGGGACAGGCACTAGCAGATCATCTTGCCGAAAATCTCGTGGGTGGAGAATACGAACCCCAGAAAACGTATTTTCCTGACGAGGAGGTGTCATTCATAGGAGAAGACATTGCAGAATCCTATGATGGCTGGAGAATGTTTTTCGACGGAGCAGCAAATTTCAAAGGAGTTGGCATAGGAGCGGTCCTAGTATCAGAAACCGATCAGCATTATCCGGTATCAGCTAAGCTTAGGTTCCCCTGCACCAACAATATGGCCGAGTATGAAGCCTGCATCCTAGGGCTCAAAATGGCCATTGACATGAACGTTCAGGAATTGTTAGTAATTGGGGATTCAGACTTACTCATACATCAGGTCCGAGAGGAATGGGCAACCAAGAACTCTAAGATACTCCCGTATCTGCATCACGTGCAAGAACAGAAGAAGAGGTTTACAAAGACGGAATTCCGACATGTTCCCAGAATCTAGAATGAATTCGCCGACGCACTGGCCACCCTGTCATCCATGATACAACATCCAGACAAAAACTTCATTGATCCCATTCCAGTAAAGATCCATGATCAGCCAGCTTATTGTGCCCATGTTGAAGAAGAAGTAGATAGAAAACCTTGGTTTCATGATATCTAGGAATATTTGGCAAAGGGAGAGTACCCAGAACTTGCAAATCCTATTCAGAAGCGCACACTTCGGAGGTTATCCAACAATTTCTTTCACATCGAAGGAATACTGTATAGGAGGACTCCTGATTTGGGACTACTCAGGTGTGTCGACGCAAAGGAAGCATCCAAGCTGCTAGAAGAGATCCATGCTGGGACCTGTGGTCCGCATATGAACGGCTTTGTTTTAGCCAAAAAGATACTCCGGGCTGGTTACTTTTGGATGACTATGGAGACAGACTGCATCCAGTATGTCCGGAGATGCCACCGCTGTCAGACATATGCAGACATGATAAAGGTGCCTCCCAATGAGCTTAATGCAACAAGCTCACCATGGCCTTTCGCCGCCTGGGGAATGGATGTCATTGGACCAATCGAGCCTGCCACCTCCAACGGGCACAGATTCATCCTAGTGGCAATTGACTATTTCACCAAATGGGTCGAAGCAGCATCTTACAGAGCAGTAACTAAGAAGGTCGTGGTAGACTTTGTCCGCGACCGCCTCGTTTGTTGGTTCGGGATTCCAGAATCAATCATCACTGACAATGGCTCCAACCTCAACAGTGGCTTGATGAAAGCTATGTGTGAAACCTTCAAGATCAAACACAAGAATTCTACAGCCTACAGGCCTCAAATGAACGGAGCTATAGAAGCCGCCAACAAGAACATTAAGAAGATACTGAGGAAAATGGTAGAGAAGCATAAGCAGTGGCATGAGAAGCTATCATTTGCTTTATTGGGGTATCGCACCACAGTCCGCACATCAACTGGGGCAACCCCCTATATGCTGGTTTATGGTACAGAAGCCGTCATTCCAGCTGAAGTAGAAATTCCTTCCTTAAGAATCATACAGGAAGCTGAGCTCGACGATGCAGAATGGGTGAAGAGTAATTACGAGCAGTTAGCTCTCATAGATGGAAAAAGAATGAATGCAGTTTGCCACGGTCAGCTTTATCAGAATAGGATGTCCAGAGCCTTCAACAAAAGAGTCAAGCCGAGACCGTTCACACCAGGACAGCTGGTGTTAAAGAAAATCTTCCCGCATCAAGATGAGGCCAAGGGGAAATTCTCTCCCAACTGGCAAGGTCCATACATGGTTCACCGGGTTATGACAGGAGGAGCCCTTATACTTACAGAAATGGACGGAGAGATCTGGCCAAAGCCAATTAATTCAGATGCAGTCAAGCGTTACTACGTGTGATCTTTATGTCTTCCATATATGTTGTATTTGAACTACGTCTGACCTGATTCCCGTTTAAGAGGGGATACATAGGCAGCCCTATGGGTTCTGTCACAATTCAATGAAAATTTCATTTCCCCCCGCAATTGGAAACTGGGGCAGAATTTTGAGGAGGACCCTCAAAATTCTGAAGTAATTTCAGTCGATCATCGCAAGCAGCTGTCAAAAGCATCAACCCATTAAACTGGGGCAGAATTTTGAGGGGCAAGAGAGGTCGCAATGTCTTGAGCCACGTCACAGTCGTCGGTTCATCTAAAAGTTGCTTCTTAAATATATACTTATGTCATGTTGGTTTTTTACAAATTCATGCCATTTATTATCGAAGTCTCTTTGATGCTACCCCAATGATACATACCATATCACCAGATCAAAGCCGAACGGGTCAAACAAGGCCAACAGGGATACGAACTAACCTCCCCTCTACAAAACTCACGATTTTTCTTTGGATGCAGACACTTGGACTGCGAAAGCACCTGACATACTATACACTCGCAAGACAAACATTGTTCGGGAATACGACTCTCAGAATTGTTACATTTACCAGCACTTGCTATCCACGCACGCCTTCGATATTCCATGTATCGTAATATCCCCAGCAATCACAATATCGCAACCTGCTATCAGCTAAGAAACCTTATTTTCCACTTTATTCTATTTTTTGCATTGCATAAGGCTACCATTCTGCCTTCCAAGACTAAACACTGTCTCCATTTGCATTTTTCTGCATTGCATAAGGCTACCATTCTGCCTTCCGAGACTAAACACTGTCTCCATTTGCATTTTCTGTATTGCATAAGGCTACCCTTCTGCCTTCCGAGACTAAACGCTGTCTCCACTTTATTCACATTCTCCATGGCTGAAAGATCGCCACCTTATTTATGCTTGCATGGCTGAAAGATCGCCACCTTATTTACACTTGCATGGCTGAAAGATTGCCACCTTATTTACACTTGCATGGCTGAAAGATCGCCACCTTATTTACATTTTCATGGCTGAAAGATCGCCACCTTATTTACGCTTGCGTAGCGGAAAGATGGCCACTTTATTCACATTTTGCATGGCTGAAAGATCGCCACCTTTATTTACGCTTGCATGGTTGTAAGATCGCCACCTTTCGCATCTCATAGGCTGAAAGATCGCCAAATACTGCATCTCATGGGTTGAAAGATCGCCAAATTATCCGAGGGCGTCATTGTTCGGAGGCACCATTTGCATAGCCCGAGAACGCCATGCCATGGCCTGAGGATTCCTTTAATCTTTGCATATCATTATTCAAAGGCATCATGGTTCGGAGGCATCATTCTCATAGCCCGAGAGCATCATTTCATGTCCTGCGAATCCTTTATTATACGCTTCATGGCCCAGGACATTATGGTCTAAGGACGTCATTCTAACCGTCCAAAGACAACATTCATGGTCCGATAGGAATTTGCATCACGTTTAAATTTATGCACAATATATGCCCGTATTTGCTTATTTACAGGTAAACCAGCGAGCAACGGCCATCTCGGCAGGAGCGATTTCGCTCCAGTTCCCCGCAGCCCTATCCTAAATATTGCGTCCGTGCTTGAAAGCCTCCATCGGCATACTCCGCCGGTGTATCCTGAACTATATATGGCCTGATTCCTATAAGACCAGGGATATGCAGGCAGCTCAGAAGCCAGAGCGCGGCCAAACCTCTTCAAACCATTTCTTTCGGTCAAAATTGGCCATCATATCTTTACCCGACAACTCTTTCATCCTTCCCGGGTAAAGAGGGGCAGCTGTTGATACCCAATTTTTCCCTGTAGTTTTAATTATGCAAAATACCTTCAAAACGGTCTGTATATACATATAGAAGCATGTCCCAAGGTTTCATTATTTTTCCTTAATTTTTAAAAGATTTTTAAATCAATTTACTGCCCTATTTTATCAAGAAAAACCAATAATTGTCCCCAAAATTATCATTTTTTTGTGATTCATTTATTTGATTCTCATGTTATACTAAAATATAGCTAACATATTTTTTACATATTTTTTTACAAATTTATTAGTATTTTTAAGGATAAAATTGCATAATTGCACAATTGCAATATTAGCCATTTTTAGGTTTAAATTCGTCTCATGTTTATAAAGTGGGATTTCATATTTTTAAATTGATAATTATATATTATAAATCATTTTAGTGCTTTCAATTTATTTTCAGAAATTTATTTACTATTTTCTATAAATTAAATAGGAAAAAAGGGCTATTTAACTTATAGCCAGATTTGGCTTTCTAATTTAGCCTAAATTAAACCAAACCCCAACCCAAATTAAACCAGCCCAAAGACCCAAGCCCAAATCCTAAAACTACCCGACCCAATCCGGATTAAATCTTGGCCGTTGATCAATTTTGATCAACGGTCCAGATTCTTTCTTACCAAATTAAACAAACGACCCCCCCCCAAACCCCTCTCATTCCTCATTCGACCGACTCTCATCTCTATCTCTCTATCTCTGGTTCTCTCTAGAACCTTCCCCTTTCGCCTCCGCTCCGATGAGCTTCACTCGCCTTCTTCGGCCACCTCCTGGCCCGAATCCATGGTGGTCCCACCACCTACCAGCCTTCTATGGTTCCTATACGCCTGGTTGCTGAAGTTACACGGCCTGACCACGAAGAAGCTTCATCCAGACCTTGCTTGATTCAAGTTTCATGTCCATCTCCGGCCTTGCTCCGGCAAGCCATGTCTATTTCGAGCCTGACCTCGACTCCTCCTACTTAGATCAACGACCATCCAAAACTTTCTCACCATTTGGGTTCCTCTGAAATCCTAGTTTTCGAGGTTCTTCTAATTTCTTTAGATCTGTCCTAGATCCGTGTTTTCCCTAAACTTTTAAACGACTTCTTGATATTTCTTTCAAAACTATGCTTTCAAAATCTTTGTTTCCTCTGTTGCTCAACTGAATCTTGAAATCTTTGTTTCAATCTCTATTTCTTTAGGCAATTCTGATTCTCTACTAAACTCTTCTAAGGTCCTTATACTGGACCCTTTGTGTGCTATTTGATACTATCTCTCTTCTACGTTGCTGACCTATGTGACTACCATTTTTGCAATGGCATGACGTTTATTTGCCCTAAATTCAGCTTAGCATGTTTGTGTGCTCTTTATATGTGCTGAACTCCCCTCTAAAATGGCTTTCAATTCTGATTGATTTCAGACTTCCTTTGTGAAAGTCTGATTGATCTTCTTTCCTTGTTTGCTGATTTTCCTATTGCTTGGTTTGAGTCGAAAACTTTCCTTAGCTTTTCTGACTTGGTTCATTCATGGACCAGTAATTACAAATCTCTGACTCCTTGATTTACTGCCCACTAATTGATTTTCTACCTTATTTATGTAACCGTGTATTTCCAATTTCTGCCCTTATATAAACTCCTATGTATTTACCCCTAATTGCCTACTTTGCACAAGATGCTCGTTTGATCTCTTTCCTTAAATAATTTTCTTGCTCATTACCGTGTAAGTCTGAATTCCTTAATTAAAGGAAGTCTTGCACTGATTGATTTTCATTGATACCAGTTCCTTAATTGATTTCTTACCTTATTTCTGCCTGTTTTTCACACTATAAGTACACGACTCTTTCATTAACACAATGGACCCCATCACTCATAGTCTTTCTGAACCTACACTTACACTCAAAAGTATTATCACTTGTTGCTTGTACTGTGGCCTGTTTACAAGACCTGTTGCTTGCTTCCTCTCTATTTGTTTATTTGAAACTGATATGTCCTGATTTAAGGTTTTCAGCACCAGAACAATGTGTTTATTTACTATCTTTATATCCATGTCTAATTACTGCTTATGTATAGTTCCACATTTACTCTAGCATACTGATTTCTTTCTGCCTGTTCTACTATGAATCCAAAACCCCTACCCCCTGCATGTTTAAGCTATGGTTTGAGGCATGGCAATACTGCAAGTTATTGTCCATGAATCAGAATTGATCCCTTCGGATCCTAGCCTCTAATATATGTGTTCTGGTAGGCTTATAGGTGTGCTAGCACTCTCCATTGCTGGGCATGCCTAAAGTCTGCCCTTGCCTAAGCAATAGGCTCTTTACAATCTCCAAATTTCCCTGAACCCCTTATGTGTGCTTACTTGTAGTCGTTTCCTTCTCCCTTTCCCCTTTTAGCATTCTGTTCTACACTTGCACATTTTCTTAGTTTTTAAGTTCTGTCCCCCTCTTGTGAGCCTTGCCTTAGGACCCTTTGAGTTCCCTCTGAACTTGGACACTTGAGGGCTGGCCCTTCCACACTGCACTCATCCCCAATCTTATAATACAGTTTTGTGTGAGCATTTCCCGGAGTCCCTTTTGAGGCTCTTAGGGAACTTTGACACACTCAAATGGGAGAAAGGCTTTGGATCATGATCTCTTGGAGTTGATTTACCTCATATTCAGACATGAAGTCTGAATCAGGCTCTCCTTGGTTGTACTTTTATTTATTTTCTTTCTGATGTATTTTACCTTATTCCGGGCTGTAATAATTTATAATAAACTCTTGGGGATGGTTAGTGAAAAGGGACGGGTAACTATGTATGCAAAAAGGGTAGATACCATGCCTATAGGAATTTTGAATTGTGCATATGCACATAGAAATCATGCCTATAGGTCCTTCTGAATTCTGTATATCCATCATTCACATAGAAATCATGATCATAGGACTACCACATTCATATCGAAATCATGCTTACAGGATTATCTAAATCTTTTCATTCAATTGCACCTAGATATCATGTTCATAGGTCTTAAACAAATTTTTGATACCATGTTCATAGGTCTTAAACAAATTTCTGCACCTAGGTATCATGTTCATAGGTCTTAAGCAAATTCTGCATCTAGATATCATGTTCATAGGCTTAAAAATGAGTCTTCTGCATTTTTTACCATGTCTGCAAAGGCTTAAAATCAACAACGCCTAGAAATCATGCCTATAGGAACTCCTAATCGAATCTGAATCGCTTCATTCACGAATAGAGCTAAAATCAGTAATAGTGGGTACTACCAGTTGCAGAACTTATAACACTCATTAAAACTTGCCTTTCTTTTTAAATAACCTGACTCCCCTTTTAACCAGTACGTATCCAGTTTATTTTAGACCTTGTTATTTCACTGCTTTCTGAATTAAATAGATACCATGCCTATAGGATCCTTGTCCAAAACTTAGGCAAGCCTTAGGGTAAAGTTATAAACTGAATCTGTTCTATCAACTACAACCAGCTGGCAGGCCTGACTTGGGCTTCTTATCTGAATTATGTAATAAATTAGTCTGCCTCAACCTTTAAGTTATTTCACGTTTAGTATTCAATCAAACCCTAAACAGTATGTGTAAGTCATGCTAATTACGTGCTTCTTTGTTTAAATGGGGTATATTTGAGCCTTTGCTTGTTATGTGCTTTCCCCCAACTTGTTATACGTGTGTTGTATGTCGCCTTAGAATTTTGCCCCTTTGAAACCACAAATAAGCCTAACATCCCTTCCCTTTAGGATTAGTAGTCCTAATGCCTCCGGGACTGATAGGATTGGGACGGGTCGTAGCATGCAATAAGTAAACGAGACCATTCCGCGCTTTAATACCTTAACGGGGTGGGAAGGGTAGATATGGATATGATGACCACGCGATAATGTCACGTGTAGCCCCCATTGAGGAGTGATTACCGTGCATTGTGTGGGGTGATCCATATTATTAATAAACCTAGGACCCTTCTCCCTTTATTCTTTATTTCTTTCTTTTCAGCATTTTAACTCTTTATTTAAAAGTCAGCTTTTCTAATTATTCTTTCAAACCTTGTTTAATTTCAAACCTTTATGTGATGAAATCCTCTCTTATTTGAGCCCTATTTGTTTATATGCTAATTGTACCCAAATTCACAATAATAGTCTGGCCGGGAACCACACTAGTGGATTCTGAGGGGTGCCTAACACCTTCCCCTTAGAATAATTTCAAGCCCTTACTCAATCTCCGGTTACTCAAATCAAATCTCCTATGTGTCCTAATGCACCCTAATCATTAGTTGGCGACTCTTTAAATCAAACCCAATTCCCAAAAGGAATGAGTTGTCCTCCCAAATGTCATAAACCCGATTTCGCGAGAAAAAGGGGGCGCGACAGCACCCCCACGCGAAACACTGGGTCTAATGAAACCCTTCTCAAGCAAGTCTTGCAGCTGTTCCTTCAACTCTTTCAACTCCGGCGGGGCCATACGATACGGCGGGATAGAAATGGGTTGAGTGCCCGGAGCCAAATCAATGCAAAAGTCAATATCCCTGTCGGGTGGCATACCCGGCAGGTCTGAAGGGAAAACCTCAGGAAACTCATGAACAATGGGTATAGAATCAATAGAGGGAACCTCAGCACCAGAATCACGAACATACGCCAAATAGGCCAAACACCCCTTCTTGACCATACGCCGAGCCTTCACATACGAGATAACACCATGGGTAGAATGACCAGAAGTCCCTCTACACTCTAAACGAGGCATACCCGGTAAAGTTAAGGTCACAGTCTTGGCATGACAGTCCAAGATAGCGTGGTAGGTGATAACCAGTCCATCCCCAATATAATATCGAAGTCAAGCATTTCTAAAAGCAACAAATCTACACAAGTCTCAAGACCCCCAATCACCACAATACAAGAACGGCGGACTCGATCGACCATAATAGAATCACCCACAAGTGTAGCCACATAAATAGGAACACTCAATGAATCACTAGGCATGACTAGGTACGGGGCAAAATAAGATGACACATACGAATAAGTAGACCCTGGATCAAATAACACTGAAGCATCTCTATCACAAACCAGGACCGTACCTGTAATAACTGCATCTGAAGCCTCAGCATCGGGCCTGGCCTAAAGAGCATAACATCGGGGCTGGGCCCCACCACCCTGAACCACATCTCTGGGTCGGTCTGCTGCTGGCTGGCCTCCACCTCTAGCGGCTTGAGCTCCACCTCTAGTACCTCTACCTCCACCTCTAGCACCTCTACCCCCACCTCTAGCTGGCTGGGCGGGATGTGGAACACCTGGTGCCTGAACCATAGCACGGGAACTCTGATACTGAGAGCCACCTGGTGCGCGAGGGCAATACCTAGCAATGTGCCTCGTGTCGCCACAAGTAAAATAAGCCCTCGGTTGCTGGGGCTGACAACCCTGGAAACTCTGAAGCAGTGGTGCACTGATAGGTGCTGGTGGTGCACTGAAGGACTGCTGATCAGAATACTAGATCTGAGGACCACGGCTACTTGAAGCACCGTGAGAAACCTGAAAAGCTGACTGAAAGGGCCAAGGAGGATGGCCTCTACCATATGATTCTCTACCTCCAGACGAGGTACCACTGAATCTGCCTGAATGACGGGGCCTCTTGTCTGCCCCATGACCACCCCCTTGTGATAGTACCATCTCAATCCTCCGGGCCACATTGGCCGCCTCCTGGAAGGATATATCACTCCCAGTCTCTCTAGCCATCTGGAGACGAATCGACTGAATGAGACCATCAATAAACCGTCTCACTCTCTCCCTCTCAGTGGGAAGTATAATAAGGGCATGGCGAGCCAAATCTATGAATCTGGTCTCGTACTAGGTGACAGTCATGGATCCCTGCTGAAGACGCTCGAACTGCCTCCGATAGGCCTCTCGCTGAGTAATGGGGAGAAACTTCTCCAGAAACAACACTGAAAACTGCACCCAAGTCAGGGCCGGCGATCCGGCTGGTCTAGCTAAGCAATAATCCCTCCACCAAGTCTTGGCGGATCCAGACAAGCGAACTGTAGCAAAGTCGACCCCATTGGTCTACACAATCCCCATGTACCGAAGAACCTCGTGGCAGCTGTATAGATAATTCTGGGGATCCTCAGTAGATGCACCGCTGAAGGTAGTAGTAAAGTTGGTGAACCTGTCCAGTCTCCAGAAAGCATCTGTAGACATGGCTGCGCCCTCGCCGGTCTGGGCTACCACACCCGGCTGTACTGCTCCAACTGGCTGAGTCGCTGGAGTCTGAATCTGAGGAGCTACCTGTTCCGGAGTGCGAGTAGCAGGAGTGTGGTCTCCTCCACTAGCCTGNACAAGCGAAATGTAGCAAAATCAACCCCATTGGTCTCAACAATGCCCATGTTCCGAAGAACCTCATGACAACTGTCTAGATAATCATGGGGATCCTCAGTAGATGCACCGCTGAAGGTAGTAGTGAAGAGCTTGGTGAACCTGTCCAATCACCACAAGGCATCGGTAGGCATGGTTGCACCATCGCCGGTCTGAGCTACCACACCCGGCTGTACTGCTCCAACTGGCTGAGCCGCTGGAGTCTGAATCTGAGGAGCTACCTGCTCCGGAGTGTGAGAAGCAGGAGTCTGGGCTCCTCCTCCAGCCTGAGAGATGGCTGGTGCTACAGGAAGTAAACCTGCCCTGGTGACACTCTCCATAAGGCCTACTAGAAGGACCAGAACATCCTGAAGAACTGGGGTGGCAATAAACCCCTCTGGGACCTGAGCTGGGCCTACCGGAACGGCTGGAGCTGGAACCACGTCACCAAAATCAACCTGAGGCTCCGCTACGGGTACTGCTGCCCTGGACTGAGCTCTACCCCTGCCTCAGCCTCTAGCACGGCCTTGCCCTCGCCCTCTGCCCCTCGTGGGAGCTGCTGGGGGCTCGGACTGCTGATCGGTAGATGGAGGACGCGTCGTTGTCTCGCATCTAGTAGAAACGAACATTACGAACTTAAATTAATTACGCAGTTGAANAACAACGTAATATGAGATTAAAGCGGAAGACTTAGACCAAATAAGCCAAACAATACGGAAGTCAACATAGGCCTCTACCCAAGAACTGGTGTCACAACACTCACGGACTACTAGGATTTACTACATACAACTATTTGAAAGAAAGTAATACTGTCTGTCTCGCAAACAAGTGATAACAGAACATAACAAGGGATAGAGGAGACGCCAGGCCTGCGGACGCCTGCAAGGCTACCTCGGTGTCTCGGTGAACTGAAGGCTGGCTCCCGAACTACTGCTGCTGACCAAATGCTACTCCGGTATCTGCCCAAAAGTGTAGAGTGTAGCATCAGCACAACCGACCCCATGTGCCGGTAAGTGCCTGGCCTAACGCCGGTGAAGTAGTGACGAGGCTAGGACCAGACTCCAGATAATCCTGTGCAGTTATATAAATATATATATATACAGCGGAAAGATAGGCAGAAATAAGGAATTTAAGCTGGGGAGGGAGAACATGCTTGGGGAATAGCAGGTAAGATAGAGTCTCAAGAGAATAAAAAGGAAATCAACAATTTAACTTCTATAAGGAAAGATAAAGGCAGATTTCACTTTCAGTACACATCTTGTTGCAGGCGTGCAACCCGATCCCATTTCTCATATCTCGTGGTAGGCGTACCACCCGCTCCCATTTCATCAAATCTCGTGGTAGGCGTACCACCCGCTCCCATTTTATTAAATCTCGTGGTAGGCGTACCACCCGCTCCCATTTCATCATAACTCGTGGTAGGTGTACCACCCGCTCCTATTTCACTATAACTTGTGGTAGGCGTACCACCCGCTCCCATTTCATTATAACTTGTGGTAGGCATACCACCCGCTCCCATTTCATTATAACTTGTGGTAGGCGTACCACCCGCTCCCATTACAAGCCAACACAAAATCACAATAGAATCTTGGCAAGGGAACAAAGCAATATAATAACTTCCCGGCAAGGGAACAACAATATTGAAACAAGCCTCCCGGCAAGGGAGAATCAGCTATACCCAATCTTAACTCAAATCTTACTCAGCTCAATTAATACCAATACTCAATCACAAGTGAATCCCACGAAAATAAACTAAGTCTTTGCTCAATATCAAGAATTCGCCAATTAAAGCACCCGTAGTATCATTTAAGAACACAACATATCAATTTAAGACTCACGGTCATGCTCAACACCAACGTATAGATACTCGTCACCATGCCAATACGTCGTACTCAACAAGAAGCAATTAGCAAATAGGACACAACTCCTAATCCCTCAAGCTAAGGTTAGACCGGACACTTACCTCGATGCCACAAATACCACTCAAGGTTCAATTATAGCTTTACCCCTCGATTCCACCGCCAATTCGCTCGCATCTAGTCACAAGTTACTAAATTACATCAATAAACGCAAAAGGAGTCAATTTGAATGTATGAAAATGAATTTCCCAAAGTTTTGCCAAAAAGTCAAAAATTGCCCGCGGGCCCACGTGGTCAAAACCTGAAGTTCAAACCAAAAGCCGATCACCCATTCCCCCACGAACTCAAATATATAATTTATTTTAAAATCGGACCTCAAATCGAGGTCCAAATCCCCAATTTTAGAAAAACCTAGGTTCTACCCAAAACACCCAATTTCCCCATGAAAATCCTTGATTTTAAGTTGAAATCATGTTAAAAGATGATAAGAATTGAAGAAAGTTGGTTAAAAACGACTTACAATTGATTTGGAGATGAAATGATTCTTGAAAAATCGCCTAAGTGTGTTTGGGTTTGAGAAAATATGAAAAATGGGGTTTAAAATCGGCAAAGTATAAAATTGCAGGTCTCAGATGTGGAAATTGCGAACAGGGGTTCGCAATTGCGAACCCCGACCTCTACAGATGTGGGAATTGCGAATCAGGGTTCGCATTTGCGAACCCTACAGAAATCCCAAACTTTCGCATTTTCGAAACAATAGTCGCACTTGCAACTTCGCATTTGCAAAGAAGAGATCGCAATTGCGATCACAAAGGATTTAGGCGGGCATCGCATTTGCAACGGCTACTTCGCATTTGCGAAGAAGGCTGCCCAGGCCAACTCTCGCACTTGCGATGCATGGCTCGCATTTGCAAGATTGGCTTCGCAAATGTGAAGCCTGCAGATCAGGACACACCAACTATTTTTCAAAGTTCAAAATGCACCCGTGGCCTATCCAAAACTCACCCGAGCCCTCGGGGCTCCAAACCAAATATACACACAACCTCAAAAATATCCTACAGACTTATTCGTGCGATCAAATCTCCAAAATAACATCATAAACATCGAATTAAACCTCAAAATCCATGAATCCTTTCAAACTTCTTATAACATCAAATTTTCCAATTTAGGTCCGAATCACGTCAAACGACGTCCGTTTTTCACCATATTTTACAGAAACATCTTAAATCATATATAAGACCTGTACCGGGCGCCGGAACCAAAATACGGGCCCGATACCAACATGTTCTAATCACATTTCATTTCAAATTTCCTTAAACAATTTCAGAAAACAATTTCTTTCAAAAAATTCATTTGTCGGGCTTGGGACCTCGGAATTCGATTCCGAGCAGCCCAAGTCCCATATTTTCCTATGGACCCTCCGGGACCGTCAAATCACGGGTCCGGGTCCGTTTACCCAAAACATTGACAGAAGTCAAATTAATTCATTTATTAGCCAAATTTCATTATTTTTCACAGATTTCCATATTTAAGCTTTTCGGCTACGCGCCCGGACTGTGCACACAAATCGAGGTGACTCTAAATGAGGTTTTCAAGGCCTCGGAGTCATAGAATTTAATTTAAAACAAGTGATGACCGCTTGGGTCATCACAACTGTGGAACACCTGGTGCCTGAACCATAGCACGGGAACCCTGCTGCTGCGACTGAGTGCCCACCAATCTCAGACAAGCCCTCCGGATATGACCATACTCACCACACTCATAGCATCCACCTGAGTGCTGCGACTGAGGAAACTGAGACTGACCCTGGCGATCTGAATGACCACCTCGAAAACTCTGGAGCGGCAGTGCACTGATAGGAGCTGGTGGTGCACTGTAAGGCTGCTGATCAAAATACTGCATATGAGAACCACGGCCATCTGGAGCACCGTGAGAAACCTGAAGTGCTGACTGAAAGGGCCTAGGAGGATGGCCTCTACCATACGAATCCCTGCCTCTAGACGAGGCACCACTGCATCTTCCTGAATGACGGGGTCTCTTGTCCGACCCATGACCACCTCCCTATGACAGAACCATCTCCACTCTCCTGGCCACGTTGGCCGCCTCCTGTAAATAAATCTCACTTAAAGTCTCCCTAGCCATCTGAAGTCGAATCAGTTGAATAATCCCCTCAATGAACCTCCTCACCCTCTCTCTCTCTCGGTGGGAAGTATGACAAGAGCATGACGAGCCAAGTTGATGAATCTGGTCTCATACTGAGTAACAGTCATAGAACCCTGCTGGAGACGCTCAAACTGCCTCCGATATGCCTCCCTCTGAGTGATGGGGAGAAACTTCTCCAGAAATAGCTTAGTGAACTGCTCCCAAGTCAAAGCTGGTGATCCGGCTGGTCTAGCCAAGCAATAATCTCTCCACCAAGTCTTGGCGGATCTGGATAAGCGAAAAGTAGCAAAATCGACCCCATTGGTCTCAACTATCCCCATGTTCCTGAGAACCTCATGACAGCTGTCTAGATAATCCTGGAGATCCTCAGAAGATGCACCGTTGAAAGTAGTAGTGAAGAACTTGGTGAAACCCATCCAACCTCCGCAAAGCCTCCAAAGACGTAGTTGATCTATTACCGATCTGTGCTGCTGTTCGACTGAAGAAGCGGTAGGTGACCTCGCCATTCGCGGAAGAATAGAGTAGAAATTCAATTAGCATTGAGAAACCAAACCGCACGACAGGAAAGAATAGATGAGAAGTTTTTCCTAACTCGGTAGCCTCTGAGGGATAAATACAGACGTCTCCGTACCGATCCCTCAGACTCTACTAAGCTTGTCCGTGAATTGTGAGACCTATGTAACCTAGAGCTCTGATACCAACTTGTCACGACCCGGATTTCCCACCCTCAGGAGTTGTGATAGCGCCTACTCGTAGAAGCTAGGCAAGCCGCGAAGTATAGAAATCACTAACTCTCATATTTTAACCCTTTTTAACAACTTAAATTAACAGGTAATCAACATTGAATATTAACGATAAACAGAACAAGCGGAAGACTTAAACAGATAAAATAACCAAAACCAGTACTACAACGCCAATATACTCCTCTACCCGGAATTTGGTGTCACAATATCACAGAGTGTCTATGATTACTACATACAAGTGTCTGAATAAGGAAATACAGTCTGTCTCGGAAACAAGTGAAAATAGAACACATAATAAGATAGAAGAGAACGCCGGGCCTGCGGACGCCTGCAGGACTACCTCGGGATCTCTAGCTGGACTGAAGGCAGCCTCCCCAAGTGCTACTGTCCAAAAGCTGATCCGGGATCTGCACATAGTGTAGAGTGTAGCATCAGCACAACCGACCCCATGTGCTGGTAAGTGCCTGGCCTAACCCCGGCGAAGTAGTGACGAGGCTAGGACCAGACTCCTGATAAACCTGTGCAGTTATATAATATACAGCGGAAAATAAAATAGAAATAAACAAATAAAGATGGGAGGGGGTACATGTTGCGGGGAAAATACCAAGTCCAGCAGTAATTTAGGAGAAACATAAGAGAACAATCTAAGATCTACAACAATCAATAATAACACTGTTGCGGCGCGCAACCCGATCCCTATCATTTATCACTGTTGCGGCGTGCAACCCTATAAAACTATATCATTGTTGCGGCGTGCAACCCGATCCATTTATATCATTGTTGCAGCGTGCAACCCGATCCATTTATATCATTGTTGCGGCATGCAACCCGATCCATTTATATCATTGTTGCGGCGTGCAACCCGATCCATTATATCATTGTTGCGGTGTGCAATCCGATCCATTTATATCATTATTGTGGCGTGCAACCCGATCCATTTATATCATTGTTGCAGCGTGCAACCCGATCCATTTATATTATTATTGCGGCGTGCAACCCGATCCAAACATAACAATGTTGCGGCGCGCAACCCGATCCATATATATACAATCAACAACAATCATAGCGAGAGTCCCGGCAAGGGATCAATAAAGAACTATGCTATCCCGGCAAGGGAAATCGACAGTATAAGTAAATACGTCCTGGCAAGGGAGAAACAGCTATAACCAATCTTGTTCCAACATCTAGCTACCTCAGCTAACACCAATACTCAATCATAAGTAATTCCCACGAGAACAATCTAAATCCTTGCTCAATACCGAGAATCATCAATTTAAGCATCCGTAGTATCATTTAAGCACACAATAAATTGCCATTTAAGACTCACGGTCATGCTTGACACCAACGTATAGATACTCGTCACCATGCCTATACGTCGTACTCAACAAGAAGAAAATAGCAAATAGGACACAACTCCTTATCCCTCAAGCTAAGGTTAGACCGAACACTTATCTCGAACTTCCACGGCCAACTCAAGCCTCAAACACCGCTTTTCCTTTTGAATTTGGCTCCAAATCAATTGTATCTAGACATAATCGACTTAATAACATCAATAAATGCTAAACAATCCAATTCCAATGCTTAATTATAACTTTCTAATCATTCTTCCCAAAAAGTCAAAAATCGACCCCGGGCCCGCTTGGTCAAAATACGAGGTTCGGACCAAAACCCGATCACCCATTCACCCACGAGTCCGAATATATAATTTGTTTTGAAATCCGACCCCAAAACGAGGTCAAATTCCCAAATAATCAAAAAGCCCTAACTCTACCCAAATCCCTAATTTTCTACCCTTAATCTCATGTTTTAGGCCTAGAAATCTAGTGGGTGTTGATAAAAATGGAAGAAAACGAGCTTAGGTTTACATACCTATGAAGCTATGGTGAAGTTTCTCTTCAAAAATCGCCCAAGAGGTGTGGAGAAGATGAAGTTTATGAAAAATGGGGGAATTCCCGTAATACATTCTGTTGTTTTGAACTTAAAAATAACTGGGCGAATTTGGTGTATGCGTTCGCGATAGGCTCATCGCATTCGCGATGAGTTAGGCCTGACAGACCTTTGCGTTCGCGAAAATGGGAATGCGTTCGCGGAGCACTAACCCCTCGAGCCATCGCGTTCGCATCCAGGTGGTCACGTTCGCATAGGTATAATACCCCTCCCCCTGCCCAGGCTCATAAGCCTTCGCGTTCGCGTTACCAGGCCCGCGTTCGCGAAGGGAAGACCCCCCAAAGCTTCGCGTTCGCAACCTGGGTCTCGTGTTCGCGTAGAAGGAAATTTCCTTCAACATGAATAACTCATCGCGTTGCGAGGGTCCTCCCGCGAACGCGAAGAAGAAAATACCAGAATACCAGCAACTGAAAAACCTGCAACTTTTTTATGAGTTCAAAACCTTCCGAAACACATCCGAAACTCACCCGAGCCCTCGGGGCTCCAAACCAAACATACATACTAACTCAAAAACATCATATGAACTTATCCATGCGATCAAATCGCCAAAATAACCTCTTAAATAACGAATTAAACCTCAAAATCAATAAAATTTCTCAAAACTTCTTTAAACATCAAATTTTGCATTTAAGGTCCGAATCACGTCAAATGGATCCCGTTTCTTACCAAACTTTACCGACAACACATATAAATCATATTGAACCTGTACCGGGCTCCGGGACCATAATACGGGCCCGATACCACAGATTTCACATAGCATTTCACTTTAAAAACTTTTATATTTTTCAGAAAACAATTTCTTTTAAAAATTTATTTCTCGGACTTGGGACCTCGGAATTCGATTCCGGGCATACGCCCAAGTCCCATATTTTTCCACGGACCCTCCGGAACCGTCAAATCACGGGTCTGGGTCTGTTTACCCAAAATATTGACCGAAGTCAACTTAAATGCATTTTAAGCCAATATTTCAATATTTTCACAGATTTTCACATATAGGCTTTCGGGCTACGCGCCCGGACTACGCACGCAAATCGCGGTGATGCTAAAAGAGGTTTTTAAGGCCTCGAAGCACAGAATTTAATTTAAAAATAAGTGATGTCCAGGGTCATCACATTATTGAATTTAATTTGGACTTGTTTTATTTTTTCACTAGAATGAATCGAAAAAATAAATTCAACATAAGATTGACAGCAAATCTACGGAAGAATTTATCAATTTCTCCGTTCATTAATTTTATAGAAGTTTTGGTAATAGATTTGAACTTGTGTTATATTTTTCACTTGAATGAAGCGAAAAAGATTAAATCAATATGAAGCTGACAGCAAATCTACAGATGTCAATTTGTCAAAGTGTCTTAATCTTTCATCTAGTTATGTGTACCTAAAAAAAATAATGATATACTTTCTTCCTTATTGAATAACTATAATCTTACTCTAGAAATATCCACATGGAATGTCTAGAGGCAATATTGAACAAGTTAATTTGCTCATGATCAACTTATCATTTTTTATACATATTATATAAATAATAAGAACTAAAATATGTCGAAAAAAGTAGTAGTTGCAAACTAATGTTGAAGTTTTATTCAAATTCATTGAACAACTAAGCTTATGATGAAAAGATATACAATGGATTTCCAATTCATTGATTTTATTAAGGCTCCAAATTGAATTTGGACATATGTTATATTTCTTACTGAACAAAGAGAAAGTTAAGTCAGCGTGAGATTGACAACAAATCTACAGATGACAGTTTAACTATTTTTAATCCAATTCTATGTGCTTAAAAAGGAAAAAGAACTAGTAATTTCCACACATATCTTTATATACCAGAGTTTAGTATTGAATAAATTATACTTCTCGTAAGCACATATAAAACTTTTCTTACGTGCATTGCACGTGCCTCACATATATCAAATTATTATTAAATTTGAATAAAAATAATACGTTTTTAGAACTGAATTTGGACTTATTTTATATTTGTCACGAGAACAAAGCAAAAAAACTAACTCAACATGAAGGTTGACAACATCTTCAGTTTATAGAAATTCATTGTCACGTGTATTGCACGTGCCTCGCATGTCAATTTTAATATCAAAATGGATAAAAAAAATAATAAGTTTTTCAAATTGGATTCAGATTGCTTGACATTTGTCACTAAAACAAAGAGGAAATAAGAGAATTTTTCATAAAGCACTATCTTTTAGGTGTATTAGCCATTTATAGATACCTTTTGCTATATTACGTATTATAGATACCTTTTATGTGGTTATAAAATGTATTTGATGTATTTAAGCTATTGTATTCATTAATACAATAGCAAAAATAGGCGTGAATCAGGGAATTCCAGCTAAGCTTGAGATGTATTCGAATGTATTCACGCGGCCATATCGTGAATACAGTAACGTATTTCGTGTAAAATATGGAAGGTTGAGCTTGTTTAAAACGGAAAGGAAATCAATTCACCTGATATTCTCCTAATTTCACTCAACTAACACAACTATTACCCATTAATCTGTATTCCTCCATTCACGATTCAACAAGAAAAATAGCGAACACAAGAGCAACATCTGGAATTTGAGTTCTCCCTTTTCTCTGTACCCAGTTCTCTTTTCAACCACAGAAAAGTGCGATTGATAGAATTGTATACAAAATACGGTATAATTCCTTTATACATATGGCAAGTTTAACAGTGTTGTTGCGTCATTCTGGAAAGTGGAACGATGAGAGCAATTACATCGATTTTTCAATTGAGGGAATACTGATAAAGGAGTATGCGTCGTATAATGATTTGGTTGTGTCAATTTCTAATCAATCGGGCATAGATTTGAGCTCAAAGTCCATTAAAATTCAATACAAAGTAGAAGGGAATAGCACGCCAATGGAAATACACAATGACATGGGTTACATGGTGTATGTAGAGTTGAAAAAAGAGAATAGAGAATTCGGGATATATCCTTTGTGCATAACAACGATTGAAAAAGAACTTGTATCCGGTGGTAGTTTAATTCAAGGCGATATTGTGCAAATAGACGAATCACTTCAAAGGTACGATTTTGGTACAGATGATACGCTTGCTCTAGATTTTGTCCATTCAGGAGAAGCAGTTGGGGTGTTTGAACTGGACAAGGATTTGATAATTTCAAAAACTAATCAAAGGGAGGTTATGGTTGGACAAGTATATAAGGATAAGGATACATTAAAAGAGGTGATGGTGAATTTTTTTATGCTATATCTCAAAGGTTTCAATTCCGGGTTGATAGGCCTAATGCTGTCAGGTTTGAGTATATTTAATTCTTTTTTTTTGTATATTGTATTATTGGTTGGAGTTGTAAGTTAAACGTTGATGTATTTATGCGTATTTGTGGATTTCACTTGATCTTCATTGATGTGTTTAACATCTGTTTGTTTATGGTCTTTAAATACATGTATTCATATGTATTTTACTGGTATAATTACATTACAACGGCTCTAATTATTTTCCTATTTTGTTTACTGTTTGTATTTAAGTGTATGCATATAACTATAATTGTATTCAGTTGTATTCATTGTATTTAAATGCATATAACTATAATTGTATTCAGCTGTATAATAATTTATATATATAGATGTCAGAATGTATTCATGTCAGAATGTATTCATGTGTATATGAGTGCATTTTTGGTAAACATTTATGCTAATCATATGTATAATGATAAATTCTTTGCAGCTATGCATTATTATGTATGTCAGAAGATTGTGAATGGATGTTTAAGGCTTCGAGCATTAACAAATCAGAACTATTCAAAGTGAGAGAGTTTATTGATAACCATACATGTCCGCTAAAGGACAAGATGTATGAGCAGCGACAGGCAAGTAGCAGCCTTATAGGTGGTATGATTAGGCCTAAGCTTACTAATCATAAGAGGAAATACACCCCAAAGGATATTATTGATGATGTGAAATTAGATTTAGACGTAGATATTAGCTACATGTTGGCGTGGCGGGCTAAAGAAAAGGCAATGAATATTTTGAGAGGTGAACCGGTTGATTCGTACAAAAAATTACCAGGATACTTATATACAATGGATATGACATATCCAGGTTCGCACATCAGAATGGTAAAATCGCCTAAAAATGAGTTCATGTATGTGTATATATCTTTGTATGCCTTTATAAAGGGGTTTGATCATTGTAGACCCATTGTGGTTGTGGATGAAAGTCACCTAAAATCTTACTACACCGGGACATTCGTCTCGACAAGCACGTTGGATGGTGTAGGTGAGTACGTGAATTATAATAAATTTTGTTAATATTTTAAAGATTGAAATACATGTTTTAAAAATATGTATTCAATTGTCTTTACAGGTCATATATTGCCACTAGCATATGGTGTTATTGATTCAGAGAACGATGCTGCTTTGACGTGGTTCTTTGAGCAATTCAAGATAGCATACGGTGACAGGGAAAACATGTGCATCGTTTCAGATAGAAATGAGAGTATCATTAAATCTATATCGAGAGTGTATCCAGATGTACCGCATTTTGCCTGTATATGGTATCTATGGAATAACGTATATAAGAAATTCAAAAAGAGCCATGCAAAATTGAGCGAGATATACTTCTCGATGGCAAAAGCATACACACAAGCTGAATTTGACAGTCTGATGGAGAAGGTGGAGAAGGTAGATATTAGGGTGAAAGAATACTTGGAGTTAGCTGGATACGAAAAGTGGGCTAGGTTGTATGCACCTGTTAGACCATGACGTCAAATATTGCTGAGTCAATAAATGCCGCACTAGTGTCAGCAAGGGAATTGCCAATATACGACTTCCTCGAAGAAGTTAGGAAGATGTTTGGATGTTGGAATTGCAGTAACCGCAAATAAGCTACACATACATACACAACGCTTGGAAAAAAATACCAGGAGATGCTGACTTTGAATGAGGCAATGTCTACACGCATGATTGTAAGTTTTATTTTAATGTCATTGTATCATATATTAAGCTATTTTTTAGACAGCTTAATTGTTTTCTGAAAGGGAAAAAGGTCAAAATTACCCCTCTACTATTGTTTATTGGTTGCTTGTGCCACCCGTTATACTTTCCTGCCATTCTTGTCCCTACCGTTAATGAACTTTGAATAAATAGCCCTAACCCTAACGTCTATATACCGTGGCAGCTGACCACATGAATTTTATCCAAGTCAGCTGCCATGTCAGCTTCCACATCAGCGGGCCCACCTATTTAAAACCCCACAACACCCATTTACTATCCGTTTCTTACCCGTGACCCATGACCCGTTTGCCCACTAAATAAATAAGATAGACCTGTCTAAATTAGCAAAGAGTGTCATTTGGTCTGCATCACTTCGATAGAAACGAGAGAGAAGAGTGTGGAAGGTTCAAAAGAAAATCCGATTTTTTCAGTGTTGAATGCTGTCCAAGGTACGATTTTCCACCAAAAGCTGAACTTTTCTACTAGTTTCATATGGTTGTTGTTTATAAATGAAGTATTTTTGTCTTTGGGTTCGTATTTCTTTTATGTTAAAGTTAGGGTTTTAGACTATGCTTCGTGGTATAGGATTTTCTTGTCTCAGATATGTGATTTGTCGTTTAGGGTGTTTCTTGTCTAAGATATTGACTGGATTTTTGTCGTTGTTTGTGTTTGCACGTGACTTTCACCTTTATACCCTAATTATTTGTCTGATTCTACTGGTCGGTTAGGGTATATTGGTGGAATTGATGATATTTGGTACTTATTTTAGAAGACATTTCTCTTGTTTAGGATTTGAAGTATGTGTGGTCCCTTTGTTTTTAAAGAAGGGTCGGTTAGGGTTTTTTAACTGAAAAAGGATTTGAGCTATTTGTTAATAGCTGACTTGTTTTTATTTGGTCCCCTGTTTCACCTGCATTTACTTTGAAGATGATGCTCATGTGGGTCTCTTACATATATGCTTTGTCCTTATTTTATTGTGGTGGGACTCTAAGTTTGATAGTTTATTATGTGGTCCCCCATATGCATGCTTGTGTCCCTTTCTTTATCGTAGTACCTCATTCATTTTTGTTTCTTTATTCATCTACCCGTGTACCTTTTTTCTTATTCCCTTTATTTATCAAACTGTTTTGTTTATTCAAGCTTTCCCTTACATGTTTATTTATTATTTCTGTACATCTTGTCTTTTTTTACTTCTTTATGCATTTACTATGGTAGGCTGTAATAACTTTATTCATGGTTACTATGCAGCCTTTTATAGATGGTGCTAGTTGAGTTAGTTTTTCATCATGGTGGGGAATGGAGTAGTAAGCCACACCCGCTGTATAAAGAGAAGTATGTGCACATCAATAAAGGTTTTGACTCTGACTTGCTCTCTTATGCTGATTTAGTTGATGAATTTGATACAAAGTTTGGGTATATAGGGGTGCAGCAATTAATAGTAAGGGGTCTTGGTGGTGGATATTATGAAATAGATGGGGATGTTGGGATTAGGACTCTATTGGACCTTGTTAATGAACATTGTAATATGATTAATTTGTTTGTTGTAGAAGACTGTGAACCTGCACTTGATGTACCTAATATAGTCNCTTTCCCTAAAATGCCAAAACCCTTACATCCATCTTCAGATGAAGGAACCCCCTCCCCCCTCAAATTTGGAAATCCTAGCCGCCCCACTTTCCTCCATCATCTCCAAACGAATTCCCCTTCTCCTTAACCCTAAAATCGAAGCCGCCGATCCTGATCTTCATTCTATCAAGAAGAGAACAGACCCTTCCCCCTTGAAGAAAACCCTAGTCGCCTCCTCCAAGAAGGCCCTCCATCTTTCGTTTTGTTCCAGCTCCGGCGAGCCAAGGCCATAATCTGGCCAGCCATCGAACCCAGTTACCTTTTAGAACCTTAGCCGCCTCCCTGATCTTCTCCGTCTTCTCTTTCGATCAACCACCCAAATGGAACGACCACTTTCTTTCATCTCATACACACACGCCTAGACTTCTGTGAGAAGAAGCTTGCACTTCAAAGTTTAAGATCTAGAAAACTTCAAAAGAAGAGAGAAAAATCGAAAAAAAGGATTAAAAGGCTGTTCAAATTTTTGCTTCATGGCTTGCTCGTTTATGGGTTTCGAAGGCTGTTTGAGTTAGAAATTTGTTATTGGGAAAAAGGTCAAAATTGCCCCTGTACTATTGTTTATTGGTTGCTTGTGCCACCCATTATACATTTGGGTCATTCTTGCCCCTACCGTTAATGAACTTAAACTAAATGCCCCCAACCCTAACGTCTATACACGCTGGCAGCTGACCACATAAAATTTATCCAAGTCAGCTGCCATGTCAGCTTCCACATCAGCGGGCCCACCAATTTAAAAACCCACTACACCTATTTACATATCCCTCTCTTACCCGTGACCCATGACCCGTTTGCCCACCAAATAAATATGATAGACCTGTCCAAATGTGCAATGAGTGTCATTTGGTCCGCAATACTTCGATAGAAACGAGAGAGAAAAGTGTGGAAGGTTCTAAAGAAACTCTGATTTTTCAGTGTTGAATGCTATCAAGGTACGATTTCCCCCCCCCCCCCCCCCAAAGCTGAACTTTTCTACTAGGTTTGATATGGTTGTTGTTTATAAATGAAGTATTTTTGTCTTAGGGTTCGTATTTCTTTTATGTTAAAGTTAGGGTTTTTGGACTGTGCTTCGTGGTTTAGGGTTTTTCTTGTTTCAGATATGTGGTTTGTCGTTTAGGGTGTTTCTTGTCTCAGATATTGACTGGATTTTTGTCGTTTGTGTTTACATGTGGCTTTCACCTTTATACCCTAATTATTTGTCTGATTCTACTGGTCGGTTAGGGTATATTGGTGGAATTGATGATATTTGGTACTTATTTTAGAAGACATTTCTCTTGTTTAGGATTTCAAGTATGTGTGGTCCCTTATGTTTTTTAAAGAAGGGTCAGTTAGGGTTTTTTTTAACTGAAAAAGTATTTTAGCTATTTCTTAATAGCTGACTTGTTGTTATTTGGTCCCATGTTTCACCTGCATTTACTTTGAAGATGATGCTCATGTGGGTCTCTTACATATATGTTTATTCCTTATTTTATTGTGGTGGGACTCTAAGTTTGATAGTTTATTATGTGGTCCCCCATATGCATACAGAAATATTATGTACCTCATTCAATTTTGTGTCTTTATTCATCTACCTCTGTACCTTTTTCTTATTCCCTTTATTTATCAAACTGTTTTGTTTACTTACATGTTTATTTATTATTTCTGTAAGAGGAGAAAAGTTCTAGAAAATTGAGCCTTCACAGTACATGGCTCCACCACCTTTGGTAAAGATGACTGGGAGACCAAAGGTTAAGAGAACAAGAGAAAAAAATGAGGAACTTAATAGGCAAGGACAATGGTCTCAGTCAAGGAAAGGGAGGGTAATGACATGTAACAACTGTGGTGAACCTGGACACAATGCTAGAGGGTGTGCAAAGGTAATCAAGACCATTACTTTTTCTATCATTCTTTCTGTTTCAACAACTAACCAAAACTTTCTGTCTTACTAACAGCATTCTAAAGGAAAGCAGCCCATTGGAGGCAAGAAGAATGGAAAGCAGACAAAGAGAAAGAGAACTTTACTAGATGAAGCTGATGATGAACAGCCCAGATCTCCCTCTGCTGCACCAGTGCCACAAGAAGTCAATGATGAGGAAATTCATCTGTCAGCCCTTCAGCCAAGTCAGCCTTGTCAAACAAGTCAATCTAGCAACATGGTGTTCATGCCAACACCTTCAGTGCAGAGGAAAGAACCAAGCATTAGTGCTTTTCCAGACTTTGAATACCCAGACTTTGACCCTGAGCCTGAGCCTGAAATAGCTATAAGGCCAAGAAGTATCTCTGAGGCAAAGACTAGGCTACAACTGAGGCAATTACAAAGTGCAGCAATTGGAACAAGGGAAATCAGATTTGTTGGTGATGCCAGTGGTATGAGTGAGCCATCAAACCTACCATTCTCACCAAAGAAGCTGCAATGAAAGGGAAAAAATGCTATTACTGGTAACCAGCTTAACAAGCAAAGATTGGCCAAGTTGAAAGCAAAGAAGGGTAATGGGAAGAAGCAGACTTAAAGACCAGCAGTTCTGGTGTTCTGGACTCTATTATGCTAGTATATTTTTGGTTGTGATGTAATTATTAGCCAAGTAAACTTGTTAAACTTGTGTGGCTGTTTAGTTAGTGACATGTTCACTCGGATGTCATGTTATCACCTAATTGTGAAAGTTTTTGGGGTGATAATGTGACATCCCCTTGTTTTTGGTTTAATGTAGTTTGAATGTTTAGGTTGGGAAACTTGATGTCATGTTGTCACTTGTTTATGTAGGTTTTTGGGGTGATAATGTGACATCCCTTGTGATGAATGAAATTAGTGTTTATGAATTATTTAAGTGTTCATTTATGAGTTATAGATGCTGTCCAGATTTTGTTAACAAGTTATTTTGTGAAACTGTCCAGAATTTGGACCAAAATGGTGTCGTAAAAGTGTCCCGATTTTGACATAACCGGTGTAGTGAAAATGTCCAGATTTTAGACTAAAATATTGTCAAACTGTCAAGATTTTGGCACAAAAAAGGCCTTTGTGAAAGTGCCCAGATTTTGACGTAACTGATGTAGTGAAAATGTCCAGATTTTGGACCAAAATATTGTGAAACTGTCCAGATTTTGGCACAAAAAGCCATTGTGAAACTGTCCAGATTTTAGGTTGGGAATGGAGTTGTGAAATTGTCCATACTTTTTGACATAAATGCTATGTTCATCAACCCATAACATCAACTAATAATACAGAAAAATTCATCACAAAAGAACTGACAACTTCTACGATTACATTAACTAATATAAGCTCTAATGTAAACGGTTACAAGCTCATAACTTGGAATTACATTAACTAATTCTTGACAACTAATATATTCGAATTACATTAACTAAGATTACAAGGTCTAATATAAAAGGTTCAAAACAACATACATAACACCTTTTCATCCAATTCCAAACGATAATAAAATTGACAACAAAACATATTCATTAGCATCATCAACAAGATTCATCAACTTTCACTTCATCATCGACGCCGCAACAAATCCAACAAAAAGTGCCCATGAGATCATAAACATTATCCTCGTCTTCAAAACCTTCTCTTCCAATTTCGTTACTTTTGCAGCTTCAGCTTTGTGTAGAGCCTTCAGGGAAATTAATTCTTCTTTCAATTTATCCCTATCATTTTTAATAGCTTTCCAAGATGATGTTACATTTTTAGTTGTAACCAAATCACTGGAGAACGAGATTTCATCTTCCCATTCAAAATAACCACAAGAACGATTCTGTCGAAAACAAAAAAATCAGAGAAGAAACTAAGATCGTTATTATTAGACTATAATTTAGAGCAAACAGGTAGTAATTTAGATCTTTTGTTACACAATCACTAACCTTAGGCTTCGGACAATTAAAAATTTGCCTTCCAGGATTTAATGGAGTCGTTGAAGTGAAGTGGTTTGCAAAGATGCCACAACGATACCTAATTGGGGAAGAACAGCTTCCTTGATACATTGAAGATGAAGGAAAAGGATTGGGGTCGTCTGAGCCCTAATTATTGGTAAGAGACGGATAGTAAATGGGTATTGTGGGGTTTTAAATAGGTGGGCCCGCTGATGTGGAAGCTGACATGGCAGCTGATTTGGATAAAATTCATGTGGTCAGTTGCCACGGTGTATAGACGTTAGGGTTAGGGGTATTTATTCAAAGTTCATTAACGGTAGGGACAAGAATGGCCGGAAAGTATAACGGGTGGCACAAGCAACTAATAAACAATAGTAGAGGGGTAATTTTGACCTTTTTCCCTTTCTGAAATAACTTATACAGAACTTTTTAGATAGACGTATTCAATTGTATTGTCATGCAATAGCCTTATAATGTTTTTGTTTCTTTTCAGCTGCCTAAAGTTAAGCAGATCTTTGATGTATGTCATTGTATTCATAAGCTAAGACGTAATTGTAGTTTATAGTCTGCCGATCTACATATATGATGTATTCTTCTGTATTAAAACATTTCAGTTGTATTTAACTGAATAATTCAGCATTATACATAAAGAAATCCATTTATATGTGCTCAAAACTTATAGGTCTATGTTTAAATGTAGGTGGTACCATCGACTGAATACTTACATACGGTTAACGATGGAGGGAGGCATTACACCGTCTGCCTGTTAGAGAGAAAATGCGTTTGTGGGAGGTTCCAAGTTGATGAATTACCATGCCCACATGCTTGGGCTGTATTGAAGAGCATGTTTCTAATGCCAGAAGATTATTGCTCTAACTATTACAAATCAAATTCTGTTGTAATGACATACGATGTGCCTGTGTACCCGCTACCGGACAGAAATGACTGGAATATACCAGCACATGTTGCAGAGGAAGTTGTATTACTACCCAAATGGAAAAGACCTCCTGGAAGGCCAAAGAAGAAGCGTGATAAACCTTTCAGTGAATTGCTGCAGGCGGAAAAACAACATTCATATAGCATATATGGGCAGGGAGGACATAATAAGCGAACGTGTAGAAATGCTCCAGGTAGGATTTAGTTAACATTCTGACATGTATTAGTGCTCCAACGATTTGTCATTACTTCTGATGACATTGTGAAGTAATAAATTTTGAAATGCCTTTCGTGAATAGATTCTGGATACATTTAGTTGTAGTATTGTGTTGAATACATTCGAATACAACCTTGTCAATAAATACTTAGCCAATTTATTATAGACAGCGCCTGAGTTGTATATACATAACTAATCAAAATACATCGAAATACAATTATATACTCAGCTATAATATAACAATTTCAATAAATACATATAACCTAAGTAAGTATTGTGTTGAATACATTCGAATACAACCTTGTCAACATATACATTCGAATAACAATTTTAATAAATACATACATCAAGTTGAGTACATACGTATAAACCTGAAGCATATAGTTGCTGACTTTGATATATAAGCCAAGTGACTGAATATTAATACACATTTATACGCCCTATTTAATACGTATGAATATATCCTGTAAGATACATACGAGTAGAAACTGTAGATTAAGCATGAATACTTACGAGCAAAACAATGAAACATAGATTGAAGAGTTGCAATTGTCATACATGAACACTGTTGATAAAGTGATTAAAACATTTGTTTTTCTAGATGAATACCATCTTCTGTCAAAAAGATATTCAAAAAAACAATATTCGCCTAAAACAACATTCCAAAAATACATTCACCTAAAGCTACTCTAACACTATCTGTAACTTTGAATCTGACTCCGTGATTTTCCTAGCAATCTTTGAGGGTGCTTCATTCTCACTTATGGCATCAACATCTATCTTCTGCATAGCATAGTCCCAGAGGAGAGCACCATATCTTTGACGGAGTAGATTAGAATCAAATGTTATTTGTGGAATCTCACCAAGAGTGCTCAGAACTCTGCGTATGCCGCAACATGCACCCCCCAATCCCTGAAAAATGTTGATTGAAACAATTAAAAATAATTCATACAATTAGAGTTTTAAGATGATACAAGAATGATGATTGAATACATGCATGCTCCCAGCTTTTTGTTGAGGCAGATTTGATATGAAAATAACTTCAAACGGATCAGTATGTGACTTGTCAGTGTATGCCGAGTAAGTAGACCAATCTATGCCTTGACTATCTCTGTAAAAGCAACTGATTGATAGATACAGAGGTACAAGCTTAGCTAGCTTATCTATCTCAGAAGCTACATATGCATCATAACCTGCAGATCTGTACGAGTCATACACTTTGATACATCTCTCCTTGAATGAGACAACAACCAATATCTAGTGTAGTTTGTCCTTCAAGTTGACTGGTATCAAGGCATTGTCAACAGTATGCCAAGGTACATTAGCTAGCAATCTGTAGCCCCTTATGTACTCACATACCATATCCTCTTCTTTGGCTACATTTGCATTACTATCTGTATCAACATACCTATCGAAGATTTCAGCGATTCTTGTCTTGAATATACAATCAACAGTTGTATACTTGAAGTTACTTGTTTGGTTGTACTTTCCCTTCTTTCTCAGATAGTAGAATATGACGTCAATATGCTATACACAAATTTAATGACATAGTGTTAGTGCAATTAATCAAATTAAGAAAAAGAAACTGAATATGGTAAGTGAAAACTCAGTTAAAGACATCACACAGATTCAAGAATAATACATCTGAATACACTTAAATACTGCAGATATTCAAGAATAATGAGGCCATTAAATACCTCATAGAGATTCAGTTAAATACATCTGTTATTTACAACTACCGAGTAATGTTAAAATACATATGAATGTATTTAAATACATGTTGTTATTCAAGACTAATGAGGCAATTAAATACATAGTACTGAAATACATCTGTTAGTTACAACATACTGAGAACTTTTAAAATACATCTGAATACAACAAAATACATCATTTATTCAAGAATAATGATGCCATTAAATACATCATACAGATTCAGTTAAATACATCTTTTATTTAAAACTACTGAGTAATGTTAAAATACATCTGAATACAATTAAATACAGCAGATGTATAAGATACATCTAAGTACAATTGAATACATAAAAGTAATGTAAGACAAATTTGTGTGAGAGCTCAATTTGTGAATTATACAATTAGACAAATCAATACTAAAGAAATAAATTATAGTGGAGTTGGAAGGGGTAAAACTTACATTGTCATCCCATAGTTTACCGTCAAACGATAGAAGGTAAAACCAATTTTTCGAATTGACTTGATCAACTCCAAAATTCAATGGTATATGAAGTGTTGACTTGTTCTTCTTGTAATGGTCTTCCAAATTACTTCTACAAGTATGATATAAAAAAATGTTATATCCAAGAATAAATACATATAAATACAACTTAATACAACACATATTTCATAGTACAACTGATATGAATACATATGAATACAACTAAATACAGACTGCAAAAATAAATTGGAGTAAGATATCAGTGATAGAAATATATGTACTAATATAATACATACCCATACAAGAAATGAAGACATTGCAATTAGAATAAAGCAGTGATGGGAACTTTGAAAATCATTATAAATACAACTATAAGAATACATCAGAATACATATACATATCTGTATCATTGATTTCTATAAGTACAAAAATATATTGAATATCCTTTTTGAACAGAGAACTCAACAGGTTTATACATATAAATGCAGATGAATACATCAATAATACAGATGAATACATCAGAAATTACCTTTTTATCCGAGCTTTTACTTGCTTCAACCTCCTTCCCCTTGATAGATGAAGCTTCACAAATATGTTTTTTTCCTCTTTTCCGCAATGGAAAGTCTTGTTTCCTTCAATGATTTCTCAAATTGGGTTTCTTTGAAATTGTTATGTCGAGATTTTGTTCTCTTCTCCAATGCCATATTTTTGGCTAAACCTGCATCCAATTCCCCTTGAGTGATTTGCAAGGAGAAAGAGGGCCCATCGAAATTGAGAATTTTAGTGGGTATACCTCTAGTAATCAACTTGCGGGGTCTATTCTCAGACATTGTGAGAATACGCTTGGATACTGTTGATTAGAGAAAATTTGGTGAGTAGAAATGTTGAGAATAAGCAAATATAGCGAAAATCAAAAAAATCAAATACTTACCACACTACTTATAGAAACAAATGAGTAAAATCTAGAGGAGATTAGGGTTTACGCCGAGATTGGGGAAGGAGGAAGCATCGGTATGTGTGAGGAGGTTTCTCTGGTTTTGAGCGTGTTTACAGGGAATGAGAAAGAAAATAAATTGTATCAAAATAGAGAGAGGATGAACGTGTATTGAGAAGTTGTATGAGAAACGGTAACTATGAGAGAGAAAAATTTGAGAAGGGAGAGAGAAAAATAAAACATAGCGTCTTTAGTGGCTTAAGTGTAGGAAGATAACGAAAATTAGAAATTTTGCTATAAACCATAAAAGGTATTTATAGAATATAATTTATTTAAATGGTATTTATTTTAAATA
The DNA here is from genome assembly GCF_001879085.1 of Nicotiana attenuata. Classification (NCBI taxonomy): domain Eukaryota; kingdom Viridiplantae; phylum Streptophyta; class Magnoliopsida; order Solanales; family Solanaceae; genus Nicotiana; species Nicotiana attenuata. The sequence goes on along the minus strand of NC_032000.1, from coordinate 11,637,292 downwards.
AATAAGGTGTTATCCTTTGCTATAGAAGGTAAAAATTCCAAAGATAAACTCAATATTCAACATGAGGTTGACAACAAATTTATAAGTATCAATATTTTAAATTGTCATAACTAGTTATACATACTTACAAAGGAAAATGTAAACTATGTAGTTTCTTTCTCACATAAGCTGCTATTCTGAGTTTCTTTGCTACAAATATCTGTAAAGAATATCTAGAGTTTGCTATTGAACAAGCTACATGGCTCGTACCAATTTTCCTGAAATCAAGCTATTTAATCAGTTTGATGGTAAATCTTTGCATGTTCGTCTTCTAAATCATATTTATTTTAATTAAAGTTCCATGTCACATACTTTGCACTTGATAATGTATTTGGACTTGTGTTATATTTATCACTTGAACGAAGCGATAAAACATTAACTCAACATGAGAGTGACATCAAAATCTACGTATGTCAGTCTTTCGAAACGTCCTGATCTAGTTACATTTTCTTAGAAGAAAAAAATAAATAAGTAGTTTAATTTCTCCCTCAGAAGAATTAAACTATGTGCAAGAAGTAGTATTTGCAAACTAATGCCAAAGTCCTATTCAAATCATTTTTATTCATTAAGTTGCGATAAAAAGATTATTTGATAATAGAAACCTTGTTTATTGATTTTATACAAGACTTAGAACAAAATTTGGACTTGCGTTACATTCGTCACTCGAACAAAGCTAAAGAAAGTTAACTTAAGATGAAGCTGATAGCGAATCTACAAATGTTGGTCTATTTTATCATTTTGATCCACTTCTATGTACTTAAAAAGGAATAAAAATTAGTAGTTTCTTCCTCATAGAAGTTACAACACTGTATATAGATCTCTACATAAAAGATCCAGAAATCAACTAAGTTATATATGTTTTAGTTTGTTTTGAACATATGAAGGGAAGACTAAATTTTTAGTTAGTTTTGAACTGAATGAAACATTATTTATAGAATTAACTAAGTTATATATGTTTCCTATGTGGTGTTTTTGTACTTTTGGAACACCTTTCTTTCCCCTTTTTATCCTTTTTTTTTTAAATAATATAAACGCGAGAAATAAAACATCAAAGAAGAAAATGTCTTCGGGAAGTGTCTTCAGTTCATTTTTTGATCTTTACACTCTTCTCTCTTTTTTATCTCTTCCAATAAAAGAAGTCACGTGATTAAAGAAGGTAACTAAAAAATATCTGGCAATACCAGTTTAATTTTTTCTAGGACTATTTTCAGAATCTTTTACACTAACTATTTTTGCTTTTTAATTTCCATATAGATTTAACCTTTTACTTATCATTGCTTTAAATCTTATTTTAACAGGTGTTATGTGGTATTGTGAATTTGTGAATATTGAATCTCGTTGTGTCCTCAAGAAAGAAAAAGAGGGAGGAGCAGAAAAAAAATCAATTTGATTGGTGTTATATATGTTGGGCTTTTAAGCTTGTGTAGTTTAAAGAGGGCAAATCGGAAATGGAGGAAAAATGAAATATTTGAGTTTCCCTCCTTGGCAAAGGGACATTGTCCCATATTGGAGGAAGATAAGGATTTTGATGGGTATATATATTCAATTTCTCTTCTTCTAGCTCTTAAAGAGTTAAGAAGAAGGCAAGCGTCGCGCAGTCGTCGTCGTCGCTCGCTTGGCTCGGCTCCGAATTTGGATTTGGATTTGGATTTGGTCAAGTGTATACATTAAAAACACTCCAGGTCAAGAAGTCATTGTTTGTTTATATGTTGATGACATGTTGATAATGAGCAAAAGTATGGCAGATATAAATGCTACTAAGCGCATGTTGGCTAGCAAATTCGACATGAAAGACTTGGAAGCTGCTGATGTGATCTTAGGAATAAGAATTCATAAGACTCCACAAGGTCTAGCATTATCACAGTCTCACTACATTGAAAAAGTACTTGACAAGTTCAAGTATTTGGATTTCAAGATTGCCAAGACTCCAATTAACGTGAGTTATGCACTTCAAAAGAATGAAGGTGAAAGTGACTCACAATTGGACTATGCAAGAGTATTGGGAAGTTTGATGTATATCATGAATTGTAGGCGACCAGATATAGCATGTGCTATTAGCAAACTGAGTCAGTTTATTAGTAATCCCAATCAAATATATTTGATGACAATGAAACGAGTTTTGGGGTATCTGAAACACACCCAAAATTATGCTTTGCATTATAACAAATATCCCCTCCGTGATTGAGGGATATAGTGATGCAAATTGAATCACCGGATCATCTGAAGTTAAATTCACGAGTGGATATGTTTTGGAAATTAAGGGTGGAGAAGTGTCCTGGAAATCATCCAAACAAATGTGCATCGCACGTTCTACAATGGAATCTGAATTTATAGCTTTAGATAAGGCCGGTGAAGAAGCTGAATGGCTCCGGACTTTCTTGGAAGATATTCAATTTTGGCACAAACCTTTCGCACCAATTTGTATACATTGTGATAGTCAAGCGGCACTAGGCAAGGCAGGGAGCGTTATGTATAATAGAAAATCTCGTCATTTACAACACAGATACAATACAGTTAGACAACTACTCTCTAGTTGTGTTATCATGATTGACTACGTAAAGTCAGGGGATAACATGTCGGATCCACTTACAAAAGGCCTATCTAGAGAGGCAGTTGAAAGATCATCAAATGGAATGGGGTTAAGGTCTAGGACAAATCATCATGGCAGTAACTGTACCTAGTAGACTGGAGATCCCACGAGCTAGGTTCAAAGAGATCAAACAAAGTCATGAATGACGGTTCAACATTGTCGAACAACTCAACTTATTCTCGTGATGAAGATAATGTTCAAAAATCGAGGTAAAGCATTAAGGCTTTTTGATGAGTCAATAAAGCTTAAAGCTTTTTAATGATTTGCTAAGTCTGGCAGGATATGACTAGATAGTGTGTCTATTGGATTACACGTTTAGAAATCACCTATGTGAGTGTGAAGTGTCAGCCGCTTCAAGGGGAATGAAAGTAAAGGCCCATTCTCTAAGCACTCATGAAACCAGACGGTGTTCGTGGCTAAAACGAACACAACCGTGAGAACCATAGATGGTTAAGGATTGATTGTGTGACTTATGTTGTCTAGGTATACAGCAAAGCTCGACAGTTCAAAGATATTAAATCGACCGATTGACCGAGTATATCCGATATAAGTTCACTACGGAAAGTTCAAAGGGAACCTACTTATCCAGATGCAATTAATTCTTGCATGTAAAACACACACACGTCCGTGCATTCCTTTATTTTATAGCCATTCCCCATTCATGTGTTGGATTGTTGGGCTTTTAAGCTTGTGTAGCTTAAAGAGGGTGAATGGGAAATGGAGAGAAAATGAAATATTTGAGTTTCCCTCCTTGGCAAAGGGACATTGTCCCATATTGGAGGAAGACAAGGATTTTGATGGGTATATAAACAATTGCTCTTCTTCTAGCTCTTAAAGAGTTAAGAAAAAGGCAAGTCTTTGCTCGCTCGGCTCGACTTCGTCTTCGGCTTCGGTTTCGGATTCGAATTCGGATTCGGATTCGGATTTGGATTTGGATTTGGACAAAGATTGATTGATTAATCTTTTTGGACAAAATTCCTTTCAACTATTTAATTAATTAATTTAAATAATTAACAAAAAATCATTCCGGAATAACCCATGACCCGGTTCGATTCGGTCCGTTTTCTTTCCCGGATTATTTTAAATCCATTTGTTGTTTCCCGCAATATTTCTATTTCACGCCTGTTCCAATAGCTATGGTTGTTTTTGAAAGGTTACAAACCTTTTTTCAGAAAATATTTCTTGAATCTTAGAATCTTTACTTACGAAATTTTCTAATCTTCTTCTTCTTCTTCTGCACATAAGAATTCTAGTGTGTTCTACAGCCTTCGAGTGGTTCGTTGTTCATCGGCGTTTTTGGTACCAACACTCCGGTGAGTTAAATCGTTCTATCCTGCGATGATATATTCCAGCACCTCGGGTACTTGAGGGGAACAATTTCCTTAAGGATATACTGTGTATTCGGTGTGCTCGATTTATTCCTATATTATTTTCAAGAATTTATTTTGTCGTTCTGGTTCTACTACTTTTTGTTTCTGTTTTTCCAGAAAGTTTATCGTTTTATTGTTTATTACAGCAATACAGATTGGTTAACAATCTTAAGGAAATTATTTTATTATATTATGTATTTTATTTGTGCAAATTAAAACCTGTGTGGTTTTCTATTCCTTTTGAATTTTACTATTCTGATTTGAAGATATAAAAACTTCATCAGAATATTGAAATTCAGAAAACGATATGAAAAACATAAAAACTTCATCGTTTTTGTGAAACAGTATATAAAAACTTCGATTTTTATTTATCATACGTACTGTTTATTGTTAATAACAGTATTGTTTACTATTCTGGTTCTGCCTTTAATTGAACTCTTCTGTTGTTGACAGCGAGAAATGGCAATTGATAACAAAAATTCTTCTTCGACTATTGCAGCAATGACGATAGCCTTGTCAAGCCGGATTGCGGTTCCACCAGCCGAGAAACCGGGGAAATTTTCTGGAGCCAACTTCAAAGGATGGAAGCAAAGGGTGTTCTTCTGGCTTGCCACACTTGGTATGCAGAAATTCACCAGTGAAGAACCACCAGTGCCTGCTGCGGACATGGCGGACAACGAGAAATTCATGATTGTTGAGGCGTGGAAACAAGCAGATTTTCTTTACAAAGGCTATATCTTAAGCTTTTTAGAGGATAACTTGTACAATGTGTATAGTGCGATGAATACTTCGAAAGAAATATGGGACGCACTTGAGAAGAAGTACAAGAATGAAGATGCATGCTAGAAGAAGTTCGCGGTTGCCAAGTTTCTAGACTATAAAATAATAGACAGCAAAACTGTCGGAACCCAAGTTCAGGAGCTTCAACTTATTTTTCACGACCTTATTGCTGAAGGTATGGTCGTGAATGAAACATTTCAAGTGGCTGCAATGATTGAAAAATTGCCTCCTTCGTGGAGAGATTTCAAGAACTATCTTAAGCACAAGCACAAAGAAATGATGTTGGAAGATCTTGTGATTTGTCTCAAGATTGAGGAAGACAACAAAACAGCCGAGAAGAAGTCTCGTGGAAATTCAACGATCATGGAGCTAATATCGTTGAGGAGACTGCTCCAAAAGTAAGAAGAAGAAGAGGTCTTCTGGACAGACTAAGGAGCAGAACAAAAAGAAATTCAAGGGCAACTGCTACAATTGTGGAAAAGTTGGTCACAAAACCCCTGATTGTCGTCTCCAAAAAAAGGATAAGAAGAAGGGACAGGCCAACATAGTGGAGAAGAATGATGACATTGATGATTTGTGTGTGTAATGATCCGGCATGTCATTTTGAGTATCTGCACTTCGCTCGGTATTTTGAGGGCTTGAGTATCTCCGCATGATGTATTATGACTTGCGCAAATCGTCAGTATTGGTTTTCAAGTTATCCGGAATCGATTTGGAAGAATGAACTTCAAGATTTATGTTCTATGTTGGAAGAATTGACCAAGTTTGACTTTTTAGCATTTGACCCTGGAATGGAGTTTCGTCAGTTCCGTTAGCTCCGTTGGGTATTTTGGACTCAAGAGCGCGCCCGGATTGTAAATTAGAGGTCCGTAGTTGAATTAGTCTTGAATTGGCGAAAGTTGGATTTTGGGAAGTTTGACCAGGAGTGAACTTTTTTGATATCGGGGTCGGATTCCGATTTCGGAAGTTGGAATAGGCCCATAATGGCAGATGTGACTTGTGTGCAAAAATTTCAAGTCAATCAGAGGTGATTTGACAGGTTTCGGCATCGGTTGTAGAAGTTGAAGTTTCAAAATTCATTGACTTTGACTTGCGGTGTGATTCAACGTTTTGAGGTTGTTATGCGTGATTTGAAGCTTCGAGTAGGTTCATTTTGTCATATGGAACTTGTCTGCAAAGTTTGGTGCCATTCGGAGGTGATTTGGTATGGTTCATACGCTCGGTTGCGATTTTAGAAGTTCTTGAAGTTTAGTTTGATTTTCATGCGTTTTGGCATCCGATTCGTGGTTTTTGATGTTATTTTGATGATTTGAGCACGCGAGCGAGTTCGTGTTGTGTTTTTAAACTTGTGTGCATATTTGGCTTGGATCCCCGAGGGCTCGATTGAGTTTCAGAATGATTTTCTTAATTGTTGGTTGGTGGTTCTGGTTTCTTCGCATTTGCGATGTTCTGGTCACAAATGTGGCCATCGCATTTGCGAAGATTGGGCGGCTAGGCAGCTTTTCGCTTTTGTGATGAATCAGCCGCATTCGCGAAAGCTGGTCTTCGCATTTGCGAAGTTTTTGTTGCAAATGCGACCTTAGCAGAAATCCTCCAGGTTCGTAATTGCGATGAGTTTATCGCATTTGTAGGGTTCGCATTTGCGAACTCCCTGTCGCAATTGTGACATCTGCAACCTGTTAAGTGCTGAGAATTCCGAGTTTTTGCTTCATTTTTCATATTTTTGAACCCTAGCTTCGAGGTGAGGCAATTTTCATACCAAAACATTGGGTAAGTATCTTTAATCAATTCCCAACTATATTTCATGATTTTATACAAGATTTAACATTAGATTCATGAGAAATCTATGGAAAAATTTGGGAATTTTGTCAAAGTTTTGAAAACTGAAAATTTGAGATTTGAGAGTCGAATAGGACTCGGATTTGAAAACAAAACACATATTTGGACTCGTGAGGCTATGGGTAGTCAAGACTTACCCTTGGACCCGGGTTTTGACCGGGCGGGCCCGGGGTTTGACTTTTGTTGACTTTTTAGAAATTGAATCACAGCTTTATTAAGTGAAATTGTTTTCTCTTGCATTGTGTGATGCATTCAAGTCGTCACTGGATAGATTGAGTCGAGCGGAGGCGAATTTCTAGTGGGAAAGGCTAGATTGAGATTTGAATTAGCCGAATTGAGGTAAGTGTTTTGCCTAACTTTGTCGAGGTTTTCCTCCTATTTGTCATTGTTTGCTACATGCGGGGGTGATACATATATGAGATGACGAGCGTATATGTATGTGTCCGGGTTAATCATGCTCGGGGTAGATTATGCTATAATTGTGTCTTGTAGAATTACATAACTTCCATTCTACATGCCTCACTTGATTTACCGATATTAAGAACATAGTATAAACTGTTAGAAATCAACACTTAGCCTAATATAACTTGATCATATTTGATAGAATTCTGAGAATACATTATTGTGTCTAATTTGGTCATCTCTATGCGTAATCACTACTATATTGCTACGGTCGATATTTTGAGATGCTGGATTCAATACTTGTGTTGTTGATAAATTATGAGATTTGTGGAAGTAGTTGAATTATACGGCCCTTGAGGGCTTATTGAATCATTGTCGTCATAGAAGTTACGTGATCTAGCATTTGTTGGAATACTCGTTTGAGCACTCTCCTCGAAGTTATTTATACTTCCCGCCTTGTCATTTTATTGATAACATGTTGGCCCAAGTAAATGTGAAGTTTTGAAGACTGACAAAACAACTCAGACATGGACCAGGTCCATCTTGTGAAACACAGTTGTGATCAACCCAAACATGTGAGATTCACGTGAAGGAGATAAATCTAACTTATCTGAAGTGATATCTCCTGATCATGATCGAAAGTATTGCATATTGGATAAGGAGAAAGACTCCTTACACAAAGAGAACACGATTTAGGAAAAGGATAGAGTTAGAGTATGAGATCAACTAGAACTCTTCCACCATGGAAGAGTAGCATCTGTATCCTAGTTAATCTCAAATTACTAACTCCTTAAATATCAGTGTTGTTCTCTTTTATAGGTAATGCACATAAGCAGAAGTTAAACGTGAACTGAGAGCAAAATAGCAAGGCAATTTACGTGTGATTCAAGTGTGCAATCCTGAAGCTACTTGAACCAGATAGAAGAACCAGTTCCAAGTGTCTATCTTTTATTCTAGTTCAATTGTAGTAGGTGATTTTACATTGTACCTTTCAGCTTTTATAGAAGCAATTGTATTAGTTACTTAGAGTTTTCAAGTTAGAGGTAACTTGAAGTTGTCGCAACAGTTGAGGCTGTGTGCCACAACGGGATTATAGTTAATCCTAGGTTTACAAAAGAGTTTTTGTAAATGCAGTTTTTGGCTCAGTGATTTTAGTGGAGAGTTTGGGAAAATCCTACTGGAAGGTAGGTCGTGGTTTTTTTCACCTTCTGAGCCAGGTGTTTTCCACGTAAAATCTCTGTGTTATTTATTTTCTGTACTTATTATTCCGCAATAGTAGTAGTTGGAACACATAGAAGAACCAGGTCCTTCTATAATCAAGTTAAGCGAAAATTGGGTACCACACACATCACCGCCCCTCTTGTGGGGTATTGAAGTATAAAACATCAATTGTATCAGAGCAGGTTATCCTTGAAGAGGATAACACCTTAGCAACAGATCAAGATGAGTGCACCACCTGGAAACTGGGAAGGGCAATCCACTGCTAGGCCTCAACTCTTTAATTGCCAGTACTATTCCTGGTGGAAGAACATGATGAGAGACCACATCATAGGAGAATACTATGAACTCTGGGACATAGTTACTGATGGTCCCCTGGCTACTACAAAGAAGAATGCCGAAGGAGTGGATGTGCCAAAGAAAAGAGCTGACTGTACTGCTGAAGATTTGAAGAAATGGGAAAAGAACGCCAAGGCCAAGAAATGGCTTGTGTATGGACTAGGTCCAGACGAGTACAGCAGGATTCAAAGTTGTACCACTGCTAAGAAGATCTGGGACACTGTACAAGTGGCTCATGAAGGAACTCCTCAAGTAAAGAGATCAAGATGAACACTGTTATATTCTCAATATGAGAATTTCACCATGAAGGAAGGAGAAACCATCCAAGAGATGTATACAAGGTTCACAACACTAACAAATGAACTTAAGTCTCTTGGAAGAATTATCCTTGAAGAAGACAAGGTTGAGAAAATCTTGAAAAGGGTCTTGCCAGTAACTTGGGAAAACAAAATCACGGCTATTCAGGAATCAAAGAACATTGCTACTCTCAAGTTGGATGAGCTGATTGGAAATCTCACTGCCTATGAACTGAGAAGGCAAACCATGAAGATGGATGCACCCAAGAAGGAAAGGAGCCTGGCTCTCAGAATAGCTGAAGGTGCAGACCTAGAGTATGATGAAATGGCTATGATCACAAGGGATTTCAAGAAATAGCTAATGAGAGGAAAGGGTTCTTCAAGAGGTGCAACCTTCAACAAACCAAGGGGTCCTGAAAAACAGACCAACGAGGGCTGCTACAAATGTGGTAAGACTGATCACATGTTCAAGAATTGTCCTCAGTGGGAAATCGAATGGAAAAAGGAAAGGGCTGAACGAAGAAACAGGAAGAAGGAACAGGTTCAACCCAAAAGGAACAAAGGATCAACAAAGGCTATGGTTACTGCTTGGGGAGAAACCTCAGATGAGGATTCAGAAGATGAAGCCGCAGATGAACAATCACTTATGGCCATTGGAGAATCAGACGATGAACAAGAGTTAAGTGTAATTCATGTCAAAGACAAGATTAAATTTTTGTCTAAAGAAAGGTTATCTGAATTATTCCTAGACTTCATTGATGAGTCTGAGGTCATAAACAATGAGAAGGAACAACTGTTTAGGGAGTGTGTGATCCTAAAAGCCAAGTGCAAAAATTTGGAATCTAGGGCTAGTGAAAGTGATAGTAAAAATAATGAGTTGAAGAACCAGGTTCTTGAACTCGACACCAGTGTCTTAGAACTTCGGTCTGAAAATTTAAAACTAAAATTAGGAACAGGTAAGAAGAAGGCTGATCACACACATCTCACCTTAGAAGAAAATCTAGGAAAAATGAAGGATGAGTTGTACAAGAAAGATGAGAAGATAAGAGTCCTAAAAGAAGACCTAGGCAAGGTGAAGCATGAACTAGACAGAACTTGCAAATGGAATAAGTCCTCTGATGCACTATCCTGGCTACAAGAGTACCACAGTAGCAAGAAGAGAGGACTTGGCTATGGGACCCCAGCACCTAAGTGGGATCCGAAAAGCAAGTACATCACACTTCCTGAAAACAAAATCTGCACACACTGTGGCAACACTGGTCATTACAAAAGTGAATGTAATGCAAAATAAAAAGGCCAGTCAAAAGAACAAAACCTTTGTTCAAGAGAAAAATAGGCTGCCTGGATGGGCCAAAAGGAATTTAATTCACCCCTTTGCCTATAGAAAGGGACCCAAACTAGTTTGGGTTCCTAAGACTAACCCCTGATTTCATTTTGCAGGTCCATGTGAAGGGAAGTAGACAAATATGGTACATGGATAGTGGCTTCTCAAACCATATGACTGTAAGTAAGAACCAGTTCCTTTCACTTGAGGACCTAAAAGGAGGTAATGTCTCCTTTGGAAATGGTAAGAAAGGTGAGATCATTGGGTTGGAAAGGTAGGTAAGACAGACTCACATTCCATTGAGAATGTCTACTTGATAGATGGCTTGAAATATAGCCTAATCAGTGTATCACAACTGTGTGACAGAGGTAACCTGGTATCATTCACCTCTACTAAATATTTTGTGATTAATCTTACCACTGACAAGATTGTTTTTCAGGGAAAAAGAGTTAAGAATATTTACATTGTAGATTTGTCCACTCTTTCAGAAAATGAAATCACTTGCTGGAGTGTGTTGGAAAATGATCCCCTCCTGTGGCACAAAAGACTTGGTCATACAAGTCTAAATCAACTCAACAAATTAGTCTCCAAGGACCTGGTGATAGGGTTACCTAACATCAAGTTCAAGGAAGACAAAGTTTGTGAGACTTGTGCAAGGGGGAAGCAGGTGAGATCCTCTTTTAAAAGTAAGAAAATGGTAAGCACGATCAGGACGATGGAGCTGGTTCATATGGATCTCCATGGTCCAATGAGAACATTGAGCAGAGGTGGTAAGAAATATGTGATGGTACTTGTTGATGATTACTCTAGGTTTACTTGGGTATTGTTCTTAACATCTAAGGATGAAGCATTTGACATGTTTACTGCCTTTGTTAGAAAAACTCAGAAACAACTAGGTAATCAACTTGCATCAATTAGGTCTAATCATGGAACTAAATTTGAAAATGCGAAGTTTGCTGAATTTTGTGATGAGCTTGGTATAGATCATAATTTCTCTGCACCTAGGACTCCTCAACAAAATGGAGTAGTTGAAATAAAGAATAGGACTTTTGAAGATATGGCTAGGACTATGCTTCTTTCTAGTAAACTGCCCCATAACTTCTGGGCAGAGGTTGTAAATATTGCATGTTACATCATTATAGGTGCATGACTAGACCTCTTGTAGAGAAGACTCCCTATGAGTTACTTAAAGGGAGAAAACCAAATATATCCCATCTTAGGGCATTTTGATGTAAGTGCTTTATGCACAATAATGGAAAGAACTCCCTAGGTAAGTTTGATCCCAGAAGTGATGAGGGAGTATTCTTGGGATATTCTTCACATAGCAATGCTTATAAAGTGTACAACAAAAGAACTTTGTGTGTAGAAGAAAGTGTACATGTAGTTTTTGATGAAACAAACATTCTTTCTGAGAGACAGGAACATGAACATGAAGCCATTGGGCTGGTAAAAGAAATGAGTGATGTCACAGCTCAAGCTGAAGATGCACCAAAAGAAGGAGCAGGTGATGGAACAGGTTCTTCTATCCAGGGCAACCTGACAGGGGGAACTGAAGAAAGAAGAAATGAATCTAACTCCCAAATGGAACCTGTCCATGAGCCTGTTCCTCAGCAACAAAACATGGGAGAAACTCCAAACAGAAATCAGTTGGTTGTGAAACCTTACAAGTACCAAAGTTCTCATCCCATTGAGAATATCCTTACTCGTCCAACTTCTGGAGTTAAAACCAGATCTTAATTAAAGAATCTGTGTGCTTTTGATGCATTCTTATCACTTATTGAACCTAAAAATGTTGCTGAAGCTTTGCAGGATGCAGATTGGGTGAATGCAATGCAAGATGAACTCAATAAGTTTTTAAGAAGCCAAGTGTGGCATCTGGTCACAAGACCCAAGGACAGATCAGTGATTGTCACTAAATGGGTCTTCAGAAACAAACTTGATGAAGATGAAACAGTTACAAGGAACAAGGCAAGGTTGGTGGTCCAAGGTTATAGCCAAGTGGAGGGCATAGATTATGATGAGACCTTTGCTTCAGTAGCAAGACTGGAGGCAATAAGACTCCTCATAGACTTTGCAGCACACATGGAATTTACCTTCACCAATTGGATGTGAAGAGTGCCTTCCTCAATGGCTACTTAAAGGAAGAAGTCTTTGTCAAACAACCTCCAGGATTTGAAAGTAAAGAGTGTCCAAATCATGTATACAAATTGGACAAGGCCCTATATGGACTCAAGTAGGCTCCTAGAGCATGGTATGAACGTCTATCCAAATTCCTGCTTGAACATGGATACAAAAGAGGTAAGATTGACAGCGCTTTATTCTTAAGGGAAAAAGGTAAGGATCTTCTAGTAGTACAAATATATTTTGACGACATAATTTTTGGGGAAACCACTGAAAAACTGAGTAAGGAATTTGCAAAATTAATGGGGAGTGAATTTGACATGAGTATGATCGGTGAGCTTAACTTTTTCTTATGCTTACAGATCAAACAAAACCCAAATGGAACCATGATCCATCAGCAGAAATATGCAAAAGAGTTGATTAAGAAGTTTAAAATGGATGAATCAAAAGACACACCCATTGCAACAGCTACTAAATTAGACAAGATGAACCTGGTTCATATGTTGATCAGAAGTTGTATAGGGGTATGATTGGCTCACTTTTGTATCTTACTGCTAGCAGACCTGACATAGTTTTCAGTGTAGGGCTTTGTGCTCGTTTTCAGGCAAATCCTAAGGAATCCCACTTGACTACTGTCAAGAGGATACTGAGATATTTGAAAGGCACTACTGATCTTTGTCTTTGGTACCCTAAAGGTAGTAACTTTAATCTAGTAGGATATGCTGATACTGACTATGCAGGTTTCCTTATGGATAGGAAAAGCACCTCAAGTATGGCTCATTTTCTTGGTTCATGTCTGGTATCATGGGCCACTAAAAAGCAGAATTCAGTGGCCTTATCCACTGCTGAGGCTGAGTATGTTGCTGCTGCCTCTTGTTGTGCTCAACTGTTGTGGATCAAGCAGCAGTTGATGGATTTTGGCATTGAAATTAGTTGCATCCCTATCTTTTGTGATAACACTAGTGGTATTAGTACGACCAAGAACCCAGTTCATCATAAGAGGACTAAGCACATAGATGTTAGGCATCACTTCTTAAGGGACAACTATGAGAAAGGATTGATTACTATAGAATTATGTGCTACTGATAAACAAATTGCTGACATCTTTACTAAAGCACTGAGTAGAGAAATCTTTGAAAGGAACATGTTAGAATTAGGGATGATTAAGATCACCTAATGGGACCAGTTCAGAATGCATAATGAAAAAAAATTATTTTTGGCTAAGGAATCTGAAACTTGTGTAAATATCTAGATTAATTTTTACTCAGCTTCATACTATAAATAGTATACTCCTGTGACATGTGTTGATATGACTCACTGATCTCTAACAAAATTTTCTCTATTTTGGTAAATTGAGGCATGATCAAGAGAATTCTAAATGAAGAACCTGGTTCATCAATATTGGTTCATCTGAATGACAAGGTATGTTTTCTATACTCTGCACAATTAGAAATATAAATATTTAAATCATGAGCAGAGTCCTACCTATGTTCAAAACATCAGAAAATCCTATCCGTTTGTTTTTGAACCAGTTCCGTCCCTATTAGAATTCTCACCACAAAAAATGCCTAAAATCTAGGGAAGTTTAACGGTTCGTTCAACCTGCAATTTCAGGTTGATTAGACCTCTAGTTGACTGCTAAAAGCTACCGTTAGTCATTAAATAAGTCTTTCTCTTTAAATACCAATTATTACCTTCTGCCACTCTCATTATTCCAAACCATCAAAAATCCTTCTTCACTCTAAATTGTTTTCTCCTCCAAAAGCCTAACTCACAAACTCTCTCAAGCCACCAGTTACAATGTCGAACCCTCAAGATAATCAGAGACTCCTCCACCACCATCCCCTTTTGGTTCCTCCACGCCTTCTCCACCCAGTACAAACCACCAGCCTAAGAAAAAACATGTTAAAATGCTAGCCCGAAAAATTGTAGCCTCAGGTGTATTGTCAAAGAGATTAAACACACAATTGAAGGCTGCCCAAGCCCAAGATTCTGAGAACTCAGATGATTCGTTCAAATCTGCGAGTGAGGGTGGAAGGACCTGGGTCTTCTGACTCTGAGAAGGCTCAAAACTTCCCTTCTAAGGTAAGTTCTGCTTTGGCTGAAAATTTAGAAAATAGGTTTGTTTTGCTTAGGCCTATCAGGGATGTGGAACAGCCTGAATTGGAAAGGAGAGGGGTTAAAAAGAAAATTGAAAAAGAAAAAGAGAGAGAGGGTGTATGTGGTGATGTGAGGGGAAAAGGGAAAGGAGTGGTTGGTTCTTCACCCACTTCTGAATTGCCAATACCAGCTATCTGTGGGGTTGAACAAGCAAATGTGGAAGAAAGTGGCAAGAAGTCAGGGGGAAGTGGTTCAGGGGAGGCTGCTGAAGGGTTGGTTAATCTAAGTTCACAGGCAGATGAACCTGGTTCATCTATTGAGGAGATCCTAGCAAACCTTCTGAAAAAGGTAGGTGCCAGTTATGATCCAAAGAAAAGAAGAACTCCAATACCAAAATCCCCCAGCACTGCAAAACCTTCCAAGAAACGAAAGGCTTCCTCCCCAACAACTACTGAAATTTCCTTGCCAAAGGGAAGAGCCATACGAAGTAGAGTGAAACGGGTTGAGAGTGAATTCAAAAGGCTTTGGCTGAAAGCAAGAAAAAAAGAATGGATAAAGGAAAAGGTAAGGTTGCAGAGTCCTCTGATGCTGTTGATATGAAGGAGATGGAATAGGTCCATCAGGAGGAACATACAACAATGGAGGTTCAGACCCCTAAGCCCAAAAAGACCAAGGCCTCTTCCAAAAATTCTTTATCTGTGTCTCAGGCTGATGAACCTTCATTGGCCAAGAGGACAAGGTCTGCAGTGAAAACCAAATAAGTTAGAGTTTCTGAAGATGAGGAATGGAGTGGTGAAGGAGAGAGTGAGTCTGATGGTGAAAAAGACAAGCTGGCCAAGTTTGGTAAAAGAAAAATTTTGAAGGGAAGATTGCTGAAAGACTTGGTAGAACCAGGAATGGTTCTTGGTTGATGCCCTAGCTGTTTAGGGATGGAAGGACATGGTCCTTCAGATGGGTGGAAGGCTATCTAGGAATGAAATCATTGAATTCCTATAAAGAATTCCTTTGCTTCATCTTTGATTCGGCATTTGTCTTTATTTTGTGAAAAATTTGATAACTTCAATGATCAAGTGAACTTTGGCTTGGATTCTGAATATAACAACCCTTAGGTTTTTTAGTGATCAGCGTGTGATCCTCGAATTTAGAATAGAATACCTCTTAAGGTTTTTGTTAGTCTTCGAGCTATGCTTAAATCGATTTGGCGTGAGCTCGGGATAATAGGACTCTTGAGTCCGAGCTGAATGAGAGCAAGGTCTCGAACCTTATATGTTTTGGCCCTTAGGCTCTTTTAGGTCGGCCCTTAGGCTCTTTAAGTTGGGCCTATTCGGCCTCTAAAGAGGCTATAATTTTTTCCTCTTTTCAGCTAAAAGACTTAGTGAAAATTTATCTATGCCTTAGCATGTGTTTTTTGTACCCGTTGGGTTTTTTGAAGGTTCGACAAATCGGAACCTTATTAGTAATTTGTTTATGTAAACACAATCGAATACCTCTTGAGGTTTTTCCAAAGGCTGATGTTATCAGAGCCTTTAAATTATTCGAGGGCTGATTTTATCGAAGCCCTTTATCTTTTGCTTTTGCCGAGGGTTGCCTGATCTAACCGATTTTTTCAAAGTGTTTGAAGGCCTTTAATTTATGGCAGAATTCAAACGTCTCTAAGCCGCATTATTTTTGTGGTAGCCTTTTTATATGACCGTAGTCTTTAATATGGTCGTAGCCTTCAGGTATGTCTCTTGGACTTGTTTCCCGATAACCTTTCAAACTTGTTCGAAAGGTTAGTCCCCGAGTATGATGGCCTTGGCCTTTATATCGAGGGGATGACTCTTTGAGGTCTTATGAGTTCAAGTTTTTGATGACTCGGATGTGTTGATTTTCGATGACAGTCCCCGAGTATTCGGGATGTATTTGCGTTCTGGCCCTTGGGCCGTTTCTCGTAGAATTGTAAGTGTAGAGCTCATATAATAGTAGACTTCTTTGAGACACAAAGTGTTTTGGTATAGAAGGAATGCTTCTTTGAATAATTGATACATGCGTACATGTTTTGCCGTCGGGGATCGACTATTCTATATGGACACGGTTCATCTGAACGTTTGGCCCATTACAAAGTTCTCCTATCGAGGCCCTCTTAGGCATGAAGTATTTTCCTCAAAAATATGACCTCCGAGGGTGATGCCCCCCAGTATTCGAGGTTGATTGAAAAGAAGCCTTGGATATTGTTTAGTTCTCCTTAGGTAGCATATAGTTGTTGCCTCGTTAAAAACCTCGCCGGTAAACCCCTTTGGGACAAAATCCGATCTAAGGGAAAAAGAGTGCAACACATGCTTTAAAACCTAAGGCCTTCGTGTGAAAAGGTGCCTTCGATAGCTTCGATCGAACACTTGCAATGAGTTAGCTTCAAATTCAAATAGACAAGAAAGATACATTCATACCTTAGCAATAGTATCGTTTGAGTAATGATACGTTCCAATTGTTCGGCAGTTGTTCACCTTCCATTGTGCTAAGTTTGTAAGATCTTTTACCGACAACTCCGAGGACTCGGTACGGTCCTTCCCAATTCGGGCCCAGTTTCCCTTCATTCGGGTCTCAAGTATTGAGGGTGACTTTCCGTAGAACAAAGTCCCCGATTCCAAAGTATCGAAGGTTGGTCCTTCTATTGTAGTATCTCTCGATTCTTTTCTTCTGCGCGGGCATCCGAACAAGTGCTGCCTCTCGTTTTTTATCTAATAGCTCGACGCTAATATTCATAGCCTCGTGATTTGACTCCTCCGATGCATGTCAAAACCTGGCGCTGGGTTCTCCAACCTCGACAAGAATAAGGGCCTCGGAACCATATACTAAAAAGAACGGGGTAGCCCCTGTGCTAGACTTCAATGTTGTTCGATATGCCCAAAGGACCTCGGGTAGAACTTCTCTCCATTTTCCCTTTGCATCGTCTAACATTTTCTTCAGGTTTTGAATGATAGTTTTGTTTGTTGACTCGGCCTGTCTATTTCCAGTTGGATGGTATGGTGTTGATAAGATCCTCTTTATTTTATGTGCTTCGATAAATTGTTTGCCATTGTCACATACAATCTCGGCAGGTATCCCGAACCGGCATATGATGTGGTCCCAGATGAAGTCAATAACTTCTTTTTCTCTGACCTTCTCGAAGGCCTGTGCTTCCACCCATTTAGAAAAATAATCAGTCATAAACAAAATAAATTTAGCTTTACCTGGGGCTGTTGGTAGAGGGCCGACTATGTCCATTCCCCATTTCATGAAAGGCCACAGGGATAGGACCGAGTGGAGTTGTTCCCCGGGCTGATGGATCATCGGGACAACCGCTGGCACTTATCACATTTTTTACAAACTCCTTAGTATCCTTTTCCATGCTGTCCCAGTAATACCCTGCTCTAATAATTTTGCGAACCAAAGACTCGGCGCCGGAGTGATTCCCATAAGTACCTTCGAAGATTTCTCGTAGAACATAATCAGTGTCCCCCGGCCCTGAACATATCGCCAATGGCCCATCAAATATTCTCCTGTACGGTGTTCCATATTCATCTAATGCGAACCTAGCAGCCTTGGTTCGTAGGGCCCTCGATTCTTTGTGGTCCGATGGGAGTTTTCCATTTTTCAAATAATCGATATACTTATTCCTCCAGTCCCAAGTCAAACTTGTTGAATTTATCTCGGCATAACCCTCTTCAACCACAGACCTCGATAACTGGACGACAGTCCCCGGGACGATATCATCTTCTTCGACCGAGGATCCCATATTATAAATTGCATCGGCCTCACTATTTTGCTCTCGAGGCACATGATCTAGAGTCCACTCCTTGAAGCGATGCAAAGTTACCTGTAGCTTATCCAAGTACCGTTGCATTCTATCCTCTCGAACTTCAAAACTTTTGTTTACTTGGTTTACCACCAACAATGAATCGCACTTGGCTTCAATGACTGTTCGAAGGGTAGCACAAGGGAAGGTCAAGGCTTTCCTCTCATTACTCTTTCCACTGCTCCCAAGCTTTTGTCTAGTTCGAGACCTGCAATCATGGCCTCATACACGGCCTCTTTATTAGTCAACCTAGAAGTTTTGATAGATTGCCTAATGGTGCTACCTGTAGGTGGCTTTAAGACAATGCCAAGCCCGGACCCTTTCACATTCGAGGCACCGTCCGTAAAAAGGGTCCATACCCCCGATGATGTACCTGACCTTAGCAGGAGTTCTTTCTCCACTTCGAGTACGAGGGTCGGCGTAAAATCGGCCACGAAGTCAGCTAGGATTTGTGACTTGATGATCGTTCGGGGTTGATACTCGATATCGTACCCGCTAAGTTCGATGACCCATTTGGCCAACCGGCCTGATAGCTCGGGCTTATGCAAAACATTTCGAAGGGGGTAAGTTGTTAATAAACATATGGGATGACACTGAAAATATGGTTTTAGCTTTCTAGATGCGCTTATCAATGCAGGTGCTAATTTTTCTAAGTGAGGGTATCTAGTTTCAGCATCTCCTAAAGTCCGGCTCACATAATAAACAGGGAATCGCGTACCTTGCTATTCTCGACCTAGTACACCACTTACCGCTATTTCGGATACTTCCAAATATAAGTAAAGCTTTTCATCCACCTTCGGGGTGTGAAGCAAAGGCGGGCTCGATAGATATTGCTTCAATTCTTCTAAGGCTTGCTGACATTCTGGGGTCCACGCGAAATCCTTTTTCTTTTTGAGCACAGAAAAGAACCTATGACTCCGATCTGATGACCTCGAAATGAACCGACCCAAGGCAGCTATTCATCCTGTTAGCCTTTGCATGGCCTTCACACTATCCACGACCGTGATATCCTCGATGGCCTTGATCTTATCGGGGTTAATTTCGATACCCCGATTCGACACCATGAAGCCGAGGAACTTACCTGAGCCAACTCCGAAGGCATATTTCTCCGGGGTAAGCTTCATGTTGTACATTCTCAAAATTTTGAATGTTTCCTGCAAGTGAGTCAAATGGTCCTCTACGCGCAGGGGCTTAACCAACATATCATCAATGTAAACTTCCATTGTTTTACCTATTTGTTCTTCGAACATTTTGTTAACTAAGTGTTGATATGTAGCTCCTGCATTTTTAGCCCGAAGGGCATTACGTTGTAACAATAAGTTCCAAATTTTGTCATAAACGAAGTCTTTTCCCGGTACTCCAGGTTCATTTGAATTTGATTGTACCCGGAGTAAGCATCGATAAAAGTTAGGATCTCGTGGCCGGGGGTGGCATCAATCATACGATCGATGTTGGGCAGTGGGAAAGAATCTTATGGACATGCTTTGTTTAAATCCTTGTAATCTACGCACATCCTAAGTTTATTTCCTTTTTTAGGCACTACAACTACATTGGCTAACCATTCTGGGTATTTCACCTCCCGAATGGACCCTATTTTAAGAAGTTTGGTTATCTCGTCCTTTATGAACGCATGTTTCACCTCGGACTGGGGCATCCTTTTTTACTTTACCGGTTTGAACCTGGGTCGATGCTTAGCCGGTGTGTTGTGATTTTCGGTGGAATCCCTATAATATCTAAATGGGACCAAGCAAAGCAATTCATATTATCAATAAGAAATTGAATGAGTTTTTTCCTGAGTTCGGGAGTTAATCCCGTTCCCAGGTATACCTTTCTCTCGGGCGTGTATTGGATCAGTATGACCTGCTCCAGTTCCTCGATAGTTGATTTGGTTGCATCGGACTCTTCGGGAACGACGAAGGTTCGAGGAGTAAGGAAATCCTCTTATTCATATTCAATTACCTGTTGCTCCGATTCCGTCGAGGCTGGGGCGGTGATTGCTATTTAGCCGCCTGCTTACCTTTGGTGCTCGTCTTCTCCAAGGTCGAAGGCTCTGGTACCGGCGTCACTTCATCGACTACAAACATTTCCTTTGCAGCGTGTTGCTCTCCATAGACCGTTTTCACACCATCCTCCGTTGGGAACTTCATCATCTGATGAAGAGTTGAAGGTACCGCCCTCATGTTGTGTATCCATGGTCTCCTGAGGAGTGCATTATACTTCATGTCGCTTCGATGACATGGAATTTCGTATCTCGTATGGTCCCGGCTACGTTGACTGGCAGGATTATCTCGTATTTTGTTATTTCGCTTGCCATGTTGAAGCCATTTAGGACCCGGGATGCATGTATAATCTGATCATGTAGGCCAATCTGCTCTACGACCCTCGATCTGATTATGTTTGCTGAGCTACTAGAACACGTTTAACTTGAATTTTATTTAAAAGGATAGAAATTACCAGGGCGTCATTGTGCGGCTGAGATATGCCTTCCGCTTCCTCATCATGAAATGATAAGGCGTCCTCGGGCACATAGCTCCGAGTCTGTTTTTCTCTCGTGATCGATACCTTGGTGCGTTTGAACACGGGTCCTTGTGGGACGTCGACACCGCCAACGATCATGTGGATTACATGTTGTGGTTCTTCCTGGTCATTTTTTCTTGAATTTCTCTCCCTGAAGTGGTTTTTAGCTCGATCAGTGAGAAATTCTCGAAGGTGACCCTCGTTGAATAGCCAAGCTACCTCCTCCCTTAGATGCCTGCAGTCTTCGGTTCTATGGCCATGTGTGCCATGATATTTACACATTAAGTTTGGATTCCTTTCAGAAGGACCGGTTTGTATGGACCTGGGCCACCTGGTGTCTTTGATTCTTCCAATAGCTAACACGATCCCTGAGGCGTCTACATTGAAATTATACTCTGACAATCGAGGTGCCTCCGCGGGGTCGGTGTGTTTATCGAACCCGCTTTTACTCATGAGTCCCCGAGAGCTTTGACCTTGATCTTTTCTCGGATCATTCTGAGCATTACGGCCCGAATCATTGTTTCTCCGATCGACATACGGTTGATACCGTTCTTTGTTTGACCTCGATTCCCTGTCTGTATCCCTCGGGGGCTTAGATGCCGACCTGTTAGGATGAACTGAACCCGAGGGGGCTCCCAACTGGTCGTCCTCGACCCTAATCTTTGATTGGTAACAGTTATGTACGTCCGACCACGTCACAGTTGGATACTCCATCAGATTCTGCTTTAATTGTCGAGACACAATCGAACTCCTTTCATTCAAACCCTGCATAAAAGCTTGTACTACCCAGTCATCCGAGACCGGTGGCAATTCCATTCGCTCCATCTGGAACCTAGATACGAACTCCCTCAACATCTCGTCATTCCTTTGTTTTATCTTGAAGACTTTCGATTTTCTCGTTGCCACCTTTATGGCTCTGGCGTGTGCTTTCACTAAGGCGTCTGCTAACATAGAAAACGAATCAATAGAGTTAGGAGGTAAGTTGTGATACCAAATCATACCTCCTTTTGACAATGTTTCTCCAAACTTTTTTAACAAGACTGATTCAATCTCATCGTCATTCAAGTCATTTCCTTTGATCCCGCAAGTGTATGAAGTAATATGCTTGTTAGGGTCGGTTGTCCCGTTATATTTGGGTATATCGGGCATGCGGAACTTCTTAGGAATGGGCATCGGAGCAGCGCTCTAAGGGAATGGTTTTTGTACGAACTTTTTTGCATCTAAACCTTTCAATACCGGAGGTGCCCCCGGTATTTGGTCAACACGGGAGTTTTAATTCTCCACCTTCTTATCATTGTCCTCAATCTTCTTTTCCCCAGACTCGATCCTCTTGGTGAGCACTTCGAGCATTCTCATAATGGTGGGGTCATTCCCCAAGTCATTTCCGTTCGTCCTCTCTGGCGCTGGTTCAGCACGTCGAGTGTTTTCTGGTTCAGCTATACTCGGAATCGTATTCTGACTTTGAAGTTGAGCGTTGGCGATCTGCTGAGCTTGCAGCATCTCGAATATCACTTGGAGGCTGATTCCCCCATCTCCTATACCTAGTGTTCCTTGGACCCCAGATCGGGCTTCCCTGCATACACTCCCTCCGGGGTCTACGCCTAAATCTGCATTTAAAGCAATGTGCGAACTAACGTCAACTGGTTCCACATTTGGCACTTCCCCAGGGTTTATCGGTGGTACATCGACCCCTACATTATTGTTTTCCCCATGAAATCCAAGACCTTCGTTGTCATGAACAGGTGCATTTTGCGAGTTTGACATGTTTAATCCTGAGAATCAGAGACAAGAAAAAGTGTAAAAATAACGTGTGTAATGAGAATCAGTAATGAAATAATCACTATTATCTTTAGCCCCACGGTGGGCGCCAAACTTTTTACCTCGAAAATACGAGTAACAATTAAATTTGGTTTGTGGTTTTAAAGATATGTGATTTAGTTCAACACCAATTAATAATCAAGAAGTATGAAGTACAAATGAAAGAAATAATTGAATCAAACCAATGTTACTTAAGCAGTTTCGACCTCGAGCTTAGTTACCTCGAGATAAACCAAGAACAATAAAGCTAAAGGACAGCTCTGATGGACAATAAGCGAGAAAAGTAAGATGGTATATTCTTTGCCAATGATTAGATGATCTTTATAAATGATTGGGGTCCCTTTTATATAATAAGGGAGCCCTAAATAAGGTACATTTCTATTTACAGTAAGGAATCCTACTGGACAGCTGTCTAACCGCCTAGTACGGAATCGTACAATTCTATTCCTGGATTTGCGCCATGATTTTGGGGACGTGGCAGGAATCTCGCTCATTCTGTTACATACTCATAACAGCATTATTTCGGGGCTGAGCATACTCGGCCTCGGTATCCATCGTACTTCAATCTTCGGGCATTGCACTCTGTCTTCGAGCTCGAATCTGATCCGCCGAGCCCGAACTCGACCTTACCCGAACTCGAGCCTATGGCGACCCCTCGAGCCTGGGAAATCAGGCATACCTGATTTCAACCGTATACAAATATATATATATATATATATATATACTCAACCTCAAATTTTACATTAGTTATGGTAAACTTATATAATTTGGTGTAGAGTGCGGGTCAAGGAATTTACACAAGGAGATTTAAAATGTATTAGAATGGCATACCGATAGTTGTCATAAAGCAAGAGATTTAAAATATTATGACCTAAAGCAAATTTTGAGCCTCTTTAATCATTTTACTAAAAAACATTCTTATGTCAAGAGTTTAATATATGACAAAAGGAATTTGGTTTTGCCTAATTTATGATGTGACCTTTCAACGAAGATGATTTTCTTCAACTTAGCTCTGCCCTGTTGGTATAAATACTGAGTGTGAGTGCGTATTCTTTGTCTAAAATTATGCACTTAACAACTTCTTTGTCATATTCTCTTGAATTGGGGAAGCTAGAGTTCAACAAACAAAGAATGTCTTTTTCAATATAATGAGCCTTAACATGAAAGTGATTAGTGGTCCATAAATTGGGTATATGGGCTTCTTGTTCTTAGTGTTAGATACAGGGGGCATTTGCATCTATACCCGCTTGAGTCACGTTTTAACTTGTGCCCGTTTTGTAAAAAAAATTGCAAGCGTACCCGCTTTTTCGCGTAACTTCAGCAGACGGGGCTGAAGTAGCAAAGGCAGTCACGCAAAACTTCAGCATTCTAGTAGACGGGCCTGAAGTAGCAAGTGTGCTGAACCAAGTGTGCTAAAGTTTTTGTTTGTAATTGCTGAACTTAAGCATAGTAGCTTAAGTTTTGTTCTCTATTTGCTGAAGTTTTTGTTTGTAATTGCTGAACTTAAGCATAGTAGCTGAAGTTTTGTTCTCTATTTGCTAAAGTTTTTGTTTGTAATTGTACTAAATAAGTTGAAGTTTTTTTGTCCTGGATTCATTAGTTTTGTCATTAAGCTTTTTCAAAAACTTCAGCAGAAGATGCTGAAGTTATTTAGTTCATTTATAAAAACTTCAGCACTAAATAAGCTGAAGTTTTTTTGTCCTGGATAAGCTTTTTCAAGAACTTCAGCAGAAGCTGCTGAAGTTATTTAGTTCATTTGTAAAAACTTCAGCACTAAAAGCTGAAGGTTTTTTTGTCCTGGGTTCATTAGTTTTGTCATAAAGCTTTTTCAAAAACTTCAGCAGAAGATGCTGAAGTTATTTAGTTCATTTGTAAAAACTTCAGCACTATATAAGTTGAAGTTTTTGAAAAGGCTTTCTAACATACTAGATAAATAATCAGATTGCCAACAGTATCTAAATCATAAATATTGGAAACAATAAACGTGAAAAGAACAGAATTATCATTTTCTACTAACTTACGTACGTGGAAATATTCACAAATTATTGTCTCGTAACTTACGTAATTATTTATAATTTGTTTTTAAATTATATGATAAACATATTTATGTCAATCATCCCATGAACTGAAGTTTCATAGCAGCACCAACAGCAGCAGAAGAAAGAAGAAGAAGAAGAAGAAGAAGAAGAAGAAGAAGAAGAAGAAGAAAACAAAGGAGGAGGAGGAGGATGAGAAAGGGGGCTGAAGTTGTTTAAAAAGTGGGTACAAGTTAAAACTTTTAAAAAAATGGGTATAGGTTAAATGGGGGTGACCAAATAGAACGCCCCGTGTAATTTTTACTTGATATAGGTCACTAATGTTAGAAGTCCATTTTATATTGGGAAAATTACGCGACACATCAAATATTTATACTGTATTTACCATTCGTAGCTATAGTTTCAGCAAATTTACCATTCGTAGCTATCTTTGAATTTTATAGCAAATCCATGAAATAATAGATTGATTATTTTGAACTTAAACAAAAGAGCATCAAGTTTTTGTAGCTCAGTTGGTTAGAGTGCTTGCTTAGTTAGCGGATATCTTGAGTTTGACTCTGGACAAGAACATTTGGTATTTCTGTAGTTCACCTTAGTTGTATTCTTTGCGCGAACAAATACAGTCGATACATGTTGTATCCTTTGTTACACCCTTTTGTACAATGGATAGTTATATCCTTCATATACACCCATGTATACAGTCGATACAAATTATATCCTTTGTATACTATAATTACTAGGCTCTAAACTACAGTAGTTTATGAAAAATCCTCTTTTATATTTGAGGGCCCAGACTATGGATTTGTAGATGGGCAATACAAAACTGGTCAATCAATTCAAACTAATTTCATTCGTTAGCCGAAAAGTATAGTTTCACTTAAGCATAGTATATTTACGTGGTTAACGAAATATCGGGTATAACAAAATCTTTTTCATGATAAAAGACATAGATATCGGGTATATTAATGTGATTAACGTAGAATACTTCTTGGTGTAGAAATTCATTCATAATATAGATACCTGAACTAAAGTATACTTTTTGGTTATCTTATTCTCATTAAATAAATGTGATTAGACTTCTATCTTAACCTTATATTGGGTTCATTTTATGTTGAGTTTCAAGAAAGATATGTATAGTTAAATTTCTTTGATTTTGGACTCAAATATCTAATATCTCGTAAAAATAGCACGGTTTAGCCAGTTTTTGGACTGGTCATTCAAAAATAGTCAGCGTTTACCAAGTCAATGGAAAATAGCCACTATTTTGCTGCAACAGAAACCGGTCCAGCATAATATGCTGGAGTTCGGTGCACCTGTGTATGAACTTCCAGCATATTATGCTGGAACTCCAACACACGGAAAATTCCAGCATAATATACTGGATTCGAGCACTTGTGTATGAACTTCCAGCATATTATACTGGACCGGTATACTTTGCTGGAGTTCAAGTATACTTATGCTGGAACTCCAGCATAATATACTGGCGTATATTCCGGATTTTGAACAGTATTTTTGCTCAGATTTATCTTTACATGAAAAGTGGCTAAATTTCGATTACTTTTGAAACTGGGCTATTTTTGAACGACCACTTGTAAATCTGACTATTTTTGAATTTCTCCCTAAAATCTCTAGTCCGAAACTGCAAAGTCGTTTAGTAAGCGGGACAGAGCTCAAATGTTAATGTACGTGTTCGGATGAATCTAATAATTTTTTTCAATATATATTTACATTAAGAAATCTATTAATATGTATATAAATTTAATTGTGAAATCAATAATTATACTGATTCAGAATTCGGAAACTTCAAATCTTGATTTCGTCTTTGTAAGTGACGAACAACAGCTCAAAGAAGGGCCGGGGCTAAGGTATATTCGTGTTCTTATGCAGTTATAATGTACAAAGGTAGTGGCAGATGTAGTGTAGTATGCACGGGTGCAACTAAATCCATAATTTTTGACACGGAGTAAAAATTTATATGTAAAAATTCATTAAAATTATAAAAATAATAGATATGAACCCATAACATTAAAATTATAATAATTCAATGCAAAAAACTTTAAAAACGTCCATAAAATTTAATTCTTAGATCCGTCTCTACACAAAGGATAAAGAGAAGACTGGACTTAGAGCCCAATGTAGGTTGTTTGGAATGAGGAAAGATATTTCTTGAAAGATATTTTTTTCAATCTTCAATCAAACATCAGAAAATAGTTATAAGTAATCAGAACACTATCAAATTTACTAACATGCATCAATGATGTTTGGTTGTTCGATGTGGGAGGAAAAGCTTCAATTTTCCTTCTCTCCACTTTTCTTCAAACCAAACAAAGGATAGGAATTAGAAAGATAAATTCCAAAAGGATAGGAATACTTATTAGGAAGATAAATTCCAATTTCTTTGCAAACTCAAAGGGAAAAAAGAACCCCCCCCCCCCCCCCCCCAGTTTTACCCTTAATACTACATGTTACCTTAGATGGGGAGCTTTGAGCAACAATGAAGTTGTTTTTGTGTGATCTATAAGTCACGGGTTCGAGTCTGAAAGCAGCTACCAATGCTTGCATTAGGGTAGCTGGCTGTCTACATCACACTCCTTGGGGTGAGGCCCTTCCCTGGACAGAGGTGGATATAGTGTTCTATCGGCGGGTACAACTGAACCCATAACTGTCGACGCGGAACAAAAATTTGTATTTGAAAATTCATTAATTGTAAAAATAGTAGATATATGAACCCATAACTTTAAAAATATAATGAATTCAATGCTAAAAACCTTAAAAGTTGAATCCACGGAGTTTAAATCCTATATCCGCCTCTGTCCCCGGATCCTACTTGAATGCGGCATACTTTGTGCATCGAGTTGCACGTTTTACTACATGTTACGTACCTTAATAAGTTAGTTGACCTGTAATTTGTACTGAGCCAGCTAAAACTCGATCATTAAACTTTAATGAAAAATTTCCCGAAATTACCAGACTCCGTATAGTACTTCACAACATGCATAATATTTTGCATGAGTGGTCTGTACAATCTTAGCTGTAACCTGTAATTTTCATTTGACAATTTGGTTCATTAACATTTTCAATTGTAGGGAACAAAGTTGGGAGTATTGGCACTGTCAGTCAACATCAACCTGCTAATTATTGGTCCCCATTTATATCCTAAATGACCAGGGGCGGATGTAGTTAAGGACTTGGCAATTCATTCGAGCCGAGTATCTTTGGTTTGAACCCGGTATATATGTTAAAAATCCACTAACAAACAATAATAATAAACTCAGTTGAATATCACAAATGGGATTTGTGGAGGGCGTAGTGTGTACGCAGACCTTACACTTATTTTGAAACGTTAAAAAATCCACTAAATAGTACAAAATAGATGGAATCCAATAAATGAAATGGATTGTAATAAAATCCCGATCTCCATCACATATATGTTCAAATCCTGGATCCGCCTATGTAATGGTAAGCACCATTAATTCTCTCGCGATACATATTTCAGAAGCTTCTTACTCAAGTTGTAGAATTTTTTTCAAGAATATGTTTTTTGATCATGGTTTCTTGAATCAACAAACTTCTATACCTAAATCAATGACGACGAGTAAAACACCCAAGCACCATTCAATCAAAACTTTCTCTCTCTAGAATGAAGTTTCTTCTCAGCCATAGCTGAAAAATGACGAGGAAATCGAAGGCTGGAGGGGGAGGTTCGAACATGCAAGGATTAAATTTGAGCAACGTGAATGTAACAAGAGGAATTCCACAATCAACAGACGCAAAGAGAACTCGTAGCATCAATGTATTGCAAGGGATACGGCCACTAGATTTGAGTCAATCAATTGTGGATAATGAAGTAACTGGAAATCGAACAACAATTAACGGGAATGGAGGTAAAAAGCAGGATGAGGAGCGTAAATCATGGGCAGAAAAGGTGGAGGCTGAAGAGAAACTGATGGAGAAAAAGGAAGCAAGAGAAATGAGCCCTAAGTCATGGAGCAAAGTTGTTGCAAGCCCCATAACTGAAGGACTGGACTTAACACCACAAAGTCAGGATAATTCGAGTGTGAAGATAACTATGGAGGACATAAAGGAGGAGCTCGATTTCTGGAAGTCAACAGTTGTGTGTTTTGCATTGGGATCTAATCCACCACAATCAGTGATGGAAGGTTACTTCCAAAGGATATGGGGATCGCTTGGTATAGACATAATAGCACAGGTTAATAGAGGAGTGTTTATGGTGAGATTCCATAGCTTTGAAAGCAAAATCAAAGTAATTGAAGATGGAGTCCAGATGTTCGACAGAAAGCCAGTGGTGGTTAAACCTTGGAATCCAGACATAGATTTGAAAAAGGAGTCAGTGGATTTGATCCCAATGTGGATTAGATTTATTGGACTGGATATAAAGTACTGGGGACAAACAGCTCTCACAAAACTGGCTGGACTTGTAGGGAAACCATTAAAGGCAGATCGAGCTACAACACAAAAGGAGAGGCTGACATATGCCAGAGTTCTGGTTGAGGTTAAGCCTCATCATAAATATCCAAATATAATAATGTTTGAGGATGAGAAGGGCAGAATAGTGGAGCAGGAGGTTTTCTATGAACGGAAACCTACTCTATGTGGAAAGTGCAAGATCTTTGGGCATGAAATGAATGAATGTAGGAGGTTTATAAAAGAAGAGAAAGAAAAGCAAACAAACAAGCAAGAACTAAAAGAGCCAAATGCAGTACAGAAGCAGACTCAAGTGGAAAAGAAAGCTACAAATGTGCAGAACAAAGGGGAACAGGGACAAATGCAACAAGAGAGTGGGCCAATAAGCAAAGGTAATAATGGGACTGAGGTAGCACCCATTGCAAATGAAGTGGCAACCACATCCAGAAATTGGAAGAATGTAGTAAGAGGGAAAGCAGGGGAAGGAAAACAACAGGAATATATTAGAATTGGGAACTCTTTTGCAACATTAGGGGACCATCAACAGGAGAAAACAGAAGAGGAAAATGGGAAGATGGTGGAGAACAGGACAAAAAAGGGGAAAGGGAGTGAAATGGCCCTAGGAAATGGGCAGGATAGGGGCAACCCCTCATCCAATGGATAGAATAGGCTTCTGGAACATAGGGGATTGAATAGGTCACATAAACAGAATGAAATGAATCTGTTTATGAACAATCAAAAAGTTAGCATGTTTGGTCTTCTGGAAACTAAGATTAAGAGAGCTAAAGCACAACAAGCTGCTCTTAATCTATGTAGGGGGTGGTCTTTTACTACAAATTTAGTAAAACATTCGGCAGGAAGGATTTGGATTGTATGGAAACCAGGAGTATATGATGTCAATATAACAAATGTAACTGAGCAACTTATTCACTGTATGTTCAATCATAGAGGGATAGGGAACAAGTTCAATGTAACAATAGTGTATGGGTTTAACAACCAAAGTATGAGAAGGCAACTGTGGGAGGATATCAAAAGTATACACCAGCAGAACAAAGGACCTTGGGCAATAATGGGAGACTTCAACTGCATTTTGAGTACTGAAGAAAGAATGAGAAGCAGGGTTACTATAGCAGAAATCAAAGATTTTAAAAAATGCATGGAAGAATGCTCTATGCAAGATATGAGATCTTCAGGAGCCTTTTATACTTGGAGCAACAAACAGCCAGATGGAGACAGAGTAATGAGCAGAATAGACAGAGTACTCACCAATTTTGAATGGATGACAAAGCTGTCAGCATCAGAAGTCCATTACTTGCAACCAGGGCTCTTGATCATCCCGGGCATATAAATTGGGAGGGAAGGGGAAGTAGGTAAAAAGGAGTTTCGAAAGTACTTCAAATATAGTGGAGCATGGCATAGGGATTT
>NC_032000.1:11513248-11605032 GCF_001879085.1 Nicotiana attenuata | reverse complement strand
ACCACTTGGTGTAAAGAGAAGAAGAGGAAAACCGAATGGTAGTCGAGGGGTAGTGGGTCGGGATGAATGTGCCAAAACACAGCTTTACTAGCTGGCTTGCCATGCATAGGAAGCTACTGACTAAGGATCGATTGCTAAAGTTGAAGATAAGTCAAGATAGTGAATGTATGATATGTGGAAGCCAAAGGGAAACAGTGGAGCACCTATTCTTTGAGTGCAAACTTTCAGAGGAGTGTTTAAAAAGACTGTCGATATGGATGCAGAAAGGAATAATAAAACACGACCTAAAGGGTATATGGAGAAGAATACCTCGGGGAATACAGGGGAAGAAATGCAGAGAGTTTGCTACATCAGTGATCGCAGCTCTAATATACAAGATATGGTGGGCTAGGAATGAAGTGTTATGGATTCAACGGGTACTTGCGCCAAGAAGCATATGTGCACAAATACAGCAAGAATGTAAGACTAGAATAGTACCCATGTTAAACAAAAAATGTAGTAGAAAGGAGAGAGAATGGATGGATCAATTGTATAGGAAATGTTGAAAATACAGGGAAGGAGAGTATAGGAAGAATATAGGAAATTAGAAAATATAGAAAGATAGAGGAGGATACAGGAGAATGAGGGGAATATTGCAAAGATCTTTGTTTATTTGTGAATAAAATCTTTCTGTTTCACCAAAAAAAAAAAAAAAAAAATCAATGACGATTGTTGAAGTAATTGTGTTGAGATTCAGGACTTCTAAAAGTATATAGATTCAACAAAAGGCGTATGTTCTGTATTTTATACTTTCGTTTTTCTTATGTTACATAGTTTGTTCTTAATTTTGAACTTAGGTTCAGAAAACGCTTTGTAATTTGCAGGTGAATTCTATTTTAAAGAGTTTAATGTGATATTTCTGTTAATAAGCAATAAGGATGATAATTATATTTTTGTTGTTTTACTTAAAAAGATTAGAGTAATTAATTAAACAAGTAATATTGCTAAATTACTAATTACTATTTCGTGTTAATTAGCGTGACATTTACTCTTGATTTGTTCTAACACACTGCATTAGTTTTTAATTTATGCATATAAATACCAAATATATACAAATACCAATCCATCTCCCATTCTAGAAAGAAAATATCATCGCCAGTGAAAAATGATCAGTTGAACATCCTTCGTCTGAATATTTTTGGCTTTGCGACGACATACTCCCCCCCCCCCCCCAACAAACCAAGGTATTGGAGGTCCCCTCATTTCCAGAAAACATAAAAATCATGACTCGTGAAATTGAAAAAGAAAAAAATTAAAAGAAATTGCAGCTTTTTAATCGAGTAAAAGCAGGGCCTTTTTTTGAAATTTAGGGTTTGGCCAAAAGGAGCTGAAAGAGTTAGGCTACAATCATATACACTATCAATCATGTTCGTCCCATGATTTTTGCATGAAATTCATCAACAACAACCAAAAAGAAAAGGTGGGATAGTAGTTAGTACTATAGTCATTTCCTCTGCGTAACATCAGAAATTCTTCTCCCCTTCCCTTCGAGGCGAACCCATAATTTAAATGTTGCGGGTAATTATTGCATTCAATCAAAATCTATTTTGTATATAGGGTTCCACTACTAATATACTAATATGTTTTACAAACATATGCATATATACATGAAATTTTTGCCGAACTTTGCGGATGCCGTTGACCCCTCCCTCTTTACAACATAGGTCTGCATCTGCCTTCAAAATTAATCATTAAATCTCTAAGTTTTTTTTTCTTATTCGGTATATGTATTCACATTGAGTCCCGTCTATTTTGGATGTATGCCGCGTAAGAATAGCTTCCTAATAGAATTTTTTTCATTCTCAAAACTTAAACTCGATGCTTGTGATCAAAGGTAAAGGGATCTTATCTCTTTCACCACCGACCTTATTTGATTTTTGAAACCCTAGTCACCATCATACTTTCGTGTTTTTCTTTTTCTCAGGGACACCCAATTTTCTGTCAGTCCAGCTAATCTTTAAGACCTTATTTAACTTTCCCATATATATATTTCATATTAATTATGTCTCTAATTTAATACTCCTATATAATAAGTTAAAACATTATTTACATAGAACAAATTGTAAGGAAAAACATTGACCAATAGCTGTTATGTAGTCGGTTTGACTATTAAAAGTACAGTATATAATCCCATGTTCATACCCAATTAAATATTACTAGTACGAAAGATTCACTTTTTATAATGAGCTCAATGTTCTATACCTTTTTTTAAGTATGCCTATAGATTGACATAATTCAAACACTCTAGACGTGCAACCTTTAATTGATTAAAGTTTTTACTTTACTAATATTGCTAAGGCATGCACATACACACAGAATTTGGGGTGTTTTTTCAGAGGTGAATCTAAAGCTTGGTGACTTCATATCATGTCTCTGTGCTATTATTATATATATTTTATATTTTAACTTTTTCATTTATGTATACATGATTTGAACGAGAAATAATGAGTTTAGCTGAACGAACAAAATTTATCATAACTTCGCCTCTAAATTACTCTATAGTGGGTGGATAAAATGGTTTTTAGGATGAGAAAAAGGGTATTTCGGTGCACAAAATATCCCGCATTTAAGCATGGTCGAGAGAAGGGTTGCATTCCAAAGGGGTTTACACTATNTATATATATATATATATATATATATATATATACATACATTATAATTTTTTCATTTATGTATACATAATTCGAATGAAAAAAATAATGAGTTCAGTTGAACAACAAATTATAATTTTGTCTCTAAATTACTCTAAAGTGGGTGGATAAAGAGGTTTTTGAGAAGAGAAAACGGGCAGTCTGGTTCACAAAGCATGTCGCGTTTATAAAGAACCCTGGGAAGAACTGGAGTCCAAATTAGAAGTGTGATGCATACAGCGTACCCTAATTTGCAAGTATCTGTAGTTAATTCCACGACTCGAAACCGTGGAAGAGGGTAATCATCAATTGGAACAGTTTTTTATTCATTTTAAAAAGAGTTCTAAAGCTCACATTAAGATATCTCAAATCCCCAACCCCAATCCCATGTTTGTTTTGAATGGATTTGTTCCTTAATATCTCCCTTATATTATTTTTGTTTGCTTCATTGTGTTAGCTTTCCCAAAAGAAGAGCCATGCCAACCTTGAGCCAACCTTTACCCCTTACATAGTTTAATTACCATTTGTAAAATTATTTAGTATTTTTCACTTGTACGACATCATTTTAATTAATAGATGTTACACTTCATCACACGTGTCAGTATGTCATTGGTTGCATAACCAGCTTCGAGGTTTTCTAATTGGAGAAAGATTATTAAGGAATCTTAATCACCTTTAGTTTATTAGTATAATATAGGAATCTGACTTCTTATTTGGACTATTCTTTGATGGGATTTTGTTCTTGGTTGTTGCATATGTACGCGTATAGAAATATTAATTATAGAGAAAACGACACTGTATAGTCGCTTTCAAAATAGTTAAAAAATATATTTTTTTTGTATATATATATACATTATGTATGTTATATACAAAAATTATATGAATTTTATATACTTTTTCGACTTCCATATGTAAATAGTTTCTGGCGCGGGTTAAATGTAAAAAAACCTAATATTATATGAGATCTATTTTTTGTAAAAAATAAGAAGAAAATGAGTTATTTATATTTGTATATATATACTTAATTGGCTCTCCATTTGATAACACCTAGTAAAACCAACCCAATCAATACAAATCATTTCACCTCTTAAAGTGTCTCTTTTATTAATTAATGTTACTCTTGTAGCTTAAACATAGAGTACTAGGAATTTTATAAAGTAAAGTGTGGAAGAGATTCCATTATTCTAATGAGGTTTAGGTCTTTGTGATTTCAAGTCCCAAGGCCAACTAATAATGCCATAAGAGAAAGAAAGAGGAACAGTCCATCAATACTGTAGCATATATTAAAAAAAAATAGAAACTTAAAGTGACCAAAAAAATACTTCACAATTAGTAATAGGTGTACAGTGTACTGATTATGTAAAAGTATTTTATAATATAATTATTTTAAAATAATTAAAAATATATTTTTATAATAAATTTTATTAATTCGTAATTTAAAAAAAATGTTCAACTAATACCTTGTCACTAATTAAACCATATCACACGGTGCAAATCGTCTTATATTATTAGTATATATAACTTAAATTTTAATAGTACTAACAAATGTTGTGGTAGAGTGATAAATATTCCTTCATCATTCACCAAAGATTCAGGTTTGAGCTCCAAATATGGAGTCGTCTTTGTCAGGGAGTATGTACCCCTGAGTGTAGGGCTTCCAGACGCGAATTCGGATTTAATCGAGCCCCAATGTGGGTAGCAGATACCAGATGGAAAACTAAAAAAAAAAGGTCTTTAATATTAATGGGATGAAAGTGATTAAGAATTTTAAACATGAGTCAACTTTGATAATAAGATTTTGAAGATCTAAGCCAGGAGATTATATTAATTATCCTTTCTTGAAGATGTTACCAAACCCCCTGCAAATTAAAAAGCTTAAGAGATTTCAGTCAAAAACAAGATAGAGAATCAAAGTGGTAAAGAGAAAGTCATCTGGCAAGTTTGACCATTTGCTGCTAGAGAAGCTGGCTATCTGCTAACCTCTCCCCTCCCCCCCCCCCCGGCTCTTGCCAGCTATGGAATCAATCAATTGTGTCCTTTTTTTTTTCTTAAAAAAAAAAAAAAAAAAAAAAAAAAAAAAAAAACCTCCAATTTTCAAGTCTCAATTTGACCTCTCTAGAACTCAAAATGCACTTTGCTCAAGCTAATGTAAACATGAAGTGTGAGATGCAAATGGGGAAGTTAAAAAAGAGAAAAATCAATTAACCTAAATCATCGCACTTCTGACCGCTTAAACTAAGCTAGCGTTTGGTCATAGATCCCAAATTTATTTTGAAAAATCTGATTTGGGTGAAGTTTGGTTTGAAGATGAAAATGTGTTTGGACATACGATTTCAAAACATATTTTTCAACTTTATTTTGGGAAAACATGTATATAATTCCCAAGTTTTGGAAATTTGGCCCAAATTCAGCTTATTAGCTGAATTTGAGATTTCAAATATGTGATTTGAGTTTTGGCCAAAATGTGGGTCAAATTTATGGCCAAACATGGGATTTGAAAATAAATTTCAAATTAAATTTGGAAAAATGTATGGCCAAACAGGGGCTAAATATACTCGATTAATATATAACATATGCATAATTTATGTATACCAGTTATAAAAGATGAATTCGGCAAAGATCCCTAAAGAAAATGCATTGAGACCATATGGTCAAAAACTTGTTTTTAAAATAATACGTAGTATCCGAGCTAATTTGCAAATACGACTATTCTATCAAGTACTTGCTATCTTTTACTAGTTCAAATAACGGATCACTACGTATATCAAAATTTAAATAGATGAAAACAAATCACCTACAATTTATTTTTTCTTGATCGAAATTAAATCCTGTCTCTTAATTGAACTAGGAAGAAAAATGTGTTTTTTTACGTGTTTTTCGTTTTTCTTTAACATGGGAGTTTTGCTTTTTCTTTTGACTTTTCTTTTTCACATAACTTTAAACAACTCATGCTAAAATCAAGAACTGGCTTAGTTTACGTTAACTGAAACTTGAATTTTAAAAATGAAACTTTAAGATAAAAGCTAACGTAACGAATGTATTGTACTTTGTCTCAAGGAATAAAAGCAAAGTGCACTTCAACTCATTATTTTAAAGCAGCACAATAGTACTTCTTTTTCTCTTCCTTTTTAGCCTAAAACTAATTGAATGTTTTGTACTTCAATATTACACAAGAGAGGGAGAAATTTGTGTGGTGACCAATTTTTCGCTTAAACTGATTATGGAAGGACCTGGTTTTTCTAAGTGTTCCTTAACCTACTATTGCAGAAATAGTAAATGCGGAAAGTAAAGAACACAAGTATTTTACGTGGAAAACACCTGGCTCAAAAGGTGAAAAAATCACCGCCTACTTTCCAGTAGGATTTTCCCAAACTCAACACTAAAATCACTGAGCCAAAAACTGCATTTACAAAAACTCTTTTGTAAACCTAGGACTAACTCTAATCCCGTTGTAGCACACAGCCTCTAACTGTTGCGACAACTTCAAGTTAACTCTAACTTGAAGACTCTGAGTACCTATTACAATTGCCTCTAGATAAAGCTGAAAGGTACAATATGAAAACACCTACTACAATTGAACTAGAATAAAAGATAGACACTTGGAACTAGTTCTTCTATCTGGTTCATGTAGCTTCAGGTTTGCACACTTGAATGACACACGAACTGCTTGCAAAATTGCCTTGCTATTTTGCTCTCAATTCATGTTTAATTTCTGCTTATGTGCATTACCTGTAAAAGAGAACAACACTGATATTTATAGAGTTAGTAAATAGAGATTGACTAGAATTCTGAGGCTACTCTTCCTTGGTGAAAGTGTTCTAGTTGATTTCAACTTCTAACTCCTTCCCTATCTTGGATAGTGTTCTCTTTGATTAATGAGTCCTTCTCCTTATCATTTATGCAACCTTTTCGATCAGGATCAGAAGATATCACATCCGTCAAGTTAGGTTTATCTCCTTCACGTGCACCCCACATGCTTAAGTCTGTCCACATCTGTGTTTCACTGAGATGGACCTGGTTCATGTCTGAGTTCCTTTGTTAGTCTTCAAAACTAACCTTTACTTGGGCCAACAAATTTCTCTTTTTTGATGATGACAAACTATGTGCTTTTCATACACTTAGGCCCTGCTAGAACTCAGCTCAACATCAATGCAATGTTAGAAATATTTTTCACTTATCATCAAGGACCAGGTTCATTAGGTTATAAACGTCACTATTCAGAATGTAAAGCACATTTTCTTTTCCCCCTTTTGGCATCATCGAAAAGTTGCATAAACAATGTGTGATTCCAGATTTTAATAATTACTCATGGCCACTGGGGCAATTGTGTTTACCGTAAAAATGGTAACAACAATTAAATTTATTAGATGGGACTCTAAAAATACGTGATCTATTCCCAAGCTAGTTTGTTAGAGAAGATGATGCTAGTATTATGAATTTTAACGATGTGGGAGAGATAAACGAGGTAATGAGCGGACCAAAGGGTCTGCTACCCGGGCGTAAGCTTGGTAGATTGGGACTTTGAGGTCGACCTCGGGGCCGAGCTCGGGTTGTCGGGGATACTCGGGAGTAATCTAATAGCTAGAAATATAATCGGACGAAGCTATTTACAACCGAAATTGAGTTTGTACGATGAAGAACACATGTAAAGTGAAGAATGCATATAGAGGCAAAGGATATCGAGGTATCCTTAGTATCAGTGAGAACCAATGAGCTTTTGTAAGAAAAGAGAGAGAGAGAGATATTATTGCACTTTGTAGAATTGTGGGAGCAACATCAGTCCCTTACAAGGTAGGGCGAGTCCCCTTTATATAGGAGAGGAAACTCGGAATACATGTATATTTAATTTACGAAATATGGAGATGTGATGTCTTGACTCGACACCCCAGCATAGGCTAGGGATAGGCTGCTCCTGTCAGACTCAACCGTGTGTCTTGGGGGCTTCCCCCTTTTCTCTTTATCTCGGCCTCGAATCGGACCTCGACAAGCCTCGAAGGAGTGGACTAAGTTGTGACTTTATATCATCAGTATCTTCCCGAGGTGGCTTCATGTTCTCGGGGTCTCGAGGTACCTCCCCGAGATGGCTTGATGGTAGGAAATCGGGCCCTCTGATTTTACCACGTACAGATAGTCTCCGCGTTTCTCAGAACGAAGCGATGGGAAATGGTTATGACCATTGACTCCTCGAGCTCCTTATGGCGATAGTGCATTAGCGATCCGCGTCGTGGCGCAATCTTTCGTGATAGATGGCATATCTCATAGACTCCTGCTCAATATTCTGCCACTTCCGTTCTTCAAGGTAAAAAGTGTTGCCGTCGATTTAGTTTTTCAAGGATGCAATAATTGCATTCGTCGGTCAGTTTGCCAGAGCCCCGACGACCGTGTAGCTGCCCCCTATGAATGGGGTGCTATGGCGTTGTTTTTCCTATCCCAGTATCTTCATCGGCATGCTTTGCCTATTCCTTCTTGTCATGTTCTTCTACCTTTGAACATCATGCTTGGGGCTTATGGCCTCAAGACCGTTAGGGGGAGTTCCCTTAAGTTGTGCCATAGCCCTTTGTCGGGACGTCCCTTTGTTGAGCACAATCGCGTTGTCCCGCTATGGTCGTTGGTATATTGGTGTTTGCTGCTACCGTCGGCCCGAGGTGGCGATGGACGGGGAATCGGTTTCCCTCTTATGTAGACAGTCGTTCGGATTATGCACCGCTGCTCAGAAGGGGGCTCGGATTATACACCGCTGCTCACCTCCGTACCCCGGCTCGATGTGGGATCCTGCCCCGAACCGAGAGTTTGCACAGCTCGATGCTCGAAGAAGTGTATTTGAAGTAGCCGTGCAAGCGGGACCGAGGGTTGTTCGGTGCACTGTCTCTCCGAGACTCCCATTGCCAAAGAGGGTCCTCGAGCTTCGGAGAGCTATTGCGTTTTTTCATCTCTTCCTGCTCCTTCCACCTTCTTTTTCGTCTTCTTCTCTGAAGTGCTACTTTGAGGGACTGGGGCGAGGTTTTTGGAGGCATGCATCCAAGGACATGATGCTTGGAGGTTCTGTCACCGGCGGTATGCCTTCGAGGGTAGAATAGTTTTTAAGCCTTTTCTTCATGTATTCCCCTTTTGCTTCTGTGTGGGGACCCTTTGTAAGCTTTCGTAAGCGTTTGCTATGACCCTTCAGGGGTTGTTTGTATATGAATTTTTATGAATATGAATATATCCTTTTGATCTCTGCTTTCGATTTGCGCCGAGTAACTGCATGTTTTTATACCCTCGAGGTCCCTTGAACGCCCTTTTTTACTTTTCGACTGCTGATACTTGGCCGGGGTGCGAGCATTCTCTCAGCTCCTCTACTGGCCGACACGGCTCCCTTTCGAGGCCATCGTTGTTCCTCGGGCAACCCTGGTTGATTGGTCAGATCTGGGCTACCTAGGCCTTCTAAATCGCATGGAGATAATGCGTTTGAACTTCGGGGCCTTCGAGGATGTCATCCTGGACGAAGGCCAGCTTTGGGTACCGGGGGGTCCCCTTTGATTTCCGATGTGGATGGCTTTCTTTAGATATGTAGGAGATAGATTTTTGCTGAGCGGTTGTCTACACTCAGGTACCGCTTCGAACTTTTGCAGAGCCTTTGCGGTTGGAGCTTTTGCATTTGTTCTTTCCCCTATTTGAGGTTAGGAAGGGAATCACGAAATCTGAGATTACCTCGCATTGAGTGACGGCATAGAAAGTTTCACAAATTCTTGTTTCCCTTTGGTGGGGATTCTCGAGGCGGGACGCTATCTCGAGCTAGGAGATGATACGGATGGTTCCTCGAGTCTTGGGTTCTTGTCAAAGGATACTTTCGGGGTCGGATATCATCCCATTGGACTATATGACATCGTATTCTCCCAGGCGCCGACTCCGGGCCGGCGAAACATTGTCGTTTCTTATCATATAAGTGGGGCGGCTTCGGCTTCTTCTCAGGATTGCACTACTTTGAGGTAGTTGTGCTCCTGCTTTGGCATAGGGCTCCTCATTTTCCTAGGTTCAAGAAGTGTTGGTGCGTGCCTTTGCTTCGCTCTATTTAGTATTACCATAGTATGGCAACCACTCTGGGGGCGGCATGGCCGAGAGCGGAGAGAGCTGTTCCCGGCGCTCGGGAGCTGAGGGATTTCGTTCTGATGACGGTTCCTTTGATAAGAGGGGAGCATTTGGAGATGGTGAGAAAATACTGCGGATGGAGTGAGGGGGTAGCGCTGCAGGTGCTTCCTCCGGGAGAGAATCCACTGGCAGATTTTTGAATGTATACATGTATCCTTTCGCATTTGGCCCCCTCGACAGGGTCGTGCTTGATTTTTTCTTGAAGTATCGGGTCACTTTGGCGCAGATACATCCGTCGTTTTGGCGGGTGGTGCTGATGATAAGGTTCTTTGTGGAGAGGGCCGATCTCGAATTTACGCTCGATCACCTCGTCCGGCTGTATCGGCCCTTTCATCATCAGGGCCTGCTAACCCTGAAGTGTCGTTCATCCCCGTCGTTTGTTGTCGATGACGAAGAGGAGGGGGTCGAGAATGGGCTGGTTGGTTCGTCCGAGCCCGGACGGTCAATATCATCCCCTCGGAGCTTTTGCCGTTCCCCGAAGGGTGGAATTACGTGCATGAGTGGAGCGTCCGGTGCTTTTTTAGGTTGTACCTATAGCGGAAGTTAGTTAAATAATGGTGCTTTTTACCTTGTTGCAGCGATTTCATGGATGCCAGGCGAAGTCTCTGATCTGCCCGGCTGGGTCCGGAGGTTGGTGACGCATTCGTCTTGCGACGAGCGTCGGTGGCGAGTCGTGCTCCGTGTCAGGTAGGGAGCGAAATACCAAGGTATGTGCTTGGGCTACCTTTGCCTCGGCCCTTGTGTATTTGAGATAACATTTTTCCCCTTTTCTACTTGCATTGGATCTGTCGCTTGCAGGTATCGGGCAGTTCTTTGGGATGAGACAGTGTTCTTCCGAAGAGGGGAAGGAGTCGTCGACCTCTCTCCCCGCCCTTCGAGGCGATGGAGCTTCTAGTAGTGCTGACTATGCCAGTATCTCCAAGGAGAAAGTATTGTCTGAGTCTGCTGCCCCCGGGGAACCTGATTCCAGGTCGTCGATGCCTTTGAGTGGATGTGCTATGCCCGAGACCGGCTCTCCCGGGGGCGAAGGGACAGGATCATAGGAGTATGCTCCGACTTCGAGGAAGTCCGCCGGTTTCACTTCGTGGTGAGTTTAGGCGCAATTTCCCTGTATTCTGCGTCCTTCGTTCGTTATTGGGTTTTCCTTGTGCAGGCCTGTGACAGGATGATGTCTGAGCTGGTCCGCCAAGGGGCCAAGTTTCAGAAAGTTCGGGATGAGGGAGAATCTCTTACGCTGCTTAGCGAGGAGAAGGAGGGCGAGTTGCTGTATTGGCAATGCGAAGCGTACAGGAGCTCGAATTATGAGAGTTATTTGATGGAGCAGGTAACTTTTATGCAGCCTAAGCTTCGCTTTCTTCGGCCTTTTTAGGTTAACGCCCTTCTCTGTCGTATCAGCTGCGGAAAAAGACGGAGGCCATAGAGCACCTCAAGGGCGATATTGATCGCGCCGGAAACGCTTGTGGCGAGCTAAGGGCTTAGGTGCAAGCACACGTTTTAGAGGAGGCAAGTGCCTTGGACAAGGTTCCTGCCTTAGAAGTCCAACTGTGCTTGGCTCGAGATAATGCCAAAATCCAAGCAGATGTGATCGAGAAATTGGAATCCGAACTTTCGAAGACCAGGTCCGAGGTAATTGATGCCCGGGCAAGGGCGGTGCTAAGCCAAGCCAACGCTGAACAAGAGATGGCGGTCCGTATGAAGGATGCCACGGATGCTCAGGCCGAGCTGAAGCGAGCCCTCGACCGGGAGAAAAAGATCGAGGAATACGTCCGTTGCAGATCCCGAAGGGAAGCACTCGAGGAGATTGGTGCGAGAGGCTTTATTCTTTCCAATGAATTGGACCGAGCAAGGGCGGAAGAGCATGACGCGTGGTCGTTTCTTGCTGATGGGGCGGGGAGTGAACCCGGCGAGCTGTAGCTCTTCGGAACGGATCATAGATTGTGCCGATTTGTTGCTTTGTTTTTGATATATGTAGAACATGTTTGTTTATGGAGAGTGTGTCTACCCCCTTCTTCCTCTGTGTGCGTGAAATGAGAAGATACTTTGAAGCTTTACTCTTTTCGCATCTCCTTCTGTTATCGTCCTCGACCAGGCCGGTTTGATGTTTGGAGGGATCCTCACAGGTCCGGGATCGACCGGGCCAGCCCTTGGCTCCTAGGAGTGTTTTTTTATGTGAGCGGCCGTTGCGGTCCCTGCGCTTTGTCCGAAAGTTTAGATCCAGTCTCCGAGTCGCTTTGCGAGTCGAGCTGTTACGGGCCTTTAAGCTATTCCCTGTTCGTATGGGCGGGTGACGGTGGTCTTCTTTGCTTCGGGTCGAAATGACCTTATATGCGGGTGACCCGGGGGCTCACTCGGCTGGTGATTGTGGCGTTTGTGTCGTGCCCTTAGGCATGCTGTAGCTTTGTGCTTATTGTGGGTCCAGTCTCCGAGTCGCTTTGCGATTCGAGCTTTAGTTGACCCTTAAGCTGTCAGTTTTGGCTGGCGACAAGGGCTCTTATGCTTTTTGGTCGTAGAGACCTTTTGATATGTGGCCCGTAGGCTTGTTTAGTTAACTATTTTCGATCCGGTCTCCGAATCGAGTTGCGATTCGAGCACACTTTAATCCTCAAGTTGTCAATTTGGCTGGTGACAATGGCTCTTATGCTTTCTGGTCGTAGAGACCTTTTTGATATATGGCCCGTAGGCTTGTTTAGTTAACTATTTTGGATCCGGTCTCCGAATCGAGTTACGATTCGAGCTCACTTTAATCCTCAAAAGCATCAAGAGTTGATTCAACTCATCAAAGAAACTCTTTAATCCCTCCGAATCGAGTTACGATTCGAGCTCACTTTAATCCCTCAAAAGCATCAAGAGTTGACTCAACTCATCAAAGAAACTCTTTCTATCACATTGCTCGTTGTGGAACCCAAACTCATACTCCTCAACTCTCCATAAGCAGACCTCACTTTTAGATTGTAGCACTCAGAACGAGGATTGTAGAAAACACACTCATCTCTCACAAAGGAAGGTCACAAGTCAGGTTCTA
This sequence comes from Nicotiana attenuata, assembly GCF_001879085.1. Taxonomy (NCBI): domain Eukaryota; kingdom Viridiplantae; phylum Streptophyta; class Magnoliopsida; order Solanales; family Solanaceae; genus Nicotiana; species Nicotiana attenuata. Next base: position 11,592,213 of record NC_032000.1, on the reverse strand, counting down.
AGTACCATAAGCTTGCCCCTTATGTGAGTCACCACTAATGTAAGCTCACTCAACCCAAGATCATATAGGGCTTTTGCGGGAATGTAATGAAGGCTTTTGGTTCAAGCTAGGATATATTGGTCTATGAAGGTTTCATCTTTCCTTAAGCACTTCATTTGCTTCATTTTGGCTCACATTTTCTTGACTCTTTGAGTCATTTACTTCTTCCTTAGGGGTTAGAGAGACACACCGTCACTCTTTCTTGTTCATGTCAATCCTTTTTTTTTTCTTTCTAGTCTTTCCAAGCCTTTTATTTTTGCTTTTATTGACTCCCTTCATTTCTTCTACATTATTCGCTTTCTTTTTGACTTTTTTGGCTTTTTCTTTCTTTCTTTTTTTTCTTTTTCCTTCCCTTTTCTTCCTTTTTGTACCTTTTATCACTTTTGCATTCCTCGTCTCTCCCGCCAAACTTATGTTTTTTCCTTGTGCTAAGAAAAGATCGGGTGCCAAGAGAGGATCATTTTAGAATGGATAAAGGCTTGTATCATCGTTTTTGAAAGAATAAGGGCTATGGCTCAACGAGGTTGACTAGGGATATCATCATTGGTGGGCTATGGGTGTTTTCAAGTCTCAAGTAGGATCAAGGAGAGCCTATAATCACTTCTCAAGTTGAGCTACACTTAGGATTTCGCCTAGACAAACATTCAAGGCAAGTTCTAGACTCATTGGCACGGGACTTGGACTTGCAAATCAATACCTCACAACACAAGCTATAGGATTGCTAAAGAGACAGAGTCGGGGGCCCACGACAACCTTAGCTAAGATTTGAGCAACGCAAATGGTTCCGAAAAACCACTTGATGATTGTTTAGTCAACACAAGAGTCTCAAGCTCACAACTATCACCATCCTATACATACCAATTTGTTTCTAACCATAAGGTCAAAGGTAAATGTGTTAGGCCCAAGTGAAGCTTTGCTTGAGGCACTATTACTCACTAGCTACTATTTACACCAAAAATGAAAAGAAAACAGACTCGAACCCTTAAGAAGGTTGTCATGCCATCCATCATCGGGAATAGCCACCGGGTTCACACAAACTCCATCTTTGGAAAGAACCATGGAATTAAGAAAACCAAAGGCTTATTGATAACAAAAATTGTAAAATAAGAGGCTACGAACCGAAAAAAGAGGCTACTAAATGAAATAAGAAGCTATGCTATTAAGAAAAGTTGCAAAAGAAGTTATGAAGTAAAATGCGGAAAGTAAACTAAATATATACAATATGGATTTAGACGAATATACATTAGAGGGATGAATGTATACATGAAAAAGTAACTTTATATACATACCGAAATTAAAAAATAACGAAAAGTGAAACAAATGGTAAAGTTATATACATACCAAAAGTGCAAAATAAGCATAAAGGAGAAAAAATAGTATCATCATTACAAACCAACTACCAAATCATCAAAGTAGGACCAACCCCTTAAATGAGAACTAGCATTGTCCTCAATGCTAAATAACCAAAAATAAGATCAAAAAGAGAGGGTTAGAGAGTAAAGAAAACTCCCTATGGGTCCTCTGTCTGCATGGGGTCCTGTGGCTGGGTGCCTGGATCACTTGGCACGGGGTAGTGTGGCTACATGGGGTCCTGTGGCTGGGTGCCTGCGATACCTCCCTCTGGTTCCTCCAGCTGAATCTCCACATCATCAACCTGGGGCATCACTCTCCTCCTCTTGGACACACCCTGAGTCTCCTGCTCCTGAACCTGCTCTGCCTGAGCTGCTGGCACTGGATCCGCCAATAAAAGCTCCAATGGTAAGTCGCCAGCTGACTTCATTTTCTCCACCTCTCCCCTCAATTGCTTCACCGACTCCTTCGAGGCCCGAGTCTTTTTCAGCTTCTTTGTCTGCTCGCTCAGCTTCTGAATTGATTTTCCTTGAACTGCAAGAGCTTCCATGATAAGCGTTTGGTTGTCCATGAGCTTCTTCTGGTTTGCCAGAAGCTCTTTGAGGGACTCCTCCACTGAAGCTGGCACCTGGAGCTGTGCGGGAACTGACTGGGCTGCCACTGAACTGGATAGCACAGACAGCTTAGAAGTTGCTGCCTGCATCCAGTTGTTGATGCTGGAGAGTGTTTGGTTCAACCTGTGAGCAGTCAATGGCTATGCTGAGGAGGATGGCACTGAGGAAGGCATGGAAGTAGATGGTCCGGAGGCAGGATCCGGTATGGCAGTGGGAGGCTGTGAAGTAGTGACTACCACTACTGGCTCTTCAGACTGGCTAGTAGAAGTGGTAGCTTTGCCCTTGGATCCCTTGGATTTGGGGTTGTCTGGACCCTGAAGGCTGTACCATGAGAAGGGTTTCTTGGGCTTCACCTTGATATCGAAATCTCTTTTCTCTACCTCATGATCCTCCAAGTACATGGTGAGGAAGTTTGGAAAGGGGTAAGATCTATCACCCTCGTTGACCACCCTGGTGATCACCCTAGACATGATATTCCCGACATTGATCGAGAACCCCGCCATGATAGCCGCCACTACAATCGCCCAGGAAACCGACATAGTGTTTTTGTGAGTAGTGGGGTCTAGTCTGCTACACACAAAGGTCTCCCAACCCTTTGCCTCAAAGTTCAGGGTGTTCCTAAAGATAGGAACCCCTGCTATCAACCATGCTGGAGTAGTATTCGGGAGAGCCAGAAGTGATTCCAACCACGGGCGAGCTGCCTCATCCATCGCCACCTTCTCTAAGTACAGTGACTCATCTTCATCATTGAATCCCAGGTAATCATTGATTGTCTTCCTATCAGACTTGACCTTCAGGTTCCACACCTTAGTCACTTTTGTGCCCCTTTTGATGTGAGAGGCATTGGCATAGAATTCCTTGACTAAGTGCTCGTTAGCATCCGACAACTTGCTTGTGAAGTAGTCCCATCCCACTCTTTCAGTGAAGTGCTGCTTCACATTGGGGTTGTGAGGCAGAAGATCCCGCTCCATGAACTGGCGCTCATGTATGAGTGATTTTTGAGGCCACCACTCCCTGAATTTGTGATAGGCCATCTCACTAACAAACCTCCGTTGCTAAACCTCCGGGTTTCTTGTTTTCTCCAAGCCTCCAGTATGGGTATCACCCCCTCTCCCGTCATCCGGTACCTCAGCATCTACATCTATGGAGTCCTGTCCAGGTGACAAATTTGTAGGTGAGGTTGAAGCTGAGGACTCACTACTCTCCGCTGAGCCCTCAGACGACTCAGAAGAAGTAGGAGAGGCTGGGGGTGTAGGCTCATCTCTCAGTCTCAATCTACCCGGGAAATCTGGTACATGTGTGGGTACCGAGTCACCCTTTGAGGCCTCCCGGGAGGGAGCATACTCACTCCCCTCTGAGTGGGAAGCAGCTCTATCTGCAGCTCGAATATTTTTCCTAATTTGTCCGATTGATTTTCGTATTGCTGGGGTCAACTTAATTTGTCCTCGCCCCTACCCTGGGAGGACTCTGCTTTCCCCTTTTGTTTCTCACCGCTACCTCTAGATTTAACCATTGTCTGCAAACATAATCAGTGGAAGAGTGTTAGTACTGGTGCTAGAAGAAGTAGTGAAGAAAAGCAGCAGAACAATGTACAGAAAAAAATTGCAGACCGCTGACAGGGGAAAATGAAGCGCGGCCACGGAGGTGTGGGGATCAGACTACCCACCCTCTGAATCTAAGCACTGCTGAGCGCGGAAAAAGGAGCGCGGCCGCGGAGGTTGCACCGCTGTCCGCGGAAAATCAACCGCGCCGCGGACCCTATTTTTGCTTCTCTGAACCTAACTACTGCTGACCTCGAAAAAACTTCCGCGGAAGTCATAAGTGGCCTGAGTCAACCTAGGGTTTCAAATCGTTCATGCTTTTAGCAATATTATCTACATTGCTAACCCCACTAGGTGTTCATCACTAAATCCTAACTATTTTAAGCCTAATTTAATTAATACTAATAAACCCTAGGTCAAAATTAAGAAGAAGAAGAAGAAGAAGAAGAAGAAGAAGAAGAAGAAAACTATCCATTAAAAGAAGAACAAGTACAAAATAAAGGCTAATGAAGGGGTGAAATTACCAGATGTGAAATGAGTGGTGAAAACTGAACTTTGATTGTGTTTGTGCAGATTAGGTCTAACCTAAAAAAAGATCGAAAAGTGTAAAAAGCTTCCTAAGGTTCTATTTATAGAAAACACCCAGGGGCCCACAGAAATCGTGGCCTACCCTACACCACTATAGAGTGGCAAGAGCGGTCGATGCAGCTTTTACCCGAAAGGTCCGGATCGAATCCACAGAGAGCTAAGAAAGGTTTGGAATTGGGTTCCTATCTAATCTAGCAATGTGCGATGTTCTTAATTGCACTTCCAATCATCCTTTGTTTGTTCACTATTCTATTTTAATACTAATGATGCAAGAAAATAAGCTAAGTGTGATATTTTTGTATGGGGTTTTCTTAATTGGTAAAAAGGCACTAGGGATGTGACTTACTCCTAGGTGAGTATCTGACGGGATCCAAAACTTAGAGCAAATTTGTTATAATTGAGATCATGATATAGCCATTGCACGTAACTACTCACTCTATACCTCTCGGTAGTTTGAGTGACTTTGCCTTAATTGGCTTTCTCAAGCCCAATTGGGTGTTCGAACAGTGCAAGCAAAATTGACTCAAGTCGGGTATTACTATCTCTAGGTTTAACCCTTTAATTGGGGCTATCAATTTCTCGAATGAGATTGAATGCACCCCAATTCCTTGTTGGCCTGAATTTCCTAAACTTGGACTCTCTTTCTCAAGAAGAGCCTATGTCAAAAAGGCACAAATTAGTGTTTGCAACCACCAATTTAATATTTAAAGCATAAATCAGACCAAATATCATTCACCCATAAACATTTAGGCCCTAAAATAGAAGACCCATTAAATACCCACACTAGGGTTGAGCCACAACCCTAGCTAATGGGTCTAGCTACTCATAATCAAAGAGAAAATCAAAGATTGAGATGAAATATAAGCCATAAAAAGTAATTACAAGATTAAATCTAAGATTAATTGCTAAAGATGTTCTAAAATTACTCAAAAAGGTAAAAAGAGGCGGTTCACGTGCTCTCCAAACAACAGATGCCCTAAAAATCTGAAAAAGAAGTATTTATACACAGCTAAATTTCCCGGACAAAAATGCCCCTACGGAGGCTCCGCTGACAGCGGAAAATGGACCGCTGCGGCGCTAAGACTACCGCGGCCGCACAAAATCAACCGCGGACCGCGGTCTTCAAATTTTAGCTCCACTTTTGGCTCTCTGAATCTGGCTACCGCTGAGGGCGGTAAATCGACTGCTGCCGCGCTAAAGCTACCGCTGCCGCGCTAAATCACCAAGGGCAGTGGTGACTTTTTAAGCCCAAAACTCACTCTCTGTACTTTGACACCGCTGAGAGCGAAATCATGACCGCCTCAGCGGTGAACTCTCCGCGTCCGCGTTAGTTTCTTCGCTTTCAACGGTCATTTGACTCAGCTTTGACTTGTGCTGGTTTCACTCCTTTTTTAGCTGGTTTTGACTTTCTTGTCTCTTTTTGACCAAACAATGCAAACAAGCACAATAAGTTAGCTTTCGGGAATACTTGTACACACTTTTAATACAAAACTTAAGCAAAAAGGAGCATAAATTAGACTAGGATCCCTAGTTATCAACTTTCTTCTACACACATAGTTCTTTTGTTGTATACTTTATAAGCTTTGCTATGTGAAGAATATCCCAAGAATACTCCCTCATCACTTCTGGGATCAAACTTACCTAGGGAGTCCTTTCCATTGTTGTGCACGAAGCACTTGCATCCGAATTCCTTAAGATGGGATATATTTGTTTTCTCCCTTTAAGTAACTCATAGGGAGTCTTCTCTACAAGAGGTCTAGTCATGCACCTATTAATGATGTAACATGCAGTGTTTACAGCTTCTACCCAGAAGCTATGGGGCAGTTTACTGGAAAGAAGCATAGTTCTAGCCATATCTTCAAGTGTCCTATTCTTTCTTTCAACTACTCCATTTTGTTGTGGAGTCCTAGAAGCAGAAAAATTATGATCTATGCCATGCACATCACAAAATTCAGCAAACTTAGCATTTTCAAATTCAGTTCCATGAACAGACCTAATTGATGCAAGTTGATTACCTAGTTGTTTCTGAGTTTTTCTAACAAAAGAAGTAAACATGTCAAATGCTTCATCTTTAGATGTTAAAAACAATGTCCAAGTAAACCTAGAGTAATCATCAACAAGCACCATCACATATCTTTTACCACCTCTGCTTAGTGTTCTCATTGGACCACAGAGATCCATATGGACCAGTTCCATCGATCTGGTCGTGCTTACCAATTTCTTGAATTTAAAAGAGGATCTTACCTGCTTCCCCCTTGCACACGCATCACAAACTTTGTCTTCCTTAAACTTGATGTTAGGCAGCCCTATCACCAGGTCTTTGGAGACTAATTTGTTGAGGTGACTTAGACTTACATGTCCAAGTCTTTTGTGCCAAAGGAGGGGATCATTGTCCAACAAACTTAAGCAAGTGAGTTCATTTTTTAAAAGAGTGGACATATCTACAATGTATATATTGTTTACTCTTTTCCCTACAAAACAATCTTGTCAGTGGTAAGATTTATCACAAAATATTTGGTAGAGGTGAATGCTACCAAGTTACCTCTGTCACACAGTTGTGATATACTGATTAGGCTGTATTTCAAGCCATCAATCAAATAAACATTCTCAATGGAGTGTGATTTTGTCTTACCTACCTTTCCAACCCCAATGATCTCACCTTTCTTACCATTTCCGAAGGAGACATTACCCCCTTTGAGGTTCTCAAGTGAAAGGAACTGGTTCTTGCTTCCAGTCATATGCTTTGAGCAGCCACTATCCATGTACCATACTTGATGCTCCCTTTCACTTGAACCTGCAAAAGGAAATCAGGGGTTAGTCTTAGGAACCCAAACTAGTTTGGGTCCCTTTTGATAGGCAAAATGGTGAATTAAATTCTTTTTAGCCCATCCTGGCAGCCTATTCTTCCCCTGAACAAATGTTTGTTCTTTTGACTAGCCTTTTCTTTTGCAGTACATTCACTTTTGTAGTGACCAGTCTTACCACAGTGTGTGCAGATTTTGTTCTCAGGAAGTGTGATGTGCTTGCTTTTGGGATCCCACTTAGGTGCAGGGGTCCCATAGGCAAGTCCTCTCTTATTGCTACTATGATGTTCTTGTAGCCATAAAAGTATATCAGAGGACCTATTCCATTTACATGTTCTGTGTAGCTCTTGCTTGACCTTGCTTAGATCTTCCTTTAGGACTCTTATCTGTTCATCTCTTTTGTACAACTCATCCTTCATTTTTCCTAGATTTTCTTCTAAAGTGAGATGTGTGTGATCAATTTTCTTTTTACCTGTTCCTAATTTTAGTATTAAATTTTCAGATCTAAGCTCTAACACAGTGGTGTCAAGTTCAAGAACCCGATTCTTTAACTTAGCATTTTTACTATCACTTTCACTAGCCCTAAGTTCCAGATTCTTGCACTTAGCTCTCAAAATCACACACTCCTTAGACAGTTGTTCCTTTTCATTGTTTATGACCTCAGATTCATCAATAAAATCCAGAAGTAACTCAGATAGATTTTCTTTGGACAAAAACTTAATCTTGTCTTTAAGATGAATTATACTTACCTCAGATTCCTCATCAGATTCTCCAATGGCCATAAGTGCTTGTTCATCTCCATCTTCATCCTCTGAATCTTCATCTAAACTTTCTCCCTAGGCAGCAACCATCGCCTTTGTTTATCCTTTGTTCTTCTTGGGACGAACCTGTTCCTTCTTCCTGTTTCTTCGTTCGGCTCTTTCCCTTTTCCATTCAATTTCCCATCGAGAGCAGTTCTTGATGTGATGATCAGTCTTACTACACTTGTAGCATCCCTCGTTGGTCTGTTTTTCAGGAACCCTTGGTTTGTTGTAGCTTGCACCTCTTGAAGAACCCTTTCCTCTTATTAGATACTTCTTGAAATCCTTTGTGATCATAGCCATTTCATCCTCTTCAAGATCAGCACCTTCAGTGATTCTGAGAGCCAGGCTCTTTTCCTTCTTGGGTGCATCCATCTTCATGGTTTGCCTTCTAAGTTCATAGGCAGTGAGATTTCCAATTAGCTCGTCCACTTAGGTGCATGTCTTGATCTGAATTGCAGTGATTTTGCTTTCCCAAGTGACTGGCAAAACCCTTGTCAAAATCTTCTCAACTTTGTCTTCTTCAAGAATAACCCTTCCAAGAGACTTAAGTTCATTTGTTAGTGTGGTGAAGCTTGTATACATCTCTTGAATGGTTTCTCCTTCCTTCATGGTGAAATTCTCATATTGAGAACACAACAGTGTTCCTCTTGATCTCTTCACTTGAGGAGTTCCTTCGTGAGCCACTTGCAGAGTGTCCCAGATTTCCTTAGCAGTGGTACAACTTTGAATTCTATTGTACTCGTTTGGACCAAGTCCACACACAAGCCATTTCTTGGCCTTAGCATTTTTTTTCCCACTTCCTCAAGTCCTCAGCATTGCAGTCAGCTCTTGTCTTTGGCACGTCCACTCCTTCAGCATTCTTTTTCATGGTAGCCAGGGGACCATCAGTGACAATATCCCATAGCTCATAGTCTTCTCCGATGATGTGATCTCTCATCCTGTTTTTCCACCAGGAGTAGTACTGGCCATCAAGAGTGGAGGCCTAGCAGTGGATTGCCCTTCCCAGTTTTCAAGTGGTGCACTCATCTTGATCTGTTCCTAACGTGTTATCCTCTTCAAGGATAACCCGCTATGATACCAATTGATGTTTTGTATACCAAACAAGAGGAGGGTGATTTGTGTGGTGACCAATTTTTTGCTTAAACTGATTATGGAAGAACCTGGTTCTTCTAAATGTTCCTTAACCAACTATTGCAGAAATAGTAAATGCGAAAAGTAAAGAACACAAATATTTTACGTGGAAAACACCTGGCTCAAAAGGTAAAAAAAATGACGACCTACTTTCCAGTAGGATTTTTCCAAACTCTCCACTAAAATCACTGAGCCAAAAACTGCATTTACAAAAACTCTTTTGTAAACCTAGGACGAACTCTAATCCCGTTGTAGCACACAGCTCCTAACTGTTGCGACAACTTCAAGTTAACTCTAACTTGAAGACTCTGAGTACCTATTACAATTGCCTCTAGATAAAGCTGAAAGGTACAATATGAAAACACCTACTACAATTGAACTAGAATAAAAGACAGACACTTGGAACTGGTTCTTCTATTTGGTTCATGTAGCTTCAGGTTTACACACTTCAATCACACACGAACTGCTTGCAAAATTGCCTTGCTATTTTGCTCTCAATTCACGTTTAACTTCTGCTTATGTGCATTACTTGTAAAAGAGAACAACAATGATATTTATAGAGTTAGTAAATAGAGATTGACTAGAATTCTGATGCTACTCTTCCTTAGTGAAAAAGTTCTAGTTGATTTCAACTTCTAACTTCTTCCCTATCTTGGATAGTTTTCTCTTTGATTAAGTAATCCTTCTCCTTATCATTTATGCAACCTTTTCGATCAGGATCAGAAGATATCACATCCGTCAAGTTAGGTTTATCTCCTTCACGTGCATCCCACATGCTTAAGTCTATCTACATTTGTGTTCCACTGAGATGGACCTGGTTCATGTCTGAGTTCCTTTGTCAGTCTTCAAAACTAACCTTTACTTGGGCCAACACATTCATTAGTATACAATAATATACTAATAATATCGGGATCATTTTTTTAGGGGTGGGTCGTTTAATGGTACGTATTTGGTAGTATGATTTATGAGAATACTTCCCACAATTAATATATGGGATTTAACTGGAGAAACACTCCACTTTTCCTAATACAAGACTATAAAAGTTGGTGAGAAAGGCAAAAAATTCCAATCTACGTAAGGATTCCAACAATACAAGATCTGGACTTGGACAGAATACTAGATTTCAAGTAATGTATAATGTATATCAGTAGTAGTCATGCTGCCACTATATTTATTTATTTTTGTTTGTTAACAAGGAACTCATAGCTGCTACCCTTTGAAGTGAACCTCGCTCATGTGTAATAGTCCGTAAATTACACAAGAGGATAAGCTGTACTAGGCCCGTGCGATGAGCTCGACCAAAAAGGTACACAAGTAGATTTTGAATCCTAGATCTCCCATTTAGGTAGTCCCCTATATATATTATTAGTCAAGAAAAAAATGCAAAATCAGCAATAGTAAGTAGATAGAGACCCTATATATATTATTAGTCAAGATAAAATGCAAAATCAGCAATAGTAAGTAGATAGAGAAACTAACCCTATATATAATTTTAATTTAATGTTTTTATCATAATAATGTCTAGTGTCTTTGATTTTGTTGCACTTTACATTTACGTTAGCCTGAAGCATGGATAAGCTGGGGAGGTTATCAATGTTAAATGATCGTAAAAAACTACTAGTGTAGGTACAACTCTAGAAGAAGCACAAGTGGCCATAAAGTGTGTGTGAAAACAAGCTATATCGTAGGTGTCTTGACCAAATTAAATAAACCTAATTAAGATTATATTATAAGCTCTTCCTCCTAGGTGTAGAGAAAGGGCAGGACAATTATCATAGAGATAAAACTAATCACTTGGCAAGAGTTGGCAATGTTAGTTGCTGGCTTATTAAGTCTCCATTAGGGTTTTCTTTAACTATTCCGTATTTAAAGTTTACGGATTTGACTAATTCAAATTTGTATTAAATAGATCTTTATGTGGGTAAACATTTCTTACCTAAAAATTCTTTATTTTTAGAGTTTGAACTCGAAATCTCTAATTAAATATGAAAAGATTATAATTATCCCATCACACGCCTTCCAATATTGGTGATACTGATGATTTTGTCTCTTCTTGTTTTATTTCTGTCTCCTGAGACGAGGACGTATCGGAAACAGCTTTTCTGCTCCATCGGGATAGGATAAGGTCTGCGTACACACTACCCTCCCCAAAAACCACAGTGAGAGATTTTACTGGGTCGTCGTCGTCGTCGTTGTTGATCTCATTTCATATATTTGCAAATGAACTTTCGAACTTTAAAATCATCACAATAATATTTGAAGTGTAAATACTGTTGTAGAGTCAAATGTAGGTTATATGCAACATGTACCCTCCTTTTCCCATTGTCAGAATCTGAACTCATCATTCTCTGCTGATCACACTTTGCTCAATGTTTTATCTTTTTTAATAATTTACGATTCCACAACGTACAATTAGGATTCGTTTTCATGTTCTAGTTGATAACTTATAAGCCAACATTTGACATGTTATTTGTAGTATGAATCTTTAAATCTATGATCCCACGTCTAAAAATACAATTGTTAGAAGAGATCATCACTAGAAATATTATTACTGCAAAAAATAGCGGTTAGTTTTGGAGCAAGAGAGTGTGTACTTTTTTTTTTTTTGGTAATGAAGATATTTATTACGCCCTGTTTAAGAGTTATTACAATTTGGGATTCTTCTAGGACACAAAGTTCCTAGCTTGTCCAGTTCAAAAGTAGAAACAACAAACGGGGGCGGCGAGAAGTACAACATAGGATTTCCAAAAAAGTTCGAGTTGCTTCCATGTTTTGTCATAGCATCAGCCACTCCATTCGCTTCTCTGAAGACGTGAGTGACCTGAGGCTCTCCTGCTCTAGTAAGCATCCATCTGCAATCAGTAATCAAATTTTGATACGGACCATTATCGTTAGTAAGCATGTTAACTAAGATACTGCAATCTGTTTCAACCACTAATCGCCTAATGTTTTGTTGTATTGCTATTTTTAGACCCAATATAAGGGCGAGGGCTTCCATGTATATGTTAGTAGCGTGGGGATGGACATGTTAAAACCTATAATCCAGTTGCTATCCCAGTCTCTGATAACCCCTCCAATGCCGCCCCTCCTAGGGTTGCCTAAGCTAGATCCATCTATGTTTAATTTAAAAGTTCCCCGATCAGGTGGTTTTCATTTTATGTAGACAGTCGTCCTGGGGTTGGGACTCTGGAAAGATTCTGTTAACAACTTAAATTCCGTTGCACTCTTAATGATGTTTTTTTTTTAGAACAGGGATCTTATTCAAATAATAATAGTAGTGTTCATACAGTCATAATCACCCGATAGGGTATTTACTACTTGGCTATTACAAACCATGTCACGTAGGACATTTTTGTTTTCAAAATGAGCAAGTCTATAGCAAACATCCTTGCTTAGTTTCTTGGTAACATAAGTTATGCCTTCCACATCAGATTGTAGTACTTCATTAACAAAAAGGGGTGGGTAATATAGAATGGTAAGATCCCTGCATTTGACATTACTGAGTGCTTCTCTAGCCATCCTGTGCGCCAGTTTGTTGCCCTCCCTGAAGGTGTGGCTGATTGTTTGAACTTTCAGCTGCATTATTAGCGACCTGCACTCGAAAATGATATCATTAAGAAAAGGCATCTCATTTTTCAAAGAGTTTATAGCATCTGTCGAATCCATTTCGACTTCTATGTTTGATAGACCCTGCATTCTGGCTACATGAAGGCCTTGTTTCAAAGCCAGCAGCTCAGCGTGAACCGGTAAAAAACATGGAACGACTTCCTGGAATCCGACTAACCAGTGTCCATTATTATTTCTAATGACACCACCTATGCCACATAGAGAGTTTTTTAGAATAAAGGAGTCATCCGTATTAAGCTTCAAAGAATTCCCACGTGGCTTGTTCCAGACAACATTAATATCAATAGATTTATGAAAAACTTTTTCATTGTTGGTTAATAGCTTATGCTGCACTGCTTGACTTATAGCATGACTGAGGCTAGGTTTATTGGATAAATCGTTAAAGAGATTATTATTTCTAATAATCCGGATATACCATATAATAAAGGGGAAGAGTTCTGTCCAGTTAATAAGGTCATTTGTTAGAGAGGGGTTATGGTCCCTTACCCTAGTTAACCAGTGCTGGCTAGAGTCAGCAGTGTTGGTGTTTAAACCTAGTTGGAGCCATAAGTTACTGACCGCAAGGCACTCTAAGTAGATATGGTTTATTGATTCCCTCTGGGATTTACCGAATGAACATATTGGATCAATGTTAATGCCTATGTGATTCAGGTGACTCCTAGTGGGCAGCTTATCATGCAGGCATTTCCATAGTAAGAATTTCTGTTTATTTGGACATTTGATATTTCGAATCCACATAAAATCTCCATTGCTGCTCCGAGTGTTCTCAATAACCAAGTAGCAAGACCTAGTAGTAAAAGCCCATTTGTATTTAGAGACCAAATAGGCACATCATAGTTTTTGGTGGATGGAGTAGTGGCCCTTATTCTGTTAATCAAGTTCTCATCTAGAGCTACAGAAAGCTTAGAGAGGTTCCATTTGTTATTTACCCAAATATCCTTAATGGTGAGCATATTCTCCGTTTGTGTCAAGGGTCCAAAGATGCAGTGACGGAGGGAGGGTGTGTTATTAATCCACCTACTATTCCAAACACTAAAATTAGAGCAATAATGAGGAGCCCAAGTAATCCCCTTACTATAAATGTCCCATCCTTTTAAAATACTGGACCAAATGAAGGAAGAGCTTGTAGTAACTTTCTTGTGACCATAAAGAGTAATAATCAAATTTGCCCAAGGTGACCTCGTATTGTTTAGAAGTCTCCAAGCGAGGTTAGTAAGACAAACTAAATTTTTACTTTTTGCCTTTCTAATGCCTAGCCCTCCATCTTTCTTGGGTCTTGTAATAGCATCCCAATTGATGAGGTGTAATTTCTTATCTTTAACACTTGATCCCCAAATAAACTTCCTCTGAATCTTATCAATCGTGCTAAAAGTTTTACTAGGTAACAAAGTATAATGCATAACATGGCTAGGCATAGAGTTCAAGCAGGAGTTTGCTAACACAGTTCGGCCTGCCATGTTCAAGTAATTTGCTTTCCAGGTTCCTAGTCTAGCCACCATATTATTAATCACAAATTGAAAATCCTTAGCTCTAGGCTTTGCATTTGTTATAGGAAAACCTAGGTATTTCCCAAAGACGAAACTTGAACGAATATTAAAAGTATTCTCCAGTTTGGTAACTATGTGAGAAGGACACTTTTTTGAAATAATGATTTTGGACTTAGAATTATTAATAGATTGACCAGATAACTTACAAAAAAGGTCTAAACAAAGTTTAATAGAACCAATGGATTTTTCATCAATTTTGGCCAATAAGGTGAGATCATCAGTATAGAAAAGGTGGGACAATTGTAGATTCCTACTGCCAATTTTAATTGGACTCCAAACTCCTATGTCTACCTTATGGTTTATAAGGCAAGAGAGCATTTCCATACAAAGGATGAAAATATAAGGAGACATTGGATCTCCCTGTCTTATGCCCCTACTAGGTTCAAAGTACGGAGTTCTATTCCCATTCACTAAGATGGGAACTTTTGAAGTAGTAATGCAGTTCATAATAGAGGAGATTTATTTTTGTTAAAGATAAAATTATTTCTGTGAATCCAGATATGCCAAAGGGTAAAGAGAAGGATATCTGCCTTAGATAAGAATCTATTAAAGGAAGATTTATTATGGCAAAGGGGTTTCAGCCAGTTATGCATAGTGAGCTCATTGCGGGGCTGATCCGGGTATTTGTAAGAGCTTCCCAATTGATCCCAAATAGGTTTTGAGTGTCGGCAATTAAAGAACATATGTTCCATGTCTTCTTCTTCGTTTTGGCAAATATTGCAAATGCTAGAGTTAATGATTTTCTATTATGCAATATTTTGGAGGTGGGTATTCTGTTATGGACAACTGTCCATAAGAAGGACTTGATTTTGCTTAAGGTATCCAATAAGTAAAATTAGTAACATTTAAACACTACAATAAAAGTATTACTCCCTCATGAAAAAGAATAATGTTGTTTCTTCATTAATCTGTTTAATAAAAGAATGACACACATTTACTTGCAAACAATTTAACTAGAACTTTTACTTCAAATTTAATAATAAATTTTCTAGCCACATAAAAAATATAATATATTTAATTATAATCAATTTAAAAATCTTATCGACACATAAAAGGTTGAGACATATTCAAGATCTTAAATTTAAATTTTTTTACTTTTTGAAACCTTTATGTCCAACAAACTAAGCCATGTAAATTGAAATTCGAGATAGTCTAAATTATAGTACTACTAAATATCTATAGTTTATATAACTACTAGTATAAAGTAGTGACACTAGTAAATAAGAAAATTTTATTTTGTGTCTCATATAACTTACACTAGTTATATGAAATATTTTTTTTGTCTCATATGTTTGTGATCCCGGATTTTTATGGACTCATAAGTATAAGATTGGGTTCATAAATTTATAAAATAAAAAGGAGTCTCGCACAACTAATATCAATTGTGTGAGACACAATAAAACATATCTAGTAAATATCGTAGACCTAAAGTGAGGTACACATCACTAGGCAAGTAAATAAAGCTAGGGTAGGCTATAAAGTACAAGATAGCTAAAAGAAACAAACAAATAAACAAGTACTCCAAAAAAGATACTAGAAAAAACAAACAAAAGGAGAAGTTCCACTGTTTTATTTTCTTTTTATTTTTGTAATATATTTTCTATTCAATATTCGGTTACCATAGGATTAATCTGGATTAAATTTCACTTTCCTACCAAAATAATGTTAAAATAGCACGGTCTAGCCAGTTTTCGGACTGGTCATTTAAAAATGGCCAGCATTTGCCAAGTCATTGAAAAATAGCTACTATTTTGCTGCAACAGAGATCGGTCCAGCATAATATACTGGAGTTCGGTGCACCTGTGTATGAACTTCCAGCATATTATGCTGGACCGATATACTTTGTTGGCTCCAGTATACTATACTAGAGTTCCAGTATACTTTACTGGAATATTTTCCGGATTTTGAATAATGTTTTCTTTCAGATTTAGCTTTACATAAAAAATGGCTAAATTTCGATGATTTTTGAAATTGTGGCTATTTTTGAATGACCACTTGTAAATCTGGTTATTTTTTAATTTCTCCCAACAATAATTTTATTTCCGTAACTTAGAATTCGAAGCTCTAGTTAAGTGTTGACGGATACTAATCACTCTCTCAAAATATTCTATGATCACTCTTCATTTCTTTTACTTCGTTACGGTTAGAGTGAGGTCTTGGAAAAACAGTAAAGTTATTTTCGCGAGATTTATAGATCACAAGTTTGAGTTGTGAAACAATAACAATAATAATAATAACAAAAAATCCAATATAATTTCACATAAGATTTGGGAAGATTAGTGTGTACGCAGACCTTACCCCTACTCTGTAGAGATAGAGAGATTGTTTCCAAATTCTAATAGACCCTCGGCTTAGTGAGTTCGAGCTGTGAAAGTAACCATTAAATGCTTGCATTAGGATAGACTGTATACATCACATCCCTATGGATGTAGCCCTTCCCCGGGCCCTGCATGAAAGGAGCAATGATGGTCACATGTTTGAGCCGTGGAAGCAACCACTAATAATTGCATTAAGATAGACAATTTATATTATATTTTTTGATATGTGGTTCTTCCTCGGATCCTACGTAAATGTAAAAATATTTTATGCATCGAGCTGCCTTTTTTTACTACATACTCTAAGAGTCTGTTTGGAAAACCACCAGGTAATTGGAATTCATGTAATTACTAGGGTAGTAATTACACAGCCTAGTAATTACACAGTTGTATAATTACGGCGACCTGTTTGTTTGTCATAGTGTAGTTACAAGTTTACTGTTTGGTTGCACAAGTATAATTACACGGTTAGATTAAGTTTTAAATGAAGTAATTATCAAAATTTAAAAGTTAATATAATAAATATGTGCCTATAAATTTTTATAAATATAAATGATATTATATTTGGTATTTAAGATTTATATTTTTTCGTGAATATAGATTAATTAGTAATCATATATATATATATATATATATATATATATATATATATTATAAATAATAATATCTAGTTTAGATACTTACAAAACCTAAAAACATACGTTTTGTAAAATCATCATAGAATTCATGTTTGATAAAATAAATTAATATTTATAAATATAATTTCATAACATTATTCAAATGTTTGACAAAACTAGTTTATCAATTCTAACTAAAAAAAAATGAACAACATCCAATGTGAGTCAATACTACAATAACAAGTAAATTGGAATCATGAATATAACACAATTTCAAAATCCCAAAAAAAAAAAAAAATAGTTTAACATATGTCAAATTCCAACATAATAATAGTAAATTCCACTACAACTTAAGATTAGGAAACATAATAAGTTTATAATCACATTCAACTACGAAATTTCACTTTAATTGCATCACTCAGTATATACCAAGTTTGCTAATGACTCATTATTTCTAATATTAGGAGGTGTAATTTCAAAAAATAGAATAATAAAATAAAATGTAAGCAATTACATGAAATAACAAGAAGTAAAAGTAGAGAAATAAATTATAAATAATGTACAAAATAAAATATATTTTAAAATTTCAAAAGAAATAAAAAAGTATAGAAATAAAAAGTTATAAAGAAAATAAATTAAATTAAAACAAAAAGGAAATAAAACTAAAATGCAACCTTGTAATTACACAATGTAATTACCACAAATTCTCACTCCCTCCTTGAGAATTGAATAGTGTAATTACACCCTCCATTTACAACCAATTTTATTCTGATCAAATAATTATTTGATCAAACAAATATACCAAATTGTGTTATTACACCCAAATCCAATTTCTAGACGGCTTTCCAAACAGCCTCCTAATGTTTTCTTAGAATACTTATTTGATTACCAGTAGCAGAGGCGGTGGTTAATCATTCAAAGAGCTCTTATTTTAATGCAGGCATGGGTATAAATGCAGGAGGGGACCTTGGTTACTAATCTTTCTTTTTCGGTTCCCTCAAATACCCAAATTTCTTCTTAATTTCTTTTCCTCTTCTCTTTGGACCCTTTTGACTGTATACTTTTTCAATTTATATCTTTATTGCCTGTTTTTTTTTATTTTCCATATAGAAACTAACTGTAAATAACTCTTTCAAGCAAAACAGTAGCCAAAAAGTTAAAAAGATTTGATTTTTATCCCTTCCCTTCAGTAAAAAAAAGCTGTTCAAGTTCAAGAATTGTGTACTAGAGTAACAAAAGTAGTACAATCTGAACTAAGGTATCTTTTTCCTCTTCACCTACTTTTACTCTGGCTAGGTTTTTTACTTTAAATGAGTTATATTTATGATGTTCCAAGTTAATGACTTTGTTCAATTTACTGCTTCTGAAACACTTTTTTGAGCTCTTTGTTGAACCGGGGTTGTGTTTTCTTGGACATTTGGGTTGGGTGGGGTGGGGTGTTGCTTGGGGTTTTGTGAATTGCTTTGGAACTAGCTGTTTCCTTTTCTGTATGAACTTTTGGTACTTGGGGTTTTTCTAATTCTCACAAAAATTTTATTTTGTTTCTTTTTTAGCTTAGTCTTGGTTCAAAAATTAGGATATAAAGGAAAGTCTTGATCTTTGTTGAACATAGTCAAATAAGGGACAATGAGAACTTCTTTAGGTATCCAGCATGTTGAGTTTCAATGTTTTAGGTTGTTTTCTTGATACTCAAAAGTGCTGTTGTGTGGTAAAAGAGGAGTTTTTCTTAGGTTTGGGTAAATTTTGCTACACTTTCAAATTATGGATATAGCTAGCAAGAATGATAGTGAACCAGAAAAGAGGAATAATGAAGAAGTTATGAACTATCAGTCATCAAATGTTTCCTCAGAATGGCAATTAAGTGGGAGCAATTTGACTATTGTATCTATGGGGATGATTCAAAGTAACCATCCAATGGTTGATTCATTTTGCCCTACTTCTTGGGATCAGCCTACCAATTCGCCGAGCTTAGGCTTTTGTGATGCTAATGTTCAAATAAATCCTAGCGCTTCAAATCCATTGGTAACACTCGGTCCTAATTGGACTCCAAATACAATGTTGAAAGGGGGGATGTTTTTACCTCCTGCTCCTATGATGCTCCCTCAAAGCTTAGCTCAGTTTCCGGCTGATTCGGGTTTTATTGAAAGAGCTGCAAGGTTTTCTTGCTTTAGTGGGGGGAACTTTGGTGACATGATGAACCCTTTTAGCTTGCCCGAGTCGATGAATCCTTACTACAGGGGACCCCCACCAATGCAGGGTCCTCAAGAGGTTTTAGCAAGTAATGGGTTGAAATCACCTTCTGCTCAGAAGCAGCATTTGAATAATGTGGCTGAAAGTTCCAAGGATGTTTCTTTAACTGTTGACCATAGGGACACTGAAAGAAGCCCCCTCAAAAATGAGAAGAAGAGTGAAAATTTTGATGAAGTAGCTGGAGTCTCTGGTAATGAGTCTGGTGAGGCTGAATGTAGCGGCCGTCAAGAAGAGATCGATGGTGCGGGCGAGGAGTCTTATGGAAAGAACATTGGCTCAAAGAAAAGGAAAAGAGGTGGTAAGGTAGGACATTGTTAGTATATTTTGTTTGATTGTCCACAAGATAGTTCCTTGTTGAAAGTTCTTTGTCTTTTTCGCAGGATACTGAACCACAGCAGCCACTAGCTGAATCTGATAAGGATCAAATTGAAATTCAGAAAGGGGAACAAAACTTGAATTCAGTTGCCGGCAAGTCCGGTGGAAAGAATGGTAAACAGGGGTCTCAAGCTTCAGATCCAACAAAAGAAGATTACATACATGTTCGAGCTCGAAGAGGCCAGGCAACAAATAGCCATAGTCTTGCAGAAAGAGTAAGACTTCATATTAGAAGCTTATAAGTTATGGAATCTCATAGTTTATCTGTTTTGGATCGACTTAAGTGATTTTTATTACAGATAAGGCGGGAGAAAATTAGTGAACGGATGAAATTTCTTCAGGATCTTGTACCTGGTTGCAACAAGGTTGGTATTATTGGAATCAACTAGCAATTATGTGTATCATATGTTAGAACTTTTAGTAGGCATTTTCTGTTTTAAGTTACTAGAGAACCGGTGGTGACTTTGCAGGTCACGGGCAAAGCTGTTATGCTGGATGAAATTATTAACTATGTACAGTCACTGCAAAGGCAGGTTGAGGTATGCAATTAATAACTTATTTTTTCTTCACATTTTCCCAATCTTACTTCACATTAATAACAATGCCTGCTTTCCTTCAGAACCCCCAATTTCAATATAATTATTGATGATTTGATTGCTTCACATAGTGCTGTCTTGACTATGCTGGTGGCTGCATAATATGTTGTCTTATTGAATTCTTAAGACATGCATTCGAGTTACAAATATGTGAACTCTAGCTTTTGATTGGTCCAAAATGTTTTTGTTAATCTGTGTTATAGTCTATGTTGCTCGATCTTCCTAAATTGCCGCCGTACTCGTATCATATCTTATCGTTTAATCTGTGCTGAAGGATGACTAGACTCCCTTTTATTTCAGTTCCTCTCAATGAAGCTTGCAACGGTAAACCCACAGCTTGATTTTAATATCGATGGGCTCCTGGCCAAAAATGTAAGTAGTTCACTCTTCTGAGAATGATATGTAGCTGAACATTGTGGATAAATTTCCTCCTAATTGCTTGAAATAAACATATTCCTTTTTGTTGCAGATCCTCCAGTCTAGAGAAGGTCCTTCATCCTCGCTCGCTTTTCCACCTGATATGACCATGCCATATCCTCCCTTACATTCACCGCAGCCTGGTTATGGAATTCCTAGTGATGCATTTCGTAGAGCTATCACTCCCCATTTAGCCGCTACTAGTAGTGGGCCTAGTGACTACAAGGATCCTTCATCTCAGGTAACATTTGTGATTCTTGTATGTGCGCTTTAGGTTGTAGTGGTCATATTCTTGTGGAATATAAGCATGTAAATTGTAACACTGGCTTATGCATGATTCTTTGGACTATTGTAGCATAAGCAATCTTGGTCGATGGTCTGACTAACCATTTGCATTATTGTATAATCCAGGGACCGAGTGTATGGGATAATGAGCTACATAATATTGTCCAAATGGGATTAAATTCAAGTATACCTCTATCTAGTGAAGATTTAAGTGGTAATTTAATGCTCCTGCATGATTTCTCTTCTCTGAATTAGCTCAACTTCTCTTATAATCCCAAATATCTTTGTTTGTAGGTTCTTTGCCAGCAAGCCAGATGAAAGCAGAACCTTGAACCCGTTATAGATACCAAATCCTTAAATTTTACCCGTTGTTGGGGGATTGAGGTGCACTGATTATGTTTTTTGTGCTGGGGAAGAAAAACATCCGTGAAGCTATTGCATCGAGAGCTTTTCCTGTTTCACATTGCGCGACACCCACGCTAAGTAGTTCTCAGTGAAAGCCTGTACAGTAAGTCCAAGATGAGTTTTTATTAATGGTGCATTCACCTCCTTTTTATATAAGTGACACAATCGGCTGCCACGGAAGTGAAAATTTATTCCACGAGATTGACGTTCTTCCATCAACAACAAATGAAGAATCAAAAATTAATGTTTTGCTTCTTGAATCTTTTGTTTTGGGGCTAGAGGGGGAGGGATGGTTATATTCTTGTTCATTCCATGTGAAACAACCTGAAATTGTATGGCCTGGGAAAAGTAAATGAAGTTACACCACCTCTTTTCTTCCAAAGCATTCTTTACATAAAAAACTTTGTCTAGTTACTTCATATTAATGAACAGTCTATCGGAAACAGCCTCTCTGCCCTTCCAGGATAGGGGTAAGTTTTGCGTACACACTACCCTTTCCAGACCTCATTTGTGGGAATTCACTGGATTTTTTGTTGTTGTTGTTGCATATAATGAACACTGGACCAGTGGTCCTTTTTTATCTGCTATAAATACTGAAAACATGGTAGAAAAGGTGTCTGAAACTTTCATACATGCATTATCATTTCAATCAGGGAAATAGGGGACCATGAAATTCATAAACAATTGAAATAAAATCTAAGTTGATAAGATTCTATGTGTCAGATGTTTGATCATCTTACAAATTCCAGAATTTAAATGAAAAAAAAAACATCTTGGTAGGACAAGAGGAAGAGAGTAAGTTTCCATATGTTTGATCATATCTCCAAAATTATCTAATGGAAATAGTTTATTTGCTGGAGTGAACCAAAGGGGTGTTAATATATCCAGTGCGAAGCTAGGATTTTCATTAACGGGAGTCAAAATATGACAAAATACTCACCAAAAAATTAAGGGGTGTCAATATTATATATAGTATGTATACATATTTTAAAAATAACTAACCTAGCTATACAGTGTAAGTTTCCGACGAAGGGATGTCGGTTGACTTCCCTTGAGTGTATGCGGCTTTCACCGAATATATCAATGCACTTACCGGGTAATAAAGCAATGAAAATCATGAGAGAATAAGGCTTAATTTCCTACATAGACAATATGTGGCACAAAAATAATCAGATACCATTGTTATTAGTATGTGGCACAAAAATATATCTCAGATAACCATATGAATAACAGAATCAGCAATGAGATACACAACCTAGTGTTAAAGTTGGTAGCATTGCTGTGTCCCCAGATTCATCAATTTTTTATGATTTCCAATGTGAAAAAATAATTTTCAAGTCTCTATCTACTTGCCAAATGGCGGTGCCATCAAATTATTTTATTGTTCGGCTTGGTGTTGTTAAAGTGACTGTTCTTTATTGACTAAGACTAAACAATAATGACTTGAAATATAATTAAAATTACATTTCTTCATTGGGCATGGTAAAACAAGAGTTGTGCTACTCCATGAGTGTTCATGAAGCTTCACATGAAAAAACAACTACATACACGGAATTATGGATGCGCAATGTACTTGCTCCTGTATCGAGTTTAAGTTCTATGTACTTAGGGTGTAAAATATATTTACACAATAAATTACTATTAGGTAATTATTGGTCAATTTCTTAATAAGTATTCATTAGTAATCTGATAAAAATAGTAACATACTATCATATATTGAATTTATCGATAATAAAAAAGAAATTACACGGTTGGTCTTAAATTCATCTTATGTCCCTGGTTAGATATTGTTCATTCTGAGCATCATAAGGCAGATTGTATCCTTGAGGTGGTGAGCTTTTCTTCTTGGCAGTAGTGATGTGGGTATCACTTACGTCTGGAGTGGCCAAATTTGTGTAAAGTAATTTGAGCCTTTTGCTTATATTTGGTTTAATATCTTTATCATCATATAAGTTCAGAATACTTTTTGAATCCCATCTCTCGATATTGTTGTTGCAGGAGCATATTCGAGGTATGAAAAGTGGTGAAAGTTTTCTCCAACATATCATGATAAGTAATATTATCACCACATAATGTCAATTGGGAAATTGAGTTTACTAATGCAAAAGCAGCTACAGTAAATCAAAAATTTACTAAAACAATATAGTGACGCATGCATCTTCGTGCATTTACCTCAATAGAGACTTAGGAACAAACTTAGACATGCTTTGAATTACAATTCATATGAATAAATAACGTAGACATACAAACTTTACTCCTTCCTATCCTCCTCCTCACTGTAAACACACACAAAATGACCAACATTACTCCAATTCCCAACACTAATCCACCTGACTTACACTCCATGAATATTGATGAACCAATCATCACCCAGAAAAACCCTTCTTTCCTCCACCTTTACTCAACAATAATGATACCTCAATTCCAACCATCACTGATACCCAATACCATATTGACATGTCGGAAGAAACAATAGCAGCCAACAATTCAGATAACTTCATTCCACTTTTCACAGAAGACAAGGCAAGCTTTATTACCCTTGGAAATATTCCATTATAATTAAAGTCTTTGGCAAAAAAGTAGGTCACTTAACCCTCAAGCAAAAACTGCAACAATTATGGAAACCAACAGAGGCTTTGGCCCTCATTGATTTAGGTAATGACTTCTTCTTAATCAAGTACAAAAAAAAAAAGAAAATATGACAAAAGCTCTACATGAGGGACCATGGTTTGTGTTAGGACACTTCTTATCAGTTAGAAGATGGGAACCTAAGTTTCTAGCATCCTCATCCAAACTTACTTACACAGTAATTTGGTCTAGGCTCCTAGAATTACCCACTGAGTTCTATGATACTATGCTCGAATATGTATTGAAGTTCCCTTTATAGAACCATTAAAATCACATGTATTTATAGGGAATCATCGTCAGCAAATCCTTTATGAGGGACTAAATATGCTATGTGTCCGTTGTGGTAGAATTGGCCATCCTACGACATATTGCCCTAGCAAACTCACACAAACAGTTCTACCAACATCAACCACCACCACTTCTTCTTCTGACGAACAAGAAACAACTGATCTACAACATCTACATTCCGAATGGAAGACAGTTAATTTTCCTAAAAAGCAACCCAAATCTACTCTTCGCCAACATGCAGCAAATCACAGCCCTAAAGATTCAACGTCACCGGCCGGGCAACGACCAACTGACTATGGCAAAGGTACGCTTTCCTCAACTCCTACTACTAGTAAATTAACAAATGTTTTCCCTAACAACACTCCTAACAATAATTTATTAAACACAAAAAATAGTTTTGCTTCATTAACTCCTTCACACGACCTAGTAGGTCTAACACCTAACATTAAATTAGCGGACACATCATCTAACCCAATAGGTGAAATAGTGGCCCAGCTACAACACATGGACACAAATAGCGGGTCGTCCCAATTAACTAGAGAACAACCTGATCTACCTATAGAAAAAAATATTGATAATTACCCTGCTTCACCCCATTCTAGACCAAATAGTAACCCTACTGCCACTCATCCGATCTCTAACACTGACATGTCCGCCCCACCATCCAAAAAACCCAATCAAAATATACCTACCATGCACTCCCCAAATCTTATTTCCATCCCACACATCATTGCACACAACCATCATGACCCCTTCCATTGCCTTCCTCAGCCCAATTCACCACAAAGAGAAACCAATCACCTTTCCATGCACAACACTTCACTGCATCCTAGCCCAAGTGAGAAGCCCAACCCACACGAAACCTCTCCTCCAACACCATCACAACCGCCTCAACCAACCAATCCAACACCCATTGCTAATACTTCACAATCATTACCAATCCCACTTCCTTCACACATTCCAACACTCACACACAATATAACCATGCACAGACACTCCAACCCACCCTTTCCACTGAGAACACAACATCAGAGACCCTCCTTAATGCCGTTCCGGCCACTCAACATCCACTTCCTCAACCCAGAAGCCATGCAACACAACACCCCCCTCCAACCACTTACCCAGTGCTATACACATCACAAGCTCTAAATCCGTTCGGACCTCCCCAATCATGGTTGGAGATGGGATTACAAAATCATGCATTGACTTTCTCCATGATCGTCAACAACCAGGAGATCATAGTCCGTCTCCAAAACCATCAAGACTTAGCCCAGATAGTCACAGAGGGCATGACAGTGGCGATGACTTTTTACGACCAGTACAACTAGACGATCATGCCCATGCAAACGACCAGCTCATGGTGGAACCCCTTCCCTCAGTACAACCAACACTATAATCCCTACACAGACCTACCATTTTACTCACAAGCCCAATCTCAAATCCCTTGGATCCAAGAGTATATCCACATACCCCAAGCAATTCCATGTCTTCAATGAGCCCTTTCGAACACTAACACCCTCCAGTTCAATGAGTCCACAACCACCAACTCCAGGAGAACAAGAAATACTAACTCCTCAGGAAATAGCAACAGTCATGGAAGAAATGAGGAAAACACAAACGGAACCAGTATGGCTAGGAGTATGTCATATCTCCGTCCTCAAGGAAAAATACGCAAAAAAAAAATAGTGCTACTTGTCCACCCGAAATGACCAAGTGCCTCATCAAGCTGAAGGCAAATTTGCACTGGTGATCATACCAACTCTCAAGGGGACGTCCCAACAGGCAACCTAGGAGAATCAAGCCCAGGTGGATCAGACCCCAGCACCACCACAGCCACCTCAAAGAACTAGGTCCATGAATTTTGTCATATGGAATTGCAAGGGTGCCCAGTCACCAGATTTTCAAAGGAACTTCCGTTCCATGTTAAACTGCTATCAACCACCCTTAGTAGTACTTCTAGAAACACACATAAGGGATCACTATACTCTTAGGGAGGATTTTGATTTTTCAAATCTCTCTCAAGCACCAGTTGAGGGCCAGGGAGGAGGCATAGTGGTGCTATGGAATGATAATGTAGTGAATGTCACTGAACTTGTTGTCACAAATCAGGATATCCACTGTATGATCCAGGTATGTCCACACGGTACTCCCCTTTTATTTTCGCTATATATGCAAGCAATGTTCTATCATCTAAAAAAATATTATGGCAAAATCTCATGCATATAGCTAACACGTATAAAGGACTCTGGCTAGTGGTGGCGATTTCAATGACATTTTATATAACAATGAAAATTTGGAGGGTGTACGCTAAACAACACTAGGGCAGACTTAATGCTTAATTATTTTAACTACTGTAACCTAATAGACCTAGGATTTACGGGTAGCAAATACACTTGGACGAATAAACCAAGACGGGGTGCTATGTTAGAAAGACCAGATCGTATAGTTGCAAATTATGAATGGATAAATATTTTTCCGGAGGCTCATGTTCACCATTTACCTAGAACTCATTCAGATCATTGCCCGGTATTGTTAACCCTCAATAACAACCATTATAAAAAGAGTAATATTTTTAGATTTGAAACAATATGGATTTCACACCACGATTTCCCTAAATTAGTTGATCAAATATGGCGGCATAACCCTCCTCTACTTCGGGCTATAAAATTTTTTACATCACTAGTTAAAACCTGGAACTACCATTTGTTTGGTAATTTTTTTTCAAAAAAGAATCATCTTCAAGCCAGGCTAGCGGGTATCCAGAAATCAACAAACTACCCCACTAGCATTTTTCTACAAAATCTAGAAAAAGGATCTAATAGGCCGGTATAATCATATTCTAACACTTAAAGAGGAGTTTTGGAAATTAAAATCTCGTGTTAATTGGCTTAACCAAGGGGACGCCAATACGCGATTTTTTCATTTGTCTACTATAAAAAGAAGGCGCCGTAATAGAATAATCGCCTTAAAAGATTCTATGGGTAATTGGATTTCTAACATTGAGCCACTCTAGCATCTAGTTAATAACTACTACCAAGATTTATATACAAACTCTCACAAAATTTCGAACAAATCATATCCTACCACTAATTACAATTCTATCTCTCAAACTGAAGCAAATAAGCTTTCACAACCACTGAGTGATCAAGAGATTTTTCAAGCTGTACAATCTTTCCAACCTCTAAAATCACCGGGACCAGATGGATTACATCCATTATTTTACCAAAAATTTTGGTCTCAAATCCAGCACTCCTTAATTTTTTCTGTAAAATCATTTTCCAACAAGGGCATATACCCCTAGAACTAAACACAACTTACGTTTGTTTAATTCCTAAGGTCAAGAGTCCCTCCATTATGAACCACTTTAGACCAATTAGTTTATGCAACACACTATACAAAATAATCACCAAAATTATTATTAATCGTATTAAACCGTTCCTAGACAAATTAATCAACCCTACTCAATCTGCATTCGAAAAGAACAGAAGGGCAACGGATAATGCAATAATTGTTCAAGAATTACTTAATTATTGTAGGACTTCTAAATCAAAGTGCCCCAGCATGCATGCTTCTAAAAATAGACCTCGAAAAAGCTTTTGACAGAATGGAATGGAGCTTCATAAGACGTTCCTTAACTTTCTGTAACTTCCTTCCACAGTTAATAACTCTCATTATGTCATGTGAGTCCACAACCTATACTTCTATACTTTTCAATGGATCCACCATAAAATTCTTCAAACCATCACGTGGAATTAGGAAAGGTGATCCACTCTCACCATACCTCTTTATTATGTGCATGGAAATATTGTCTAGACAAATAAACAACGTAGTTGACTACAACCAATGGAAACCTATTCCATTGAATGCTAAAGGACCTCAAATTTCTCATCTACTCTTTGCAGACGACATTATTTTTGCATCCAAAATAACAATCACTAGTTTCCATAAAATTATAGACTTACTAAACCATTTTACTGACCACTCGGGACAAAAAATTAATTTTGAAAAATCAAAAATTTTCTTCTCTAAATATTGCTCCATAAATGACAAGAATTTCCTCTTATCATCTTTCAACATGGTGGAAGGGACATCATTTGGTAAATATCTAGGTTTTCCTATTTTCAACTCCAAAACCACAAATAGGGACTATCAATTCCTCCTAAATAATATCAAAAATAGGTTAGCGGGCTGGAAAATAAACCATCTTACAATGGCAGGTCGTACTACTTTAATCAAAGCAACCCTAAATACCATCCCCAATCATTTAATGCAGATTATGTCACTACCCACTAATATTATCAATAGATTAGAAAGCTATCAGAAAAAACTTTTATGGGGCTCTACCTCCACAAAAAAGAAGATCCACCTCTTAAATTGGGAAACAATAACTACTCCTAAGGAACAAGGTGGACTGGGTATTCAAACACTTCGTAAAAAAAATGATGCCTTATTAGCCAGTACGGCATGGAGGATGTTTCATCAACCCCACACCCCTTGGGCATCCTTCTTAATCTCTAAATATATTACTCCCAATAAAGCTCCTACTAAACGCACCTCCATCTTATGAAAATATATGATGCATGGATGACAAATTTGTCAAATGGGATTAAAATGGAATGTCACGCGGGGTACCCATATCAACTTTTGGACTGATAATTGGGTTGCACCAAATATGAATATTAGGAGTCTTATATATGGACCTTTTAAATAATAATGAACATCGACTCTTAGTAGCAATAACTTAACAGCTGCCCTAACACTACTCTATCCTTTGAACTACCTCTATAGATAACCCACCTAATTAATAACACATATCTCAGTGCTTATGAGGCAAACCCTGATCATATAATATGGGGACTAACATCCACGGGTAACTTCTCTGTCAGCTCTTACTATAAAGCTCTCACAAATTCCTCTCATAATGACAACACCCATGGTTGGATTTGGCAATTAAAAATGCTTCCCAAAATTAAGCACCTCCTCTGGCTTATTAGTCACAATAGATTGCCTACCAAAAAATACCTGCATAAATTAGGAATCATCTCCTCAAATAAGTGTATCATTTGCCACATGGAAGAAGAGACTATTACACACATCCTACTACGTTGTGTGCATGCAAAATATTGTTGGCAAAATCTTAAACTACTATACCTTATTTGATCGGTTAACACCCTAGCTAATCCTAACCATATCTGGCTTCGCAAACTTGTTAACCAAAAGGGCACGTTTCACCCACATGCCATTCCTCTAAGACAGTTGATTCCTTTTGTCTTATGGCATTTGTGGAATACTGGAAACAAAATTTATTTTGGAAATGTAGTGATACAACCTTCAATAAATTCAATTATTCAATTAACTACAGAACATCTTTTTTTTTTAACTAATACATACACCCATAAAAGTATTAAATGCCTCTGTACGTCAAATGGAATCCACCTACCAAGGGGCTCATCACTTTAAATACAGATGGGGCATTCCAAGGGAACAAATCACGAGCAGGCTTTGGGGATTTATTTAGAAATCACTCGGGTGATTGGGTAATGGGATATGCGGGTCTCTACCAAGCCTCCAATGTCATAGATATAGAACTTATGGCCTTACTGTGAGGTTTGTGAATAGCAGTACATCACAATCTAACACCGTTGGAAATTCAGATGGATGCCCTACAGGTAATGTCCACGTTGACCACCCATACCATACAATACTCATCTTTGTTAACTGCTTGCAGGTTCCTGATCCAACAACTGAGTAATCCAAAGGCCAGCCGCACATATAGGGAGCAAAATATGGTAGCGGATAGACTAGCACTTTTTGGAATGAAATTACTGGACAGTAACATCACCTTTTTGGCAGACCCTCCTCCGTTCATCATCAACCTTCTCATGCAAGATAAAAAGGATCATGCAACACCTAGAATGAGTAGTACACAAAATACTGCCATGTATGAACCCCTAACCACTTTTTGTAATCTGTGGGACATCCATCTACGAATAATGCCACCAACAGAAATCCTAACGATAGTAATAGTAGTACTACTAGTTATAGTGTAGCAATGCACAATAGTGTACTTACTGTTATTTCCAGTACTCCT
Organism: Nicotiana attenuata; assembly: GCF_001879085.1. Taxonomy (NCBI): domain Eukaryota; kingdom Viridiplantae; phylum Streptophyta; class Magnoliopsida; order Solanales; family Solanaceae; genus Nicotiana; species Nicotiana attenuata. The sequence goes on along the minus strand of NC_032000.1, from coordinate 11,561,902 downwards.
TGTATTGTAATGCTGCCCAAGAGCAGCCGCTCCCTGTAACATCTTTTTTTTGACTATAATATAAGCTAGTCATTCAAACAAAAACAAAAAAAAAAGGAGAGTAAGGAACATCTAAAATTTTGGACACAGGTCATAGTACCCTGCAGGCCCCTCTTGGGTCCTTGGCCATTAAGATCAATCATGCAACAATTAAAAGAAAGAGAAATATACATTTTTTGCCGTTTTCAAAAATAAGTCGGTAAAATATTTTTATATATATGTGTATCATATATACATATATGCTTTTTGATTAGTAAATGCAATTAGTCTGGTGATCGGTTAATTTTATATTTTGCCCTAAAGCAAACATCTTCTCCAATTCAACAGTTAAAATTACACTGGATTTTTCTCTAGTTAAGTACCTTAGCTTTGCTTTTACTTTTTTCCATGAAATATATATTACAGCAAAAAAATTAAAAGTCAGAATGATTTTTTGAACAAAACAGAACAATCAAATTACAAAACAAATATCTAAAAAAATATCGAGGATATTAAAAAGACAGAACCAGTCGATAGATTCATGAATCCTATCCCCTTTAGGTTATTTTAACCGTAAACAATAACTTGGTATAGTGAGTAAAGCCCAGCTACTTTATTGGAACAAAAAATAATTTTTGTAACTTCTATGTTATATAGTTTGTAAAGAAAAAAGGAAAAAGATTTTGTGATTTCTTACCCATCGGCCATTGCTCTCCTTTTGTTCTTAGAATAGCACGTGATCGATCCAGGGAACTGTGCACAGTTAGTCACTAATAAGACATGTATTTACTTTTAAGCCATTGTTTAAAATGTCTTTAGTCTTTAGCCACTGCTTTAATAAACTTTACCCGCCCGGACCAAAATATCCTTCTGCTCATAAAGTTCAGGACCAAGTATTCTTAACTTATGAGCTTGTTACTGTAAGTTCAGGACTAGCTGTCCTTAATTTATGAGCTTGTAAGTCTAAGTTCATGTCTACATGTCCTAAGTTTTAAACTTGGAACTCGAAGTTCAGGACTACTTGTCCTTAATTTCTGTGCTTGTAACTCTAAGTTAAGGACCAAGTGTCCTTAATTTTTGAACTTCCAACTCTAAGTTCAGGACCAAGTGTCCTTCACTAATGAGCTTGTTAGTGTAAGTTCAGGACTAGTTGTCCTTAATTTATGAGCTTGTAAGTCTAAGTTAAGGACTACTTGTCCTTAGTTTTTGAACTTGTAACTCTAAGTTTAGGACTACTTGTCCTTAACTTTTAAACTTGTAATTCTAAGTTCAGGACTACATGTCCTTAACTTTTGAACTTGGAACTCGAAGTTCAGGACTACCTGTCCTTAATTTCTGTGCTTGTAACTCTAAGTTAAGGACCAGGTGTCCTTAATTTTTAAATTTCCAACTCTAAGTTCAGGACCATCTGTGCTTGGAGATACTGGCACTCCAACAAAAATTAGCAAACAGAATGGACAATGATCAATTAGAGCTTGAGTATCACTATCATGATACTTAGAGTTGAGTTGTCTTCCCACCTTCGGCAAGTCAGAAGGCCTTTACTTTCTTACCGGTATGTATTTGGCTATGATTGAGCAGTATGTATTTTGGTGTCTTATTCCTGGTGAAACTCACGGATCCTTAAAAATTTGAATAAATTCGCGTTCTCTTAAGTTATTCGTGCTAGTAAGTCACTAATTATCGTTTTGGGATTGGAGTGAACTTTGTTTCTGGTTTCAGTTATGCAAGTCATTATGGGATGAGTTCATATATTTTCCTAAATCTCTTGGTACTTAAGTATCTTGGAGTGCCAATATCTCCAAGAAGACTATCACTGATGGATTGTGAAGGGTTAGTGGAGAAGGTGTTGAGCAGATCTCATGTTTGTTCTCTCTCGGTTGTTTTGATAAATCGAGAGATAAGCGAGGGTTTGGGAAGAAAAGAAATGGAAGAAAGGGCAAAAATGTCTTTTCATATTAATTTTAATAGAGTAGTGGCTATTTTTGCTCAACATTAGAATTGCTGGATAAAAAATAAATATCACCTTAAATAGTGGCTACCCCACGCCATTTTTACATCGGGGGAAAGTGCACAGTTAGCTACTAATAAGACATGTATTTACTTTTAAGCCACTGTTTAAAATGTCTTTAATTTTAGCCACTGCTTTAATAAACTTTACCCGCCCGGACCAAAATACCCTTCTGCTCATAAAGTTCAAGACCAAGTGTTCTTAACTTATGAGCTTGTTACTCTAAGTCCAGGACTAACTGTCCTTAATTTATGAGCTTGTAAGTCTAAGTTCAGGAATACATGACCTAACTTTTGAACTTGGAACTCGAAGTTCAGGACTACCTGTCCTTAATTTCTGTGCTTGTAACTCTAAGTTAAGGACTACTTGTCCTTAATTTCTGTGCTTGTAACTCTAAGTTAAGGACCAAGTGTCCTTAATTTTTGAACTTCAACTCTAAGTTCAGGACCAAGTGTCCTTCACTTATGAGCTTGTTAGTGTAAGTTCAGGACTAGTTGTCCTTAATTTATGAGCTTGTAAGTCTAAGTTAAGGACTACTTGTCCTTAGTTTTTGAACTTGTAACTCTAAGTTTAGGACTAGTTGTCCTTAACTTTTGAACTTGTAACTTTAAGTTCAGGACTACATGTCCTTAACTTTTAAACTTGGAACTCGAAGTTCAGGACTACCTGTCCTTAATTTTTGTGCTTGTAACTCTAAGTTAAGGACTGCCTATCCTTAATTTATGTGCTTGTAACTCTAAGTTAAAGACCAGGTGTCCTTAATTTTTGAACTTCCAACTCTAAGTTCAGGACCATCTGTGCTTGGAGATATTGGCACTCCAACAAAAATTAGCAAACAGAATGGACAATGATCGGTTAGAGCTTGAGTATCACTTTCATGATACTTAGAGTTGAGTTGTCTTCCCACCTTCGGCAAGTCAGAATGCCTCTACTTTCTTACCAGTATGTATTTGGCTATGAATGAGCGGTATGTATTTTGGTGTCTTATTCCTGGTGAAACTCACGGATCCTTAAAAATTTGAATAAATTTGTGTTCTCTTAAGTTATTCGTGCTAGTAAGTCACTAATTATCACTTTGGGATTTGAGTGAACTTTGTTTCTGGTTTCAGTTATGCAAGTCATTATGGGATGAGTTCATATATTTTCCTAAATCTCTCGGTACTTAAGTATCTTGGAGTGCCAATATCTCCAAGAAGACTATCACTGATGGATTGTGAAGGGTTAGTGGAGAAGGTGTTGAGCAGATCTCATGTTTGTTCTCTCAGTTGTTTTGATAAGGCGAAATGGCTTCCTGGCCACTTAAACTTGCATCGGTTTGTAAAGCCGATATATGAACTCCTGAGTTTCCCATTTGAACACATTTACTTGAAAAAATGGCTACTAATAAACACTTGTGATGGTGCGTGTTGTTCAATTGATGCTGACATGGATTTAATTTAATATTTTATATAGCCACATCATCCATTCATTCACATTTTGTTGACACATGTATCTTCAAGGTCCCAATTTGTGGGCCCTGTCCTTTTCCAAAATTAATTTATAAAATTTCTATTTCTTCTTCTCTTCCCCTTCTTTTATTCTTCATCCGCCTCCTGCATCTCATCTTCCTCAATGCCACTGCACATCTTCATAGCACCAAAACCATCGGCTCCCAGCACAACATCATCCTCTTCTTCATCGTCAAGCTAACTCTCTTCATCTTCTTCTTCGTCTTCATTCTCCTCAAATCCAACTGCTACACCAACATCATAATCAAGAGCTTCATCGCCATCATCGCGACCATCTAATTGGTAGCTAGTGATGAATCGCCCAATCGACACAAACTTATTAAACACCTGCTCCGAAATAGCGTTTAAAAGCTTTTCAATTTCCAATTTCTTTTAAGGGTTCTTAAAGTTGCCATCTTTTAACACATCCAATATCTAATCAGCAACCCTACTCACAATACTAAAGGGTTGTCCACCAATTTGCTGCGGTATAAGGCTGAGCATGGCTTCATAAGCAGCCATAGTTTCCATAGTTTTAGGCTGGTAAAATCCACCTTCCTCATCAATTGAATTAAGAACACTTTTTTCCTGAAGAAGTCGTCGTCTTTTGGGCTCAGAGGCAAGTGTGTCCCATTGCCGCTCCGATAATGGAGACTGTAAACATAAGCTCCGATTTTACTTCCCATGGTTATTGGAGTTTGTGTTGATATCTTGGAAGGAGCTATGCGAGTGCGGGGGTGTGCTAAGGTTCTGAGCTTTTTCCTTTGTTTGGGTTGTGTTCTATGTTTTGCTAGAAATAGCTATGGTAGAATAGAAGGGGAGGGGGAAAGGGGGGGGGGTTGGAGTTTGGTAGGGAGACAGGGGAAATTAGAAGGGAAAGGGAAAGTTCTCTTTTTTCTTTTTCTTTTTCTTTTTTAATAAAAATAATAACTATCCACGCGTCTTTGTAGGGGTGATATGCACACAATTTAGCCATGTCAGCTGCGCCGCTTCCACGTAGGCATAGTCAACGGTCAAATGTGTTTATTAGTATTTATTGCATCAAGTTGGAGTGTTCAAATTGGAAAAGTGTAAGTTCATGTATCGGCTTTTAAAAGTCTTACAAGTTTAAGTGGCCAGGAAGCCATTTCGCCTTTTGATAAATCGAGAGAGAAGCGAGGGTTTGGGAAGAAAAGAAATGAAAGAAAGGGTAAAAATGTCTTTTTATATTAATTTTAATAGAGTAGTAGCTATTTTTGTTCAACGTTAGAATGGCTACCCCACCCCATTTTTACATCCATCCACGTGAGTTCGAATCCGTCGAGTATAAAAGTGCCCAACTACCCGCCCTTTTCCTTTTGAACACTATGTCTCACATTTCCAACCACTACTGCTCTCTGCTCAAACTTTGGTGTGAAACGCAGAACCAAAACCAAATCAAGAAGCTCCATTGCTTCATTCTCAAAACCATAGCAAACCCAGAAACCTTTTTGCTAAACAATCTCATAAACACGTATAGTAAACTCAACAACAAAGAGTATGCACACAAAGTGTTTGAACAAATTCCCCAACCAAACCAGTTCTCATGGAACACCGTTCTTTCTGTTTATTCCAAGTCCGGAAACCTGCTACGAATGCGGGAGGTGTTTAATCTGATGCCAAAACAAGATGGGGTGTCTTGGAATTTGATTATTTCGGGGTATGCATCTCAGGGTTTGTGTATTGATGCGTTGAAGGCTTATAAGTTGATGTTAGAAGATGGAAGAATGAGTTTGAATAGAATAACATTTTCGACAGTGATTATATTGTCTTCGGACAATGGTTGGATTCGGATGGGTAGGCAAATTCATGGGCAGATAGTGAAATATGGATTCAAGGAGTATGTTTTCGTGGGTAGTCCTTTGGTCGATATGTATGCTAAAGCAGGGTTCATTTATGAGGCTGAAAAGGTTTTCCATGAGTTGCCGGAGAGAAATGTGGTGATGTATAATACGATGATTATGGGTTTTTTGAGGTGTGGGATGGTGAGAGAGTCGAGAAGTTTGTTTCAGGATATGCCTGAAAGGGATTCGATTTCTTGGACAACGATGATAACGGGTTTAACACAGAATGGTCTTGATAGGGAAGCACTTGTATTGTTTAGGAAAATGAGGTTAGAGGGGTTGGGTATCGACCAGTTCACGTTTGGGAGCATTTTGACTGCTTGTGGAGGCGCTCAGGCTGTTGAAGAAGGAAAACAGATCCATGCTTATATAGTCAGAACCTCTCACAGTGATAATGTGTTTGTAGGTAGTGCCCTTGTTGACATGTATTCAAAGTGTAGAAACATCAAGTATGCCGAGACCACTTTTAGTAGAATGTTGAACAAAAATATTGTCTCTTGGACTGCAATGGTCGTTGGATATGGACAGAATGGTTATAGCGAAGAAGCTGTTAAGGCTTTCTGTGATATGCAAAGAAATGGGGTTGAGCCAGATGATTTTACTTTAGGAAGTGTGATAAGCTCATGTGCAAATCTGGCGAGCTTGGAAGAAGGTGCCCAGTTTCATGGACGAGCATTAATCTCAGGCTTGATATCTTTCATTACTGTTTCTAATGCACTTGTGACCCTCTATGGTAAGTGTGGAAGCATAGAAGATTCTCACCGGCTTTTCGATGAGATGTATGTTAAGGACGAGGTCTCTTGGACAGCATTAGTGTCAGGATATGCGCAGTTTGGAAAAGCGACTGAAACAATTGATTTATTTGAGAAAATGCTGGTACATGGTTTTCAACCAGATGGAGTAACTTTTGTTGGGGTTCTTTCAGCTTGCAGTAGGGCAGGACTTGTGGATGAAGGGAAAGTCTATTTTGAATCGATGGTGAAAGAACGTGGAATTACGCCAATTCTTGATCATTATACTTGCATGATTGATCTATTCAGCCGAGCTGGGCGTTTAGTTGAAGCAAAAGATTTTATAGAGAAGATGCCTTGCACGCCAGATGCAATTGGTTGGGCTACACTGTTGAGCTCATGTAGAACCCGTGGTAACATGGAAATTGGCAAATGGGCAGCAGAGTCCCTTTTACAACTTGAGCCAGAAAATCCTGCCAGCTATGTCTTACTCACAAGCATGTATGCTGTGAAAGGAAATTGGGCTGAAGTGGCTCGTTTAAGAAGGGCCATGAGAGATAGAGGTGTGAGGAAGGAGCCAGGATGTAGTTGGATCAAATATAAAAACAGAGTGCACATTTTCTCTGCTGATGACAAGTCAAGTCCATTTTCAAATCAAATATATGCAGAACTGGAGAAATTGAATTCTAAAATGATAGACGAGGGTTATGTACCAGATGTAACTCATGTCATGCATAATGTTGAAGAGTCCGATAAAATTAAATTGCTTAACCACCACAGCGAGAGGCTTGCTATTGCCTTTGGTTTGATCTTTATCCCCCCTGGGCTCCCAATAAGAGTGGTTAAAAACCTAAGGGTATGTGGTGATTGCCATAGTGCAACTAAAATCATTTCTAAGATCACCCAGAGAGAAATTCTTGTAAGAGATGCAGTTAGATTTCATTTATTTAAGGATGGAAAATGTTCTTGTGGAGATTTCTGGTGATAATTTGCCCATAATTTCAGATCAGTAACGAGGTCCACTTATCCTCTTTTCAATCTCTTACTCTCTCGTGCGATTAATTTTCAAGCCATAGCGAACAAGTAAAGGAGTGACAGAATGAAGTCGCTAAAGGCAGGAATCCATCCTTCCATTTGATCAAAGGGAACTGTTACATGCATCATGCTGGTTCCTGTGTTTGCACGTTATATGAGAGACGAATAGTCTCACTGATTCTTTTAAAAGTATACATTTGCTTCCCATGAGAGGACTTGGCTATGTCTGCTATATATTGGCTCAAATTACAGAAGACTGCGGAGCCATTCTCAGAAGCACCACGACTCAGAGCTCATCAATTTCCATATTGAGTAGCATGCAAGCGTGAAACATGGAGTATCTGATTTATGAGGCTACCAATCCTCTTGACAACGTAAGGTAACCATAACATAGCTGATTATGTTGACAAATTACAGCCCTTTAGACATTGCCATTGTTATCTAATTCTGTTAGTTTTGGGACAAAAATATAGTTCTGTTGGTAACTTTTGATTCATAAACACATCAATATGAGAAAGCTTTAACTTGCAGCTATTGGCTTTTGGATTGGAGAAGCAGATGATTTTTATTTATCTCGTAAAAGGGAGTCAGTCTTCTGCTCTTCGGATGAAAAGCTACTGATTTTTGGGAATTTTCTTTATTTGCCTTTCATATTGTTATATGAGATGATTTACAATCTTTGTCCTAAGTGTTCATAAGTTACCAATGCATATCTGATGTACTAGTTGAGTACAATCTACATATTGGCACTTCTGCCTTATCTGATTCAAAAGAAATAGATACATTGCCAGTCTGACTAGATTCTAACACCAATACGATTTCAGTATCATCAAGGAATTTACTGTGGGTAGTTATACATACAACAAAAAAGCTGTGATAATGAAACATAAAATTTAAAGTTTGAAAGAGATATAGCTTCTTTCAGCTTGAGATTCAAACAAGGGCTTATTCCATAGAAGCAATAACCATATCTAATCCCGTTGTTGTAATGATGGGAGCAACTCTGACTGACTTTCCGGTGGATTCTAGAATATTTGAAGAAAAATCTCATTAGACTAAAATTTAGGGGTATGCTATAATGAGATTATTAGAGAAGCTAGAAAACTTTACCTGCAAGCGGTGACAAATCTCAAAAACTTCAGCAAGGGGTGCCCAGTCTCCAAAATTCCTCTCAATAAATTGATAAGCAACTCCACTCTTTCCTTTGCCGACAATGAAAAGTCCTCCTTTTATCTCACCTTCACCCCTGAAGTTCTGCTCCACCCCCATGGCTTTCGCTCTCTTATAATTTGCAATAGCTCGAGGATTAAATAGAAAGCCTGATATGAACCTGTCTTTTAGCAGATTTCCTCCTCCCAGAGCTTTATAAAATGCCATGCTTTTGTCAAAGAGGACTACGCCACCCCAGTATCGTGGCCAGAAATCCTTTAACTGGATTACAAAACCCAGCATAATGAACCAGGTCCTTCCAAAGAAATATCAGCAAAAAAGTAGTAAAAAGTTACCTCTGATTCTATTTGCTCATGAAGAACAGCAAATAATTGAACCCCCAATGCGTCAAATATTGGTTTCTTTGCATAAAGTTGGTGGGCTTCAGCTCTGCACATAATGCACCTGTTTCCATCATCTTTTTGGGATTAGATTCAGTAATTCATGCTCATCGAAAAAGATTTAATTTCGTCTTCTTATAAAATATAAATACCATTTGTTCTAAAGGGGAAAAACATTCCTAGGTTATGTCCTTCATCAATGTATCCAGAGTCTAGTGGGATCACATGCATTGTTGGATCTTCTATTGTGATTGAAGTTTTATGCAGGTATTGACTTGAGTTTCCTTGTGAAATTCTTGCAAAAGGTTTCTTTATTTCTGTTTAACCTAGTATCTGTAATATCCTATAAGAGGCAGTGTCTGAGACATTGCATATACAGCGTCTGAGACATAGCGTATACTTTGAACTACAATTAACAAATTATAGGTGTTAATTGCAGAAACGATTTGATGCTTTACCCAGGGCGGCGAATGCATAGAATCACTGCTGGTTTATCACGCCAGAGCTCTGAAGCCTTCAGTGGTGGAGTCTTTGTTTTCACCGAACGCTCCATTCCAATCTTGTACTCTGGCGTTAGTTTCTGAACTGGGATATTCTCAATGGTAGAATAAGGAGCAACATTCTCAACTACTGGGGTGGCCTGCACACAGCCGCATGCTCTAGGCTCATCTGGCATTGAAGCTACAATTCCCTTAAAAACATGTCCATCTTTAATTTTGAAATCAGCCAATGATTGTTCAAGGGATACATCATTAGCTGTATTGGTTCTCCTAAGGGATCTTGTCATACTCTGCTTCCTGGAGTTGACAGCAGAAATCTCTCTCCTGTAAAGACTCTCATTCCTTGAGGCACTTCTTCTCATCACTTGGAGATCGTTGGCTTCTGGCAAAGAATCTTCCCCGCGAGCTGTAGTTCTGTCTGTAAAACGGGCAACATGGCCCCTTTTCATTCCATACTTTGCAGTAAGATCTACTGTGCTCAAGTTAAGAAGCTCAGAAAGGGAATTCCCGGACTCCTCAAGCTTATCTGCATATTGCATCAGTGCATGGTCATGCAGGTATGACCTTATTTCCAGTGCATCCTTGAGTAGGAAAGAAATAAATCATCAGAACAATATCTTATTTTGTTTCTGTAACTTTTCAGATGTGTAGAAAACCAGCTTGACAAATTCCTTTCCAAAGTTTATTTTGCGCAAAAATATATAAATGGAATGGAGTAGTTTAGGATTTTTAATTAAGCACAAAGAAGTGTTAAATGATCTCTTATTTCTTTTGTTGGAACTTTATTTTTGTGATACGTTATCTTGTCTAGGGAAACACAAGAATTACTTAGTTGTTTACAAAGATTGGCAAAAGAATATGAAGAACCCCAGATGATTTTCTTGAGGTATATACAAGAAGGGTGAATTATCAGTAAAGAGAACCTTTTGCCGTTGAGTCATGTTCAACTCGTTCATATCGTCTGCATTCATAATCTTCAATGTTGGTACATCATCCCACCCTTCCTCCAACAGCTTTGGAAGAAGTCCCTGCAGCGATCCATTTCCAATAAAGTCCTCAATCGCGAAAGAAGCCATCTCCTTTCTCAAGCAGAGAAACAGAAAGACTTGGAAGAAAGACTTGTGTACATAATATATATGCAATCAATGAAAGGACACACTTAGTTTATATGTCCAAGTTTGAAATACATTCACTTCGACAATGTCTATGGCTGTAGTTAACTCCTGTCCCAATGTAACATGCTGTCTTATAGTGTCATACTGATTGATGAACTACTTCACTCATAAGATCTTTCCAATTGCTATGATAAAAGAATTTATCTTTTTGTTGAAGGATTCTACATAGATATCAAGTTTTGTAGCAGATATCTCTCTCTCTCTCTCTCTCTCTCTCTCTCTCTCTCTCTCTCTCTCTCCTCTCTCTCTCTCTAAAAATCAAGACGGCCATTCATTCGACATGGAATATTTTCCAAAAATTAAGATAATGGAATGCTTCGTGCACAGGGCTGATACTTACATCAGAGTAGGCTGCTTACATCACACTCTCTTGGGATTTGGCCCTTCCCCAAACTCTACGTAAACGCAGGATGCTTCGTACAATGGTTGTCCTCTTAAGATAACGGGTTCCGTCATGACCTTAGAAGGATGAAATAAAGGCTGAAAAATGGGAATATTGACAAATGGAAAAAGATAACTTTGCTCTGAAATCTTCTTTAGTTTAATCAGAGAGGGGCAAATTGAATATTTAAAGCTATTAAAAAACAAGATTTAAAGCTTTGTTGGCAATTATGTCACAACTGCCGGCCAAACATATTTGCCAAAGTTGAGCCAGTTGTGCTCTTTAATTTGGCCAGACAAGTTCACAATCGACAGTTCATCATTTAGGATGTTCAAGAAAAATCGAAACAGAAATTCAAGTTAAAAAACCAACTCGTCGTGAAAATTTTTTGACATGTTTTAAAAGACAAAAAAAATTATCCACTAAGATTGTAAGATTTTTTGGTTTGTTTATTGGATGTTAATTATATCCACTAAGAGTGTAACGATCTTTTACACGTTCATTAAATTTTACTAGATTATCAATTAATAATTATCTAATAGCTGACATGATTTTGTAATTATTTTTACACCGTGTAGAATTTAAACTATGTTTTTTAAGTTGATATTGTATATTTGGTTTCTTTTTCCATTAAGTATGGAACCAAAAACACTCTTAATTGTCATACGATATTGACCAAAGTTCGTTCTGAACTAAAAGTAAAATGAACAAAAAGTGATGTGAAACAATTTTTTACAAAATGGTACTACAGATTTTATGTGGTAAAACTGGCAGTATTGGCAAAATATGGCATTTTGTTCAAATGCATCAAGATTTTCTCAGCCATTTGTCTAGTACAAATATCTCCATGTTGAAATGCACTGACTACAGTAGCAGGAAACAACCTGTCCTGTGATATATCTGAAGCAGATTTGTCCCCACCTTTTGAAAGAAACTTCTCAATCAACCAAAATGATTTGTGCCACAAAACATCTTCTCTATGCTCCTTCACCACATTCAGCACATGCTGAATGGTTTGCATCTCAATCAGTAAGTTAACACTCTTGTCCATATCAACTTTATCGTCTAGTAACGTCGATATAGCTGATAATGCTGCTTCAACTACTTCCACATTTTCATGGTGCAAGCAAGATAGTAGCCTTTCAATTGCTTTAGCATCAATTAAGCAGAAACTGTCTTCAGCAGAACAAACACCGCGGTGAACTGGGCATAAAGGTACTTTCTGAGTCTTTGAATGAAGAGACATACATCTTCTTAGCAGAAAAGATTTTATGTACTTGTTGTTCTTGATTGGTGGTGGTTTTGATAAATTGACTGATTGCTTTGATAAGTTCCCTAGACCAATTGCTGATAACTTCTTGACCTCATCGCTTGATGTTTTCACGAGTAACTCTGTGAATATGTACGTGAAGTTGAACGTTCTTACTACGTGCAAAATTTGATGATCGTACAGTATTGTTGTCAATCTGACAAGAATTCCTACTAGACCATCAAAATATGCACTTGTGTACCTGCTTGTTCTTGTTCCGCTTACATGGATTTTGTTGATTTGTTCAATGATTGCAGGAATTGTATTTTTATTGACCAATGCTAGATTGAGTGTCATGTTTTGATGGGGAAGCTTTGCTAAAAGAGTGGCGGAGACCGCTTGCTTTTCTGTGACTCGAGGACTTCCAGGTGGAGCATGAATTAGGCTCTCGGGTTGTCCTTTGGTTTTGCATAATCTGTCTGAAATTGTATGCCCCATGAAAGGAGAGAAAGCGATAAGAAGCTTCAGCGCAACAATGCTGAGTTCTTCATTGGGGTTATTTATGAGCTCAATCAGATTGTAGCTCGCATCTGTCTCTTTGATCACAGAAATAATGGTAGATGATGCTTTGGGATACTTCATCAAGCATATTAGGATTCTGACAAGGTGGAAATTCATTTCTTCAGGAGTCGAGTTTTTTATCCTCTGAATGAAGTTGAATATCATGTAGTCCGAAGCCAATGTGTGGCCACGCCCATTAACTTGAAGATTCTCTAGCTCTAATCCAGACTCGAGCACATTTGCAAGTATACCAGCTGCTTCTTTCTTCGAGTTGATTTGCTCATCGTGAATTGCTTGAGTGAAAATCTCTTCAACCATGATTTGGACAAGGCCAGATTCTACAAGTGTGTTAGCATTTGAATGGTGAGAAGAAATTTGTTGTAGAGCTCCAAATGCTGCATTCCTGCTCAAGGAATTTCCACTCTCTACCATTTTGATCAAAGAAGGAGAAGCTTTCTCAGCAACGTAGGTTATGCTGTCAAGTCCAAGCACTATTTCCCCGAGGTATCGTGCCATCTCCATTTTCATCTCTTCACTGCCTATATCAAGTTTTTGGTAGTAGAAGTAACAGTCAGTTCCTTGAATTCAGAATTGACATAAAAAAACTTAATTTGGTCTCTACCTTTTGATACCTGCATATGTTGTCTCTATCAAAACAGAAAAGAGTACATGTTTACCTTCAATAAGATGATATAAAAGTGGCTCTAGATATCCATTTTCAGCCATGTGTTTGATGTTGCACGGATATTTCTCCAAGCTTTTCAAGACTTCATCAGCTTTATCTGCGACAAATGCATCATCGGAATGTCTGTATTTGGCTGTTATCAGCATGAGGATGGCTCCGGGAACTTCCCCAATATTATCACACAGAAACTGGGATTTCGAAACCTCAAGCAAAAGGCTAAGTGATGCATGCCTAATGGGTCTGTGATTACTCGACAGCATCCTTGTGACTGTAGAAATATCGATAATTTGGGCAATTAATTCCTGCATTTGTGAAGCATCTCAACTCAGTACATGTCTACAAGATACTCTAATTATGTACTTCTTGTTGTATATATACATGAAAAGTAGTGTTAAAAGCAAATGTTGAGTAATGAAAGAAAATATGAAATGTTAGTAGTAGTTGTGTGCCTACTTAAACTAAACTTTCAAGGATAGAAAAAAATGACCTATACCTCATCATCATCTTCAGCCAAATGTCGCAACAATTCCAGTGTTGCACATCTTATGCTTCTGCTTCTGTTGTCCAGTAAATTTCCAAGCAGTGGTATTATACCAATGCTAAGAACTTGTACCTTATTGTATGGCTTTCTGAGGCAGATGATTTGCAAATCTTCGATTGCTTTGAGTATTATATCCTGTGTACTACTGGCTGAAGACAAAGCTGCTCTTGCAGCTTTGATCCTTGCTGTTTCATTTCTTTCTTTCCATTCATCTATCGTTGCTTTCAATGCCACATTAGTGCTCAGATTTCTACTCTTTAGCTTCTGGCCTGACTTTGGACAGGATATTTCTTCGTGGTTATCAAACTTGTTGATCCATTCTGAAATGGCTTCCTTCTCATATGTTACTCCACTTTCTATTGTGACTGGATCCTCCATAATCTTCTTTGTCAATGGACAAAAGAATGTTTCATATAGAGGTTCCATGTACTCAGATTCAGAACGAGCGCTACAGTTCCCATGATTCTGAAGATGTAAGCTTCTGCTGATACTGCTTCTGGAATTGTCACTTATATAAATATTGGTTGAATCAGCTAACCGAATGTTTTCCATGGAAACATCAATATTGATAGAGTAAAGATCTGTTTCTGTGTCTCTTTCTGCTGTTTCATTTGTCAAAAATTCCCTTGAAGTGAACATGTGAACTTCAAGCTCTTTTTGGTCTGAAACCAGAATTTTTCTGGCTACAAATGCTGCACTTTTCATATCTTTCGAGAGAGACTTAGCTGCGATTTCTGCACATTCTTGTTCCCCATAAAAAGAGGATGGTATGAGACTTAATCCTTCCGCGACATGTCTGTTCACAACGTGAAGTTGTTCTATGACAATACTTGGTTCAATTAACTGATTCTTCTGCCTATAGTTTTGGCCTTTTTTTATAAGCTCATTAGCAAGATGCACACTTCCTAACATAGACTGTAATTTGTCTATCACATTTGATGTTGTATTTGTTCCTATTTGCAACTCCATTATGAGTGCAGAAGCGCGGTATAAGTAGCTTCCTATCTCAATGAAATTCTCTTTTTCTACATCTATTGAAACCACTGATTTTGTAAACTCTGAAATATTTTCCAATAAAGATTCAGCAAGTATGCCAACTCTATCCCTTTCTCCATTGATCTGAAGAAGAAAATGTGACATTGTTTCAGCTATGATCAAGCTAAAATCCGAGCTTAGAGAATTTAACCACACCCTTTTTATAAGTTATAACTAAAGAATTTATTGGAAGGGAGCCTTGGCGTAACTGGTAAAGTTGCTGCCATGTGACCAGGAGATCACGGGTTCGAGCCGTGGAAACAGCCTCTTGTAGAAATGTATTGGCCCCTTTGTTTCGGGGTACCGCCGTTGTCATGGAGCATGGGAAGGACGCGCGGCGATTACGATAAAAACCAATATGAATATTATAAAGACAATAAAAAAAATTGTTACGTTTCCGCCTCAAAGTGAAATGGTAAGGCTGCATACAATAGACCCTTGTGGTTCGGCCCTTCCCCGGACCCCGCGCATAGAGGGAGCTTAGTGCACCGGACTGCCTTTTTTAATAAAGATTTTCTTGGAGTCATTTGAAAAAAATTCTCACAGAAAACTTCTAAGCTTGATGTTGGATGAGAACTAAACAATTTGTTATCAGTGTAATGGACTCCACTATTATAATATACTTAATTTAGAACCTCTTACTACTATGCATTCAATCAAACATAAGCAAAAACATCTAAAGGAATTTTGTTTGAATGTGGAAAATTTGCAGGAAAAAAGAGAGAACTTACCTGAATGAAATCAGAATCTGTACTGCCAGAAATGGCCATCAAGAAGAAGATTTCAGTGTTTTGCAAGTTCTGAAAAACTCTAACAGTATGGTAATTCTCCAAATCAAGAAGAAGACAATTTAAGGGATGACTTTGAATCAGTCACTTCTAAATCTCCTTGGTACATTTATTCATTTCACTGAGGGTAAATTTGACTTTCCTGTGAAAAACTACTGCATACTAAAATCTTCTGATGTCAATTTGAGGTTTCTTAGCTTATGTTGTTAGTCTGATGAAGCAATCAATAGTCAAAGACTTGGACTCAGTCAGCTTTGCTAAGACAAGATATTATTAACTTTTCCATAGGTTTTAGTTTATTTTATTTTGATATTTGACTATAGTATTTGAGCAAGTAGGATCATCAACTTGATCTCAGCACCTGAATTTTGTAGCTGTGATGCTCATGACGGAGGCGGGCTATTGAGGGGGTCAAGCAGGACTAGCAGGCTTCTAGGCTGGCAAGCTTCTGAAGAAGAGGTACAGATGTCAACTTGGGCGAATCGCACATCGGAATGGTGAGGAAAGTGAAGAGCTTTATAAAGCATGACATAAGTTCACATGGTACGTGCTTTTTGGGGCTCGATATGGCGTAGTCCGAAAGATAAATCCGTGCGGCCTAGGCCCAAAATGAAGAACACGTGCCATGGGCTTGGGTCATGACAAATATGGTATCATAGTGAATCTCCCTAGGCGAATCTCACATCAGAATGGGAGAGTAAAGTGAAGAGCTTTATAAGGCATAACACAAGTTCATCAAAATGGGAGAGTAAAGCGAAGGGCTTTATAAGGCATAACACAAGTTCACAAGGTACGTGCGCTTTTGGGACTCGATATGGCATAGCTCGATAAATAAATCCGTGGGGGCTTAGGCCTAAAACGAACAATACGTACCATGGGCTTGGATCGTGACAGTAGCGTAAGAAAAAAGGGGGAAAACAAGAAAAGACAAGAAGAAGAAATTATTAATTGGACTTCATTTTCTGTGGAGTTGTCATGTATCTTATTGAGTGGGTAAAGAGTTGCATCGACTTTGATTAATTCAACTCATAAGATATAAATGATGTGCTATCAGTTTTATGCCTGTTGCCGTGTGTTATTATCTTATAATGGCTGCCACTTTTATTTAGTAGTTCAAAAAATTGTTGAGAATGAAATTTTATATATATTAATATCATCAATTTCTTCTCTTTTAACTTTATCCTCACTGACTTTATGTCTAGAAGGGGGTATATTAAATGTCGAGTTATAGTTGATTTAGAAGTTTGTGATGAATTTGCTCATTCAACTCTAGTTACTTCTTCTAACCTAAATCAGTAAACGACTTAACTTATATACGCTAACAATGTAAACAAGTTTTACATTATCATATTTGTATTGGTTATAGCATGTTATTTATTGTATTCCTAAAGTTACCAAATTATAATTATAACACACAATTACCCACTGCCCTTTTTTTTTTTACTATCAGTGTGCATAAGTTAAACTCATCAGTAAATTGCACTAGTCAATGACTTGCCTTATTTTATCTTACTATTTTGTGGTTCATGTAAAAATTATCATGATTCGTGCAGGAGAATAAATTTCTTTTTCTTTGAACAAAAAGGTGGCTAGAATGCAAAATCCAGGAAATTGTTACAGTTAATGAGTCTTTTTTTTTTGGTTGGGAAACAAGTATATCTGTTTTCATATATAAGAGCATAAAAGCCTACCACATATCACAAATTATGGGCTCAACTTTCATTAATCAAGGATAGTTGGCTTGTCCTTGACTATTACAACTTGAACCATAGTGTTACAAACAAGAATTTCAATTTGCTATTCAGTTGATACGAAACAAGTAACTGTTAAATTTCTCTTTTGCGCATACTATGCTCTTCACCTAATATTAGTTTTCACCCTCTTCGTCTCAACTTCGATGGCCTCCTCTTTCCACTGGCAGGGCCTCTACTTTCAAATAATTGTCGTTTCATGTTGTCATCGCATAGCTACAAATCTAGTCAATGTAGTTGTTTTGGCTGTGTTGGCAAGTTTGGTGGCCATTCCACAAAGTTTATCTTTCTATCGATTTTTTAAAAGACGGGGCAGCAAAAATATTAAAAATATTGATTGAAAATGTCTCTCAATAATTTTATAAAATATAATAAGGCTTTAAATAGCCAACTTAAAAACAGAATCTGCAGAAAATGTGCAAAATAAATATTCAAATTCAAAAACCTAAACTATCTCAACTAACTTATCCACTTAAATTAAATTTAACAAGGACTCCTCCCACGACTAAACTACTTTTTATTGTAGCAAATCAAATATCAGCAGTAACAAATGCAAAATCCAACACTTTCTTTGCTTTTCTCTGGAAATAGCCTGCAACTATCTTCGCTAAGAATCACTTGGTTTGGTAGTTAAATCTTGTAGGTAAAATTATAGATACCTTACAAGCTTGAGGCTTCCTCTTGTGTGAACTACTAGTGTTCTAGTCTTGTTCTTTTTTCTTATTACAAGATGCGAGAAGTGAGACTGAGATGGTTCGCGCATGTGCATAGGAGTAAGGAGGTGCAAGCGGTTGGCTTTGCTAGGTATGACAAGAAGTAGAGGGAGGCCTAAAAAGTAATAGGGAGAGGTGACCAGACAATACATAGCGCGGTTGCAGCTTACCGAGGACATGGCCCTTGAAAGGAGGGTGTGGAGGTCTAAATTAGAGTAGAAAGTTAGTAGGTAGTTGATCGTTCTGTTCTATACCGAGGGTATTAGGGTTAGTATGGTAGTTTTATCTTAGATTGCTAGTATTTCAAGATGTTTTCTATTATCTTCCGCTTCGGTCTCTTAGTATCTTCTTCTTGTTACTGCTTGTTGCTGCTACCGCTTCTTTCCATCTATTTTTCTAGTTTTGAGATTGTTGTTATTATCTTTCTGGCCCTATTTGTTGATATTACTTATTTCTGCTGTTCCATTTTATCTTTTTTGAGCCGAGGGTCTAGGTAAGGCATGTGTATACACTACCCTCCCCAGACACCATTTGTGGGATTCCACTGGGTTGTTAATGTTGTTGTAGTAGAATATGGACTATCACTGAATTGGGGGAGAGGGGAAAGAAAAGAGTAGATCTTTGCTTGGCAGAAAATGTAATTGTAAGCACAATGAACAAGAGAACATATCTCCTTTCTATTAAAACATGAGAACTGTGTTCTTATTACAACAAAGCTCAGGACAAATATCAGAGGTATAAAAAAATGAGGTGACATTCCACCATAAAAGATATATACAACCTGCTATGTAAATGGTACAAAAGCAAGTAATAATCAAATTTTATTGAGGAAAAAGGGAAGAAACTATCTTACTGTTCTACTCAGCACTCTGTAGAGTCATCTAGGTCAGTCTTCATTAGTTTGTTTTTCCAGTATTATTGAAGGGAGTTGATGCATTTCCATCACAGTCATGTTGGTTCCTTGCTCTATGTACAAATGCGGGAGGCTTTTTCACTTTAGTTTACACCTCTAGATGCTTGTACACAAATAATATTTCATCGAAACCAGTTGCCGACTGCTTTCACCCGGTGCAACTTTTTGTAGAGCAGCTTATATGTCCCAATAGCATATAGGCATAGCAACCCAACTCATACCCAGATATCCTTAGCTTGTCTAGCATGAATGGTCAATACCGCCTTCTGCGGTAGCATATGGCATGGTCATCTAGGCTGAGCAGCCAATGTGTCAGTACAGGCTCGTGTTCCCTCACTTGCAGCGCAATGGATCCAAGCGTTTGAAGTTCCCATGAGTTTCGTCATTATAAGGGACAGAGCTAAGACCGCACGACTAGTTGAAAAAGTAGGGAGATTCCAAAACTTCTCTTAAATCGAAATCACCCCGCTCCGGTAAGGGAGGAAATTGCAAGTCAGGGAATGACTGCTGAAAACTCTCGAGTAACTGTTAACAATCAGCAGTGGTGTTAATAATTTGTAACACAATAAACTTAGCAGTCTTGACTTGAAGAAAACATAAGCAAAACCCAATGCAAATTTGATGAGGATAAGAGAAGCTACAAGCAGATACAGTAAGTTAAAATTTCTTTGTTTGAGAATCATGAATGTCTTGAAGGGATTATCTTTGTCCCCATAAAACTTACATTTTCCAATATGGGTGCGTCGTAAAGTTCAACAAATTTCTCTCTCAAGATTTTGTTCATTTGATCAACATCACAGGCATGTGTCCAATATGAATCATGCACCCCTGCCACCAAAATCAGGTAAAAAGCATTAGCATGTCTGGTCAGATGCTTATTCACACAGACGCTTGACATTTCATGTGACTGGAAGGAAAATAGGCAGCACTACAGACCTGCAAAACTTAAGCCAGATTCTTTGCAGGCAATGGCAGTCATCATCATGTGGGAGCCATCGAGAGAGTGAACGAAATTTGGAGGGAATGCTGTTCTCTGTCGCTTAACCATTACCTGTAATTTATGATAAAGAGCATGAATAACCGATAACACCACTTGAAACATACAACTTATTGTCCAAGATATTCAATTCACAGTACAATGATCCAACATCTCCAATTATATTCACACTTTCGAACAGTGGTATTTTATGTGGACTCCGTCCATTTTTTAATTGGATACGTTTTTAAACTTTTACCTTCTCCAAGGGATAGTAGAAGGAGAAAGTTGCATAGAAGGATAATCAATGTGCTATGAACCCGGAATAGCTTCACTAGAATCCAAATTATTGCATCCGGAAAAGCATTATCAATGAAGAAAAAGCAAAAAGGGAAAAGACATGTTAATGGATGCAGAGGCAACCTTATCTGTTTCACGCTGTAATGTCAAAATCTGAAGGGAAGTTTTAATCTGCATAGAGTTCAGTGACAAATAGTTAGTGACATTCAAATATGAAGTTTTTGTCAGAGACTAGACTGTTCTGAAATTTCATGCAATTTAAGGTTGAATGCATCAGAACATTACAAGATGCCTTCCTAATTTGCGGTAAGGTTGCACAACAGGAAGTCCAAGTGGAGTAGTCCATCGTACAGGATGGTTTTCCATGGCAATAATCTGGCGAATGAAGTTTTAACCATTAGTAAAAAAGCAAATTATCCAACATAAAAACTTCAAATCCATCCAAAGGAAAAATTCAGAAGCAACATATTCAGGTGATACTGGTGTCAAAGAGTAAAACAGACATGTTATCAGAGCCAGTCGAAGTTAACTGAATTCTACTGAAGAAAGGGGATTTGACTGAACTCATGATGCAGCTTTTTAAAATGTTTGTACTAGTCTGACATTTCTTTCATTCTTTTACCTTCAAAATCTTCCCCATCTGAAGAGGGTTTTCCTCCCTAGAGTTAAAACTTAAAACAGGAACAACAAAGTACTTTCAAATTCATTGACCCAACACCTTTTGTTGCGCGGACTCTCGAAAATGTTGCCGCACCCGTGTCGGATCCTCCAAAAATGTACTATATTGGACGAACCAACACACACCGGCGAAATTTTTCGGAAAGTCCGAGCAACATAGACTAACACCACATTGAGTATAAGAGGGTAACATAATACAAATTTTTTGGTTATATACAATTTTAGCCTATGCTACTGCTTTTCACATCCAGTAGATAAGAGAACTAGCAGAAGCATCAGATAATTTTTCAATTCCCTTTTATTTATTCCTAAAGATCAGCTTCTGTACTAATATCATAAGAAGGAAGTCACTGAACTAGGATCAGAGGATAGGCTAGAGAGCCAATAAACAAACAAACCACTGACACAAATTATGTATCATACATCAAACTTAAAATTCTGAACAGGTTAACTACTCCAATTTTAGTTTAAAATATAATCAATGTACTAACTACTCAATGTGACAATTGGAATAAAAGCAAACCTTTGCACAATCTCCAAGCCAACTCATGATACTTCTAGCAGCTTCAAACATCTCTCCTAAGGCAGTCAAGGTGGTCTGACCATGTGACAAAAGATAATTAGACCAAGTATCAAAGCAGATGCAGAACAGCATTGGAAGGTCATATTGCAGTAACATTGACGCTAAATAGACATCAGAAAGTATAGACACGTAATTGAACAGCAATCGCATGGACCTCCAAATGTAGTTCACACATGTTGCAAACTACTCACTCCATCCCCAAAATATTTCTCTGGAATGGAAAAATGATAAATTGCGCGGAAGTACTATTATGTAGAGGATCTAGAATTTTGTAAGACTGCATAAATTTATCTGAAAATGTGTTTGACCAAAGTCAAATTTGACTGTTGGAGAATGGACGCAAGTTTCAGGATTGGAGGAGTAATACTACTTTTAGATGGGTAACTTGTCCTCACTCCCATCCATTTTCAGTTTTTTGCTTCTTGAAACAACAATATGAATTAAAAGAAAATAAAAATATGACTTCCTATAAGGCATTAACATTAGCTGGGAGAATATGTTGGAGATTGACTTTTGTGTTTTGTCTGAATAAATAGAGGAAAAATTGCATCGAGAATCATGAAAAGATGACCCATATTACTAGTAGATTATATTAAAAGCATAATATTTTTTTCTTCCAAAGAATGTAGACGCTCCTTTTGAGATTATAGAGCTTTATTTACTATGCCATGCACAACATTTACCATAAATCCACTATATGCATAGAAAAAAGCCCAAGCAGATTAAAATAATATAAGTTCATACTTTTGCTGCATAGCAAGCTGCTGCAAACAACTCATTATCATCTTCAATAACACCACGCTCCTTCAATCTTCTCTTGATTTGGTCGCGAGCACCAATATACGTGACACCATACACTGATGTCATAACTGTTTGCTTGACCAACTTCCTGTCCACCTGAGTTAGCACATCAAAAGCAATACAATACAGAAGGAATATTATTCAGCATCTACGAACAATTATTAGAATATAGAAACCAATTATCCAAGTAAGCTCATTGTGTATTACTCCACGACATTCCATAAAGTTACAATTTTTCATCATGGACAGTATATAAACCAGAAGAGTTTAGACACGTCAGAGGCAAACCTGGTTAATTAACAGCCTGGCACGCATCACATTTGGATCGTTTGCTGGATCTTTAGATGCATCTCTCTTCATAATATCAAGAACTCTGGTTGAAGAAAGGAACTTACAATCATGATACAGAAAAGCATAGTCTCCTGTCAAAGGTTGACTCAGAACTAAGATTAATTACAAAGGTATTCCTATCAACCGCCAACCAAGGAAAGGGTAATTGTTGTTCCAACCAAGCTGTTTTGGCAACTAAATCCAGAAGCTTTTACTTAGGTTACTGAAATAGGAAAGGAGAATCCTTTTCATGCAGTACTAGTAATACAATATTGTTAACATAACAACACAAAAAGATCCTCTCTATATATGCAATTTACATCTAATCCTGAGCCCATGAATCACAATTACAACAGCTTACACCTAAGTATTTAGCTATCACTAGTTAACCATTGTAGAAATGTTATCAATCGATAATCTTCTTGCGCCAAAGACGAGACACAAAGTGAATTTTTAACAAACATACAGCAGCATTTCTACAGCTTGTCTCAGATTAGAATCTACTAGAACTGAGAGCCAGGTTGAAGATTCTAGGATTCATATTACCGACCACAACTTGTTTGGGACTGAGGCGTACTTGTTATATAGAAAGCCACGTTGAAGGAGTGAATGCAAAAGAAAGGAAGAAAAGAAAGGAGGGGAAGTACAGTTTGGTGGTCAAATAGTAACTTACCGAGCAGCAATTCCAGAGTAAACATCAGCAGGTTTGTCTCCAGCAACAAGATTGACTGCAGCTGCTCCTAACTGTAAAGTAATCCAGACTGAGTCAAAACTATGCCAACTCAAAACATGTTAATCTCACAACTCAAGCCCAGAGCAGGCAACTTGGAATCAAACAGAGACAGCTTGTTCAGTGAGTCAATCTCACAGAGTCTCAAAGAAGACAACTAAAGAAGACATGCCATACCTTATCCCTACCAAGGGCAGCATAATGTTGTAGCCCATTGCACGAACCATCCTTCATTAAAAAGTCATAAGCAGACAATCAGATTCAAACTTTAGGTAAAACTTCAAAACATGTCATACGCATGCAACTCAACATTTAGGCAAGGCTCATCACAAAAAACGCTTAGGTAAGGCTCATCACAAAAAACATTTAGGTAAGGCTACCACAGATTAAAATGTATAGTTCATCTTCATCCTTGTGATTGATAGTTGGCTCTTCAACAATTGATAATCTTAACCAATGGGGATTTTGTTTTCTCACGAGTTTAATTTTTTCTATAGATTTCACGAGAAATATTAATTATCATGTATTTTTTATTTACTGAAAACGATTAACTAGATGTACTATTCATAAAGCATGGACACTAAAATCAAATAAAATAGCACCGTCTTTTGTAAGGTTCTCCTTTTCAGCAAAACCACTTAGTTTTTGCAAGATATTTGGATTATAACGTGCAATACTGACATAGTGTAGGTGAAATTTCTATTTCACCAAATTAATGAAAAAATTAAAGGATATCTCAGAAATCAAAACGAAAGGAGAGTTTACAGCATCATATAGTTATCGACAGTAAGCTAAAACAAATATCACACAGCAGTATGTTGGCAGTTCTACAGCAAGAATCACTTTACTCAAATGTCTTACTGCTTATGTAAACATGCCGAAAATGCAAAAGAAGATCCAACATATGCAGGTATCAATAACTCCAATAATACAGAACTAAAATAAAATTTTCATGGAGCAAAAACACTATTTGACCTGAATAAATAAGGAAAACATATCACCTCAGTGTTTCAAGGAATTTAACCAGCTTTCACTATGAAACTCAATTTGCATAATTCAGCTTCAGAAGCTTTCATTCAGAAAATTGGAACCAGCACAAAAAATCTACAAGTCACAAGTTGGAACTTGTTGCATGTAAATAAAGAGTATTTTGCGAAATCTTAGCCAACGTTTAATATGTTTGCCTAATGGGCACATTAACTCCCTATGTGATAGCATATGAATACCATTCAAGTTAAGATATCAGTTTGATTTATGTACAAGGAAGCTATAATTCAAAAGTTAATATCAAACAAAGATCACATCAAAGGTTGAATTTGGTTAAGGGTTTTTTCTAAGTAATTTGGTTAAATAAAATTGAGTTACCAAAACTTGTGAAAGTTGTATAAAATAATCTTATTGATAGAACGACGTCGTGCCTTTTGGAACTCTCCAAAACAGATTGCCGTCATAGTTTTCAGGCCAAAGCAAATGAAATGTACTCTAAACAATGAAATTGTAGCAGAATGAAATATAGCTATGGCACCAGGGTTGTCAAAGGCTCTCTTGAGGCATGCGCTTAAGCCCTGAAGCCAGGTGTAAAATGGGTTATGAGCTACTCCTTGTTTAAGCAGCACTTTAATGCAGGCACTAAGGTGCTTGATCAAATAAATGCAGGCACTAAGGCATGCACCTCATCGCCTGTGACCTCTGCCTTGAAGAGAGCGACACTAAATAAAAACATTTCACTTAATTCATGTTTTTCAATTCTTTTGACTGCATAATTCTGGAAGTGATTGAGGAAGCCCTAAAACCATGATTCACAGCTATACAGTCACAAGCTATACACCCTGCATGACCATCTACACTAGTTGTGCGCATCATCTAGAATTAGTAAAACTAGAAAAATCACGCAACACCAAAGTTAGTTTTTCTTTCTTGTAGTCCTTTCATCTAAGGAGCCTTCAATAAGTTCAAACTAAGCGAACATACATTATACACCACAAACATTCTCGCAATATCTATTACCTGGTGAATGGGCATATAAGATATAGCGGTCTCTGGAGACGGGCTTCTCAATGCTTCAGCTATATTAATACATGTTGCTAAGCATTGAAAAGGATCTTCTGCCCCCAACCACCACCGCTTTCCTTCCAGTGGCCTTTCTGCGGAGTCAAAAATATCCTCCACATGGTTTTCACTGAATGCTACACGACCTTCATATGATAACTTATCAACACCACCACCGTATACATTCGCTAGATGTATCTTCAGCCAGCGTAAACCGGACTTTCCAAGTGGGCGCCCCTCCGCGAATTCGAGGATTCCACGGCACAAATCAGAGCCAAGATGGTTCAAATATGGGTGCATAGGGTATGCGCGACCACGAAAATCAAGATTATGTGGATAATAAAAACCATCTTCATCCTTCATCTTCCGTGCAACCTGCTCTTCAAAATAAAAGGTCATGGAGTTCTGTTCATGAACATAAGGAAAAAAAGTAAAAGAATTTAAGATGAGGATACAACTTACGGCTAGTTTGAGTTCTATATCACATCGCTGAGAATGCCTCTCGCAGTTCTCTTTTTTCACACCTTTAACTTTCCACTTCCATTTCCTGATTTCTGCTTCATCTTCTGTGTCCGGCTCTTCTGGTAAAGGTACCTGAAATCAACTCACCTCTAAGAAAACATGCATGTAGTTAAACAAACCTCAAGAAGCAAGGGAAAACATAATCTCAACATCATGTAGTGTCGTCACCCACATCTTCCCTGTCGACTAAGTCAGCAAGACGGCCTCCACTAGCCCATATTCTGTCTACTATGCCAAGTACCTTTCTATTCACCCTCCACTTGGTATTACCAAGAGTGTCAAGTGCCTGAACCGCCAAAATATAGAAGTGAAAAACAAGGCCTGAATTCTTTTTTCTCCATTTGGGGGTGGGGGGGGGGGGGGTTATGAGATGGAGTTGGGCTTGAAATCTATTGAATACTATGTAGAAGAAACAAAACAGAAAGGGAACATCTGCCTGACAAACCTGGAATACAGGTTCCAATTGCTTCTTTGGAACTCTTTTAACTGCTTCACGCTGCTGTTTTGCTCCATGTGTCCGCATAATGTATGATGGTAAAAATAAGTAACCACCTTTGTCATACCTGCCAGAAGATATGGAACTTTAACCCAATTCATACATGGTGTTGAGACCCAATGAGCTGGAATTACCAAACCAGGCATCTGATGCTCATATGTACTCATATTGCCAATCACAGAGTGTCAATAAGCCTTATTCACATATCACTATATCAGTTTAGCTTTATCTGAACAGACATCTAACTACCATTGGAGCAAAATTATCATGAGTTTAAAGCTCAACCATATGCTTCAGGGCAAAGCAAATACCAATAACAGATTACACAAAACAATAATTCTAGCATTGAGAATAAGTGAGAAATCTCATTCCATAAACTATCTTGAGAATGGATTTGACACACCTCAAAGTTACTAAGATTCCAGCCAACAGGGAACAAAAGCCTTTATTCTTTTTTTGAAAAGAAAACAAAAGCCTTTATTCACCAGGGCAGAAAGGAGAAAATAGAATAGAGTAATCATCTAAACTCAAGTATCTAACATACAGACTGGAAATAAGAAAAGATATACAAACTAACCCTAACCAACTCTGTGGAGGAACCAGCATCGGCATATATGGAATCACCATGTGTCTAGCCTGTTCACGACACAAATTTACTGTAATTACAGTTCCTCTAAGAAAAATTGATTAAGCAGGAGAATCACATTATCATCCAGCAGGCAATGAATACCCACGAAATACTGTACTCACAGTTTTATCAAGGCCTTTACGAACAAGTGGATCACATTGAATCACGCCGTATCTCCTGCTACCTTTCCTGTAATCACAGAAGCCATAAAAGACATCAACAATGATCTGAGATGTTGTGATCTACAGCAAACCCCTTGTTGAAAAGAGTGTGGATCTTTTCTTCATTTCCTCTACTTCTCAATTGGAGCTACTGAGGGGAAGGGCTTCATCGTATTAAGTTTGTACTAACATTGTTTCTACAGTTTTGAGGGTGTGCACAAATGCTGGCCGAATATCTGGTGGACAATCATCTAACTGATCATTTGGAGGCTGTATATAGGCGGTTTCCATTAATATCTGAATCAATCGGCACCCCACCTATAAAAAGGCATTATTTCAGCAAAAGCATCATAAACTATGATAAGTACACCCACAAGGGCAGGCAAGAGAAAGGAAGCTTCAATACTGACCGTACAAAGGTGATAAAGAGAAAAATGTGTTAAAGACAAACCTTGACAATGTTATCCTGGCCCCAAGGCTTTTCATCATCCTGCTGCTTCACTATCTTTCGAACCTGCTGCAGCTTTTGTTTCTTCATCAAAATTTTTACTTTTTTCCTTAGCCTCTCTCTTTCTTTCATTATATCACCAGCTGTTTCTTCCAAGTCACCACTCAATGCATTGCTTTTCTTGGTCTTCTCCAAAAATCTATGTATTCTGGCCTGAGAAGGAATAGAAAGAGTAAATGAACTAGACAAGCCTGGCTGAATAGCTCTTTTTTATATATATATACTAATATTTAATTAGACATGAGAACGCTTCTAAACTTAGGCTGACAAATTGAGACAACAAACCAAAAACCATAAAGTTCCCAATAGCCTAAAAGATTCACTTAAAGAAAAAGCCATGAATGATGGCACTATATACAAATAGCCTGTTGATATAGCAGAAGAACATACAATACAAGAACTCAGAAGAACAGCACAATGTTTATTCACTTTAGCTGATACTACGGGTCAAGAACCATAATTCTGGGCTCAATGTGACAGATGAAGCAACTTTCTTGATTGGAGAGGCAGTAAATTAGTAAATAAATACAAAGCACTCACAGAGGTCATATGATGAAATAATGGCGCCCTCGTTCATTGCCCAAACTCTGAAAGAGGAGGGCGCAAGGAATACTAAAGATGACAGACCTGTTAGTCTGGGGGAAGCCTCTACAAGATCATCTCTTAGGTGCTTGCAAATAGACTGCACAAGGTACTGGAAGACAGTGTCAACTTCACAAAATGTGTTTTTGTGCAAAGGAAGAGAAACATGCAGCCTTGGTGGCACGAGTTAGTGAACTCCAAGAGAAAGAATGGCATCCAAGGCAGAGGCGGATCCAGGATTTAAATTTTACATCTTTAAAGTTATGGGTTCATATATACTATTTTTGCAATTTTAATCAATTTTTACATATAATTTTTTACTCCGCATCAAAAGTTATGGGTTCAGTTGAACTCGTCGGTAGAACACTACATCCGCCTCTGATCCAAGGGATTCTTGGAATTGGAGAAGCTTACGACAGAGTTGTCAAAGTGAAAAGCCCAAAAAAAAGGCCAAAGTTTGTTGGAGCTTTTAAGCGGAAAGCACAATTAGAACATGGACTTTAGCGATGAAAAAAAAAATAGAAATGTAATGCAAAAACAACAATTATTTGGACCAAAAAGTGGAAAAACTGTAATTGAGCTATACATATGTTGCGCTCTCAAAGACATAACCCCATAGGTGAAGGTGCACACGCCTTACATTAAAGCGCCAACTAAACGAGGCAAAACGCACAACTTGGGCTTCACTCGGCTTCCAGAATTAAGCGCGTTTTAAGTGAGCGTTTAATAATACTAGACAATATCAATTGGAACTTCTTGGCAATTATGATGAAGACAACGGGCTTTGAGGAAAATTGGAGGAAGTGGACATTGTTTTGCTTATCCGTCAGTTCCAAGCAGTTCCTCCGCTATTACCACAGACCTGAGACAAGGAGACCTGCTACCTCGATGCTTTTTATCTTGGTGATAGAGGCATTAGACAAGATGGATCGAGCCATGATGGGGCACTACATAAACAACTTTAAAGCTAATGTGGGAGGGCATAACGGAATCACAGTCTTGCACCTGTTTTTTGTTGATGACACTAGTTTCTTGCAATGCAGATCATACATAGCTACCGTCCCTCAAATGGGTAGTGACATGGTTTAAATATCAAGGTTGACGATCACTTCGAAGAAATGTGAAATCATACGAGTAAACGAGGTGGACAACATTGCGCAAATGGCAAGTCGCCAATTGCAACATTGGTTCGTTGCACTCAACCTAGGTTTGTCGTTATGAGCTTCAAGTAAGGAAGTCCAGTGACAGAAAGAGTGGAGAAAACGAGAAGGATAGCAGAAGCAATACTTATCGAAAATGAAGTTTTGATCAAGAGCATATCTTTTTTTTTATACCAAGAGCATATCTTGCACATCCAAGCTTACTATATGCCGTCGAAGAGTCTTCCAAACTTACCGATTGTGGTCAATAGGAAGTCTTGAGTTATATGCTAAAGAAGGAGTGAAGAAGTTCCACCTGGAAGATTGAAAGACGGTGACAACCCCAAAGAAGTTTGGAGGACTTGGGCAGAGGGACTTAGGGATTCTCGACAAAGCACTCCAAGGATATAGAGGTTAGGAAATGAAGAAGAATCCCTGTGGAGAATGGTCATAGCTAACAAGCACGACACACAGGAAGAGAGATGAGGATGAACGAGAGCAGTAAACGTTGTACGGATGTAGTTTATGGAGGAGCATCATAATTCATAAAAGGGTGGGAGAATTTTGACGGGAACATAACATTTAAAGTTGGTAAATATAGAGTCCGCTTTTGGAAGCAAAGACAGTTCTGAGCAACAACTTGCAAATACTTTTCCCTCAATATACAATATATCGAGCCAAAAGACCATCAATGGCACAGGTGTGCAGGTTGCAGCGAGGAGAAATATTTAGGGATTTGGGCTTCAAAAGATATTTGTAGTATTGAGAGTAGTTTGATGACTTTCGAAGAATACTGGAGCTGCTTTATAATCGAAAATTGATGCCAACGAAAAAGGACACTTGACATGACCAACAAGAGAATCTTTTCTATGAAATCTTTTTATTGCATGTTCATCATAAGAGAAAGTGGTTTTGCATATCACAAGTTGGATACCGGAGCTCAGGGAATGTGTGTTTCTTCACATGGTTTGGTAGTTAGGTGTGCTATCCTCGTGGCAAAAAATCTAGAGAAGAGGAAACTTTTATATACTAGTTAGTGTTGTATGTGCAAATTGTGGAGACGACATGAATCATTTGTTGCTCCATTGTCAAATAGTGAACCACTTACGTGAACAAGAACACCTTTGAACCTTTTTGGAATTTAATGGGTGATGCCAAAGAGAGTGAAAGATGTCTAGGCCAGCTGCACCATTAAACAAAGGGATTGGAGTAAGAGAAGAAGGCTTGGGAAATTGGCATGGGCATAGATTCCTTGGAGCGAGAGAAATAGGAGGGCTCTTAAGGGTGTTGAAAATACACTTGTGCATATTTTATTTTCAGTCAATTTTTGGAGCACGAGCACCCATGAAATTTCTGTGAGTATTAATGATTGGGTGCTCTTTGTGAGGAACCATGGTTTCTTGCAGGTTCTACCACCTACGTATGCCACTTGTATAGCAGGTTTTTCTCTGAATTTATCAATGCAATTATTACTTTATCAACAACAAGAAAGAGATCATTTTGCAGTATCATTTCACCCATATTGATGCTGCAACATACTACACTTGAATAAAGAAATGAAAAGTTACAGCAACCTCTCCCTAGTTCCATTAACAACTTTTGGCGAAAAGAGTTCCAATAAAGATTAAGCAAGCTATGGCCCAAAAAAAAAAAAACAAGTTCGCGTAATCAATAAAAGACAATGCAGGACAGTATATTAAATCAACCGGACTATCTAAGCAGCTTCCCCTCTCCTCTACGGATGTAATCTTTTAATCTCTTTCAGTTAATGTGTTTGTGCTTCACTCTATTCTGTCGACTACCTATACTTCTTATATGAGAGGGGAGTGCCTAGGAACATGGTCAACAAAATATAAGTAACATCCAAACAAATGTATCGGCTGCAATAGTAGTAGATCATAAACTGCACTTACAAATGAAGAAAACTCTCCATGTAACTACATTGCTCTGTTGGTCGAAGAAAAGGACCCTAAGAAACCTAGAGAGGAAAAAAACCAATACAGGAGCGAGCAACCTATATAGGGAGTGTTGATATCGTCCTCTTCTTCTTTTATATTTGGTCAGTATAGCATGCTAGAATCTTATCCAAATATATAAAATTGCATGCAATGTACATATTCAAACAAAGCAATACACGAACCTCATGCTCAATAGCTTCACCAATGTGGGAAGCAGCTTGTACAACTCTAGCACTACCAGTTCCTCCACCAGTCATTAGCAAACCCATCAACTTGTGCATTGTAATCACAGCCATCATTTCAGCAGGCAATTGATCAAAGAACGGAGCATATGCCCCGCGGTTCTTCCCTTCATCACACAACTTCTGCTCAGCAGCTATAGCATCTCGCAACGGCTCAAACCAACCCAAGAACAATGATTTCATGTAAGGCAAGTTTGGTGCCAGCTTTTGCTCACACATATCCATCAGTAGCTCCTGATACTCCTTGGCCGCCTCTTCCCACGCTTCAGTTTCTACCTTTATCTGCCTTCTCCTAAGCAAATTGTACTTCCCAACCCCCATCCCACCTATTGTTTTAGGCTGCTTTGGTTGCAAATTGGTCTTCAAAGCCTCATTTTCTTTGTTCATTTCCTCTATTAATTCTTGAATTTCATCAATATCTTCTTCAGATGTAGATGCAATAGCTTCTGCAGCACTACCATAACTCCTTAAAAATCCTAAAGATCCACTACCCCTCTTACCGCAAACACGAAAATCCCCTTTGACACTTGAAAAGATTGAATTTTGAGACAAACCCAAGTGAGGACTTTTAGAACTTTCTTCTAAAATGCCTTCTAAATGCCTAATTTTACTACTAACTCTAGAAAAGATTGAATTTTGAGACAAACCCAAGTTGGGGTTTGTAGTACTTTCTTCACACAAGCATTGTAAAGGTCTAGTTTTTCCAAAAGAAGAAGAATACTGAGAAAAACCCAATAAAGCTGAATCATGGGTGTTTCTGAATTTTCTTGAATAAGCTTGTTTTGATATATATCTCCACATATTCAGTGGATCTTTTTTATTGGAAAACAGAAGAAAAAAGGTTAGTCTAATTGACTGATAAATTGAAATAAAGGTGTAGAGAACTGAGTAAAGTGTGAAGATAGCATTAAATGGTTAAATTGGAGAAGAAACAATGGGGGAAAAGAGAAGAAAGGGAAGGACGAGGAAGAGTGGGTTGGCAATGGAGGCTGCCTTAAACCCTTCCAAAAACCTATTCTTTTTTTGCTAGGAATTAACTAATGATATTCGGGTTCAAATCGGGTTTTTTACCTTATTCGGTGACCCGTTTAACAGTAACTTTTTTTTACAGTGGTTTCAGGTATGGGGTAACTGATATGGCCTCACGAGGCAGGAAAAAACTTCAAAACCTAACCTTTTCTTTTTTGGTTTCCCAATCGGTGTTCGGTACCCGCATTAAAACCCGACTATATCGGATTCGCGTCGCGTAGGCTCCTTTCGGAGGGAAGCGCTCCCTACCAAGGATTTTTCCATACCCAGGGCTCGAACTCGAGGCCTTTGGTCACTCCAAAGTTATAACCTGCCCCCAACTAGATATTTATATTGGCTAATATTTTACCTCTGAAAAGCTATTAAAACAAATTCTGATTAGAGACTTCTGTTAAAAGAAAAATTTATTTCGAACAGGGTCGCTATTATATCTCTCCACCCTTGTTCAAGTTCGAAAAGAAAAAAATTTAATAGGGATCGCTTCTCTCTTAATTGGGGTATTTGCAATGCAAATCCACATTAGTCGAACTAATACGTCCCGAATATTAGATGGTTAAACAAATAAAACTTATTTCTACACAAATAAAATTCAAAATATCGTCCAACTTCAAAAATAAAGAAAATAATTTATAGAATAGATATTTTCTCTATGAAGTATTCCACAAAATTACCATACTAATAATAATAATAATAATTGGGACTTAAAATGTAAAGATAAAATTGAAGTTGGAGGCTTTCTGATTTCTGTGGAGTATATTTCTTAAGTACTTCTTAGTTGTTGTTGTTTTTTTTGGGGGGGGGGGGGGGATGGGGTGCTTATCATAAAATTAAATAAAATGAGGAAAAAAACACTATACATCAAGTGGTACGAATAAAATGTTAACTTTCCAACAGCTTATACAGTTATATAACGTTATCCTATTTTCGATTTTGGAAAAAGTAAATTTGCTTGCTAATAAATAATTAAAACTAATATGATATTTTTAAACAAACAAATTATGCAAACTGTTGTTCGATCATGGACCACAACAACTTCATGGAACTAAGACCACTTAAAAGTATTAAGAAAATGTTACTCATTTTATATTTATTTTTATCTGTCTAGACAGATGCACACAACCACAAATAACCTACAACTTCGATCTGTGATTTCCACTTCTATAACTTAAATTGTTATTTAGTTTGAGCCACACTTTTTATCCACCATTTTCGCAAACTCATTTTTGTTTTCTTATATTGTTTACTTTAGTTTTTCTTTTAATACCGTGTTCCTCGAAAAGAAGCTTAATACTATTTTAATACCACTAACAAAAGTTAGATTTTTTGCACATTCACACGATTAAATCACATAGAATCCAGCTAAATAATTTTCTACATCAAACATAGATCGCAACCTGAAAAGAATGGTAAATAATTTATTCAATTTTAAGGATTAATTGGACTGGGTATTGGGTAATATGAATCGGGTCGAGTCTAATAATATCATATGTAAAAAAAGGCATGGATTAGTGCCACGTGTCCCCTCCGTCCACTTAAGGATAAATGTGTACGGGTAGTAAGATGGTAAGGAGTTTTATGGTCCGATAATATAACGGGGAACAACTTTAAACAATTATCATAATAGAGGAACATATCAGATCCTTTTTTCGTATTTTAAAAATAGTATAAAACCGTCCATGTACAAAATTAAAATCTTAAGGAACGTTTTCAGACAGAGCAGTGAGAATCATTCCAAGAGGAACATGTTTACAGTATTTGTGAGGCCAAAGTTATCAAACAAAAAGCTCTTAAGATTGTGATCCTGCAATAAGAACGCAACACATGATATGTGAGTCAAATGCACATTACATATTCCAATTCTGCTGCAGCCAAAAGCCTAATATTTACGTAAAAAAGGTAGAAAAGCATGTATAGTGTATAGGTTAAAATCTGATCAAAAGAACTCCACTTAAGGAAGAACGACCAGGAGTCAACCAAGTCGAAGTCGCGTGCAGGAAGTAGTACATCGGCAAATGATTCAGCTTCAGTCGAGGTCGAGCACTCAGTTCGGCCCGAACGGATAGCTCAACACTTAGACATTTTAGAGGAATATTCTATAGGATATTCCAAGAACTTAGGTACTCCGGCCAAGGACCGCTAGGTAAAGAAAGTGTTTGGTATAAATATCATAAGAGAGAATAACAAAAGAAGGGGGTTGATGGGCAGAGACATTCATCCCTCTGAAGGAGAAGATGTTCCATCCTCCCAGGGTCTTCGCAAAAAGGGGATAAATCTTAGGATCTTGGCATTTATCCGTAATTTAACTTTATCAAATGTATGGAGGTCTTGTTAGGGATATAGTAGATATGCCCTAGATCCAATATCATATTTGATGATTTGAACATATTTTTGTGAACATCATTTGATATAAAATATATATGGCATTTGATATTCTTTCATCATTGTTATTAATTGCTTGATTAATTTGATAAGGTCCTTGATTAAATTTTGAGATTTGTCATCGTGATAGAGATCATGATAATGAGAGCAAAGTCTCTTACAATTTAATCTAAATTTGTTCTTGATCGTAGGATTATTAATTTGGACATTAGTAATCCGGTTAGATCAATATTTATGTGATCGTCTTTATGGGATAAAGATTAGTTGATCTCATCAACTAAATTACATAGATAGATGATGCATATAGAGATATGGTCATTGAACCGACTCATTGGATAATTCCTAATGGTTAGAATTACCATAAACTGTCAATAGGATATTCTCTTGAAGAATGTGATGTAATAATTTCCTTTGACCTGAGATCGTCATAGTAATTGACAAGTTATTTGTTGTGCTTTAATACTAGACACCTATGGCCCTAGGGCGATAGTTGAAAGGATATTGGGTACGATTGAATACCCGTCCTCAGAGTAATCAGCAAAGGATCCTACAAGCTCGGTACCATGGAAGGCGAACAGCTTCCAAGCAATTGGAACATATCAATGCTGAAATGATACTACTGCTAAGGTATCCGATGGAAGATTCCGAAACACCATCCGGCTCGAAGACCTTAAGGTTTCAAAGCATGCGTTGCACTCTTTTCCTTCGACCGGGTTTTTATCCCGAAACGGGTTTTTACCGGCAAGGTTTTTAATGAGGCAACATCTATATGCGGCCTAAGGAAAACTCAACAAGTATTCAAGGCTTCTCTTGCAATCAACCTCGAATACTGGGGGCATCCCCCCGGAAGATCACCTCCTCAGAGAAGCCAAGACCTGCTGAACAGGGTCTCGATAGGAAAAACAATGTACCGGGCCAAACGGTCGAACAAACCATGCCCGCATAGAATAACCGAGCCCNNTTTCCTTTGACCTGAGATCGTCATAGTAATTGACAAGTTATTTGTTGTGCTTTAATACTAGACACCTATGGCCCTAGGGCGATAGTTGAAAGGATATTGGGTACGATTGAATACTTGTAGAATTAGTGATTGATCAAGATGGAATCTGTCAACTCTTGGTAATGAGTTTAAGCTCCATGTTGTCATGAATTATAAACGACCAAATTAAGACCTTGGCCAGGGCAATTGAATGAAAAGAAGAAAAGAGTTTCTTAGGTCATTCAATGGTCGATTATATTTGACATGGACACATAGTTGGTCGCCTATTAGGATTTGACAGTTGAACCATATCCTAGGGTGATCCAGAGCTATAAGGACAGAAGGAATTACTACATTATTCTTCTACTGGTTCTTGAGAGTAAATTGTATACTTCATGCTATCCGGTCGTTAAGGAGTGTTGCTAGACGTCATCCTTGATTAGTATATTGATATGATCAATTTACTACCGGCTTAGTATTGAACCTATGGGGTCGCACACTAACGAGTGTTCTGATCTTTAATTATTTTATCATTTGATAACTAAAATTTAATTAGTCAAATAAATAAATAAAGTTTTAGTCCAAATGAAATATTATTATATTCGTTGCTAGCACAAAGGATATAATTAATATTGTGAACAAATTGAAGTTTTCTATTCGGAATAGAAAATTAAACTATATCTCTTGAATGAAATATATATGTGATATATATACTAGTTGGTACTCATAAATAATATGAAATATTAATAAAAGAGTTATAAGTTGAATCCAACTTTGAATTGGATCAACTGAAAAGTCCATGTTTGCCACCACAATCCCATTTGGAATGGGATTCATAATTCTCTTTCTATGGAAGTATTGTACTCCATATGGCATTGGGACTTACACGTGAAGTCACTGCCTAAATTAACCTATTCCTACCTTATTAGATTCTGTATCGAGAGAGTAGTATGAGATAAGGGGTATTTCCGATTTTCTCTTATCTATCGGGAGTTCAGTTCAGCGTCACAAACTTTTTTGNAGTATATATACATGATAGCTTCACGTAGGAGTGTGTGAGAAAAACGAAAGAAAAGGCCACAAAATAAGAGATATATTCCTGACAAGAAAATCAATTTTCTTGTCGCATTATTTGCTGGAGTTTTGAGAAAACTTCAGCGCAAGTTTTACATTAAATTTGTTCGCGGGTTTCATTGATCAAAGAGTTGATAGCAAGGATCAGTCTCGGTGTGGATACGCATAGAGTCTTCGCACTATCGAAGAAAATTTGAAACGAGACTCTCTTTACCAGGTACGTCTTAGATCCGATCTTTGACATGTAAATAAATTTCAAATACGAAAAGATCTTCCTAGGATTGTTATTGTCTTCCGCTATGTGTTACGAACACCTATACGCAATCCTTTAGGTCTGTCTAGTTCAAGAATGGTGATTCTTTCCTTTATATATTCGTCGTTATCATTTGATATTATTGAAGCCATCTTCCTTTTCCTACATTATGGAATCCAATTGCAACTATAATCAAATTTTACGTTTAACTATGCTTGTTTATCCTTGTCTTCTATCTCAGATCTAGAATAAATTATCTATGGCTAGGATTTACCCCATATCTTCTTATTTAATTGGTTTAACAAAAAGGGCTTAAAACCTTTTGGTCAAACAATTTGGCGCCGTCTATGGGAATTTCCTAGCCAAAGATTTAGTTTCCTCTAGATCTAAACTCGGTTCTAGTTCTACTTCCTGTTCGTTGTAACTTCATCCTTTCACCTGTGTGCTTGTGGTGTGGCTTATGTTTCCGTACCTTCATGCACTCGGGACTGGATCGGATTGGGACTTGAACTCGAATACCCCAACGGGCGAATTAAGTTATCAGCCCGCGAGGTGCCCAGATTCGACTAACGCCGAAGCTAAGCACGAGGCTGAGATCGGATCTGAAGCTAGCACTCTCAGTTCATTGCCAATCAGATCGAAGGGACTTTCCAGACCCAAGTAGCGGAGACGGCAAAAACACCAAGCCAAAGACCCACAAGATGTCATCCGAGTTCGGTGAATATTAGCTCTACTAGTGATAGCAGCTACGAAACATAGCCAAAGAAGGGAACATGGTCGCTCCCTTCTACCCGTCAACCAATCAGTCGAGGTAACAAATGATTTCGTTTGGCTTTAACTTGCTATTGCTTTTCAGAGTGGGACAGGAACAGGAAGTCACTATGCGACGACACAACTAGCCAAAATTCAATCTCGTACATACATTGAGACGCCGCGAAGCCTGAGCGAGACATTTATCGCCCGACCTATCAACTACCTTTCCAGGCCCGCGATGAAGGAACTAGATAGACTGGACTCCTCGATTGTATGCACAGACCGTACAGCAACATGTAGTATTATCCAATAAATGAGTAAGCGAAGCAACATTCGGAATTCTTATGCAACTCCACCAAGTTTACACATCACGCTAACACAAGTCTAAATTCGACTTCACTCGAATTTATAGCAAGACAAATTCGACCTCGCTCGAACAAATCTAAATTCGATTTCGCTCGAATTTACAGCAAGACAAATTCGACCTCGCTCGAATTAACAAATCTAAATTCGACTTCGCTCGAAATAACAAGACAAATTCGACTTCGCTCGAATTTACAACAAGTCTACATTCGACCTCGCTCGAATTTACAACAAGTCTACATTCGACCTCGCTCGAATTAACAAGTCTAAATTCGACCTCGCTCGAATCAACAAATCTAAATTCGACCTCGCTCGAATTAATGAGTCTAAATTCGACCTTGTTCGAATTAACTACCGAAAGTCAGGGACTTAATGCAAGAAGATCCTAGTAATTCGCAAAGAAAAGAGAAGGAAAAGCCAAAGACGTACAACCAAGACAAATCAGTTGTTCCGTTCAAAGGAATATTAGCGTCTTACAAAGGGCCAATAGGGGTCCCCCACCCAACTAACTAAGTACAAAAAAACTAAATACAAGAGGAAAAATTAAGTGCAAAAGCTTCATGCTGCATTATCCCCATCCACGCCGTCATCCCTCTCCCTGCTTGGTTCAGCGGCTTCACCTCCACTGTCACCCTCTCCATCAGAATGTTCATCATCAAAGGTACGCCCGTCCTCGGCCTCATCGTCTCCACCGACCTCCGGTATCTCGGGGTCATAGCCGCAAGCAAGCCGGGCCTCACGTGCTTTAACACGAGCTTCTTTGAAAGTAGCTTCAGGAACACTCCCCGCCACCCACAAGCCCTTATATATATATCATTGCCTTCTATCTCAGATCTAGAATAAATTATCTATAGCAATTTACCCCATATCTTCTTATTTAATTGGTTTAACAAAAAGGGCTTAACACCTTTTGGTCAAACAGAGCCAACTTATTATCCATCAAGTTTTGAACCGAGAAATCTCGACTATGGAAGATGAAAAAAGAGTATTAAGAAAGAATAATAATAATAATAATAATAATAATAATAATAATAATAATAATAATAATAATAATAATAATAATGCTGCATTTTAGATTGCCACCTTTGTGCTCGTATAGTAGTTTGTGTTTACATGGGAAAACATAGTAAATGGTAATGGGGGAAAACCAACCAAATCTTACTAATTCTATAACTAATTATTCATTCCAAAATTTCTTCAATACCCCCACCCCCACCCCCACAAATAACATTCTTGTACCCCTCCAAAAAACAAAAAATGCTCTACTCTTCTGGCAGTTCCTGATAACATGCCAGAAAGAATGCCTAAACAAGAATGACAAACACTTTAACATCATTCCCAATAATCGTTGCTCTCGGTCCTTACTTCTGATGGCTCGACAACTTGTACCTCTGAGACTTCAGCAGCACTTGCATCTGATTCCGTTGAAGTTTCCGCTGACGACTCTGTCTCGTTTTCCTCGGATCTGCCCCATCTTCCTCCAAGTGCCATTGCCATCATCTCATAGATCTTGTTACCCAACTCAGCTGGACTATCAGGCTGTTTCCAATTTCCAATGTTAAAAATTCATGTATCGAGTAGAAACAACTTATTTAATACTTGTTCTATTAAATCGAGAGAAGGAAAAAACTATGTTCTGTTCGACAGTACTTACAGTAAATCCACTGGAGATCAATGCTGTGTCATACAATAGTTCTACGGCCCGCTTGGCATCAGAACTGTCGGGTGCATTCTTGCATGCAGCCTGCAAGAAGTTCCACAAAAATAATCAGTTGATAAATACGTGGGATTCTTAGTCGAACTCTACTGTAGTTTTCTTTTAACTATGGGGGAAAACAGTTCTTGTGAAATCACTAAGATTTACTACTAGCCCTCCCTAAGCCCACTATATGGTCTTTGGAGATAATGCCAAGCGATAGCATAGCAGCAATGCACAACAATCAAAGTACACTTCAACATAGTACATTTCATCATTCTACTTCATATATTACTAAAAAACAAAACTTTTATGAACTAAACGATTGATATTCTTCAATGAATTTATAGCATTAGATGAGTGTAACTTCACGACACAGATCTTAGAACTATGCCATGAGTGTAACTTCACGACACAGATCTTAGAACTATCTTCCCTGGCATCAAAGTGATCATCATAGTACAGATGATCAGAATAAGATTCCAACATGTTACCAAATTTGTGTATGTAAAATTGTTTCCATATAAACTTTCTGTTTCTATTTTGTTTTTTAATTTGTAATAGAAAATATTACTAAATGATAAGCTCAATATATTTTATCGTTAATAACTTCTTACAACTTCAGATACCTTTTTTTATTTCACAACACTTGTTCTTAGAGTCGAAACCAAGGAACTAGCCCATGCAAATCCAGCAGGGAAAACTTACATTTAGGTCTTTGACGATTGGATGATCAGGATTAACCTCCAATATTCTTCTCCCTCTCATAAACTCCAGGGTTGAAGTGTCTCCCAAGGTTTGCGCTCTCATCAACCTATTTCATACACAAAGGAAACAAAGATCTTTAGCACATAGTATTGCAATTTCCGAAATAAAATATACTGATAAAGAATAGAAAAAGAAGATAGAAATCATAACCCA
This sequence comes from Nicotiana attenuata, assembly GCF_001879085.1. Classification (NCBI taxonomy): domain Eukaryota; kingdom Viridiplantae; phylum Streptophyta; class Magnoliopsida; order Solanales; family Solanaceae; genus Nicotiana; species Nicotiana attenuata. The sequence goes on along the minus strand of NC_032000.1, from coordinate 11,520,785 downwards.
CAGACCTTTCCATGTTGGCAGACCAACCGAACTTTCCAGATACAAGCACACATGGTGATGAGCTTAAACGCTTCGAAACTTGTACCTTCGCCACCTTATCACCCAACTGTTGCTTTATCCAATCACATAGAAGATTGTACTCTTGCTTGGCTTCCCTTTCTTTCACCTCATCGTCATCATCTGAAACCAATTCCGGAGATTAAACTATGTCACACTCTGAAAGAGGTCAAATTTCAACGACAATTCCATTTCTATTTCTCCAATACTCATTCTGTTGTTTGTTTTTGTGTTTACAAAGTGGGGAAAACACATTAAAAGAAAAGGCAGAAAATATAGAAAAGAAAGAATTTCAATATTGAATCCCAGCCAATGCGAGAAAAATTGAGCTTACCAAGCTCTAGGTCCTCTTTGCTTATGTCAACAAACTTCTTTTCCTTGTATGTTTGTAGATTCTGGATAGCCACCTCATCTATTGGTTCAACAAGGTACAACACCTATATCACAGCAACACAAGCAAATGTCAGAACAGTGTACAAACAGAGGGTATTCTAGTGAGAACTTAAGCCAGATAAGCTCATTCTCGGACACAGCTTCCCCTTTAAATGCATGTTTTTGTCTCCCATTGGACATCCTACTACGACATGTTATGCAGATTAAGATGAGAGTTGAAATTATGTGTTGCTTAGTACCATATGGGGAGAATGTACTGGCCACAGGTTCTTTTTTGCTCTATCTAGAAATAGATTGACAAGTTCAAAAGCAGGACTCGTACAAATTTTTGTGATATACACATATACAATTCCATTTTTGTTACATTTTTCGGGGATGAAGCACATACCTCAATACCTTTCTGAACCAACTTCTCCAAGAAAGGAGCAGTTCTAGCACTCTGTAAGCTATCAGTAGCCAAATAGTAAATGGCCTTCTGGTTTTCGCCCATGTTCTCAATATAGTCATCTAAGCTTATCAACTCTTCTTCGCTTTTGGAAGAAAAAAATCTCAGTAATGGAGTTATTCGCTTGTGATTACCAGTGTCTTCAATACATCCCAACTTTATAAATTTACCAAAGTTCTCCCAGAATTTTTTGTAATCCTGTAAAAAAATAGCAGCACTGTTACAGAATTCAAAGAAAATTATTTTTTTGACAAGGAACCAAAGGAAACTACCAAGGTAAAGAAAGCTTTGCTGATAGTTTACCTCCTTGTTCTCACTTTCAGAGAGATCCTGAATCATGTCAAATGCTTTTCTCACTAGTCTCTTTCTCATAATCCGAACCTGGGATGAAATAATATAAATGTGTTACAATCCAAGAACAGGATCTTCCTTTTCAATCAAACTGCAACGGATAGCTTGAGTAATTGGCCGTAGTGCAGATTGCTCAACAACAATACAGTTGACATAGAAAATGTCTAAAATGGAATTCATTCAAACACGAAAGTTTGTCCTTACGATTCGGCTCTCTTGCAAAATTTCTCGTGAAACGTTAAGAGGAAGGTCATCTGAGTCCACCACTCCTTTAACAAAGCTCAGGTACCTCGGAAACTGGAAAAATGCACAGAAATTAGTATCAACTGATAAAAGCCACTACATTGCCCCCTAATTGGCAACCAAAGGCACTCAAAATTCAATTTAGAACAGCACAATTTCTTCTTCTATCATTTAACACACAATCATTCTTTTACTCTGCAGTACACTTGTTGAACGTGATTCGAAAACCTCACTTCTCTTCGTGTGCATATTAATGTCAAATAGGCAGCTCAAAGAATGAGAGACTATGAATTTGTTAAGTCGACCGTTCGTCCCCCGACGACCGCCTTAAAAATGGGCCTCGGTACGACCACTACTGGAGAACTATACTTTGGCAGGGCATAGGACAGCATAGCAGAACTTAGAAAACAAAACACAGCAGTCCAAACACCGTACAAAAGTTGTTCATGTGACAACCTCCTTCACACGAAGCAACATTTTCTCAGGCTGTTGGAGCAGAAGTACAAAACAAACAGGATCTGAGAATCGGTTGCCCTTGTATGTGCCAAAAAATTAGTACTCATTTGGATCCACAAGTAAAAAAACTAGTAACTCATTTGATAAAGCAACAATGTCTAATAGAAAACAGGAAAGATAACAAAACTAGAAAACCAACTAATCATCAAATCAGGAAAAAATGAAAAAAAAAAAACTGCTTATTGTTGATTATGTGACTTGTATCCATTAGTTTGACGTTCTACCAGTCATTATAATCAAATTTAAGTTCTTGATACGGCTTGGAGAAGCATACAAATGAATAACACACAAATTAAAGTGACATCAGAAGCTTATTCTAAGTGTTCCCACACCAGTACAATTGACCATCCAGAGCAAAGCCGATAAAAGATTTAGTTCATATAAAGAAACACAACTACCGTGTATGAGAAACTACACAATAACACAGGAAATAGATATCAATTCTATTGACATCCCTTTTACAAGTTGCAAATAGAGCTAAACGTAAAACTCACCAACTCTCCATCAAAATCATCAGAAATAAAAACACGCTTCACATGCAAGCGTATGTTCTTAGTCTTGGGATTTATGACTTCTTCATTGTTAAGAGGAGCCATTCCAGGTATATACAGGACACTTCTAAACTCCACCTCACCCTGCACAAATTGTAATATCAAAATTAATATACCAGTTTTAAAACCCGACAAAATGACAAGTCATCAGTCCAATATGAGAAGTGAATACCTCTGTAGTGAAGTGAGTGTAGGTAAGTGGATCCAAGAACTCATTAAAAGTTTTCTTGTAGAATTCCTGGTACTGTTCTTTCTCGACTTCTTTTGGATTACGCATCTACAATTATTATGAGGAAAAAAAATTCCTAATTAGAATAACCATTAAAACATATATCACGCATAAAAATAGGAATACAACATCAAGAACACACATAGACTCTCATAGCCAATAACTTACCCATATAGGTTTTGTCTCATTTGTCAACTCCCAATCCCAGTACTTCTCAGTTTTGGTCTTCTTTGTCTTCTTCTTTTCTTCCTGTCATTATAAAGAAAAAGGAAACAAGAACCCATTGCCATCAATAAACTGAGAGGTATAGACACACACTGAAGATAAACACTGTAAGCAAATAAGTCTGAAACCATCACCTCTGTTTTTTCTTCTCCTTCCTTTGGTTCTTCCTCTTCCTCTACCTGTCAAAATTTACCATTGAATATTAGGACCAGAGGCAACTAGCATTGGGAAACGAGTTGAAACCCTCTTGTCCTCTAACAATAATAATTATATCAACGAAGTTATGACATGAAAATGCAAATTAGACATACTAATCTTAATCATAACACAAGCAGTACAACAACCTCTAACTCTTTTTATAAGAAGTATATTGTATAAAAGATGCAAGTGTATCAGTTTTCTAAGCACCAACTGGCCCCCTATAGATGCCCCTGGCAATGCTTTTTCGAACGTGAAAACTTTTAAAGGTCTCAAATTTAGAAATTTATTTGATCCCCCTTCACATCATCAAACTAAGTGCTGAGGTAGCTTTGCTAATAAGAATAGTAGTAGATGGAAAAGCTCTGGAAAATATATTCATGAACAGGTATAGAACAATTAACCATTAGCTGAAACCACGAACAATTTCTCCTCAAACACCAAAGAAAATAGATGAGATAAGGTTAAAACAGCTATAGAACATACAAGAAACTTACCTCAATTGTTCTTGATTTCTCCTGCCATGTGTAAATCGGGAAAGAAATAAACTGTGAGTAATTCTTCACCAAATCCTGGATCTTCTTGGGCTCCGAGTACTCGTATTTGTCGTCGTCCTACAAAAGATGATAGCCTATCAGATTGCATCTAATGTAGGGAACAAAAACATTGACAATGCTCTCTACTGATCCATCTTAACAGAACGAAGAAAACAAATAACAAGGCTATGATTCTCAAAGTTAAATGTCTTATAATTCTCAACCCATTGTCATACAAAGAAGAAATCAGATGACATGGTCGGTGATGAATATTAGGAATTTATCTTTACACTTCGTTATAATAGTGCATAGTTCGATAAATTAGGAGATGAATCTAAATAAAAGATTGACGCTCGCACATGCCAAACCCAGGGGATTTAGGAGCAAAGACATCAAGAGAAAGGGCACAGAAGTATTGCAGTACCCTCAAATAAAGTGTAATTTGTGTTCCTCGAGATAGAAGGTTTTCAGGATTAGTCTCCTCTCTGATGACATATGAGCTACTGTCAGCCACCGACTCCCAAACATACTGTTTATCTGACCTTGGGCTCTTTGTGGATACTACGACCTGATTGTACGAAAAGATCAAAAGATAACAAAATCAGTGGAAATGCAGAGGCTATTTTTTGATAAAACCATATAGAATGAACAGCTACCTTTTGAGCAACCAGAAATGCAGAATAGAAACCAACACCAAATTGACCAATCAATCCATTGTCAGCTCCAAGATCTTTGTTTTCCTACGGAAAGGAGAGCAGCATAATTCTTAGAGACAATAACTTTAAATCACAGATTCACAACCAACGTCAGAGACATTGTGAAGTTACTCCACAACATGAAGATACGCCCTAGTACCTTAAGTGCCTTCAAGAACTTTGAGGTACCACTTTGGGCAATAGTCCCGAGACAGTCTATGAGCTCCTCCTTAGTCATTCCAATACCAGTATCCCTGCAATATCAATTAATTAGTTCCTTTTAAAAGGAAAACATTAATGCAGCTAAATAATAAGCCACGTACGTTATGGTAATAGTCCCATTGTCTGGATCAGGCTTGATGCGAATCTCTAGCTCACCAGAATCCCCAAGTAAAGAAGGCTCCGTCAAACTCAGAAACCTCAACTTATCAAGAGCATCACTAGCATTACTGTCCAAAAGAAGAAGCCAAAGTCAGCAATAGCACATATAAGGACAAGAGGAAAATTTAAAAAACAATTACAAAGCATCCTAAAGACTTACTAGGACATTGGAAAAAAGAAAGAGAACCCTTTGAATAACAAAAAAAACAATCTTTTGGTAATGGCGAGAGTCAGATACCAACGGCAAGTAAGAAAATGAGACACTTAATCTATGACAAATAGATGGTTTTTGACACAAACATGCATCATGATGTCTATGCCGACTACAAGCAGTAACTTTTAATACATAACGCTACACGATCAACAATTGTTGATGTTATCAAGAAAACAATGAAATAGTATTCAGACGTTTCGCCACTTGGGAAAAGAAAAGAAGGAGAGAAATGTCCTCACCTCACAAGCTCTCGCAAGAAAACCTCCTTGTGACTGTAAAGACTGTGAACAATCAAGTCTAATAGGCGACTGACCTGAAAAAAACAGTATTTTAAGTTTTAACATCTGAATGAGAGACTTAGAGAAATAATTACAAGGACAAAAGACTATAAGCTAAACTATACTAAGAATTCAAGAACTTCTAAAACTGACTAAAGATTAAATCTTTATTATGTCAGAAACCACAACAATGAGTATTTCATAGAATGATTTCCTTATAGATAAAAAGGAACATCAAAATTCTAACTGCCAATTCCTCTTCATTCAACTATACCACAATAACAAACTAGCCGGAAATGACAATATGAATGCATTGTATCCATTCAATGTTTGGAAAATTCATGTTATCATAAAACAACAACTACTACTACGCCTCAGTCCCAGACAATCCCGAACAAATTGGGGTTGGCTAAATCATCACGGACCACGTTACTCCATTTAAACTTATCTCGTGCCAATATTATGCGAATACAAGATTCATAACATTATAACTAGCCAAAATTCATGTATAATCCAAATCCACCCAATACAACTAAAAACTGAAAAATACAAACTAAAAACTTAAACTTTACTCAAGATAATAAAAAACCCACCTCAGCCTGATACTCATGAGTCTCCCCAGGACTCTCAGAAGCTTCCTTTTCAGCTACAGCAGAAGCCTCACACCTAACAACTACTCTACTGTCCCTCTTTTCTTGTAATTTCCACTTCAACCCAGATTGTAAAAATCCATTCTTTAAGTTATTTTTAGGCAAGAAAGCATTTTTAAGACAGACCCTATTTGTACTACCACTACCCAATACAATAGAAGGGGAGTAAGGCACTGAAGCCATAGGAGCAGAGGTCAAACTCCTGCTAACTACAGGGGCCATAAGCTAAAGTATTTGGTGTTTCTATTGAGTTTTTCAGTGTGTGTTTTTTGTGTTTGTGTGTGTATGGATAAAGGGTGTGAAGACGGGGCAAGAATTCTTGAGGGTTTGTCTAAAAACCCTGGAAGTGTGAAGAAGGGGGTTTAAGGGGAAAAGGGAGGAATGTTCTAGAACTGGAAATATAATTGGGGGGTTTAGTTTGGAAGTTTGTGTGTGGGGAATTATAAGGAGAGGATGCTGCCATGTCAGCAATTACAATATCCTGATATGTTAATATAATTATTTGTATCGAAAAAATACTATTTTTTGTATAATTCAACAATGCTCCTGTTAGGAGTTAGACATTGCATATTACTATATTAGTAACATTTATGTGACCTAATTATGACTATTGAGTTTCATGAAATATCTATTGGATATTAGCATTGTAATGATATAAACAGTTTATTCACTAGTTTTTTTAAGAAAAAGTTATGGGGTCTAAAATGAGCTTTTTTGACAAAAATAAGGGACCAATATGTATTTAAATGATTTAGATGACAGTAATGTGAAACGTGAGGATCCATTCCATGGTTCTTGGTTGTTTAATTGCTTGCAACCTTAGGCGAAGAATCTAGAATCTGTTTGTACACGAAGTAGTTTAATTCCTGTTTGTTTCCTTGTTTTAATGACAAATCACTTTCAATTCCTTTCTGGACGAGAAGTAAAGCCTTAAAACCTCTATAAACTCACATTCAAACCGACGTACAAATCAAGTGGTGACAATGTGCACGAGGCAGTTAACATCACTTGCACAAAATCTTGCGTTACCGATTTCATCGTGCTTGGAATGCTTAGTTCTGTAAAGCAGATGAAGAGAGCAAGTTCCATCTGCTAGCTTTGCTCATTAAACATTATTTGTGATTAAATATGTGATAACTCCAAGGATTATTTACCATCTCTTGCTTCCCAAAAATGCTCTCGAACCGAATTTGTCAAATGAATTCTTTTTGAATTGCATGACATGTATCAAGTCTCTCTCTGTTGCTTTTCATATACGGCCGAATAGCTTAGTAGACCCTAAACTTGTTTCGATTTGACATCTCGATCCTCCTGCTTAACTTGTTTTCATCCAGACTCTTCTGCTTAATCAAAACCTATATTTTAAACCCCTCTAACCGTTGACCGAACATATGTGGCAACATTATGGCTAAGTTGGACAACAAGCGTGTAATTCACACATATAAGGAGCGTGAACATAAAAATTTAGCCTAAGAAATGATTGAATTAAGAAGAAAAAAATAAGAAAAATGAAAAAGAAAAATAGTAAAAATTAAAGGAAAATTATCTCTTCCTTACCACTGCTAACCCCCCCCC
>NC_032000.1:11492131-11513228 GCF_001879085.1 Nicotiana attenuata | reverse complement strand
TCTCTACTTCTATACTTTTCTTTCTTCTTCCTCCCCCTCTACCCCCTACCCCCCCCCTAACTTCGCTACCACCCACCCACCATACCCCCCCCCCCCCGCAAACTTGCACGCCCACCACACCCCCGTTGCTTTCTTTCTCTTTCCCCTCCCCCCTCTCTTTTTTCCACCAAAAATCATTTCTACCTTGAAATCTATTCTCATCCAACAGACAAAAACCAATTGTAATTTTCAGATAACACTTTTCTAGGGAGCAAAGGATAGGTTGTTCGATTTAATGGAGAAGTGAATCTATTTTTTTGAAGAAAAATATTCTGTTTTGTTTATCTAGGAATGAAGTGTGTTGTTTATCAATAATAGAAAACCGATGGAGAATGAAGAGTGATCTCCCGATTTTAATGGAGAAGTGAAACTCTGAAGATGGTTGGGAAGTCAATTTTTTTTTTTGGATCGGTGAAGGAATAAAGATGGAGGAGTGCGGAACAATTTTATTGTGGCTAGCTTGCGACGGAGGAATTTTCCGGTGATAGCAGTGGTGGAGTTGTTAATTGTAAGGAGAAGTGATGGTGGAGTAGGAAAAAAATAAAGATAAAATCAAAAAGGAAAAGCAAAAAATCAAAAAGGTTAGTTTTTATTTTTTGTAAAATAAAAGACGTGGAATATTTTATCCGATGTGGATTCTCATATTGCGCGATTGTGAGACACACATTGTCACATGGTTTCAAAATATAGATTTTGATCTAGTAGAAGGGTTTGGATGAAAAAAAAAAGTGAAATAGAAGGACCATGATGTCAAATCGAAACAAGTGCAAGGGTATACCAGGCTATTCGACCTTTCATATACCAACTTGTCGTGATCCGTAAAGGAATGGAACAATTAGCATCAAGCATTTTTTTCCAAATTTTCTTAGAAAATCGATTTCTAATATTTGTTAAACATTCTCTTTCTCACAGATGTCCCGAGCTTATCATAATGATTGTCAGACCATAGTATGAAAAAAGATAATACTTGTACAACATGAATAACTTCTTTACCATCCGTCCAAAATACACAGGATAACACCGTTCAAGAATTAAGAGTTTGTGCAAGTAAGACAGGTTTCTACTTAAAAAGTACAACACCAACAACTAATTGGTCTCTGTTTTTATAGGCCTAGTGAAATGAAAACTGGTAAACTTGGCTCTGATACCATGATAAAGAAATGAATCTTGTGTTTAACTCAACTCAAAAGCTAGCTCAAGAGATAAGAACTGCCCAAGAAAATATAAGGAGACAAATAGCCTCCACCCAAGCGATATGGGACTCTAACAATGTAATTGTAATATCTCCTAACTTTAAAACAAGAACATATTGGTCATTTTAGCAAACTAATTAAGTCAAAAAAAGAGAGATTAGGACAAAAACCCATTACGGGAGGCACAAAAGGCAAAAGCCTAAGCTTAGAAGCAATTAAGCTTTGGCAGAAGCCATTCAAGGCAATATAAAAAAGAAAAAGAAACAGAGAAGGCGCAGAGAAAGAAACAAAGGAGGAGGAGGAGGAGGAGGAGGAGAAGAAGAAGAAGAAAGAGGTTGGAACCATGCTTTGGAAAATAGGTAACAAAGTATTCTTATAAGTTTATTCCACTTGCATAACTTCATACACATTGTCATAGGTTGAACTAAAGGATAATACCAGTAATTTGGATTTAGAAATATCAATTTGCTTGGATATGAGGAACCCATGAAAAAGAATCAGATTTTTATATTCAAGATATGCAAAGTAATGAATTATTCAAGTTGGTTCATATATATGTACACACACACACACACACACAAATATATATATATATATATATATATATTTCAAAAGCCTGATTAAGCAGACAATGATGCTAAAAGTAAAAATCTTCTACTTGTAATTCTATATTCATTAGTGATAGAATGTAAGTGTCCACCAACTTCTATAGAGAACCAGATTCTCTATCAGGTTCGATAGTACACACACTCAAAGCAGAATTAAATGACAGGAGGAATTTTACTTGAAAAATTCCCAACTCAACGGGATTAAAAACCACGACCTACCCTAGTAGGATTTCAACTTCACTGCTGAGCAACTTTCAGATTACAACCTATGCAACCTAGGAATTAACCTCTTAATCCTTCACTAACTTGTAACACACCTGTTACAAGCCACTTTGCAATAACTTTATTACAAGACTTTGAAACTTGACTAACTCTAGCTAAGACTTAAACACACAGGTTTAAGGTTTACAAATGGGTTCCTATATAATGCTTCTAAACAAGCTAGATAGGAATTACAATTAAAGAACTATTATAAAGTTACAACTCAACTAAGTACATACAATAACTCTATGTGGGAACTGGTCCGTAGTTGTTTTGTTCTTTATTCTTGAAGCACTTGACACTTGTTTGTTGGATGGTCACGTGAGTGAGTTTGAGCGAAATCTCTAAGTGTTCAAGTTTAATGTTTTACCTTCCTTGAATGCATATATACATGTGTGACATCACATGTAATGATACAAGCAAGGTAGGTAAAAAGTCTTCCCTGGAAAGTTGATTGCAGCATTGTTCCTGCACTGTAGCGTGTGCAGGCAGCAACTTTCCAGTTGGAGAGTTGACTTCGTACAATCTCCTCGGGAACTGGTAGGGACCTGGTCCCTCAGTTGTTCCTTCCACTCTGAGAAGTTGAATCTTAATCCACGCTGAATCCCAACCTGGAACCTTGTGATCTCGAGGTCTTGTAAAGTGTAACAGGTTCCTTATCTGGTTCTGGATAGTAAGTTTGTTAGATCATCAAGACATAAAGTAAAGTAATTATAACCAAAGTACTTGTAACATATCAATTTCCCCCTTTTTGATGATGACAAACTTAGAATTGAAAATCCTAGAAAGAGCCACAAAGAACCAGATTGTGAACCAGAAGGACCTTAAGTCCCCCCTGAAGCTCTGCATTCCCCCTTAGTCAGTACCTGAACTTTTGTGAGTTCCCTCTGAATTTGTATTTTGTTTTTAGATTATTCTGCATTCATGCTCTTTCATTCATGCATTCATACTTTGTATTATTCAATTATTCAATTAAACCTTCCCCCTTTTGGCATCATAAAAAGGACAGAGCAGGTTAGCAGCATAAAAAAGTCTAACATAGTTAACTCATGCCACTTATGTGCTCACAACATGATAAAAGACAGAAGCAAAAGAGCAGCAGCATAGATAGTAAAAAGGAAATCACTTTCATTAACCAGAATTGGACTTTTATAGGCGGGAGCAGAATCATTATATTCATCCACAGTCTAGAACAAACAAAAAAAACAATTACCAGAAATAACAAAACATCACCAAAAACAACTTAAGAAGATAGACACTGGAAACTGGACAGTAAGGGGACATTCTTTAAGGGACACTGGAGGAAAAAGGCTTGGAAGAGGAAGCAAGAGTTTGGAGGACAATATCAATGCGAGCATTCACGGATATTTACTCATTGAATAGTCTTTCTTTCATGTCCTCCACCTGTTTCCTTAGTTCAACATTCTCCTTTGTTAGGCGTGCAACCTCTGTGCTGTGAGAACCACTAGAACCGGGTACCTCTTGCAACTGACTGAGCTGACTCTCAAGAATCGCGTTCCTAGCCTTCAACTTCCGGATCTCCTCCGTGGCACTATTCTGAGCATTTATCAGTTGAAAGATTGTAGAAGTGCTTCCAACTCCTCCGACTTTGTCAATACACTCACACTCCTCTGGAGTAGTTTTTGAAAATGGTTACATTTTGGTGCCCACTTTGGCCTGTCCCAGAGGTACTTTGAAAAACTCAAAGACCTTTGTGAGAAGGAACCTATAAGGCAGTCCAGGATTCCCATCTTTAAGGTTCTCTACCTTCTACATATGCTCAATCATTATGGCAGGCAAATTGATGGAGGAGAAATTATCCAAGATTTCCATAAGGAATAGGTTAGCTTTGGATGCAACAGATCTTCTTTCAATGCGGGGAAGCAATACTTTATTGACCATCTCAAAGAGAAACTAATAAATTGGAAGGTTTGCCTTCTTATGCACCTGTTTCCCATGTTGTATTGTCATGTCCTTGACAATGGCATTTCTGAAGTTTGGTGTGCAGGCACCCTGAACAGATGACACTCCTTTGGTAGGAACACCCAAAATTGACCCTAATAAGATAGAGTCCATCACTATGTCCACCCCATTTACCAACACACGGATTTGATCACCATCTACTGTGAAGAGGATGGTGTAGAAACTCCGCACTTCGTCCTCATACACTATAGGAGCCTCACTTTTAAACAAATTGGTCCACAATTGAGAATCATATATATCCACTAATTGCCTCATCCCAGCACTCTCTAGAATGTCAAAGGCAAATGTGCGTCCCTACAACACTTTCTGATTCCCCAGCTTCCTTTTCTCAGACCTTAGAGTTTCACTCACTTTTCCTTTCTTGACGGAACTAGGTTCCTCCTCCTCATCATCATCCCTCTTTCTTTTCACTGACTTGCCAATAGACTTTTTCTTCTCCACTGACTTGTTCTGTTTATGTTCACCAGATTTCTCCACTTCTTCCTCATCAGACTTGTCACCATGCTCCTTCACTGTTTTCTTACCAGAACATTTTACCAACTTTTTACTGGAACCAGCAACATCATTCTTGGAAGAACTCTCAGCACCCTTAGAGGTGTGCCTTTCGGATTGAGAGAGAGAGTGCTTCTTCTTTGAAGACTTGCAGGTCAGGGAACTAGGTTCCTCGTTGGTTTCCTCATCCACATCCACTACAGGAACATCCTCTGCTTGCACAACTTTTCCATCTTTGGCCAACCTTCTCCTTCTCCGACTCCTTTTACTCTTCTTGAGGGCAAATTATAGAGCTTCCTTTTGCTGCAACCGTGTAGTAGGTCGCTTAGGAGGTGGCTCTGAAGTTGCCACTGGCTTAGTCCTAGCCCTGATAAAACTAGCACAAACCAAATCATCTGCGTCTTTTTCACTGTCAGGATTCGTCTCAGGCACCACCATATTCTAAGGCTCAGCATCCAAGTGGGGAGACGGAGCAGGATCAATACTGACCCGGGGAGATGACTCCTGACCTGGATCCTCCATGGATGGATTAGGTTCATCATTTGGGACCCCAATAGCATCATCTTGTGCCGGTTGTTCAAATGGCACAATTGCTCCCTCTTCTTCTGTCTCTTCCTTTTGAGGCTCAGACCCTCCTGCACATTCCTCTATAATGACCCTTCTGACGCAATGGATAACTTATTCTTTATTCCCTCCTTTTCTTGTGGTTCCATGGCGATTTCAATAGATGAAGGAGTGATACCTACAGAGTCACAACTTGTCATGGTAGTCTCAGTCTCTTCATGACTAATCACCAGACCTTCACTCAAGTGCTCAGCCATGGATAGAGTTGAAGGTTCCCGAATGAGGTACCCTTGTTTACCTTGTTGACTATGTTTGACTGGTGAGATTAGAGGAGGACAGACATCTTCAGACTTGCTTAGATGAGGAGTGGGCTCGGAGTGGGTAGGAGAGGTAGTGGAGTGTGGAGGAGACTCTTCTTTAGGGTTTGGACTAGTGATTGTGTTGGGAGAGAGGTTCACCGCTGAACTACTACTGGTGCAGACTCAACCACAGTGTTGTTAGGCACACTGAAGGTTGCTTGATTTTCAGACACGATGAGATTATTCTCGAAGGACTATGGATTTGAGAAGAGAGAAGACAAACAAGGAACTTTTAAGTTTGGAAGAGAAGGGGTCGTGATGTTGATTTAATTATGATGAGGGATCCGTTCTATAACGGCAACACCCTTTTGCTTGGGGGATGTATCGTTTAGAAAAGGAGTGACGTTTGGGATGTGACGTATTGGCTGAAAAGACACGACTTTAGATAGGAATTAAAATTAAAGAACTATTACAAATCTACAACTCAACTAAAGACATACAATAACTCTATGTGGGAACTGGTTCGTAGTTGTTTTGTCCTTTGTTCTTGAAGCACTTGACACTTGTTTGTTGGATGGTCACGTGAGTGAGCTTGAGTAAAATCTCTAAGTGTTCAAGTGTATTGTTTTACCTACCTTGAATGCATATATACACGTGTGACATCACATGTAATGATGCAAACAAGGTATGTAAAAAGCCTTCCCTAGAAAGTTGACTGCAGCACTGTTCCTGCACTGTAGCGTGTGCATGCAGCAACTTTCCAGCTGGAGAGTTGACTTCGTACAGTCTCCTCGGGAACTTGTTGGGACCTGGTCCCTCAGCTGTTCCTTCCACTCTGAGGAGTTGAATCTTATTCCACGCTGAATCCCAACCTGGAACCTTGTGATCTTAAGGTCTTGTAAATGTGTAACAGGTTCCTTATGTGGTTCTAGATTGTAAGTTTGTTAGATCAGCAAAACACAAAGTAAAGTACTTCTAACCAAAGTACTTGTAACCTATCAATTAGGAAGATATGGGAAAGTAAACGCAATGTTACTATTTAACTGCAAGTTTCCGGTATACTTAGTAAGCCACTAAACCGCTCTCTTCCACCCGATTTGAACTGCTATAACTCTTATTTGTATTTTACTTTTTATTGGTGCTGTTGGGAAATCTGCAAAGATAGGATTGGGCATTTGAATAGAATCCCTGCCTTTGATTACCTAGTTGGGATTGCAACTACGTCATATAGAGAAGAATCCCCTAAAATAGAGGAATCCTCGCAAGAAGTTGAAGTAAGGTTTGACAATAGAAAGGCAAATTCGCGATAGATTTATTAAGAGAAATAAATTAAGAAATTTATGGATTGTAATAGTAACGTGAACTTCATGAAGAAACAAGTTAGTTTATGAATAAATAGGAACCTGGAATGAAGTAGTTGTTGAGAACTTGTTTTAATAATGTTATGAGTTTCGAACAAATGATATCTTTAAGTGACACTAAGTCATGGGTTACTGAAATTGTAACTCGTTATCACTTAAATTCAGTAAATTTGGGGGTTAGCAGATGGTAACACTAAAATTATATTGATTTAGAAATTGCATACGAATTGAGCAATTTGAACGATAAACATTCGAGCTTTGGTTAGTTGGCTTCGAGAGGTGAGTCCTAAGCCTACCGTAATTTGTGTTTTCATAACCTGCATAATTTATACTATATTTTAAAAATAAAATGTATTACTGAATGTTTGAAATTGCATGTAGGACAAGTCCTTTACTTGATATGGTACTGAATAATTTACTTGAGATGTTTACAAATATTTAAAAGATTTTCATATTACTAGACATGTTTTACTGTTACTTGAGATATGATTGCCGTTAGTGAAATTGGATTACATGATTTGATAAGAATTGAAATGCCTTGTATTATTTTGAAAATGCTTCCATATGAATATTTACTGTTTACAAAGAAAAGTATAAATGGGAGGAGACTTTGAAGGATCCCATAGCTAACGGCGGGTTCGTTAGACATGGTAGGCTGGTACACCTTGTATTTACAGATCACCAATTATAGTTATAGCCCTCGTTAGTGGGAAGGTAGAACTAGCATACAGTTACAGTTTTTCTTTGAGTAGGGACCTACAGTTATATTTTACTCCTTTTACGAACGGGTCCACACAGTAATATAGATTAGATGATACTTTCTTGGAAACCTCCCAAATATAAAGATTTGCTATGAGACAGGTTTATTAATGATTTGTTTAATAGATTTATGTTACATGAAGCGTATGAATATACTGATTATATTTACCGTTTTTGAGAGAGCATTTTATTTTTATGATGTTTATGATTATTATTCTAAAAGCATATTTTCTGACTTGTCCCCATTAAAAACGGTTGTGGTTAAGTATTATTACTCACTGAGCTAGAGACTCACTCCCCGCTTTTTTGTATAGAGACAGCAGTTGACGCAAGCGAGGATTTTGTTAATTAGAGTACACGAGTTGATAGTTCCTGGTGAGCCTCGCACTCGTTCGCGTGGGCGAAGAGTTGTATTTAATTGCTATAGTATTTTATTTTGAACTCTTAGAGTTGCTCCATAGTTATCTTATTAGTGTCATGAATATTCGTTTGTTAATATGGACTAGTTACTAGTATTATATTTTCTTTCCATATTTTTTTTGAGCTGGCTTTGGTTTTATTATGTTGAAGAGTTTGGTAATATTGATGGAAACCTGTTTGTGGTTAGTTGATGAGTATTGTGATTGATTTAGGTGAATATTAGTTGGCTATTATTTGTTTATGAGACTGAAAAAAATATGGATAGCCCAAAAACAGGGGAAACTCTGTCCGTTTTTTTGCAAAATACAGATAACGCGTACTTGGGAGCACTTGCTCCTAAGCGCCAATCACGATCCTAAATTGAGTTGTGAAAACTTTGATATCAGAGCTTAGGCTTTAAGTCCCGAGTCATGGAGCAATGTTTAGTAGAGTTTGGTTCATGGGTATGTAGGCGCCCATACTTATGATCTTAAGGCTAGTGAACATCTAGGAATGTTTTTCCTTCTTTCATTCTTTAATCGCGCGTTTGCTTGAGATTGACTTTGGAGTACTTCTTTCACAGATGGCTGGGACTTGCACACCTTTATTTACTGGACGTGGTACTACCCGAGGTGGAGATCAAGTTGGGGCTCATCGGACTAGAATAGAGGCTGCTCCTCAACCTAAATTGTGAACATGGGCCAACCCCAAGCTGTTATGCTAGATCATGTGCAAGAACAGGGAGTTCAGGACGCTCCACCACCAGTGCCAACTGTTATACCTACTATTACCTTACCTACGAACGCAGTGGCAAGGTTATTGAATGGGTTAGAGGCATTATGCCTACTCAAGGTGGAAGTTCAGCTCCTCGTGCCACTTCACAGATACAGGCACCTGCATAGACTCAGACTTTCAGGAATAAGGAGGTATCCCTACAAGAGTTCATGAAATTGAAATCCCTAAGATTCATAGATTTTGATAATTCAGCAGATCCTCAAAGTTTCTTGGACGGGACACTCAAGACATTACGTGCTCTAGGATGTTCTAGTGAAAGGGTCATGGAGCTCATAACATACAAACTAGAGGATACGGCCAACACATGGTATGAAACTGTATTGCTAGGAAGGATAGCAAGAGCAGCACCGATGACATGGGACGAGTTCAGTAAGTTGTTCATGGATCATTTTCTTCCAGAAAGCCTGAGATAAAAATATGCTAGAGACTTTGAGAGACTGGTTCAGACTCCATATATGGATGTGTCAACATATAACACCAAGTTTTGTAATCTGGCTAGATATGCTCCTTACTTAGTGCCTACCCAAGAAGCTTGAGTCTAGAGGTTTGTTGATGGGTTGGTTAGTCGTCTATACATTCTAGTATCCCTACAGATGAAGACTTTGTCCTACTCTGGTGTAATCGGTCTCGCTAGAAAGATTGAAAACGAGGGACGTGAGGAGCGTGCAACCAGTGATTTACGTAAGAAGGCCAAGACAAGAGGATTTTTCAGTGGCGGTTTTAGTAAAAATCACAGAGAGGGAAATTAGGGACAGCAGCAATAGGGTTCTTAGACAAGGACACACTTGTCTTCATAGTCTGCATACAGACCACATTACAGACATGGTACTAGAGGACCATCATCATCATATAGATATTGTAATTCTGGGCATATATATGCCACTACTCTAATCTGCCAGACCTGTGGTAGATCACATTTGGGCCAGTGTCGTGTTCTGACTGGAGAGTGCTTTCGGTGTGGCCAGTTGGGACATAACTTGAGGGATTGACCTCAGCCTTCGAGGAATTTCAACCAGGCTTATATTCAGTCAGATGCACCTACTCAAACTACTCGCAATACCTCAGGTGCTGTAGGTACAAGAAATAGAGATCGAGGTGCTGGAGATCGTGCTACTATGAATCAAGGACTAGGAAATGCTGGTAGAGGTCAAGCGAGAGTTTTTGCATTTACTAGACATGATGCTCGGGCCTCGAATGTTGTGGTTACAAGTATTCTTTCTATATGTACATTTGATGCACTTGCGTTGAGTGATTCGGGATCTACTCACTCCTATGTGTCCTCGTACTTTGCTTTGAGGTTTGGTAGACAGCCTGAGCTATTGAATGATCATTTTCTAGTTGCTACTCCTGTTGGAGAGTCTCTATTAGCTGAATACATGTATCGTGCTTATCAGATTCGGGTTGAGGGTAGAGATACTCTAGCAGACCTTATTGTAATGGATTGGTTATCTTCTTGCTATGCTATGGTTTATTTCCATGCAAAGATAGTTAAGTTTGAGATACAAAACAAACCCAGTTTTGTTCTAAAAGGTGGTCAGGTTCCGGAGAGTTGCAAAGTTGTATCTTTTATAAAGGCTCAATGACTTCTGAAGAAAGGTTGCTTGGGTCTTTTAGCTATTGTAAATGACACAAGAAAGGAAACAATTAGTATATAAACTGGACTAGTAATGAGAGAATTTTCTAATGTATTTCCTGAGGATTTACTAGGATTGCCTCCAGTAGGAGAAATAGATTTTGGTATTTATTTGCCACTTGACATATAGCCCATATCGATATCCCTATATCGAATGGCACAAGCAGAGTTGAGGGAGCTAAAGCAACAATTGCAAGATTTGTTACATAAGGGTTTTATCAAAATTAGTGTATCACATGGGGTGCACCAGTATTGTTCAGAAAGAAGAAAGACGGATCTCTGAGAATGTGCATTGACTACATGCAGTTGAACAAGATAAAGATACGCAATAAATATCCTTTGCCTCGTATAGATGACATGTTTGATCAGTTATAAGGAGCTGCTACTTGTCAAATATTGACCTCCGGTGTGGTTATCATCAGCTTAGAATCAAAGATGAAGATATTTCTAAGACTGCTTTCAGAACTCGGTACGAGCACTATGAGTTTCTTGTGATGCCTTTCAGACTAACTAATACTCTAGCTGCATTGGATTTAATGAATAGAGTGTTTAAGCCGTTTCGGATACATTTCCAATATTATTTATTGATGATATTCTGATATATTCTCGTAGCCAAGATGAACACGAGAATCATTTGAGGACTGTGTTGCAGACATTGCGAGAACATTAGCTTTATGCTAAGTTCTCAAAGTGCGAATTTTGGCTAGACTCAGTAGCATTTTTGGGGCATGTTGCATCCAAAAATGGAATTATGGTAGATCCTAAGAAGACAAAAGCTGTGTAGAAATGGCCCAGGCCTACTTTTCCTATAGAGATTCGCAGCTTTTTGGGCTTAGCAGGCTATTATAGGAGTTTTGTGCAGGACTTCTCTAGAATAACAGCGCCACTGACTAAGTTAACATAGAAAAATGCAAAGTTTCAATGGACGGAAGAATGTGAGCAGAGCTTTCAAAAACCCAATGTCACGACCCAAAACTCGCTATAGGTCGTGATGGCGCCCAACGTCGACGTTAGGAAAACTATCAGCTTAATGATTTATTTTATATTTTTGAAATCATGAATCTTATAAATAGAGAGATCAATGCATACGTACGATTAAATGAAATAACAAGTAAAAGTGTGTAAGGCAAACCGTATACAAATTCTAGAATACCCCAAAATCCGGTGTCACAAGTGCATGAACATCTACTAGGAAGTACAATAACAATACATCATATGTCGGGAATACAAGGTAGACATGATAAAGTAAATAATTATGATGGAAATCACGTGTGTTGCGAATTGTAGCATGGAATACAACTTACCATAGAGTCCCCTCAGCAGTTGCACCTACGCGCCCAAATGGCCACCAAATGAACCTGTCAAATCCTGCACATTAAGTGCAGAAGTGCAGCATGAGTACGTAAATCAACACGTACCAAGTAAGCATCTAGCCTAGCCCCGAAGAGGTAGTAACGAGGGTTCGACATTGACACTTACTAATGGTCCAAAAAATCAAATATAATAAAGTAGAAAAGTATGAAATATAGTAAGTAACAATGAGTACAAGATAGGCAAATAATACGGTCTACAACTAAATAATGA
This sequence comes from Nicotiana attenuata, assembly GCF_001879085.1. Classification (NCBI taxonomy): domain Eukaryota; kingdom Viridiplantae; phylum Streptophyta; class Magnoliopsida; order Solanales; family Solanaceae; genus Nicotiana; species Nicotiana attenuata. The sequence goes on along the minus strand of NC_032000.1, from coordinate 11,501,258 downwards.
ATACCAAGTTCTCAATTATCGGGTACCTCCTCAATTGGAATACGTAATGGTCAATGCCAAATCAACGGTCACATCTCAAGTCAGGAAACACATGAGTACGCGAACTCCTTATCAATTATTCGCACGATTCTGTCGAGGCGAGCGACCCGATCCCATAAGAGTGGTTCATAGAAATACCGAGGCGAACGTCCCAATCCCGTAAGAATATGATACATGATACTGCCGAGGCGAACGACCCGATCCCATAAGAGTGTGTTACGATATCCTACCGAGGCAAACGGTCTGATCCCATAAGAGAGTGATACTCTGCCGAGACGAATGGCCCGATCCCATAAAGACTGTGTTACATGATACCGCCGAGGCGAATGGCTCGATCCCATTAGAGTATGAAGCTTTAACGGGTCCTTGACCCACTCATGAATATACGTGTGAGTTATAAAATTAAGAAACTTTTTGATGAATACGCACAACGCGGAAGAGATTCGTAAGGGAAACACGATTTTCCATGGCTAATCAAGTAGCTCGTCAAATATCTAAACTAGCGAGTCCATTACTCTACGCACTAGTCTCAGATCGTAATGTGAAATAAAGTAAATTAACAAGCAAGATTAACTCAATTAGTACAATTAAAGCATGACGTAAATTTAAGTCTACCCGTACATAATTAGGAATTCGAACATACGCACGGACACTCGTCACCTTATACGTGCGTAGCTCTCACAACATGTAGCATATAACAAGAATAACACCTACGAGGTAAATTCTCCCTCGCAAGATTAGACAGGAGACTTACCTCGCTCCGAAGTTCCATAACTGGCTCCAACGCCTCTCTAGCACCTCAAATCAATGCCCATCAATCCTAAACTAGTCAAACAATCATGAAAACCAATAAAAATATACTCCAACACTCATAATTAATCAATTTATTAAAATTCCCAACTCCATTGGAAAAGTCAATAAAGTCAACCCTCGGGCCCACGTGGCCGAGTTCCAAAATTTTTTGAAGATAAACATTACCCATAACATCACGAACTCAAATATATAATTTATTCCCAATTCTATGTCCAACTTTGTGGTCAAAATCCAAAAATACCAAATTCTAGGTTTTGTTCCAAATTCCACAATTTCTACAAAATTTCATGTTTAAATCCACCTATAAACCATGTATTTAACTCACGAGGTGTAGAAATCACTTACCTTAAGTTTGATGATGAAAATGGCACTCCAAAATCACCCCAAAGTCGAGCCCCATGGAAGAAATGAGATGAAATGACCCAAACCCCCGATTTTAAAACAACACTACCCAACCCGACCTTCTTCGCGAACGCGGCAAGTCCTGCGTGTTCTCAAAGCACTACCAGCTCCAACTCCAAAACTGTTCTTCACGAACGCGATGCTTTACTAGGCGAACCTTCGCGAATGCGTTTCACCTTCCGCGAATGCAAAGTCTAAATTATCCCAGGCCCAGTTTCCCCTTCGCGATTCCCAAACCTTCGCGAACGCGTGCCTACAGTCGCGAACGCAAAGCACAAATATCCAGCAGCCAAAAATCTCTCTTCGCGAACGCGATAGTACCTACGCGAAGCCACTTGCTCGGGCGCCTTACAGAATGTCACAACCTGAACTCACCGAGCTTCGGAGACAATTGACAAAAATGCTAGACACATGGATCATTGTGCCCTCCAAGTCCCCATACGGGTCCCCTGTTCTATTCCAAAAGAAAAATTATGGCAGCTTGCGACTCTGTGTGGATTATCGGGCTTTAAACAAAATCACCGCAAAGAACAAGTACCCTATTCCACTAATGGCAGACTTGTTCGATAGACTGGGTAGTGCGACGGTGTTTACCAAGATAGACCTGAAGACAGGTTATTGGCATGTTTGGATTGCAGAGGGTGATGAGCATAAGACGACCCGTGTGACAAGATATGGGTCGTACGACTTTTTGGTTATGCCCTTCGGCTTAACTAACGCTCCAGCTACATTTTGCACCCTGATGAACTAAGTCTTCCGAGAGTACATTGACGAATTTGTGGTTGTCTATTTGGATGACATTGTGGTATATAGCCAAACACTTGAAGAACACCTGGAGCACTTGGTGAAGGCCCTAGCCCGATTGCGGGAGCACGAACTATATGCGAAGCTGTCCAACTGCTCCTTTGCTTAAAAGCAGATTGACTTCCTCAGAGATGTCATCGAGGAAGGGCGGATCAAGATGGACCAACAAAAGATTCAGGCAATCACAGATTGGCCGCCACCTAAGGATATCCACGCCTTAAGGGCGTTCCTTCGCCTATGCAACTTCTATCGGCGATTTGTGAAAAACTACTCCTTTATCACAATGCAATTGACAGAAATCCTCAAGAAGGTCAGGCCTTGGGATTGGGGACCTAGGCGAGCGGAGGCCTTCAACTCATTGAAAACGGCTATGTCTAGTAGCCCCGTCTCGGCCCTCCCTGATTTGGCCATCGAGGTACAAACGGATGCATCCGACTATGCCCTCGGCGGAGTCTTGCTACAAGAAGGGCATCCTGTAGCGTACAAGAGCCAGAAGCTGAAGGATGCAAAGCGGCGCTATGCTGCCCATGAGAAAGAATTATTGGTCGTCGTTCATTGCTTGCATCTTTGGAGGCACTATATGCTGTGGACCTCATTCGTGGTCAAGACAAACAACACAGATGTTAGCCATTTCATGACCCAACCAAAGTTGAATGGCCGACAGGCCAGGTGGCAGGAACTCCTAGCTGAATTCCACTTCAACCTGGAGTATCGAAGTGGGAAGACCAATCATGTGGCTGATGCGCTCAGTCGGAGAGCTGATCTAGCATCGCTGTGCCTACTCGCCACCCTAAGGGGGAGCGAAGTAGCCACCACCATCAAGGACTAGATACAGGATCTACTCATCAAGGATCTTGCTGCACAGTATTTGGTTGATTTGGTAGGACAGAGCAAGACTCGCCAGTTCTACATGGGAGATGGTTTTCTAAAAGTGAAAGGGAATCGACTTTAAGTTCCTAAAGGATGAGATCTGTGAAGGATTCTTCTGGCGGAATGTCATGATCTGTGGGCCGGCCATCCCATGAACAACGCACCATGGCATTACTTTGCCATGCATATTATTGCCCTCAAATGGGCGATGACGTCACTTAGTATGTGAAGACTTGTCTAGTATGCCAAAAGGCAAGTCAGACCGCTTGACACAAGCGGGACTCTTGGAACCACTAGCTGTCCCAAAGAGACCTTGGGAAAGCGTTTCCCTGGATGTCATCACCAGATTGCCCAAGGTCGGAGATCTCATAACTATCTTGGTTATGGTGGATAGGTTTTCCTAGTATGCTACCTTTATAGCAGCCCCACATTATATATCAGCAGAAGATACAACTCGACTCCTTTTCTCTCATGTCGTCAAATATTGGGGCCTGCCCAAAGACATTGTTAGTGATCGCGATTCATGCTTCACTAGCAACTTTTGGACCCAACTCTTTAAGTGCCTCAGGTCAAAATTGAGTCATAGCTCAAGTTTTCATCCGCAATATGATGGCCAAATGGAACGGTTCAATGGTATGTTAGAGGTATATCTTTGCCACTTTGTAACTGGATCGCAGAAGAATTGGGTGAAGCTTCTGGATGCCGCTCTTCTGTGTTTCAATTCACAAAAGAGCTCTAGTACAACCAAAAGCGCTTTTCAAATTGTTGCCGGACAACAACCGCCACTCCCACACACCGTAAATGCCCCAAACATGTCAAAATCTGCTCAAGCTGCTAGTTTCTCAAAAGAATGGAAGCAAATTTTGGAGATAGTGCGGAGCTATCTCGTCAAAGCCCAAAAGCGGGTGAAAAGGCATGCTGATCAAAATCATTGCTTTGTTGAATACCAAGTAGGAGACAAAGTGATGGTCAAAATCCCAAAGCGGTACTTATTTGCGGGGGTCCATGACCCTCGCCTATTGGAAAAATAAGACAGGTCGAACTAAAACAAAAAACTTTTTCTTGCTAGGTGTAATCCGTTGTTGGACCCTTGCTTATTAAAAGGCGCATTGGGAAATTTGCATACCGGGTGGATACCCCAGCTTGGTGGAAAATTCATCTCGTCTTCCATGTCAGCCTTCTGAAACCTTTTCGGGAAGACACGGAGGTTCCTTCACGGAGCCAGCTCACAATACCCAGTATTCGAGGCCCAATTCAATTGGGAAAATGCGTGTTGAAGCTATCCTTGATGATAGAGTGACTCATGCCTCAAGGAAAGATCACCAAGAGTTCTTGGTGAAATGGCGGGAATGTGATGCAGAGGATAATACTTGGGAGAGGGGAACAAACCTCAAAGCCTACAAGGGCCTAATTGATGATTATCTTGCAAGTAAGGCGCCGAGGACGTCACCAACTCATTTGGGGAAAATTTTCATAGGCGGCTTTCCTGCCATGCCCATGACCCCTTGGGCACGCCCCGTGGCTTCCTAGCAAGCCTCCCAACACCTAGCGCCACGGACGGCCCTGTGGTCTCAGCTGCGCTAAGTGACAGACGCGCATGTGCCTCTGTCGCTCCACCGATATCCCTCGCCAGCGCTCAGCCGCAGGCAGATGCCAACACCGCCGCGTGCGCAGACCGTGATGCCTAGGACAATGTTGCTGACAACGAACCTGTTTCTGCATTGTAGAAAACTAAGTCTTTTTCATTGTAAATATAGAGTAGTTTTATTTCATGTACTTCCATTGTGTTTCTCTATCTTAGTGTCTAGTCTCGTAACTTTGGTTTATTTCTTTTAAGCACTATTAGGGGGGATTAGCAATCAAACTCTCTAGCAGGCAAACAATTCTCTATACTGGTGTCTCTCCCCCTTGACACCGTGTTGCTTTTTCTATAATAGCTTTTATTAATGCAATCAAGCTTTCTTTCATTCTTGTCGCGCCCCCTTTTTCTCGCGAAATCGGGTTTATGACATTTGGTATAAGATAACTCGTTCCTTTTGGGAACTGGGTTTAGCATTTGAAGAGTCGCCACCTAATGATTTATGGTGCATTAGGACACCTTCAAGGTTCATTTCTAAGTTTATTTGATAACCAGAGATAGGGTAAGGGCTTGAAATTATCCTAAGGGGAAGGTGTTAGGCACCCCTCAGGATCCACTAGTGTGGTTCCCGGCCAGACAGTTCTTTGTGAATTTGGTTCAATTAACATATATACAGATAAGGCTCAAATAAGAAGGGGTTTTAATAAACAATCGTTTGAAAGAGCAATTAAGGCTGATTTTAAACAAAGAGTTGCAATGCTTTTAAAGGAAAAAGGGAAATAAAAGAAGGGGGTCCTAGGTTTATTAAAAATATGGATCACATCAATGCAATACCCGGTAATCACTCAACATAAGAGGGGCTACACGTGGTATTAGCGCACCGGTCATCATATCCATATCTACCCTTTCCCACCTCGTTTAAGGTACTAAAGCGCGGATTGGTCTCGACCACTATTGCATGCTATTACCCGCCCCATTCCTATCAGTCCCGGAGGCACTTAGGACTACTTATCCTAAAAGGGAAGGATATTAGGCTGACTTGAGGTTTCAAAGGTGAAAAATCTAGAACGACATACAAAACATAGAGAAGACTGCACATTTAAGGGAAGCACATAAACACATAAGGCTCAAGTATACTTCCTCAAACAAAATAATCCAATAGCAGGACTTAAACAAACGAGTAAGGCCTGATTCTAAAAATACTTGAGGGAAGAAGAGATTGTTGTTGCAGCATGCTTGGCCTATTACATGACTCAGTTAGGAAACACGAATCAGGCATGCCTGCTGGTTGTAACACTTAAACAAATAACAGAGACGAGTTCAATTTTGTTTATATTATTGCCTAAGGCTTGCCTAAGTGTCTAAGTGAGACCTTAGAAACATGGTATCTATTGATGACTTTGAGTGTAGTCACAGCTTAAAACGAATAGTTTGAAATCCTATAGGCATGCTTGCTAAATCGTGTTAACACGGAGAAATTAAGTTACTTAAGCATTGGTTCAGAATAGGATGATTTAAATTAGACTAGTTGCAGGTGACAGGATCCATTATTGCTGGTTTTAACTCCTATGAACATGATATGTAATGTACTGACGTTAATTCTGGGACATTGTACTAATTTATAGTCGTTTAAATCCTAGAGCATGATGTCTAAGTGGTAACAAGCGTGCAGAACTCAAAGTGGAGTCCTATAGGTAGGTTATCTAGGCGTGAAGTTGAACATGAAGAATTTAAAATACCCTATAGCCATGGTTTCTAAATGCAGTTTGAATATGTAGGATTTAAAACAGTCCTATAGGCATATTTTCTAAACGGAGTTTGGATATGCAGAATCAAAACACCCTATAGGCATGGTTTCTAAATGCAGTTTGAATATGTAGGATTTAAAATAGTCCTATAGGCATATTTTCTAAGCGTAATCTGAATATGCAGAATTTAGAAGTAATCCTATAGGCATATTTTCTACATGTAGTTTGAATATGCAGAATCAAGATATCCTGTAGGCATATTTTCTACCCCTGACATGCATAATTACCCACCCCTTTTCACTAGCCATCCCCGCTGTTTATTACAAATTATTACAAGCCAGAACTACTGAATTACATGAGAAAAATACATAAAAAATACAACCAGAGGAAGCCTGATTCTTGGTTCCTTCCTGAGCTATGGAATAAACTGCCTTAAGATGCCATTGCTTCAAAGCCTTTCTCAGACTTGAGTGTGTCAAAGTTCCCTAAGGCTCTCAAAAGGACCCCGGGCAATGCTCACACCCAAGTTGCATTAATCAGAATAGAGATGAGTGCAGTGTGGAAAGGCCAGCCCTTATGTGTCCAAGTTCAGAGGGAACTCATGGATCCCAAGGCAAGGCTCACACAATAAGGGTAGAACTTAAATCTAAGAGTAGAGTGGAAGTGCAGGAAGAGAGATTTAAAACTGAATGAAAAATAGAGAGGGATAAGGGTGATTGGGAAATAGTACTTAGTAAAAAAAATTCAGAGTTGATGACTTCATACAAGGGGGTCAGGGGGTTGGGGATTCATTGCAAATAGCCTGTGTACTTGAGCAAAGGCCAGCTTTGGGCATGCACATCAATAGAAGATGCTGGCATGCCTATGAGCCAACCAGAATACACAACAAACAGAGGAAATATGGGGTTTATGATCCCAGGAGGATCAAGTTTGGGCCATGGACAATAATAATTAATGTTGCCATACCCCACAGTTATTGTCACACCTCCTTTTTTGCTACACCGGTGAGGGTGCAAAGGAGTTTTCCCAATTAAAGGACAGTCGGATCGGGATTTTTTATTAATATTCAGAGTCGCCACTTGGGAGATTTATGGTGTCCCAAGTCACCGTTTGAATCCCGATCCGCGGAAATTATGACTCTGTTAACAGTCCGCGAACCAGAACTCCGAGTAAGGAATTCTGTTAACCCGGGAGAAGGTATTAGGCATTCCCGGATTCCGTGGTTCTAGCACGGTCTCTAAACTGTTGTATTTGCTTTTATCTGATTTTAAAACATATTCTAACCTATATGCCTTTTAGTAGTAAACCGCTTTTATTGTTATTTTTAATAAGAATTGCAACGTCGTAAAAATGCGTCTCGAACCACGTTGCACCAGTGCACCCATGATTGTCAACACATTTCAACTTCGTTGAGATTTGGACTTGGGTCACATAAATGTGCACCCACATTTAGGAAGGTAATATTATTAAAATACGCGCCTAAAGCAACTACGCATTTATTATCTTTGGGGAAGACCGTGAAATTCGCTAAACGGTCTGCCCGAATTCTAAGTATTTTTATGTAACATTTCTTGAGGGCCCCGCGATTTATGTGTTTTATTTAGCGAGGCTCATCTCATTTTATTATCAAAGGCCAACCTAAAAGCAAACTACACTTTTCTGCTTAAGTTGTCTCTAAAAGAAGAACCCTAATTAACTAGCAGATGTGAATGGTCCAAGATTCCATAATTCAATTTCCAACAATTGGGCCTAGCAACTGAACAGATGAGGACGTTCCATATCTGGCGTTCCAAAGCAGTCCAGGTTTCATTTTTAAGGGGCTGGGCCGCTTAGACCATTGACACACCTAAAAGCCCAGTGTCACTTTTAATTTGAAGCGGGCTAACATTTTTAGGCCAAATACAAAATCAAAGCCTGCAAACTTCAGTTGATCTATCTTGAACAAATTCAATTATGCGTTGAAATCTGGTATAAACAGCAATGGCTATTTCGAACAATGTTTGCAGCCCATCTTATCGTGTTAACTCGTTCCTTTTAAATGTACCTCTGCACATTGCAATGTCAATCAAACGTGAATAGACTAAGACCAAAGAATCAATTGAACTTCATGCTTATAGGATTATATATGCCAGTCTTAAACTTCAATTAATAGACAGCGATTCAGCCTGGATTTCTGAGTAATGTACATTTAAAATTAAATCAACTAACCTACAAATAACAATGATTATCCAAACAGCATTTCCAGGAAACCAGTCCTAATTCGCGTCATTTTTAACCTTATGAATTAGCTACCCGATGTTATTATACTAAACGCAAACATACTACTAACAGTTCCAACGAGCACGCGCAAGCCCGTAGCTCACCCATCCAATATATGTCCACTACAGCCCAGTTTCAGTCCAGTTATACAATGTCAATACAAATCAAAAGAAGACCTAGACAAATACAAATCATCTATTATCTATTTCATTATGGCAGCTTGAACACATGGATTTCAGGAAGCCAATGTATGATGTATTTCATTTCAGCATTTCAACGTCAAAGCTACACCAATACATGGTTCAGATGTGTACCTGGAAGTGTAAAATAATAGAGAAAAGAGGAATGTCAGCAGCAGCTCAGTGAATCACAGCAACAGGCAGCTACAGATCCAACGATGAAACCACAGAAACTAACTCCAAAATTCAATGAAACAGCAGACTCAACAGTTCAAAACCCAGAGAAATTAAATCTGAACACTGATACCCAATTCTTAACAACCAGAACATTCAAATCTGACAACATTGACTAGCTTTCAAGCCATTTCAAAACCAAGACAGAAGGTGAAAACCAAATATTGATTCAGAGATGAGAATCTTTCAAATTTCAGAGC
>NC_032000.1:11466798-11490007 GCF_001879085.1 Nicotiana attenuata | reverse complement strand
ATTTAGCTAAATTAAACTATTTTAGTAGATTTTTACCCATTTTATAACTAACTCAACTAATTAATACCTAAAAATGTAAAAATTAAATACCTAAATTCAAATGACAACATACTTTTTGAATTTTTCAATGAAATTAAATAAAATAAACAATGCACAAACAAATGCAAACAATTAACACGAAAATGCCACAAAATTCAAAAAATTGCAAAGTAATGAAATGAAATTATTTTGTTTGAATTTTTGGGAATAATTCATATATAGGGCAAAAATCACGTGCTCACAGCTGCCCCTCTTTGCTCGGGAACACACAGAGTTCTCGGGCAAAGACAAGTGAGCGGACACGAGCGGTTTTTGCCCATTCGAATATTCCGTGTGAGGCAATTTTGAAAATGCTTGACCGCACCCTGCTTCAGAGGTTGCCTACATATCCTGGGCTAAACAGGAATCAGGTCAGTGTAGTTCGAGAAGGTCTGGTAGCTGGGACTACCCTGAAGCTGTGGTTTCACTGTTGCTGCTGCTACTGCTCGCTGACCTCCTTATTACACCGAGTGAAAATAAAAAGAAGCTAGCCTAAGCTATGATCTACGAATCACAAGAGGGTCCTATCTATGTCTTCTAACTTGTTCTTGTGTTGCCCTGAACTTGTATCTTGTGATCTTCTGATGGTATTCCTGTTGTTGTTTTGCATGGTGATCGGCGATGTTGCTGCCATTCCTCCGAATGCTGCTTGATTACTTGAAATATGTGTCCATTCTCCAGGTGGGCTCCTGACTGCTAATAATCTGAAAATGAATGCCTCTGTTCTCCAGGCGGGCTCCTGATTGCCAAAAACTTGAAAATAAATGCCTCTATTCTCCAGGCGGGCTCCTGAGTGCTTGCATTTGAAATGTTTTCCCTTGTTCTCCAGGTGGGCGCCTGATTGCTGAACTTTGAAATGTATTCCCTTGTTCTCCAGGTGGGCGCCTGATTGCTGCAATTCGGAAATGTTTCCCTTGTTCTCCAGGTGGGCGCCTGATTGCTGACACTTGAAATGTATTCCCTTGTTCTCCAGGTGGGCGCCTGATTGCCAAAACTTGAAAATAAATGCCTCTATTCTCCAGGCGGGCTCCTGAGTGCTTGCATTTGAAATGTTTCCCTTGTTCTCCAGGTGGGCGCCTGATTGCTGACACTTGAAATGTATTCCCTTGTTCTCCAGGTGGGCGCCTGATTGCTGACACTTGAAATGTATTCCCTTGTTCTCCAGGTGGGCGCCTGATTGCTGAAATTTGAAACGTATTCCCTCGTTCTCCAGGTGGGCGCCTGATTGCTGAACTTGAAATGTATTCCCTTGTTCTCCAGGTGGGCGCCTGATTTCAACAAAATAGACAAACAAAGAAGATTTTCTGCCCCTGTTCCAATCAAAGAAAATTTGTTAATGTAAAATGGTGGTTAGCTACTGGCATTCTTGTTGGCCAAGCTCCCGCTTCCGACTTTGCTCTGACTTGCTTCTTCGGACTTGCTTTGACTTGTCACGATTTCCCAATTGACTTTCAACCCTCTGATCTTGATGACCCACATGTTTTACCTCGTACCACTGTTTGGTGTTTCTGTTCCCTTCTTGTGAACCTTGCTTCTCCCTCACAACCATCTGATTATTACTCTGATTTCCATCGGTCCTCTATGTTTTACTCTCTTTTGACATGTCCCCACCTTGTTGTGCCATCTACCTGGGAGGCTGGTAATTAGCTTTGACATCCTTCTTTTGTTTTTGGAATAGAACTGACACTAAAGCATCTTATAGACAGACTTCAAGAGAATGAAATGCAATGACCTCGAAGGTTTTGAGGATAGAAAAACTCTGAAAACGAATGAGTTGTAATGAAGAGAAAAGGATAGGACTTATCTGAGCGGAAAGGCTGATTTCGTTGACCCTGCCATGCATTTTGGGTTCCAGCCTAGTCTGTCCAACCAATCAGTTATCAACCACCATATTTGTTGTACCATACTTTCACACCCGATCCTCACCAAGCTCAAACTTTGCTTGTTTTGCCATGTTTCAAACAACCTTCAATCACAGACTTCTTTCATTTGCCCAACTGAAAGATCTTACTTTCGCCTTACAGTGCCCGTGAGGGTTTTCACCAATAAGACTCTCTCATTTTAATATCTCTCAAACTCACCTCGCCTTACGGTGCCCGTGAGGGTTTTCACCAATAAGACTCTCTCATTTTCATTTCTCTCAACTCACATCGCCCTATGGTGCCCGTGAGGGTTTTCACCGATAAGACTCTCTCATTTTATCCTTTTCCTTCTGTCACCAGAGTATTGTCTAACATGAGTCGCTTTACCTAACCGTATTGACATTTCTTGAAATTGATCAGAAGGTCTTTCTTTGGACCGTAATATGGCTTTTGGACGGGTTTTAGAAAGAAAGGTATAAAGGTTCAAAATAATTCAAATGTGGGTTCAACATTACAGCTTTCGGAATCATATCCTTTGCGATAACCATAACTTCTGCCCCAGTTTCTTTCTTGGGGAATTCTTGGATTTTTCTTTTGTTGTGACTGAACCTCAGAAAGAGGCTGCCTACGTACCCTTTCGGGATCAAGTCAAACGTAGTTCAGGCATTGAACTACTTTATTGTGGCGATCTTTCTTTCTTCCACTTTTCCTTTTCTTTCTTTTCATTTCTTTTCTTTGCCTTCTATTTTCTTTTATTTTATTTTTTCTTTTCTCTTTTTTTTTCTTTTCCTTTTCTTCTTTTTCCTTTTCTTTCCTTTTCCTTTTTTCTTTTCTTTTTCTTTTCTTTTCTTTTGGACTGTTTTTCTCTTGTTTCTCCGCTGATTTTACCCGCTCGGGCTTTCGAGTTCTATTATTGATTCCGAAAGAGGGATACGAAAGGAAATATAATAAGGCTCAAAGGGATAACAAAGGATAAAGTGTTTGGGTAGCAGAACAAAATGCCTTCATCATTTCAATCTCAAAACAAGCCAAATACAATCAGGTACACAAAGATAAAGAAAATCATACATAATATCTCTTGACTGCATCAGAATTAATAGCCATTTCTACACATTTTCCTTCCACGTCCGTTAGATATAGAGCGCCATTGGACAAAACTCTGGTTACAACAAATGGCCCTTGCCAGTTTGGGGCGAACTTTCCTTTTGCCTCAGCCCAATGAGGTAGGATACGTCTGAGCACCAGCTGTCCTACTTCGAACTTCCGCGGACGCACTTTCTTGTTATATGCTCTTGCCATTCTTCGTTGATACAATTGACCGTGACACACTGCTGCCAGTCGCTTCTCATCAATCAAACTTAGTTGTTCCAAGCGGGCTTTAACCCATTCATCATCATCAATCTCTGCCTCTGCGATGATTCGGAGGGATGGGATTTCAACCTCTGCGGGTATTACTGCTTCAGTTCCATACACCAGTGAGTAGGGAGTCGCTCCTACTGATGTGCGGACAGTAGTGCGATAGCCTAACAAAGCAAAAGGTAACTTTTCATGCCATTGCCTTGACCCTTCTACCATTTTTCGAAGTATTTTCTTGATATTCTTGTTAGCTGCCTCGACTCCCCCATTTGCCTTAGGACGATATGGAGTGGAATTGTGGTGCATGATCTTAAACTGCTGACATGTCTCGGCCATCAAATGACTATTGAGATTGGCACCGTTATCTGTGATGATTACCTTCGGGATACCGAACCGGCATATGATATTTGAATGTACGAAATCGACAACTGCCTTCTTAGTCACGGATTTGAAGGTTTTTGCCTCCACCCATTTAGTGAAATAATCAATAGCTACCAAAATGAATTTATGCCCATTTGAGGCTGCTGGCTCAATCGGACCAATAACATCCATTCCCCAGGCAACGAACGGCCATGGTGCTGACATTGTATGCAATTCAGATGGTAGAGAATGAATCAAATCTCCGTGTATCTGACATTGATGACATTTGTGCACGAAGCTGATGCAATCCCGTTCCATAGTAAGCCAATAATAACCTGCTCGAAGGATCTTCTTTGCCAATATATATCCACTCATATGAGGTCCACAAACACCCGCATGTACCTCAGCCATGATATCTGTAGCCTGTCTGGCATCTATGCATCTTAATAGACCAAGATCTGGAGTTCTCTTGTACAATACACCTCCGCTGAAGAAAAATCCGCTCGACAGGCGTCGAATTGCTCTCTTTTGATCCCCTGTAGCTTGTGTCGGGTATACTCCCATCCGGAGGTATTCTTTTATATCATGGAACCATGGCTCACCATCAAACTCTTCCTCCACCACATTACAATAGGCACGCTGATCTCGAACTTGAATCTGTAACGGATCCATGTAAGCCTTGTCCGGATGATGTAACATCGATGCCAAAGTGGCCAAAGCGTTGGCAACCTCATTGCGCATCCTTGGAATGTGTTTGAAATCTATTGATTGAAACCGTTGACGAAGTTCATGCAAACATTGCCGGTATGGTATGAGCTTCAAATCTCGTGTCTCCCACTCTCCCTGAATCTGGTGTACAAGAAGGTCCGAGTCACCCATGACCAAGATTTCCTGAACACCCATGTCTATGGCCAACCTCAATCCCAGGATACATGCTTCGTACTCAGCCATGTTGTTGGTGCAATAGAAACGAAGTTGAGCAGTGACGGGGTAATGTTGCCTGGTCTCAAAAATCAGTACTACTCCTATTCCGACACCCTTGGCATTGGCAGCTCCATCAAAGAAAAGTTTCCATCCAGGCTTCTCGACCTGTCCTAATTCTTCAACATGCATTATCTCCTCGTCCGGGAAGTATGTATTCAAAGGCTCATATTCATCATCAACGGGATTCTCAGCTAGATGATCAGCCAACGCCTGTGCTTTCATTGCAGTCCGAGTCACGTAGACAATATCAAATTCCGTAAGCAGGATTTGCCATTTCGCTAGCCTCCCTGTGGGCATGGGCTTTTGAAATATATACTTCAATGGGTCCAACCGAGAGATGAGATAGGTAGTATATGCTGACAAGTAATGTTTCAACTTTTGCGCTACCCAGGTTAAAGCACAACACGTCCTCTCGAGTTGAGTGTATTTTACCTCATATGATGTGAACTTCTTGCTGAGGTAGTAAATCGCCTGCTCTTTTCTTTCCTGTGATGTCATGCTGCCCCAGTACACAACCAAAAGAATTGTTCAACACAGTCAAGTAAAGGATCAAAGGCCTTCCCGGCTCTGGCGGGACCAACACAGGTGGACTAGCCAAATACTTCTTAATCTTGTCAAATGCGGCTTGGCATTCGTCTGTCCATCTGACCGCAGCATCTTTCTTTAACAGCTTGAAAATGGGCTCACAAGTAGTTGTAAGCTGGGCAATGAACCTGCTAATGTAATTCAACCTGCCAAGCAAACTCATCACATCTTTCTTGTTCCTTGGTGGCGGTAGCTCCTGGATGGCTTTAATCTTAGACGGGTCTAATTCAATACCACGCCGACTCACCACAAATCCCAACAACTTCCCCGACGGGACTCCAAACGCACACTTTGCTGGATTAAGGTTGAGGTTGTACCTGCGGAGTCTCTGGAAGAATTTCCTCAAATCCCTAACATGGTCACATTGTTTCCTCGACTTTATGATCACGTCGTCCACATAGACCTCGATTTCCTGATGTATCATGTCATGGAACATGGTAGTCATTGCCCTCATATACGTTGCCCCTGCGTTCTTCAACCCAAATGGCATGACCCTGTAGCAATACGTTCCCCAAGGCGTGATGAATGTCTTTTTTTCCGCATCCTCCTTATCCATCAAAATCTGGTGATAGCCCGCATAACAATCTACGAAGGAACCGATCTCATGTTTGGCACAATTGTTAATCAATATATGGATGTTTGGGAGTGGGAAGTTGTCCTTCGGGCTCGCCTTATTGAGATCACGGTAATCAACACATACTCTGGTCCTCCCATCTTTCTTTGGTACCGGCACCACATTAGCCAACCAGGTAGGATATCGAGTAACCCGTATGACCTTCGCCTCAAATTGCTTAGTAACCTCTTCTTTAATTTTCACACTGATATCTGTTTTGAATTTCCTCAACTTTTGCTTGACAGGGGGGCATTCTGGATAAATGGGCAATTTGTGGACCACCAGATCGGTGCTTAGACCCGGCATATCATCATATGACCATGCGAACACATCTTTGTACTCAAACAACAATTTAATTATCTCCTCCCTGAGCGGGGCTTCCAAATGGACACTTATTTTTGTTTCTCGAACATTTTCCTGATCCCCTAGATTGATTGCCTCTGTGTCATTCAAGTTAGGTTTGGGTTTTTGCTCAAATTGATATAACTCTTTACTGATTTCTTCCAAAGCTTCCTCGTCATCGTATTCACCCTCGCCATCACACTTAATTTCTTGTATTACTATTTCATATGGAATATCAAGACTAGGCAGGAGACTCCTCATGCATGACACATCATTGAAACCAGCATAAAAGGGACTGTACAAGAGAGAAAAGAAAACAAAATGAAGGCTATCAGGAGTGAAGAGAAAAGGAAATTGCATTGCATTAAAATTGTAAAAATCACATTAACTCATCCAAATGGACGGAACATAGAAATCTGAATTACAACCCTGGAAATAATCCAGAACTAATACTCAAAGGAAAATCCAAAGCTAACTACCACGACTCCTTCCGAGTTGGAAGAGGAGTAGCTTCCCAGTTATTGAGCTTGGCCTGAGACCCCACGAACTGCACATCGGCTCTACCATATTCACTTCATCGAACACCCTTTCAAACTTTTCGATCAACTCTTTGTCAGGTTCTATCACCATAGAATTTGGTAGTGCTGTTGCTGGGCGTTGTTTAGTACCAGGCCGGACGAAGGAGCGGGAAAGGCGAGGAATGGGTTTTGGTAGGGTCCACACTCTCTTTTTCATCTTTTTGGCTCTCCTTATGTCAGCAGCAGTGGGTTTGAAACCTAGCCCGAAAGTGTCCAGATTTCCGGGAAGAGACACTGGCTGTATGATTCCCTGCAGTGAAGTGCCCAACCCCTTTCCGGGCAAGAATCCATTCCTTATCATCTCTTAAGCTACCATAACAGATGCAGCAACTATCTTGGGCATAGGAACACTCTCCCCTTCCGAGATTTTATCAACTGACACTGCGTCCATGACTTGGTACACCCACGAGCCTTTGTCATTTTCAACTTCCTCGAAGGATGTAATAGCATTACAAGAATTGTCCTCTCCATGGACCACGATCTCCTGCCGATCCCATTCAAATTTAACCATTTGATGCAAAGTAGACGGTACCGCCTTTGCGGCATGAATCCAGGGCCGTCCCAATAAAAGATTGTAGGAAATGCTGACATCAAGCACTTGAAACTCCATAGTGAACTCCACAGGTCCTATTGTTAGCTCCAATACAATATCTCCCACTGTGTCTTTCCCTCCGCCGTCAAATCCCCTTACACAGATACTATTTTTATGAATTCTTTCCACGTCAACTTTCAACTTTTCTAGGGTGGAAAGAGGGCAAATGTTTGCACTAGACCCATTATCAATTAGCACACGAGTTACCACGGAATCTTCACACTTCACTGTGAGGTAAAGAGCTCTATTGTGTTCAGTTCCTTCCAATGGCAACTCATCATCAGTGCAAAAATGATAATCACAGTGATTTTATCTGGCACACGAGCTTCGTTTAGAATCTTCATCAACGCCCGGCGGTGTTCATCCGAATGGATCAGTAAGGACAATAGTGAGATCTGTGCCGGGGTTTTTCTCAATTGTTCCACAATCGAATAGTCCTGAGCCTTCATCTTTTTCAGGAACTCTTCAGCTTCTTCTTCAGTAACAGCCCTTTTAGTTGGTGCCTGATTGTCTTTAGCCGCTTTAACCTTTCTCAATTCTTCAGGGGCAAAGCACCTCCCTGATCTAGTCAACCCATGAGTTTCGCACACTTCTTCTTTAACTTCCTTTCCTTGGTACATCACAGTCACTCTGTCATAGTTCCATGGGACAACTTTCTCACTAACCATAGGCAACTAGGTCGCTGGCTTAATGATAATTGGCTCTGTTCGAGCGCCTTTTACAACCAATGCAGGCTTAATAACTGCTCCTGGTACTGTCACCTTAACAGGCTCTGGTTCTATTATCATCACCGGTTCTCTGACTGTCCGGCCTACTGCGACCAGGGCTTTCCCATCAACCACTTTCTCATTTGCTTTAGTTTCACTTGGCTTAATCATCATCACAGTCTGGGACGGCTTCTTGTATTCTCCCTTCTGCACTAACTCGATCATGTGAGCCTCATGGTGAATTGGTAGCGGATTCTGCGTGATATTGGGAGTCTCCGGAGCCTGCACCTCAATTCTCCTTGTATCAATGAGTTCCTGAATGGCGGTTTTCATATGCCAACATTTCTCCATGTCATGTCCAGGCGCTCCAGAGCAATACCCACAGCTTACTGAATGGTCCAGGTTCCTTGGGGGAGGGTTTGGTAATTTGGATTCGATCGGGTTCAACATGCCTAACTGCCTTAATCTGTGGTACAGGCCGGTATAAGATTCACCCAAGGGAGTAAAAGTCTTCTTCTTTTGCAACCTATCATTTTTAAATGCGAGATTGGGTCGGTAACTGGTCCCATCGGCATTTCTGTTGGTTCTCGGGGGTGGGTAAGTATTTTGGGGAGTAGGTGAGCGCCATTGTGCATGGGCAGGGGGTTGGGGGTATGTCTGGGCATGATGGACGGAGAAATGGGGGGTAGGAGGTGGGTAGTAATGCTGTGGTGGGCTATATGGAGTATGTGGATAAGCTTGAGGGTGAGGGCGAGGTTGGTGATAATATGGTGACGGACTCCTGGACCAAACCCTTGATTCCACTACTGCCACTTCCTCTTTCTTTTTCTTTCCCAATACTGCTCCGGTGCCGCTTTGAATAGCCTGCGTAGTTGCTTTGAGTGCCGAATAGCTCATAATCTTGTTAGACTTGAGACCCTCTTCCACCATACTTCCCATCTTTACGACCTCATTGAAAGTTTTCCCCACTGCGGACACCAGATGACCATAGTAGGTTGGCTCCAAAGCCTGAAGGAAATAATCAACCATCTCATTCTCTTTCATCGGTGGATCAACTCTTGCTGCCTGTTCTCTCCAACGGAAACCGTACTCTCTAAAGCTTTCGCCGGGCCTCTTCTCGATTTTGGTCAATGACAGCCGGTCCGGGACAATTTCGAGATTGTATTGAAAATGACATGCAAATGCTTGAGCCAGGTTGCCCCAGGTATACCATCGAGCATAATCTTGCCGTGTGTACCATTCTAACGCTGCTCTACTTAAGCTTTGACTAAAGTAAGCCATTAACAACTCATCTTTTCCCCCAGCTCCCCTCATCTTGCTGCAGAATCCCCTCAGGTGGGCCACCGGATCACCATGGCCATCATACAGATCAAACTTTGGTAACTTGAACCCTGCTGGCAGCTGGACATCGGGAAACAAGCACAAATCTTTGTAGGCCACAATGACTTGGCCACCCAATCCTTGCATGTTCCTGAAGGATTGCTCCAGGCTTTTTACTTTTCGAAACATCTCTTCCTGTTTCGGGTCCTTAAGCGGCTTATCAGTTTCCACCGGGAGCTCAAAGCGAGGAGTGTAGGAATATGGCTCAGGAGCTTTGAAGGTAGGCTCGGGAGGGTAGTACTGGCTGTCGTGAGTTGGAAACAATGGCTCACTGGAAGATCTCTGCAATGTGGCAGGTGGAGGCGCCACAAATACTGGAGCGATTGGTGGTGGAGGACATGGAATTTGTTTGGATGGTGGTGGTGGTGGTGTCTGAGAGGTGGTTCCGTAATACTGCTGGTAAGTAGGGAAAGCGGGAGATGAGTTCACTGTGGGAGGATCTTGGGGTTGAGCTGGTGGTGGGAGGTAATTAGGGTTGGCAGGATAGACTGGTGGTGGATGTCCCTTTGACCAGGCCTGGTACATTTCGGCCATTTGTTGCTTCAGTTTATACATCTCTTCTCTCATTGTGTTAACGTCCACTGCCTCCTCCTCTCTGGATGGGTCAACAATGCTCGCTTCTAAATCCTGACTAGTCATGTTTGACTTGTCCTTGGAGCGGGTGTTGTAAGGATGGGTTGCCAGAATGCCAGTCAGCTTAAGCACCTATCTGGGCTCATCAACAACAACTTGGTTAGCGGTTAGGGCATTAACAAATAGATAACCGCACATTGATGGGTGGATGCACCTAAGCAGTCAAACATTTCTATTATGTCTCTGTTCATTCACATGCGTCATCCCGGCTTTCATTTCTTTTCTTGCCAATTAGTTCCCACTCTTTTCCTTTTCACTTTGTTTTGCTCTCCCTCTTTTGGTTCTCTTTCCTTTGGTTTTTCCCTTGTGTGTATCATTCCTTTCTGGTTGTCCCTTTTATTATTTAGAAACGGTCGAATCCTATGGAGACTGCCTACGTATCACGACCCCGCGTGAATTAGACCAAGCGTAGTTCGTGAAAAATAAATGCAAAGTAGGAGCATGATATTTTTCAATTTTATTGATAGCAAACTTGTCTATTACAAAGACTCAAAACAACTAACAGACTCTAGGAACATCATCCCAAAATACAGACTCAATCAACTGACTGTCTTTTTTTTAAAAAAAAAAATACAGACTCTGGTAAAAAGAAATACAAACCCAAATGACCTAACTCCCAAAAGGAAATACAGACTCGGACGACAAACCCCTTTTTTTTAGTAGAAGAAAGAGTGCAGACTCAAAGACAATTACGAATACATTAAAGCTCCTGGTGCCCGCGGGACATCATTCGGTCTCGCCGCGGGCCTATATGCAAGTTCCCCTTGAAGTCTGTCTAGGTCGTTCATTATCTGCTTCACAAATGTCATCACCGATGCCAGGAAGGTGGTACGGGTCATGTTCTCGCACATTTGACATTTCCTAGTAATGGAATGAGCAACGGTTAAGATTCTTTCTCGGATTCTTCCTTTCTCTTGAAGCAATCGCCTTATCTGTTGGGCCCTGGCCTCCAAAGTTCGCTCATCCGCTTGGCTTTGTTCCCGGAGTTGTTGTAAGTCCATTTCTAACTGTGCCAATGCCATGTAACAATGTTCTCTTTCGACTTTGAACTCTTTTGCCTGCTTGATCATACGGTTTTCTGTGGCAATAACCTTTTTCTTTAATCCTGTGACCTCACTGTCATATTCTTCTTTCAACTGTTTAACCATGCGGGCCTGTTCTTCTGCATTTTTAGCCAATTGTTTCCGGACCCCAGCTAATTCCTTGTCGGTCTTGTTGCGGTCGACACTGTAGTCGTTCACCTTTTGCCTTAGATTTGCAATAAGCTTTGCATCTTTGGCACTCCTGCCAGGATTATCGGCCTCTAACTTCATTTTTTGGATTTGGGCTCGCAAGGCTTCATTCTCTTTGGCCAATTGTTTTTTCTCACCTTCATCAGCCGCGGCTTGCAAGCTATTTTCAAATCGGAGGTCTTGGACCTGTTTTTCCAATGCTCCTATGCGGGCCCTATACTCATTTTCTTTAGTTAACCAATCCCACTGTTCTCGTGCTGATTCAACAAATTCCTGGATATGAGGTCGTTTGGCCGGTCTTCCGAATGCAACGTCCCTTCTATACCAAGCCTGATAATCAGGCGACACTTCTCCTTTGGCTCGATCTCGAACACAAGTGTTTGCCGTCAAATATTGACATTCGCTCCAGACCTGGCGGACCATTGCTTCAGGAAACTGGCCATCAGGGCCAATCTCAACCACTTGCAAACTGAGATCATCATCCTTAGGTACTATCTGGCATCTCCCCAGCTGCCTCAACACTCGATACGGTGCGTAAGGCTGAATGCTTCTAAGCCCCATCAGAAGGAAATGTGGTCGGGCTGCCGGCATGTATACGACTTCATCAACGGGTAACCATCCCAGTGTCCACTCTATTTGGCTAGCAGTGAGGGACCGAAAATATGTTGTCCAACCTGTGACTCCTTCTGGCAATTCAACCCCTTTAAGCCTCGTGTAGAACTCTTCTATGCATGTTTTGTCTGGAGACCCATAGCTCAAAAAACTGAGGGCGATGACACAGATGCTCGATCATCCACATTTGTAACAATAGACTGCACCCCTCGAAGAAAGCTTTCCCGGCCTTGCAAGCTGTAAGAGCACGGAAGATGTCAGCCAATATCATAGGTGCAAGTGTACTTTTGGCTTGAGTAATTAATGTGCTGACGACCCCAGCTATTTTTATGTCAATGTTCCCATCCTTCCTTGGAAATACTAAAAGCCCCAGGAAAGCCACCATAAAGGCGAAACGTCGATGCTCCTCCCACTTCTGGCGGTTTCCTTTGCTACATATCTTACTTTCTGGGTTGTTGAACCCCCCGATATGGCCATATCGATGATATATGAAGCTCAGAGTACAAAAGCCATTTTCCAGATCTGTGTTATGGACGGTTCTGACTATCTTCAAAGAGTCTAGAAATCTGTGCACGGCTACAACTCTGGGGGCAACCAAATATTTGTGCCTCAACGGAACCTCATCCTTTCCAATGTAGCCAGCTATTTCCTCTAATGTCGGGGTAAGCTCAAAGTCCGAAAAATGGAACACATTATGTGCTGGGTCCCAACATGTAACCAGTGCTCTAATAATATCTCCCCGAGGCACAATATCGAGCAAACCGGTAAGCCCTTTCAAATGTTTCTTGACTGCATCTTGCCCTTCTCCGCCTAAGTCGTTCCACCACAGACGTAACTCCAAAGGGATTTTATGCATGATTGAAAATAATTCATTTTGAGTCGTGCTCATCCTGCACATTTATTAAGGTGATTTCAATCACTTATTTTGACCTAAAAGAGAAAAATGGCACAATCTCTGTTCAAATTTCCAATTTAAACAAACAGCCGGTATTGCGGATACGGCCCTTCAGCACTTCATAAAGAAGATTTTAAGGTTGTGCCTGCTAACCGTTAAAAATGACTCAGGGTGGCTGTTCTTGCAAAAACAGCCTTCCGGCGCCCTTTTGGGGACATTCAGCTTATTTTAAATAAGAACGGCGGCACCCGACTTATTCATGATGAAATTAAAAATTTTGGCAATTTTTGGCTATGTTTGCAAAGGGGAGGTTGGACCCGATGAGGGTTGCCTACGTATCTCACATCCGGTGAGAATCAAACCAGCGTAGTTCGGGCAGATAAATCTAACTATTTTGAAGACAAGACTCTTTTTTTTTTGTTTTTGGCAAATACACTATTTCTGAAAGCAAGATTTTTTAGTGGCAAATAAACAAACTAATTTACAAATAAAACTCTCTTTGTTTTTCTTTCCATTGGCCAACAAACAAACTAAGAACAAAAACATACTTTTTTTTTTTTTTCAAAAATCCGGCAGCATTTCGGCTCTACTTGGACATTGATTTTTCTAATATAGGTAATTAACTCTCTACACTGCTATTTTCTCTTTTCCTCTTTTGTTTTTCCAATTTTTCCCAGATATTCAAAGCCGGTCAGCATGCGAGTCCCAAACAGATAAATGCACAAGTAGGATGCATCAGGATGGTCCATTATTTCGGGTACACCTGTCCTAGACGGACCCAACCCCTGTGTTGAGTCCCCTAAGTCAAAATGCACATGATGCAAATAAGCGTTCCTACTAGGGATCCGACATGAAGTCAAGTTCTTCTAGGTTCAAACCTGGGTATGTGTTCTAGACTGTGTACCCGAGGGGACAACTCGAGTCGAGGAGGGGGCTACGTAACGGGAACCAAAGGGCCATCCGGCTTAGTAACTTGTTTGGCCTCTTTCATATTTCAGGGTATTGACACTAACAGAATAGGGAGTCTCAACCAGTAAGCACATCCCCGGAGGTGAGAAGAGAAGGGTTTCGGCGCAGTTTATATACAATTCAGATAATATCAAAGCGGTAAAAAGCAACATTTTGCACATTTAGCATGAAAGATGTAGGAAAATCAGATAAAGCCAAATACAACAATATATCTAAGCTCGAATTCTGAACCCTGAACCAAAGTTCTGGGTTCTTGTCCCCAGCAGAGTCGCCAGAGCTGTCACACCTCCTTTTCCGCGACACCCGCGAGGGTGCAAAGGAGTTTTTCCAATTAAAGGACAGTCGGAACGGGATTTATTATTAACATTCAGAGTCGCCACTTGGGAGATTAATGGTGTCCCATGTCACCGGTTGAATCCCGAACCGAGGAAATTATTGACTCTGTTAACAGTCCGCGAACCAGAACTCCGAGTAAGGAATTCTGTTAACCCGGGAGAAGGTGTTAGGCATTCCCGGATTCCGTGGTTCTAGCACGGTCGCTCAATTGTTGTATTTGCTTTTATCTGATTTAAACATATTCTAGCCTATGTGCTTTTATTTTAACCGCTTTTATTTTATGTCTTTTAACAAGAATTGCAACGTCGTGAAAATGTGTCTCGAACCACGTCATACCAGTGCGCCCGTGGCTTTTGACGCATTCCAGCTTCGTTGAGATTTAGATTTGGGTCACATAAATGTGCACCCGCATTAAGGAAGGTAATGTTATTGAAATACGTGCCTAAAGCAACTACGCTTTTATTATCTTTGGGGAAAACCGTGAAATTCGCTAAACGGTTCACCCGAATTCTAAGTATTTTATAACATCTATTGAGGGCCCCGTAATTTTGCATTTTTATTTGCGAGGCTCATCTCACTTTATTATTTAAAAGGCAAACCTAAAGTAGCTACGATCTTCTATTTCACTTGTCCCCAATGAAAGAGCCCTAATGAATTTATTGCTGGATTAGAGCACACCGGAAGGAAAATTGCGTTCAGGTCTACCTCAAAAGAATGGCCCGTCACAAGCCTTGGCCTAGGCGCAAACGTACACGGGCGCACGAACTGAACCTGGGCCGTTCATTAAGGCACTGAAGCCTACACTTTTGACAATGGGCTGTTGAGCCCAAATCATCAAGGCAGACCAAGCTTCACTTCGATTCACACAAGCCGCCCCTGAAATTGCCTCAATTTGTTCTACTCAGATCTAGATGATACTGACTGCTTTAATTTTAATTTTATACTCGGGCTTGTGTATGACTGAACGGATCACTGCATTATTCTGAATGTGTTGGTCAAACTAAAGTATCACTAGCTAAATTAAAATATCAAACTTAACGACCTAAATTGACAAACGTGCACATTTGTTATCAAATTCTACCCACACTCTACTGCTCACCCAAAATACTAATTCAATTTCATACAGCAAATAGATCTGGAGCAATTAATCATGTGAGGCTATTAAACTAAGGAGTAATACAAACAGACGTAAAATGCCATGATTATCTAAGGTAACTGATAGCTAACTCATAAAGTCAGTTTCAGTACTTGAAATTATCCCCTAAATCCGAAAGTTGGCAACGATTCATTTTCACATAAACCTGTTGCGCTATATACTATGCTAAAGTATTGGAATTAGGATCTAGGCAGATAAATCACACAGTCCAAATAAATCACACAGTCCAGTACAGCCCGTGGAGTTTCAGTTAATACAGTCCAAAAGTTGTTTACACAATTCAATTATACAGTTAATACTATGGGTAAAATGCAGAAAAGTAAACAAGATCAGCAGGTGAAGAATCCGCGAGGTTCCATTCCAAACTCTTAACATCATGTATTACACCACTAAGGTTCGAGACATGTACCTGGAATTCGAATCAAAATTGAAGAGATAGAGGTCAGTAGCAAGCGACAATTGATTCAGCAACAGTAAACCAATAATTTCAAAAAGCGTGACTCGGAAACTGAAGTTTTGACCCAGAATATGACGTTCCAACCAAATAACAGGCTAGTTTTCAGAAGAACTTAAACGAGTAATAAACCAGAATAAACTTCTCGAAACAACTCAGCTTGACTTGAACTCTACTAGAATAGCTCAATCCACATCAAAATGACTCAAATCGACATTATCCAGGAATCCCTAAAACTTTGCAAACACCCGATTTTGAACTAGAAGATGCAAATCACTAATACCAAATCGGCTGAAATTAACCTTTAAAGCTGTCAATGAAACAGTGTTGTTTTTTTTTTTGCATTTTCTATAGCCTTTTGTTTTTTTTTATAGATTTTTGTTATGAAGAAAGAAGATTTCAGCTCTAGTGTTCATCTGAATATCCAATTCCAGTATTCTTGGAAAATATAAACTACTTTTAGGGGGATTTTGGGGCTTCCCAAACTTGCTGAGATCAAGCAAATGAATGCCTATTTATAGGTGAACTTAGGGTCCAATTTTATGATTTTCCTTCTTACCCATTAGTCCCTATTTTAATTCTATTTTATCCTTTATTTTCTGACTTGGTCACACAATAAACTACCCTAAGTTTCACTAGTAATCGTGCACTATAGGTCCATACCTAGAAGTTTCTATTACCATTACAATTCCTATTTTACCCTTCTACATTAACTTCACCAATTACCAAATCTGTATTAAACTACCCTTTTCCATGCCTAAACTACCCTTAGCATCCCCTGAAATTACTGACCAAGCTAGAATTAGCTGGACCCAGCCCCTTAACCTTAGTAGTAACCACGGTTAATTACCCAAAAGAAAAGAGGAATTCAGCTAAAACCAAACAGACCCTACAGTTGAACTAACTACTCAACCCATTGATCAGAACATGGAACTTCTAACTAAATTATTATCACAAACTAAGCTAATTCACTAAACAAGTCAACAATTCAAACTAAATTGAACTGGGTCGAATCATCAATGGCAAACATGAATTACTCACTCGACAAAGATATTCAAAACCAGCAGAAAATGAAAGCAAAATTGAACCAAAAAACTAAAGACTAAAACCAGAATCAATTATCATTAAGAAGAATTAATTAAATGAAAAGAAAAAACCTACCGACTTACTCCAAAATTAAACCTTCACCCTAGCACACTGATAACAACAAAGAACTATGATGACAAAACTTAAACGAACAAATTCGTGTTGTATATTATTAGAACTCAGACGAAATGAACAAAAATAGAAACAGATAAGGATTACTGACTCCAAAAAAAAACTCGAATCGATTATTCATGAAGCAAAACAATAATGAGAGCGAAATTAAAATCAGATAAATAACAAAAAAACCTAAAAGAATTTAAGGAACTGCATGGTTTTAACTTCTAAAAGTCCTGCACTTCTCAGATTCAAAATTCGAACATCTCCGGTGAGATTGAATGCGACTGACGATGGATTCAACATGAGGGAAGTGAGGGGATCACATGGCATCAATTTGGTTGAGGTTTGGGAATTTAGGGTTTTGGCCGGAACTTTGATCGGAGATTCGAGGAGTTCGGCAGGACTCGAAGGACGGGGTTTGGGGTGTTGAAAGAGGAGAACGAAGCGGTGCAGGGGTGTTAGTTTGGACGAGTTTGGAAGCGACGCCGCCGTAGGCGGCGGAGGCGGCGTCCACAGATTTTGAAGATTCGAAGAGATCGACTAATGATTCGAAGAAGAAGGCTTGGATTTAGAAAGAGGAGGGTGAGAGGATGGTGCGGTGTAAATTTGGGGACCTGTTTGGAGACCGGCCGCCGCCGTTGAGGCGATTTCCGGCGGCGGTCCAAGGCGGTGAACGGTGGCGTTATGCCGGTGATATCAGGGGTGGTCTGAGATGAGGAATGAAGGGTTAGGGGGTAGATTCCGACATCTTTAACCACTTAAACATCGTTAGTTCCGGACCGTTGGATTGATGAGATCCAACAGCGTCCTCAATTCAAAGACCATGAAACGACGTCGTTTCAATTAGAAGGGGGCTGGACCAGGTATTTGGGATGGGTCTTGGGCTCAATAGGCGGATCTGAGGGGATTTTGATTTGGGCCAGGCCAATTTTGGCCCAGTTTTGGTCTTCTTATCACGCCCCACTTTTTTTTTAATTGTCCCCCTTTTTCAATTTTGTCTTGCTTTCATTTTGTGTATTTTTATATTTTTTTTTTCTGATTTTATAAAGAGTGCTAACACAAATCAAAAGGACCCTAATTAAACTATTTTAACTCCTAAAATATTACTTAAAAATTTATTTAAAGATGAGTGCAACAATTAACAACTAAAAGTACCAAAGAAACTATTTTTTGCAATTTTCTTTAAATTTTGTTCTAAAACTAATTAATACCTAATTAATACTAAAATTGTGAAATTAAATCCTAAATGCAAAAATGCATATTTTTGTATTTTCATATGAATTAAAATGCACGTAAAAAAATGCACATTATCAAAAAATGCACAAATTCATGAAAAATTACAAAATACTAAAGAAATTGTTTTGTTTGAAATTTTGGGAATTATTGCTTAGGGCAAAAATTCCGTGCTCACACATAGTTGTCAGGCTTAGCTAGTCTTTTTCATTTCTTTTGATTTTGATGTAATAACAGGACCGCGGACCGGAACCTCGGCGGAACGACACCTTGACTGGCTCTCCATCTCGGCATACTCCATCATCTCACTCACTTCTGAACTACACGTGGCCTGATTCCTTTATAACAAAGGATATGTAGGCAGCTCAGATACCAGGGCTCGGTCACATTCCCTTTTCTCTTAGTTTTAGTTTTTTCCAAATAAGGGTCGGGTCAAAAAACCTGTCTAGTCGTTCTTTGTCTGAAAACTTTTCTCGTTTCCAGTTAAAGAGGGGCAGCTGTAGACATGTGATTTTTGACCCTCCCCATGATTTTTTCTATTTTAGCATGTAAATATTTAATTTAGGCCTAATATAGCTATTTTAACTATTTTTGACTTCTTTACTTTATTTTCGACATAAAAATGAAAAATTGCAAAAATATTTTAGTTTTATATATTCTTCATAATTTTAAAATTTTAAAAAAATACAAAAATAGTACCTTGTTTTTATCTCTATATAATTTCGAAAACGCAAAAATAGTTTCATGTTTAGTTTAATTAATTAGGATTAGCTTTGGCATTGTGTAGTATTTTTATCTTATTTTAAAAGGAGTCAATTAAGGTGTTGGATTACAATTTTAAGAGTTTTAGAACCCAATTCTAGGCCCAATTCGGATTAATCCATTAAGCCTAGAGACCCTTCTAGACTCTTCTTTGGAACAAAAACAAATAAAAAAAAACCCTAAGGACGACTTAACACAAAAGACCTATGGACTAATTGACAAAATACACAAAATAATAACCTAAACCTAGACTCTACATATACTAACGCCTACAATGAGCTAAAAGGGGGGAAAAAATAACGCCTGGGAAAAAGGCTGACAGCGCAGCTTTTCACAAACGACCCACCCCCTCGGATCGTCCCTTCACACCACCCCACCCCTAACGATCTATCTCCAACGCCTAAGAAGCAGCCATTCTTCATCAGCTGGACAAATACCAAACCAGCAACCTTTCTCCTTCTTCAACCCATTTCCACCCTCTCTATTTCGAATCTAGACCAGCCATCCACCACCCAAACGAAGCTCCTCTGTCAAGCGATTTCAGACCGTTACTGCTGCCGGAAGGTGATGGATTCGGCGAGAAATCCGGCAAACCACCAAACAATAGCCAAAGATCGAAATCCAACATAAAACATCCCTTGTGACGTCCAAAACCGTCGTCCAAGCTCAGTCGAGTTGAATCCGGTGAGATCCGTTCGAAGCTTCTAATTTGAGGTCTGTTCGACGTCGTCGTTGAGGCTGTCCGGTCTGGTCTAGGTCGAGTCGACCGTCTTTCCGTTAGCAGATCCGAGGTCGTCATTGAGGTTCTGGTCAGTTGGTTTCTTTCTCTGCGATTTGGTTTTCATTTTTTTTTTGTTGGATTCAAAAGCTGGGTTTAGCTCCATTTGGTTATTTGTTGTTATTTCATCAGGCAATAAAATGTTTCTCCAATTGTTTGTTTGGGTAATAGTCGTAACTTTTCGGATTCTTGTAGTATGGACCAAACGTTTACAGTAGAGTATTTGGATTGTTTTTCTATTTTGTTGTCTTCTCATCTATTTTATTATCTCGTTACAGTAGCAATGATGTTTCTTGTCGCACTGATTTGGTTGGACCATGATGATTCATTTTTAACTTGATATTGTTGATTGTTCTATGTGTTGTGTATTGGTTTGATTTTTAGGAAATTACTTTAGAAATATAGTACTGTATTCTGGCAAATGGTTTAAAATCCATCTTTGATGAATAACTTGTGTTATATGGTTACAACAATTTTCTACGCATATATCAGTTTGGTTGTGGGTTTGATATTGGTAGGGATTTCAAAAATTATGGGCTGCTGGGATTATAGCATATCAATTGCCATTTGTGTTTGGAATATTTTGGTTGGCATATACAAGTTATTGGAAGCGGTTGTTGATTCTCAAAAGCTTAAATGAACAGGATAATAGGTTGCTGGCCCATGTACTTTGAAATAACTAAGGACCTGCTTTTAGATTATTAATAATTTGAGGCGTGCCATGCCAAATAAAATTTCAAAACGCACGGCCCTCGCTTAATTATTATTTTTATACTTAGGATTCGGGACGTGCCATTTAGCAAATTTTCATGGCCTCCCGCAAAGTTAATAACACGTTAGTCGCTTTAGGCACGCGCTTTAATAATCTTACCTTCCTAAATTCGGGTGTGCATTTCATGCGACCCAAATCCTAATCCTAAAACGTTGAGTAAAATGTGTCAAGGATCCGGGTGCATTTCATGTGACGTGATCCAAAAACATGTTTTAAACGACGTTCAATTTCATAAAAATTTTAAAATTAATTTAAAGTGGCAAATAATTCTAACAATTGCACCATAGGATGACATGTATTAAAATCAGATTTTAGCCAAATATAGTAGTTGAGCGACGGTGCTAGAACCACGGAACTCGGGAACGCCTAACACCTTCTCCCGGGTTAACAACATTCCTTACCCGGATTTCTGGTTCGCGACTGTCAAACAGAGTCAAACCTTTTCCTCGATTCGGGATTCAAACCGATGACTTGGGACACCATAAATTTCCCAAGTGGCGACTCTGAATCTCTTAATAAAACGAATCCCATTTCGATTGTCCTTTAATTGGAAAAACTCCCTTATACTATAACCTTTCACGGGGTGTAGTAGAAAAAGGAGGTGTGAGAACAATCACTATTCAGAATCAATTACACACATGATTTCCTTTAATTAAGGGATCACTTTCTTAACGGGCTGTGACAGATTCAAAATAAGGAAAGAAATCAATTTATAGGCAGACTAATTATTGCCATAAAAGAAGTAGTAAAACCATCGAGTAAGTGATTAAGTCTAAGTACAGGAATATACTTGTTTTGGAAAGGATTGAATAAGGCAAACAAGGAAAGAAATCAATTAACCTTAACGGGCGAGTGAAATCAGATTTTCACAAAAGAAAAGTTTGAAATTAGTCGCAAAATTGAATATCAATCAAACAGGGAAACCTAGCATATAAATAGAGTGCACAAACACTAGACATGCGAGGCCAAACTATTGGCAAAAGGAAACAACATGCGATGATAGCACAAAGTTAGTAGACACCAAACATTCGAAGCATGATAGTAACGTAGGTCAAGTTTTAGTGACTTAGTAGTAGAGAAAAAGATAGAGTATCAGAAGCATGTAAAGGGTCAAGTGAAAAACCCTTCTGAACACATAGTTGAGTTTCAAAGATAGTAAGAACCCAGAATCACATAAAGAAAAGAGATGCTGAAACAAAGGAATTTCAAATCAAGTCGAGTAACTTCAAAAAGATGAATTGCACAAGCAGTTTCAGAAACTCGAATAGACCCCAAAAAAATTAGGGTTTTGAATCCAATTGAGTTTAAAGATGATGAGCAAATAGATTACACAAATACTTAGAGACTCGACTGAACCCAAAAGAAATTAGGGGTTTTCAACACCAATCGAGTCTAGAGATGATAAGCAAGTAAACAAACAAACAAATAGTCTCAGGAACTCGAATAAACCCAAAAATTAGGGTTTTCAACACCAATCGAGTCTAGAGATGATAAGCAAGTAAATCAAACAAATACTAACAATTGGACTCAGAAATCTCAGAAGAAATTAGGGTTTTTATCATGCAAACTCAGAGAGGAGAACAATACGAGAAAACATAGCAAAACATGTCAAAAATCAGAGAAAGTCTTGAAATAACTTAACAAGAAAACCCTAATCGAAAAAGATAAAGAGTTTTGGAAGCAGAGTTTTAAAAGAAACTTCGAGAAAAATGCTTAGAAGTTCAAAGCAAACATAGATCTGAAGCAGATCTGAAAGAAATCGAAAGAACCTTAGAGATTAGGGTTTCAGAAGAACCCCAAGTGACGAGAAAGGCCTTGAAGCCATTGATCTAAGCAGGAGAGTCAAAGGTCTGACTCGAATTGCCATGGCTGGCCGGAGAAAGATAAGAGACGACCGGAGAACAGTCATCGAGCAAAGTTTGGACCAAACCCCTTCATGATCTGGTCATGAGACCACAGAAACGAACACGTAGAAGCCGTGGGAGGCTGATACAGGTCTCCGATGACCTTGGAAGGCCATGGATTATGGCGGATTAGGGTGGCGGCGGCTAGGGTTTGAGGGTGGTGTAGAGAGGATTTGAGAGAGGAGGGGGATTCAGAGGCGGCGTGTTGTGAGGAATGATAGTGTTTAGGGGGTCGTTTGGGATTAATCAAGGTAAGGGGGCCTGATGGCCGTTGATCATTTTGATGGCCTGGATTGGACGGATAAGTGGGGCTGTTTATTAGAATAGGGTTTCGGTCGGTTCAGAATGCAATTGGGTCGGAGTAATTGGGCTTCAAATTGGGTTCAATTGGGGTTCAAAATCAGGCTATAATTGAAATAAAATGGGGCTAACATTTAAATAGCCAATTTTTCCTATTTGATTTATGAAAAATAATAAAATAATTTTAGGAAATAAATTAAAGGTACTAAAATGATTTATAACACATAATTAATTATTTAAAAATACCAGACCTAATTTTGTGAACATAAAGGCAATTAAATCTTAAAAGAGGCTAATATTGCAATTATATGCAATTTACCTTTAAAAATACTAAATAAAATTGTAAAAATATGCAAAAATTCCCTTGGCTATATTTGGTATAGATATAAAAGTGAAATAAGGAAATCACCAAAAAATGATAATTTTGGAAACAATTACTGAATTTTATGGATAAAAATAAGAGAATGAATAGATTTAAAAATCTTTTAAAATTAAGGAAAAGTAATGAATCACTTGCATATATATATATATAT
>NC_032000.1:11420679-11465989 GCF_001879085.1 Nicotiana attenuata | reverse complement strand
CCCGGTGTGAACTGTCTCGGCTTGACCCTTTTGTTGAAGGCTCTGGACATTCTGTTCTGATAGATTTGACCATGGCAAACTGCGTTCATCCTTTTTCCGTCTATGAGAGCTAGTTGTTCATACCGGCTTTTCACCCATTCTGCGTCGTCGAGCTCAACTTCCTGTATGATCCTCAAGGAAGGAATTTCTACTTCGGCGGGAATGACGGCTTCTGTACCATATACCAGCATATAAGGGGTTGCCCCGGTTGATGTGCGAACTGTGGTGCGATACCCCAATAGAGCAAATGCTAACTTCTCGTTCCACTGTTTATGCTTTTCTATCATTTTCCTCAATATCTTCTTGATATTCTTGTTGGCGGCTTCCACAGCTCCATTCATTTGAGGCCTGTAGGCTGTGGAATTCTTGTGGCTGGTTCTGAAGGTTTCACACATACCTTTCATTAGGTCACTGTTGAGATTGGAGCCATTATCAGTGATGATCGACTCTGGGATACCGAATCGACAAACAATACGGTCGCGGACGAAGTCTGCCACGACTTTCTTAGTTACTGCTCTGTAAGATGCTGCTTCGACCCACTTGGTGAAATAATCGATGGCTACTAGGATAAACCTGTATCCGTTTGAGGCAGTGGGCTCGATTGGACCAATAACATCCATTCCCCAGGCGACGAATGGCTAGTGTGAGCTTGTTGCATTGAGCTCATTTGGCGACACTTTTATCATGTCGGCATGAATCTGACAGCGATGGCATTTCCGGACGTACTGGATGCAATCCTCTCCATAGTCATCCAAAAGTAACCAGCACGGAGTATCTTCTTTGCTAAAACAAAACTATTCATATGTGGACCGCAGGTCCCAGCATGAATTTCCTCTAGTAGCTTGGATGCTTCTTTTGCGTCGACACACCTTAATAATCCCAAATCCGGAGTCCTCCTATACAGGATTCCTCCGCTGTGAAAGAAATTGTTAGACAACCTCCGAAGTGTGCGCTTCTGGGTATGATTGGCAAGCTTCGGGTATTCTCCTTTCCCCAAATATTCCGTGATATCATGGAACCAAGGTTTTCCGTCTGCTTCCTCTTCGACATGGGCACAGTAAGCTGGCTGATTATGAATTTTCACTGGTATGGGGTCAATGAAATTCTTATCGGGGTGCTGTATCATGGATGACAGGGTAGCCAATGCATCGGCGAATTCATTCTGGATCCTGGGAACATGTCGGAATTCTGTCTTTGTGAACCTCTTTCTCAATTCCTGTACCTGATGCAGATACAGGAGTATCTTGGAGTTCTTGGTTGCCCATTCTTCTCGTACCTGATGTATAAGTAAGTCTGAATCTCCGATCACTAACAGTTCTTGGATGTTCATGTCAATGGCCATTTTGAGCCCTAAGATGCAAGCTTCGTATTTGGCCATATTGTTGGTGCAGGGAAATCGAAGCTTGGCGGACACTGGATAATGCTGGCCGGTTTCTGATACCAAAACTGCTCCTATGCCAACTCCTTTGAAGTTTGCTGCTCCATCGAACAATATTCTCCAACCATCATAGGACTCTGCAATATCTTCTCCTACGAATGATACTTCTTCATCAAGAAAATACGTTTTTAGAGGTTCGTATTCTCCACCCACGGGATTCTCAGCGAGGTGATCTGCCAGGGCCTGTCCCTAACAATATCGAACTCACTCAACAGGATTTGCCACTTGGCTAGCTTGCCAGTGGGCATGGGCTTCTGAAAGATGTACTTTAAAGGATCCATCCTTGATATGAGATATGTAGTATAGGCACAGAAGTAATGCCTTAGCTTCTGAACGACCCAAGTCAAAGCACAACAGGTGCGCTCCAAAAGAGAATACCGGGCCTCATACGGAGTGAACTTCTTGCTGGGATAATAGATGGCCTGTTCCTTTCTTCCTGTTTCATCATGTTTCCCCAGAACGCAACCGAAAGCTCCGTCCAATACTGCAAGGTAGAGTAATAAGGGTCTACCTGGCTCAGGCAGGACCAAGACTGGTGGCGTTGACAAGTACTCCTTGATTCTGTCGAAGGCTTTTTGACATTCACCGGTCCATTTGGTAGCGGCGTCCTTCTTCAACATCTTAAAGATTGGCTCACAGATAACCGTGGACTGTGCTATGAACCGGCTGATATAGTTAAGTCTTCCTAAGAAACTCATCACGTCCTTCTTGTTCTTTGGCGGTGGGAGTTCTTGAATGGCTTTGACCTTTGATGGATCCAGTTCTATTCCTCAGCGGCTCACGATAAACCCAAGCAACTTCCCAGCAGGAACCCCAAATGCACACTTTGCGGGATTTAGTTTCAGGTTGTACCTCCGTAATCTGTTGAAAAACTTCCTCAGATCTTTTATGTGGTCAGTGGCCTTCTTGGATTTGATGATAATGTTATCCACATATACCTCTATCTCCTTGTGTATCATGTCATGGAAAATGGTAGTCATGGCCCTCATGTAGGTGGCCCCTGCATTCTTTAGGCCGAATGGCATCATCTTGTAACAATACTTTCCCCACGGCGTAATGAAAGCCATTTTCTCAGCATCTTCTTCATCTATCCAGATCTGATGGTAACCGGTGAAACAATCTACAAATGATTGCAACTCATGCTTGGTGCAATTGTCGATCAAGATGTGGATGTTTGGCAAAGGGAAGTCATCTTTCGGACTGTTTCGGTTGAGATCCCGGTAGTCGACACAGACTCTGACCTTCCCGTCCTTCTTTGGTACTGGAACGATGTTGGCTAACCATGTCGGGTATTCCACTACCCTAAGGACCTTAGCTTTGACTTGCTTAGTGACTTCTTCCTTGATTTTCAAACTCATATCCGGCTTGAACTTTCTGAGCTTCTATTTTACCGGCGGACATGTCGGATCAGTCGGTAGTTTGTGAGACACAATAGACGTACTTAGACCGGTCATGCCGTCATATGACCAGACGAATATGTCCTCATATTCCCTTAGAAATTCTTTGTATTCCTTCTTTTGTGATGGCGATAAGTGAACGCTGATTCGTGTTTCCTTGAAGTTCTCTACTTCTTTGACAATTTCCTTTGGTATGTCATCTTCTTCTGAATCAATGTCCATTTGTTGCGTTGTCTCATTGCATGTCACAGTCATTGGTTCATCAAGATAAGTAATAGTAATGCTGTATAAGTAAAGTAATGAGAGAAAAATAATAATGAGTGTTGATTCATAAGAAAAGTCGAAATGCTTTGCTAAATTTCATAATTGTTTTGAACATTGAAGTTCTTATTGTGGGTATTAAAATGCAAAAAGAAAAATCATCTAGTAAATAAAAATAGTGCATGATGCTTGTTTTAGCCTTGCTACCCCGAGGCTCGCCGAGCTCTGGTTGTCCTGATAGTCCAGTTATTGAGGCGTGCTCCTCTACTTATGGCTTGTATGGAAGGGCCTTCCCCCCTCCTCCTCAAGGATAGCACAGCAATCCATATCATCGTCTTCTAAAAACAAGTTTTTCACTGCTGCGAGCGCCTCTTCTTCGTCCGTCCCATAGACGCCGTCAGCCTGTTGGAAAGTCTGTTCTAAGTGCGGTATCGGCTGCTCCAGTGGGTAGTAAGGACCACGCCATGGCGGCGACCAATTGTTGAACTCTTCCCAAGTGTATTCGTACCCCAAGCCGAAAGTGGCGCCATGCTTCTTGAGTGTTATGGGTTTAGCTATTCCTTGGAGGTTTTTGCCGAGTCCTTTACCAGGCTCGTACCTACTCCAATTCAATATACTTTCGATCTTGTTATCCCACCACTTGTCTTTGTCGACAGCATTGACCCGCTCGATGTGGTGGTAGGTCTCTCCGCCTAGCTTTCTTCTCCCTCCGATAGCTGGAATGGTCTGACGACTGTATATGGGGTTGCTAACATCGCCGTGAATGATCACCTCCTGGTGATTCCACTCAAATTTCACTACCTGATGCAGTGTCGAAGCCACGACCCCTGCAGAATGAATCCAAGGGCGCCCTAACAGTAGGTTGTAGGATGCTGGCACATCTATCACTTGAAAGTCAACCTCGAACCAAGTTGGTCCCATTAGCAGACACAAGCTAATCTCATCGATGGTGGACCTCTGAGACCCATCAAAAGCTTTTACATTGATTGCTCCTTCTTTTATGTCGTGCAGCCCTTTGCCCAACTTCTTGAGCGTTACCAGAGGACAGATGTTAAGGTTGGAACCCCCGTCGACCAGGATCCTGGTGATGAAATAGTCCTCACATTGCACGGTGATATGCAGGGCTCTGTTATGACCCAGCCCTTCAGGTGGCAGCTCGTCCTCATAGAAGGTGATTTTGTGGCTCTCTAATACCTATCCCACCAAATTGGCCATTTCCCCGCCAGTGATGTTGCTCGGCACGTAGGCTTCACTTAGTACCTTTAGCAGAGCATTTTTGTGTGCCTTGGAATTCTGCAGTAGCGAGAGGATGGATATCTGCGCTGGTGTCTTATTTAGTTGGTCGATGATCGAGTACTGTTTGGCCTGTATTTTTCTCCAAAGGTCGTCCGTACCTGTTTCAATGATGGGTGGTCGGTTGGAAGATTGCTTACTAGACTCAGCTAAGTGTTCCGAGGTATAGACTCTTCTAGTCCTTGTCATACCCTGTGCTGCAATAGTCTCTTCGAACCTGACTTTACCTTTCCTCCTAGCCTCGGTTGTGTAATCCCAGGGTATAGCTTTTGTGTGGAATGACGGCGTGACGGACATCGCCACTGGGGTCGGTGCGGCCACCTTTACTTCGAATGGGACATGTTCTTTGGGTGGCAAAACTACAACTTCAAATGGTGCTGGTGCTTTTGCTGATGGCGTTGCTTCGAACTCCAGAGGGATAGACACATCAACCTAAGTGACCTCAGATGGTTGGATCTGGACCATGATGGGGTTGAGAGTAACTGCTGGTTTCTTTGGATCATCGCCCTCTGTTGTCAAACCTATCGATCCCTCGGGATCCCAATCATCCTCCACTTCAATCATGTCAATACCCCCACCCTTATGGTCCGGCAGAGGGTTGTTGCGGACATTTGGGGTGGGTTCCTTTGCCACAATAACTTTATTGTCGATCAGAGACTGGATCTTGTCTTTCAAGGAACGACATTCGTTGATGGTGTGTCCCTTCATGCCGAAGTGGTATACACAGGATTTGTTTGGGTTAACCCATTGAGAAGGATTCTCAGGGGTTGTAGCAGGGATGGGGGTGACATAACCGGCGGCTTTGAGTCTCTCATATAGTTGGTCAATGGGTTCAGCAATGGCTGTATATTGTTTGGGAGGCCTGCGGTCAAAATTTGGTCGGGGTCTAGGGAAGTTCTGACGGGAAGGAGGTGATTGATAGTGGGATGGTTGAGCATTATAAGTTTGGTAGACATGTGCGGGTTGGGAATATCTGGGCGAAGTAGGCTGGTATATGGGAGGTGGAGATGGTTGATAGGCAGGTGGTGAGGGTGCTTGGTAGTTCAGAGTGGGCTGATATATGAGTGGAGGTGTTGGGTAGGTTTGGTACTTGATAGGAGATTTGGTTCTTTGTGCAACCATCACGGCTCCTACGTCCCTCTTCTTGGACATACCACTGGACTACAAGGCCTTATTTGTAGCTTGCAAGGCCTCGATGTTTGTAACCATACCGCTCTTAATGCCTTCTTCAATTCGTTCCCCCAGTTTGATTATGTCAAAAAATTTGTGGCTTTCGATCATCATTAGTCGTTCATAGTATTGCGGGTCTTGGGCCCGGACAAAGAATTTATTCATCTGTTCCTCTTCTAAGGCGGGTCTGACCTTAGTAGCCTCGAACCTCCAGTGAGTAGCATACTCGCGAAATGTTTCTGTAGGCTTCTTCTTTAGATTTTGAATGTAGAACACATCCGGCGCATTCTCTGTGTTAAACTTGAACCTGTCCATGAAATCGGACGCCATGCCTACCCAGCTTGACCATTTCTTTGGATCCTGGCTGATGTACCAAGACATCACATCTCCTTTTAGGCTCCTCATGAACAGCTTCATGCGGATTCTCCGTCTTTCCCTACCCCAACCAACTTGTCACAATACATCCTCAAATGGACCCTTGGATCACCTGTACCGTCAAACATCTCGAACTTTGGAGGTTTGTACCCCACGGGCAGTTCGACATCGGGCTGTATGCAGAGATCTTCATAATTCAACCCTTCAATTCCCTTGTTTCCTTCAACGCCCTGGATCGGGCTAGTCAATTTCTTAAGTTCTTCAGCCAGGTTCCTGATGAGCAAATCTTTATCATCAGACTCGGGTGTGCCTGAGATGGGTTGGGTGGAGAGTGGCATGGTCTCCACGTAGATGGGGGTGTTATGGTGGGTGTGGAAGTGGTCATTTGTGGGGCTTTTAGAGTTCTGGGAGGAGCAACGGGGTGTTGTTTGTGGTATGGCAAGTGTTGCATTGGGTCTTTGGTGGAACATTATGAGGAGCAGGATGATTTTGTTGCTTCGGGATGTTTTAGGGTGGTGTAGGGTTTTGAGTATTGGGAAAGGTGATATCTGGGGTGCTGAGTGAGAATGACAAACTTGCCAGATTCCGAACCTGATCGAGCTCTTGCTGG
Organism: Nicotiana attenuata; assembly: GCF_001879085.1. Taxonomy (NCBI): domain Eukaryota; kingdom Viridiplantae; phylum Streptophyta; class Magnoliopsida; order Solanales; family Solanaceae; genus Nicotiana; species Nicotiana attenuata. Next base: position 11,459,406 of record NC_032000.1, on the reverse strand, counting down.
AACTTTAGCAATTTTTGTTCAGGCTGGGATACATTTTCCTTAGGAACCTGAGTACCATGACCATTAGTGGCCTCTACCCGTTCAGTTGAATTCTCCTTTCTGACGTTGTGCAAATCTTCCATCTTGCCTTTGTTCTTGTTTTTGATAGGACTAAGAGGAGGAGTGGGTGGAGGGCCCCTGGATCTCGTGGAATAGGATGACGTTGCCAGAGTGCACGAACTAATCTTTGGGGAGGGGAATAAAAAAAAACAAAAAGGTAACCAAGTTAGTGAGGGTCGTAAAAAGTATTGCAATATTTAAACACATAGTGCGGGAATATAAAGCGCGCCCTAATTTGGGAACCTCTTTGTGCCCGAGGTAGGCCTAGCGATAGATAGACTTGGAGAGCATTAATGCTAAATGCCTCATTTTATTGATAAAAAATAAGCGAATCCTAAAATGACACTAAATAAGCAAGAAATAAAATCACTAATGGCCATTGGCCTTATTACATTTTATAAAGCGAAAAGAAAAACTCCTATCTACTTGGTCCTAGAAGGACCTTCCCCGGATTCGGCATCCTTGGCTCCTTCGAAAAGCTTCCCCAACTTGCGAAGTCCCAGCAATAGGTAGGCCCTGGCCAGATATCCGCCTTCGGTTCCTTCAGCATTTTGGCAGTCTTTGATCCTTTTGAGAAATAGAGTGTAAACCTTTCCACCAGTTTAGCAACCTTGGGTGGATGTTGGTGACCATGTCGAATCTGGGGATTTCGTGCCTCATTATCTGCAAAACAACAGAAGGGTTAGACCCTACCCCCACCAGACTCGACTATTTAACATCAACAATTAGCATGAAGCAATCTAGTTCTCCAAATAAATGCACAGAACGTGACGACGTCCGTTTTGGGATTAGGGAAGACCAATGGACTTTGGACAAGGCTATCTAAAAGGATCATTATGCGGACAACATAATGTCACACCTCCTTTTTCTTACTACACCCGCGGGGTGTAAAGGAGTTTTTCCACTTAAAGGACAATCGGAACGGAATTTATTATTAAGATTTCAGAGTCGCCACTTGGGAGATTAATGGTGTCCCAAGTCACCGGTTGAATCCGGAACTGAGGAAATTGTGACTCTGTTAACAGTCCGCGAACTAGAAATCCGAGTAAGGAATTCTGTTAATCCGGAGAAGGTGTTAGGCATTCCCGGATTCCGTGGTTCTAGCACGGTCGCTCAACTATCATATTTGGCTTATTTATTTGATTTTAATACATGTTTTAACCTATATGCCTTTTAACTTTGAACCGCTTTTATTATTATTGTTTATTTTAAGGGGATTGTAACGTCGTGAAAACACGTCTCGAACCTCGTCACATAAATGCACCCGTGGTTTTTGACATATTTTGAGTTCGTTGAGATTTGGATTTGGGTCACATAAATGTGCACTCGTATTTAGGAATGTAAAATTATTTAAAATGCGTGCCTAAAGAGACTATCTCGTTATTATCTTTGGGGAAGGCCGTGAAATTCGCTAAACGGCCCATCCCGAAGTCTAAGCATTTTGTATAAACATTTATCGAGGGCCCCGCAAGTTGTTTGTTTATTTAGCGAGGCTCATCTCGTTTTTATTTAAAGACCAGTCCTAAAGAAACTACGATTTTTCTATTTATTCTTGTCTTTAAAATAAAGAAAAGCAATCCTAACTAATAACAACTATATTTGAGGCCCACGGTATCACACTATTAAACTGTCAGCCAAGCTTGGGCCTGAAGCGCAGCCCGCTTAAATGGACCGAAATCCAGGCACTCAAGAAAACAAACCAGTCTTAGGCCCGAGCCCAGGTTTACACGACGTCTAATTAAAGCCAAATTTGGGCCCCCTGAAGTGCGTCGGAGCCCAGTCCATCCGAGATAGGCTGTTAAGCCTCGATCACCCATTCAAACTGGATTTCAAGTATTCATGGACACTTTTAAGTTACTCGTATTTCACCATTTACAGCAGAGGAAAAATGTGATTCACCTATTCAGATTGATGAAACAACTAAACCTTTTTGATTTCAACTTAAAACTCAGATTATTTCTACTTATCTTTTGAAGAGCTATTGGATACTATTAAGGTGAAGGAAGACATATATTGAGAATGTTAAATCAATGATCAAATAATTCAGAGTCTAATGCAGGTTCAACTGTTAGTACACATGAGAATTCAAGGACTCGAAGTGACTTCCTATTTCAATTGCCTTCTGACTTTAATAATCAAATTAACAGGAACAAAATTAAACTAGCTAAAACTGAAGGATGATTTCAGCTCAGATTACTACAGTTCGAGAACTCTATGCTAAACATACAAACTAAGTTAGCTACAGCTACTTTCATTCCACACTCATCACTCTAACCATTTAACAAACGCGAGATCCTTAAGCTGACTGACAATCAGTTGCAACGTATAGTTCAAATTAGCTTAGGGCAATCCCAATTAACGTCCACGTTATTACAACTCAGTCTATTGCTCCAAAGTGCAGAGATCTGGTAGCAATTTTCATTTCAACTTCAACTTGGAGTTACATGGAAGCAAATCAAGGGAGTGCACCTGAAGATCGAGATATAAGTAGAAGAAGAAGAAGAAGTCAGCCACAACAACGCAACAATAGACCAAGAGATGATCAAACAGCAACAATACACAGCTCAGGAAGTTGAAACACAGCCCAAAAAATTGTTTGAAATCAGCCGAAAATGATAGATCGACTCGAATTAGTTCCAAACAGACCAAGTGACCTTGAACATTACCCAGGATGCACTCAACAACTTCAGTAAATCTCAAACTCAATCAAACCTAGCTTAATTGGACCTAAAACCATTCGAAATCCATTCCTATGTCTCTAAAACCTCAAACACCAGATTTTGAACTAGGGAAACTTGAAATTAGACTGCAAATCCCAATGGAGCAGTAACTGTTTTGGTTCTTCTATTAGATTTTCTCTTATTTTTTGGTTTTTCGAACTTGGATTTTAAATTCTGGATCTGAAAATTAGCAGATGCTTTTGGGGAATGCTTTATGGCTGCCCAAAAACTTCTTCAACAAGGAATATCTGCTGCCTTTTATAGGCAAAAGTGAGGGCAGCCCTCAGATTTTCAGTTTTCTTTTTAGTCCCCCCTTTTATTTGCAGATTGGTCCTTTTTTTATTGACTTGCTTCTCATGTTATCTCACTTATATTCTGAAATTTACCTTAAAATTCAAATCTAGAAGCTTCTAGGAAGTTCTTACTAGATTTCCTACCCTTGAATTGCCTATCTTACCCTTATTTTGGTTCTAAAATTACTAACCTTTAACAAACCAACCCATTTTGTATGCCTAAACTACCCTTGATTGCTTTCAAAATTACTAACCCAACCAAACCGCTTCACCTTAGTTACAAGACCAACTATGGTTAACTAAAGAGTGATTTATTCAGCTATATCCAATCACCTAAGCCTAATTACTTTGAAAACACTGAATTAAAGAACAATTACCAATCAAAATCATGCATCAAAAGAATCTTAACTCAACTAATTAGAACAATTACTGCATAATCTAATTACTGAACAACTACTGAGCTCGAGACTAACTAAACATCGATTCAAAACAACTAATTAGAATATCAGAGTTTAAACCAAACCAGAGAATAAAGCAAAACTGAAAAACCGAAAAACAAATACCAACGCAAAACTAATCTTAAAGGGAAACCTAGGCTAAATTATTGACCAACTAACACAAGTATACAGGAAATTAATTCAAATGCTAAAACGACCTAATTATACTAAGTGATTAACCCAAACAGAAAATTAACTAAATTTAAACGAACTAAGGAGACTCATGGAGAGGGAAAGGAGAGAGAGAAACGAAAAACCAAATATGAGCAAAAAGATAAAGGAAACTCACCATCCTAAAAGCTTGAATCCAAATTTTACCTTCTGATTCCGTCCCCAAATAACATTAGTCCTTTGTTCTTAGCAAGAAACGGAACAGAAGCCTTGCACATTTTAGACTTTTCAGATTCAATATTCAAGGAGTTTGAATGGCTTTCTAGGGAAAAGGACGACAGAATCAAGATGAGGGAGGGAAGGCGACCCTATGGTGTTAATTTGAAGCGGTTTGGGGGGTGGTGCCGCCGTGCACGGCGGTGGCGGCCCTAGGGTTTGGCATTTTTGAGTTGTTTGAGTGAGATTTGGAGGGAATCGATGGTGGATATGGAATGGGGTGATGAAGGAGAGGGGATGGTGTGAATTTGGGCAAGTTTGAACAACCGCCGCTGCCGTGGCGATTTCCGGCGGCGGAATGGGGCGGAGCCGACGACGGAGATTGAAAGGGGCAGGGGGGGTACGAGGAAGGTGACCCTTGGTCTCTGATTTGTAAAGTGTTCTATTACACTTTTATTAAAAACCCTTAGATGATCCTGGACCGTTGGATGATGGAAAAGAACGGCCTGGATTTAATTAAACTAAAACGGTGTCGTTTGTATATGGGGGCTGGACCGGGTTTAGACAGGGTGGGCCTGGTCTGCTGGTTTGAAGTGGGTTGAGGGATTTCGGGCTCCATCCGGATTTTGGCCCAAAAAAATGGGTAATCCATGAAGGCATTTTTATTTTAATTTCCTCTTCTTTTCTTTTCCTTTTCATTTTTCCTTTTCTTTTATTTTCCAAACTAAAAAAAACCTTGAATTAAAACTGAATCAACCTACTAAACTTAATTAATTAATTCTAATAATTGTCACAAAATAATCAAATACCAAATTAAAAGAAAAACTACCAAAATTCCCAAATTAAAATTGAAACAAGAGTAAACTATTTTTTTTTTGTAATTTTGTAAAATTCCTAATTACTAATTGATTCCCAAAAAATGTAAAATTAAACCTAAATGCATATTTTTGTAATTTTGTATGAATTAAAATGCACAACAAAAAATGCAAACAATTAACACGAAATGCCATAAAAATCCACAAAATTGCAAAATAATGAAAGAAATCATTTTGTTTGAATTTCTGGGAATAATTCGCATAGGGCAAAAATCACGTGCTCACAGCTGCCCCTCTTTGATCGAAAACACGAAGAGTTTTCGTGGAAAGATAAGTGAGCAAACACGAGCGATTTTGCCCGTTTGAATACTCCGTGTGAAGCATTTTTGAAAACCGTCTGACCGAACCCTGTTTCAAAGGTTTTCTCCATATCCTTGGCTATAAAGGAATCAGGTCAGTGTAGTTTTGGAAGGTTTGGTAGCTGGGACTACCAGGGCTGTGATTTCACTGCTGTTGCTGCTGTTACTGCTTGCTGACCTCCTTATTACACCATATTAAAATAAAAAGAAGCTAGCTTAAGCTATGATCTATGAATTACAAAAAGGGTCCTATCTATGTCTTCTAACTTGCTCTTTGTGTTTCCTTGAACTTGTATTCTTCCACTGGAATTCCTTTTGTTGCTACCTTGAATTGCGTCCTGCCGTGTTCTCCCTTTCCTCAAGTGACGCTTCGACCACTAAAACTTGAAATGTAGTCCTCTGTTCTCCAGGCGGGCTCCTGACTGCTGAAACTTGAAATGTATGCCTCTGTTCTCCAGGCGGGCTCCTGATTGCTGAAGCTTGAAAAGTATTCCCTTGTTCTCCAGGTGGGCTCCTGATTGCTGAACTTGAAAAGCATTCCCTTGTTCTCCAGGTGGGCTCCTGACTTGGTGAAACTTGAAATGTATTCCCTTGTTCTCCAGGTGGGTGCCTGATTGCCAAAAAAATAGACAAACAAAGAACATTTTCTACCCCAGTTTGGTGGCTGGGCACATGGGTGAGTGTTAAACTGAATTATTCTACCAACTATTATAAGAATTTGAAAGCTAAGTCCTATTATCCAGGGAGGTCCTGACAACTCCTAACTATTACGAACCTAAGTTATATCTTCTAAAAGCATTACTCCCACTACATTTGTTATCTAAAAGGTCTTAAACTACTTTTCATTATCCAGGAGGGTCCTGACAACTTCTAGCTAAAAGATAGTTTTAACCTAAGTTATATCTACTGAAGGTACGACTCCCACTATATCTTGTTATCTGAAGCGAACTTTAAAGCTACATCCCATTATCCAGGAGGGTCCTGAAAATCAAAATTCAAGTCTTATCTTATGAGTGCCAATTCTACGGCTGAATTATACTATCCTACAACAGTATCTTGCTATCTAAGGGAGATCTTAAAACTGTGTCCCATTATTCAGGAGGGTCCTGACAACTCCTAATTGAGTCCTATCTTAAACAGGCAACTTTGAAACCAACTTATGTTCCTTGGGGTACATTTATGCTAAATTATTCTACTCATGATTGCTTTGAAATTTAAACTAAGTCCCATTTTCCAGGAGGGTCCTGAAAATTTCCAGTCATACCTGTTTGGTGTTACCTTTCCTTACGGAGGGTTCCTCCGAATTTTCTACCCCTGTTTCAATCAAAGAAAAATCTTGTCAATTTTAAAAATGGTGGCTAGTTGCTGGCATTCTTGCTAGGTACATCCCTGCTACTGGGCTTCACTCCGTCCCGCTTTCCTGGCCTTGCCTTGAATCCCCTCACCTTCCTGACCGAATTTCAACCCCCTTGACTTTGATGACCCAAGTGTTCTGTCCCATATTGTTGTTTTTGTGTTTCTGACCCCTCTTTTGAAACTTCGCTTCTTCCCTACAATTATCCGATTAATCCACCGATGAACTTCCAATGGTCCTTTTTGACTTACTTTGCTTTTGACATCTCTGATATATTCTGGCCCTATCTGTACAACTAGGAAGCTAGTAGTTATCCTTGACATTCCTTCATTTTGTTTCGAACAGAACTGACACTAAAACATCTTAAAGATAGACCTCGAAAGAATGAAATGCAATGACCTCGAGGGTTAAGGATAAAGAGAATCCGAGAATGGATGATTTGTAATGAAGAAAGAAGAGAATGAGACTTATCTGAGTGGAACAGCTGGTACCATTGAGCATGCCATGCATTTCGGATTAACCAGCCCAGTCTATCTAACCAATCAACTTTTAATCATCACATTTGTCGTTTCGGACTTTCACAACCTGATTTTCACCCAAACCCGAACCTTGCTCGTCTTGCAATGTCTTGAGCATCTTTTGTGCACATACTTGTCTCATTTGCCTGTCTGAAAAACTCGCCTTCGCCTTACGGTGCCCGTGAGGGTTTTCACCAATAAGGCTCTCTCATTTTTATTTCTCTCAGCTCCCGTCGCCTTACGGTGCCCGTGAGGGTTTTCACCAATAAGACTCTCTCATTTTTATTTCTCTCAGCTCCCGTCGCCTAACGGTGCCCGTGAGGATTTTCACAATAAGACTCTCTCATTTTCATTATTTTTCTGCTTGGGCTGGAGTGTTGCCCCTGACATGAATCACTTTTACTTGCTCGTTTTGAAACTTCCTGAAGATTGATCAAAAGGTCTTACTTTGGACCGTAACGCAGGCTTTTGGATAGGGTTAGAAAGAAAGGGTATAAAAGGCTCTAAAACAATTCAATATGGGTTCACAACTACAACTTTCGGAATCAATTTTCTTGCACAACCATAACTTCTGCCCCAGTTTCTTCCGTGGGGACTTGTGGGATCTTGTTTTGGTGTGACTGAACCTCAGGGAGAGGCTGCCTACGTACCCTTTCGGGATCAAGTCAAAAGTAGTTCAGGTCATAGGAATTACTTTGCTGTTGCAATCTTTCCTTTTCTTCCACTTTTTTCTTTCTTTTCATTTCTTTTCTTTTTTCTTTTCTTCATTTTTCTTTTCTCTCTTTTTTTTTTTCCCTTTGCCTTTTCTTTTTTCTTCTTTTTCTATTCTTTTCTTTCCGTTGGACTGTGTTTTCTTATTTCTTCACTGATTTTCCTTGCTCGAGCTTCCGAGTTGTTATTGATTCCGAAAGAGGGGTACGAAAGAAAGTAAATGAGGCTCAAAAGGGGTAACAAAGGATAAAGTGTTTGGATAGCAGAACAAAATGCCTTCGTCATTTCAATCTCAAAAATATGCCAAATACAATAAAGTACAATTAAACCAAGAAATCATACATAGTATCGCTTGACTGCGTCAGAGTTGATAGCCATTTCTACATATTTTCCTTCCACATCTGTCAAATATAATGCGCCATTGGACATCACTCTGGTTACAACAAATGGCCCCTGCCAGTTCGGGGCGAACTTTCCTTTTGCCTCAGCCCAATGAGGTAAGATACGCCTCAACACCAACTGCCCTACTTCAAACTTCCGCGGACGCACTTTCTTGTTATATGCCCTTGCCATTCTCTGTTGGTACAACTGACCATGACATACTGCTGCCAATCTCTTTTCATCAATCAAACTTAGTTGTTCCAAGCGGTCTTTAACCCATTCAATGTCATCAATTTCCGCCTTAGCGATGATACGAAGGGACGGGATTTCAACCTCTGCGGGTATTACTGCTTCAGTGCCATATACCAGTGAATAAGGAGTTGCCCCTACCGAAGTGCGGACAGTAGTGCGATAGCCTAAACGGGCAAAAGGTAACTTCTCATGCCATTGCCTGGACCCCTCTACCATTTTACGAAGTATTTTCTTGATGTTCTTGTTAGCTGCTTCAACTGCTCCATTTGCCTTAGGACGATATGGGGTGGAATTGCGGTGCGTGATCTTAAACTGCTGACATGTCTCTGCCATCAAATGACTGTTGAGATTGGCACCATTGTCTGTGATGATCACCTTCGGGATCCCAAACCGACAGATGATATTCGAATGTACAAAATCGACCACTGCCTTCTTGGTCATAGATTTGAAGGTTTTTGCTTCAACCCACTTAGTGAAATAATGAATAGCTACCAGAATGAACCTGTGCCCATTGGACGCCGCTGGCGATCGGCCCAATGACATCCATTCCCCAAGCAACGAACGACCATGGTGCCGACATTGTATGCAATTCAGATGGTGGAGAATGAATCAAATCTCCATGTACCTGACATTGATGACACTTGCGCACGAAGCTGATGCAATCCCGTTCCATAGTAAGCCAATAATAACCCGCTCGGAGAATCTTCCTTGCCAATACATATCCACTCATATGAGGTCTGCAAACTCCCGCATGTACGTCGGCCATGATAACTGTAGCTTGTTTCGCATCCATGCATCTCAACAATCCAAGATCTGGAGTTCTCTTGTACAACACTCCTCCACTGAAGAAAAATCCGCTTGCCAAGCGTCGATTGCTCTCTTTTGATCCCCCGTAGCCTATGCTAGGTACACTTCCATCCGGAGGTATTCTTTGATATCATGGAACCACGGCTCACCGTCAGGCTCTTCTTCCACCATATTACAATAGGCATGCTGATCTCGGACCTGAATTTGTAACGGGTCCACATAAGCCTTGTCTGGATGATGCAACATTGACGCCAAAGTGGCGAAAGCGTCGGCAACCTCATTGTGAATCCTTGGAATATGCCTGAAATCTATTGATTGAAACCGTTGACAAAGTTCATGCAGACACTGCCGGTACGGTATAAGCTTCAAATCTCGTGTCTCCCATTCACCCTGAATCTGGTGTACCAGAAGATCTGAGTCACCCATGACCAAGATTTCCTGGACACCCATGTCTATATCCAGTCTCAAACCCAAGATACATGCTCGTATTCAGCCATGTTATTGGTGCAATAGAAACGAAGTTGAGCAGTGACAGGGTAATGTTGCCCCGTCTCAGAAATCAGTACTACTCCTATCCCGACACCCTTGGCGTTGGCAGCTCCATCAAAGAACAGTTTCCACCCTGGCTTCTCGACTTGTTCTAATCCTTCAACATGCATTATCTCCTCGTCGGGGAAGTATGTTTTCAAAGGTTCATATTCATCATCAACTGGATTCTCGGCCAAATGATCAGCCAGTGCTTGTGCTTTCATTGCAGTCCGGGTCACATAGACAATATCAAACTCCGTAAGCAAGATTTGCCATTTCGCCAATCTCCCTGTGGGCATGGGCTTCTGAAAAATGTACTTCAACGGGTCCAACCGAGAGATGAGATAGGTGGTATATGCTGACAAGTAATGTTTCAACTTCTGCGCTACCCAAGTTAAGGCACAACACGTCCTCTCAAGTTGAGGAGTGTACTTCACCTCATATGATGTGAACTTCTTGCTGAGGTAGTAAATCGCCTGCTCTTTCCTTCCTGTGATGTCATGCTGCCCCAGTACACAACCAAAAGAATTATCCAAAACGGTCAGATAAAGGATCAAGGGTCTTCCCGGCTCCGGTGGGACCAACACGGGTGGGCTAGCCAAATACTTCTTAATCTTGTCAAATGCTGCTTGACACTCATCCGTCCATCTGACCGCAGCATCTTTCTTTAGCAGCTTGAAGATGGGCTCGCAAGTCGTTGTGAGCTGGGCAATGAACCTGCTGATGTAATTCAACCTGCCAAGCAAACTCATCACCTCTTTCTTGTTCCTTGGCGGTGGTAGCTCCTGAATGGCTTTGATCTTGGACGGGTCTAACTCAATACCGCGCCGACTTACCACGAATCCCAACAACTTCCCAGATGGGACTCCAAACGCACACTTGGCTGGATTGAGTTTGAGGTTGTACCTGCGGAGTCTCTGGAAGAATTTCCTCAGGTCCTTGACATGGTCACATTGTTTCCTCGACTTTATGATCACGTCGTCTACATAGACCTCAATTTCCCGATGTATCATGTCATGGAACATGGTGGTCATCGCCCTCATATACGTTGCTCCTACGTTCTTTAAACCAAATGGCATGACCCTATAACAATAGTTCCCCAAGGCGTGATAAATGCCGTCTTTTCCGCGTCCTCCTCATCCATCAAAATCTGGTGATAGCCCGTATAACAATCCACGAAGGAACCAATCTCATGTTTGGCACAATTGTCGATCAATATGTGGATGTTTGGTAGTGGGAAGTTGTCTTTTGGACTTGACTTATTGAGATCACGGTAATCTACGCACACTCTGGTCTTTCCATCCTTCTTTGGCACAGGCACAACATTGGCTAACCAGGTGGGATACCGCGTGACCCGGATGACCTTTGCCTCAAACTGCTTGGTGACCTCTTCTTTGATTTTCACACTAATGTCTATTTTAAATTTCCTTAGCTTCTGCTTGACAGGAGGGCATGCTAGGTCAGTGGGCAATTTGTGGACCACCAAATCGGTGCTCAAACCCGGCATGTCGTCATATGACCACGCAAAAACATCTTTGTACTCAAACAGTGCTTTAATTATCTCTTCTCTGAGTTGAGGTTCCAAATGGACACTTATTTTCGTTTCCCGCACATTCTCCTGATCCCCTAAATTGATTGCCTCTGTGTCACTCAGATTAGGCTTGGGTTTTTCTTCAAAATGGCTTAATTTTTTACTGATTTCCTCAAAAGCTTCCTCATCATCATATTCTATTTCGTCGTCACACTCAATTTCTTATATTATTATGTCTGAGTTAGATTGGCATTTAAAACTGGGTTGAAGACTCCTCATGCATGACATATCATTGAAACCAGCGTAAAAGGGATTGTACAAGAAAGAAAAGAAAAGCAAAAATAAAAACTATCAGGAATGAAAAAGAGGGAAATTGCATTTCATTAATATTTAAGATAACAAGGTTTAACTCATCCAAACGGACGGAACATAGCATCCGAATTACAACCTTGGAAATAATCCATATTAAACTGAAAGGAAATCAAAACTAACTACCAAGACTCCCTCCAGGTAGGAAGGGGAGTTGCTTCCCAATTGTTAAGCTTTGCCTGGGGCCCCACGAACTGAACATCTGCCTTGCTTGGACTTTCTCCGGCCTCCAATACATTCACCTCATCAAACAACTTTTCAAACCTCTAAATCAGCATCAACCACACCACTGGGCATTGCTGTTGCTAGGCGCTTCTTAGTACCAAGCCTGACAAAGGAACGGGAAAGGTGGGGGATAGGTTTTGGAAGGGTCCATGCTTTCTTTTTCATCTTTCTAGCTCGCCTTATGTCTGCAGCAGTGGGCTTGAAGCCCAAACCCAAAGTATCCAGGTTTCCAGGAAGGGATACTGGCCGTACGACGCCTTGTAAAGAAGCACCCAAGCCTTTTCCAGGTACAAATCCGTTCTTCAGCATTTCCGATGCAACCATGACGGATGCAGCAGCTACCTTTGGCACAGGAATACACTTCCCTTCCGGGATCTTTTCAACCGATACCGTATCAAAGACTTGATAAACCCATGGGCCTTTGTCGTCCTCAGCTTCTATGAAAGGCACAATGGCACCACCCAGAGTACACGAACTATCTTCCCCATATACCACAATCTCTTGCCTGTCCCACTCGAATTTGACCATCTAGTGCAAGGTAGATGGCACTGCCTTTGCTGCATGGATCCAACGTCGGCCTAACAAGAGATTGTAAGAGATAGCCACGTCAAGCACCTGGAACTCCATAGTGAATTCAACCGGACCTATTGTCAGTTCCAACACTATATCCCCAACTGTGTCCTTGCCTCCTCCATCAAATCTTCGCACGCAAATTCTATTCTTGTGGATTCTCTCGCTGTCCACCTTTAACTTTTCCAGGGTGGAGAGAGAGCAAATGTTTGCACTGGACCCGTTATCAACCAGCACCCGGGTGACCATAGAGTCTTCACATTTCACCGTGAGGTAGAGTGCTCTATTATGCTCAGTGCCTTCCAAAGGCAGCTCATCATCAGAAAATGTAACCCTGTTGACCTCGAAAATCTTGTTTGCTATTTTCTCTAGATGGTTCACATAAATCTTATCAGGAACATGGGCCTCATTCAAAATTTTCATCAATTCCTGGCGGTGCTCATCTGAGTGGATTAATAATGATAGCAATGAGATCTGTGCCGGGGTCTTTCTCAACTGTTCTACAATGGAATACTCTTGTGCCTTCTTCTTCTTCAAGAATTCTTCTGCCTCTTCTTCAGTTACAACTTTCTTTACTGGTACTGGATTATCTTTGGCAATTTTAGCCTTTCTCAGCTCATCAGGAGCAAAGCATCTTCTTGAGCGAGTCAGCCCATGGGTTTCACACACTTCTTCCTTAACTTCCTTTCCCTGATACATCACTGTCACTCGGCCGTAATTCCATGGGACGGCCTTTTCACTGATTACTGGTAGCTGAGTCACTGGCTTGATGACAACCGGCTCTGTGCGAGCCCCTTTTACAATCACAACGGGCTTAACAGCTGCCCCGGACACTACTACTTTAACTGGTTCTTGTTTTTCTGCAACACTGCTCAAAAGCTCTTTCTTCATCACTACAACTAGTTTGCTAACTGTTTCTCCTACCTTGATCAATGCTCCCTCCTTTGCTAGTTTCTCATTTGATCTATCCTCACTAGCCCTGATCATCATTACGGTTTGTGACGGCTTCTTATGCTCTCCCTTTTGGACTAGCTCGATCATATGGGTCTCGTGATGAGTTGGTAATGGGTTTTGGGTGATGTTAGGCGCTTCTGGGGCTTGCACTTCAATTCGGCGGGTATCAATGAGCTCTTGGATGGCCGTTTTCAAGTGCCAACATTTTTCTGTGTCATGTCCCGGTGCACCTGAGCAATATTCACAACTCACAGAGTGGTCCAGATTCCTTGGGGGAGGATTTGGCAATTTGGGTTCAATCGGACTCAACATGCCCAACTGTCTCAATCTGTGGTACAAGCTAGTGTAAGATTCACCCAAGGGAGTGAAAGTCTTCTTCTTTTGCAACCTATCATTCTTAAATGCAGGGTTAGGTCGAAAACCGGTTCCAGCGGGATTTCTGTTGGTTCTTGGGGGGTGGTAGGTGTTTTGAGCTGAGTAAGTATTTTGTGGGGTGGGTGTGCGCCATTGTGCATGGGTAGGAGGTTGGGGGTATGTTTGGGCATGGTGGACAGAGAAATTGGGGACAGGAGGTGGGTAATAGTGCTGCGGTGGGCCATATGGGGTGTGTGGGTAGGTTTGGGGGTGAGGGCGAGGTTGGTGATAATATGGTGATGGACCTCTGGACCAAGCTCTCGATTCCACTACTGCAACCTCTTCTTTCTTCTTCTTTCCCAATACTCCTCCAGTGCCGCTCTGGATAGCCTGAGTAGTTGCTTTGATTGCTGAATAGCTCATAATCTTGTTAGACTTGAGACCCTCTTCCACCATACTTCCCATTTTCACGACCTCGTTGAAAGTTTTTCCCACTGCTGACACCAGATGACCATAATAGGTTGGCTCCAAAGCCTGTAGGAAATAATCAACCATCTCGTTCTCTTTCATTGGAGGATCGACTCTTGCCGCCTGCTCCCTCCACCGAAAACCATACTCTCTGAAGCTTTCTCCGGGCTTCTTCTCAATTTTAGTTAGTGACAGACGGTCCGGGACAATTTCGAGATTGTACTGAAAATGACATGCAAATGCTTGGGCCAGATCGTCCCAAGTGTACCATCGAGCATGATCCTGTCGTGTGTACCACTCCAAGGCTGCTCCACTTAGACTTTGACTAAAGTAAGCCATCAATAACTCGTCCCTTCCTCCAGCTCCTCTCATCTTGCTGCAGAATCCCCTTAAGTGGGCCACCGGATCACCATGTCCATCATATAAGTCAAACTTGGGTAACTTGAATCCTGCTGGCAACTGGACATCAGGAAACATGCACAGGTCCTTGTAGGCTACACTCACTTGACCTCCGAGCCCCTGCATATTTCTGAATGACTGCTCTAAGCTCTTTACCTTCCGTATCATTTCCTCTTGCTCCGGGTTTTTGGGAGGTTTTTCTTCTTCAGTCGAGAGATCAAGACGGGGAGTGTAAGAGCATGGTCCTGGTGGTTTGAAAGTGGCTTCGGGTGGGTAATACTGGTTATCATGGGTTTGGAACAAAGGTTCGCTAGAAGACCTGTGTAATGCGACAGGTGGGGGAGCCACAAACACAAGGGTAGTTGCGGTGGAGGAAATTTGTTTGGGTGGTGGAGGTGGTGGTGTTTGAGAGGTGGTTCCGTAGTACTGCTGGTAAGTAGGGAAAGCCGGAGATGAGTTCACTGTGGGAGGATCTTGAGGCTGAGCTAGTGGTGGGATGTAGGTGGGGTTAGCAGGATAGGCTGGTGGTGGATGTCCCTTTGACCAGGCCTGGTACATCTCGGCCATTTGTTGCTTCAGTTTATACATCTCCTCCTTCATTGCATTAACGTCCACTACTTCCTCCTCCCTAGACGGGTCAACAATGCTTGCTTCTAATTCCTGGTTGACCATGTTTGACTTATCCTTAGAGCGGGTGTTGTAGGGATGGGTTGCCAGATGCCAGTCAACTTAACCACTTGCCTGAAACTCATCAACAACAACTTTGTTAGCGGTTAGAGCATTAACAGATAGATAACCGCACATTTGGGAATGAATGCACCTAAGCAGTTAACCAGTTCTATTATGCGTTTGCTTGGTTGCGTGCGTCATCCCGGCTTTTCCTTATTTCTATGTGCCACTTCCTTTTTGTTTTTCCATTGTTTCTTGCCGCTCCCTTTTTTTGCATTTTCTCTCTTATTTTTTCTAGTTTTATTTGGTTACGGTCGAATCCTATATAGATTGCCTACGTATCATGACCCCGCATGAATCAGACCGAGCGTAGTTCGTGAAGAATAAATGTAAAGTAGAAGCAAAATGTTTTTGGGATTTTCAATTTTATTGATAGCAAATACGTCTATTACAAAGACTCAAAGCTGAAAGATTAAACAACTAACAGACTCTAATGCAGAAAAGAAATACAGACTCCACCATCCCTATTCTATTTTAAACGAAAATACAGTCTCAATCAACTGACTGACTTTGAAAAGGAAATACAGACTTAGACAACTGACAGACTCTAGTAGAAAAGGAGATACAGACTCAAATGACAAACTCTAGTAGCAAAGGAAATACAGACTCAAAGGACAATCATGAATACATTAAAGCTCCTGGTGCCCGCGGGACATCGTTCGGTCTCGCCGCGGGCCTATATGCAAGTCCCCTTTGAAGTCTGTCCAGGTCACTCATTATCTGTTTTACAAATATCATCACTGATGCAAAGAAGGTGGTACGATTCATGTTCTTGCACACTTGGCATTTCCTAGTAATGGAGTGAGCAACGGTTAAGATTCTCTCTCTGATTCTGCCTTTTTCTTGAAGCAACCGCCCTATCTGTTGGGCCCTAGCCTCCAAAGTTTGCTCGGCTACCTGGTTTTGTTCCTGGAGTTGTTGCAAGTCCATTTCTAATTGTGCCAATGCCGTGTAGCAGTGCTCCCTTTCAACTTTGAATTCTTTTGCCTGTTTGAGCATTCTATTCTCTGTGGCAATGACCTTTTTCTTCAATCCCGTGACCTCATTATCGTATTCTTCTCTCAACTGCTTAATCATGCAGGCTCGTTCTTCCGCGTTTTTAGCCAATTATTTTCGAACCCCAGCTAATTCCTTTTCTGCTTTGTTGAGATCAAAACTGTAGTCATTCACTTTTTGCCTTAGATTTTCTATAAGCTTTGCATCTTTGGCACTCCTGACGGGATTTTCGGTCGCTATCTTCATCTTTTGGATTTGGGCTCGTAAGGCTTCATTTTCTTTGGCCAATTTCTTTCTCTCACCCTCAGCAGCCGCGGCTTGCACGCTGTTTTCAAACTGGAGGTCTTGGACCTGTTTTTCCAGTGCTCCTATGCGGGCCCTATATTCATTTTCTTTAGCTAACCAAGCCCACTGTTCTTGCGATGATTCGGCAAACTCCCGGATGTGAGGTCTTTTAGCTGGCCTCTCGTGCTCATATTCTCTCCTATACCAAGCAAGATATCCTGGCAACACTTCGCCTTTGGCCCGATCCTGTACGCAAGTATCCGCTTTTAAGTATTGGCATTCATTCCAGATCTGGCGGACTCTTGCTTCAGGAAACTGTCCGTCAGGGCTAATCTCAACTACCTGAGCACTAAGATCGCCATCTTTTGGCACTATCTGGCACCTCCCGAGTTGCCTTAAAACCCAATACGGGGCATAAGGCTGAATGCTCTTAAGACCCATCAAAAGGAAGTGCGTCCCCGTTGTTGGCATATATATGATTTCATCAACAGGCAACCATCCAAACGTCCACTCTATTTGACTAGCGGTGAGGGATCGAAAGTATGATGTCCAGCCCATGAATCCCTCGGGCAAGCTGACCCCCTTAATCCTTGTGTAAAACTCTTCTATACATGTTTTCTTTGTAGACCCATAACTCAGGAACTGAGGGCGACGGCACAAGTGTTCGGTCATCCACATTTGCAACAATAGATTGCACCCCTCGAAGAAGTCTCCCCCAGCTTTGCAGGCTGTAAGAGCGCGGAAGATTTCAGCTAGTATCATGGGCGCAAAAGTGCATTTGGCTTGAGTGAGTAGAGTGCTGACGACCCCGGCTATTTTTTTGTTAATATTTCCGTCTTTCCTTGGAAATACCACAAGCCCCAGAAAAACCACCATAAAAGCGAAACATCTATGCTCCTCCCATTTTTGGCGATTTCCTTTGCTACATATCTTGTTTTCCGGGTTGTTGAAGCCTCCTATGTGGCCTTATCCGTGATATATGAAGTGTGGAGTACAAAAGCCGTTCGCCAAATCTGCGTTGTGGACCGTCCTGCTTATCTTCAGGGAGTCTAGAAATCTGTGTAGAGCTACAGTTCTTGGGGCAACTAAGTACTTGTGCTTAAAGGAACCTCATCTTTTCTGATGTAGCCGGCTATTTCCTCTAGTGTCGGGGTTAGCTCAAAGTACGAGAAATGGAAGACGTTATGTGCCGGGTCCCAACATGTGACCAATGCTCTGATGATGTCTCCCCGAGGCACAACCTCTAACAAACCCGTAAGCCCTTTCAAATACTTTTTGACCTCGTCATGTCCTTCTTTACCCAGATCGTTCCACCATAGACGCAACTCCAGAGGGATTTTAGTCATGATTGAGAAAGGTTCATTTTGAATCGTGCTCATCCTGCACATTTATTAAGGTGATTTAATCACTTATTTTGACCTAAGAGAAAAAAAACACTATTTTGTTCAAATTTCCAATTTTAAAACAAGCAGCCGGTTTTGCAGATACGGCCTTTCAGCACTTCGTAAAGAAGATTTTGAGGTTGTGCCCGCTAACCGTTGACTATGACCCAGGGTGGCTGTTCTTGCAAAAACAGCCTTCCGGCACCCTTTTAGGGACGTTTGGCTTACTTTAAACAAGAATGGCGGCACCCGACTTATTCATGACGAATTTAAAAATTTTGACATTTTTTGGCTATTTTTGCAAAGGGGAGGTTGGACCCGATGAGGGTGGCCTACGTATCTCACATCCGGTGAGAATCAAACCTGCGTAGTTCGGGCAAAATAAAACTAACTATTTTCGAAAACAAGACTCTTCTCCATTGACAAATACACTATTTCGGAAAAACAATACTCTTTTTGTATTTTCTTTTTCTATAGAACAAACCATTTTTGAAAACAAAAATATTTCCTTTTCTTTTTCTTTCATTTTTCGCAAAAATTCGGCAGAGTTTCGACACTATTCTGACATAGGGTATTATTAACTCTCTATACTGCTATTTCTTTTTCTCCTTTTCTCTTTTTTTCTTTTTCCTTCTTTTTTTTTTCTCTTCTTTTTTTCTAATTTTCCCAAATACTCCAAAGCCGGTCAGCATGCAAGCCCGAGACAAATAAATGCAACACGTAAAATGCATCAGGGTGGTCTTTTTCATTTCAGGTTACCCGTCTTAGACGGACCCAACCCCTGTGTTGAGTCCCCTAAGTCAAATGCACGTGATGCAAATAAGCGTTCCTAATAGGGATCCGGCATGAAGTCAAGTTATTCTAGGNACAAAATCCACCGGCCGGGTTTACACATAAAACTTATAAGCTTTCATAAAGGTGTATCATCAATCTCTAAACCGAGACATGGATTCCATCAACTAACTATTACTTCGCCAATGTACATTATTATTATCCAATTTACCAAGCATATTGACCCACGAAAGAATCTCGCCTTTTAATAAATCAAAACAATAATAATGTACACAGCTAATAATAATTATATCAAGATTAACAGTATAAGTACATTTAATAGCTAGAGAGTTTATTTTATTAAGTCAGTATAAAATACTTATCTCTACTTGGTCCGTTCAATACATACAAAATGTACTAGCACAAGAAGTTGGAATTAGACCATTCCCATAATCAAGATAAATTATATTTAATCTTGTGCTACAATCATTCCTGATGGTTTGTCCAATTCCATCATTAGATTGTGAACTCAAACTTTATACTTATAAGAACCGATGATTTAATCTTCCGTGTATAAGCTAAACTCTATACACTAAATCATCTACTATATAAGCAAAGGACACAAACTAATATATGATCTATTTAAAACTTTATTAAAATTGAATGAACAATTATATCATAATTGTCACACCTCCTTTTTCACTACACCCGGGAAAGGGCGTAAAGGGAGTTATTTCCAACTTGAAGTGACAATCGAAATGGGATTCTTTTATTAAAAATTCAGAGTCGCCACTTGGGAGATTTATGGTGTCCCAAGTCACCGGTTGAATCCCGAATTGAGGAAAATAATGACTCTGTTTAACAGTCCGCGAACCAGAAATCCGAGTAAGGAATTCTGTTAACCCGGGAGAAGGTGTTAGGCATTCCCGGGTTCCGTGGTTCTAGCACGGTCGCTCAGCTGTCATATTCGGCTTAATTATCTGATTTTGAACCATTATGAACCTATGTGCAAATTTTAACTTTTTGACCGCTTTTATTCATTTTTTAGAGAAAATTGCAACGTCGTTAAAAATACGTCTCGAACCACGTCATATAAATGCACCCGCGGTTTTCGACATGTTCTAACTTCGTTGGGATTTGGATTTGGGTCACATAAATGTGCAGCCGAGTTTAGGAAAGTATTATTATTAAACACGCGCCTAAAGCAACTACGCGTTTGCACTTTGCGAAGGCCATGGAATTTGCTAAATGGCACGCATCGGAATCTAAGGATCAATTCATAATAAAGGAGGGCCACGCAATTTGTCATTTTATTTGGCGCGGCACGCCTCGATTCTAAATTAAAAGAGAATATCGACTACGTTTTGGAGGGCCACAAACTACGAAGAGCCTAATTGAAAATTGTGGGATTTACTACTTGTTTAAATAGAATCGATCCAGCTAACTGAAATAGCAATCGATTAACGGGAAGGCCCTTTAGCTTAATGTCCAATGCGGGCCATTCCCCAAGCTAAGGCCCAAAGTCACATTCATAGAAAAAATAACACGCTGGACCTCTGAAGGCCCGGCATAAATGCCATAAGCAGGCCCAATTTGAAATAACTTAACAGCTGGAGCGCGAGAGTCTAGGATCGGGGCCTTGTGAGCCCAATTATAGAAATCCGGCGGCTAATATTGGGCCTGGGGTCCAAGTGACCCAATTACAAAGAGAGACGGGAATTAAGGACTTTAAAATGACTACAAGGAAAGAAAAGCCCAAGAGGCCCATACTCCTGTACATTAACCATTGCAAAATCTAACAATTACACACACTGTTACTGAAGGCTGAAAATTTGATTAGAGTTTTAACTTCAAAAATACTCAAACTATGATCACATTCACATACTGACTATTCCAACCACAGGAACCAAATCTAGGCGAGACACATTAATTGCTGACCACTTTCATGCTTTGAAACTACTTCCAATTGTCCTGAATTAATTTTTTAAATACCTATTGCACACAGAAGATATATACACTTATGCAAGCTAATAGATTTATTCTATAATCACTTCTTATATTCGTCAAATACATCTGAAATTACAGCTCAAACCTACATTTAAACATGCTAATACACTCTGAAATTTTTGAAGGAAATCAGTACCATAATTGACCAAACTACTAGAAAACTATCAGGTTCACACACACTAGATCAATGATAGAACCTGATAGTACTCCCATGAGCTACAAACCAAGCTATCAAACTCGCAATCCTTCAGTATACTTCAAGTATTCAACACTTGAGAAAATCAAGGGAAAGGGGTGAACTAAGAGTTAATACACAAATCATTTCAAGCAATAACTACAAGTCAACTATAAACATGAAGTAGTAGAGAAAACTATAACAAGTAAACAAATCATTTCCACAAGCTGAAATACATCTCATGCTTTAACATCTCCATTTCAATTCATTTTTTTTCAATCTATTTCACAGCCATCAAGGTTACAGGAAAGTGTACCTGAAATGATAAAAATGAGTGAACAAAGGGGAATTAGCAGCTAGATTTCAACAGGGAATGAACCAGCAACAAACAGCCCAGATTCAATGATGAAATCACAGAAAATGACCCCAAAATTCGATGGAACAATAGACTCAACAGCTCAAAACCCAAAGAAATGTAATCTGAACAGCTGATACCAAATTCTAATAACCAGGATACCCAAATGAAATCATTGACTAGCTTTTAAATCATTTCAAGGCTAGGACAGAAGGTGAAAACCAAAATTGATTTAAAGATGCCTTGCCAAAATTTTTTAAAAGCTGAAATTCGATGGAACAGTAGCAACTTCTAATTTCTCTATTTTCTTCCTCAAGTCTTCTAGGTTTTTTTAAACAATTTTCTCATTTTCAGAAGGTTAAAGGCTCTGTATTTTTTCTGGATTTTTCAGCTCTCTATATCTCTCAGATTTTAGAATGTTCAAAGGCCCCCTTTCAAGGCAAGAAAGCATGCCTTTATAGGCAAGGCAAATAGGGCAGCCTTAGGTTTCATTTTTTACACCCTACTCCCTTTTTATTTTCGTTTTTAGCTTAGAAATCCCTTATTTACTGACTTTCTACCCAAGTCACCCCACTATAATTCTAAAATTCCAATTAGAACCCCTTCTAGGTGCTTCTAGTGGTTTCCAATTTCAGTTACTAAAGATTTCCTAATTCTGAAATACCTAGACTACCCTTTTCCAATTTTGAAAATTACTAAACTAAACCAGCCCCCTTTTACCCTGATAACTTGGTCAAGAAGTGACCATGGTTAAACAAAGATCTAGCCTATTCAGCTATAACCAAACAGATCCTAAAATTGAACTAATTATGGAAATTAATTCTGACAAACAGTAAACTAGCAGTTAATGGCAATCAAACTTGAAGCTAAAATCAAATTAACAGCAGCAATCATGAATTATTTAATCGAAACCAAACACAAAATCAAACTAAAAAAAATTAAAACAGAACAAAAATTAAACCAAAACAAAAACAGAATCAACAAACGAAAATCAATTAACCCTAAAATTCCTAAATCTATTAACATGAAGAACAATTAATCAAGGCGGGAAAATCACATAGAAAATCAAAATGAAAAGAAATCTTACTGATTTAGGTCTTCTAGTAGACTGTCTTTGAATCGAGTCCCCAAATAATGTTATATGTTTGTTCTTGGCAAGAACAAACACATAACTTTATTTGGGAACTCGAATCGACACTGGTAAACCTTGGAAAATTTGACCAGTCCTTGAGCAAATCCCAGATCTAGAAATTGTGTAATTGTAGCCAGGTTTGAAGGATTTTGGTTTGGGATTTAGAAAGGGGAGAAGGAGGGGAGGCTATGGTGTAAACTTGGTAACGTTTGGGTGGCGGCGCCGCCGTGTGTGGCGGAGGCGGCATTAGGGTTTTTCAAAATTCGAGGGGCTTGGGTGAGATTTGAGGAAAATAGATTGGGGGGTTGGAATGGGGAGGGTGATTGGAACCTATGGTGTAAAATTGAGGGCGTTTGGTGACCGGCCGCCGCCGTGAGGCGATTTTCAGCGGCGGTCTAGGGCGGTAGACGGCGGAGGGCAGTGGTGTTAGGGTTTGTGTGAGTTAGTCTCTGAGAGAGACGAAACGGGGGGGGGGGGGGTGATGGCATTTGGACAGTTAAATATTAAGTGACCCCGTGTTCTCGGCCTTTGGATCGAGAAACCTCGATGGTTGAGATTCACAGGGCCAAACGGTGTCGCTTGGTTGAGGGGGGGAGGGGACTGATTCGGCTTAAAGGGCGGGTTTGGGCTCGATTTTAACCGGGTTTACGGATGGGTTTTGGGGCTGGGTCAAGGTCGTTTGGGCCTTTGGGAATTAGACTGAAGCAGCCCAAGAACAGGTCTCCTCTTTTGTTTTCCTTTTTGTTTTGTTGTTTTTTTTATTCTAATTTCTTTTAAACTAAAACTAAAAATGAAACAAAAATTAATTCCTAGATCAAATTGTCTTACCACAATAAATTAATTAAACTCTAAATTATGATTAACACAATTAATTAAAAACCAAATTAAAGGAAAACTACCAAAGTTCAACAATTAAAATTAAAAATGCAAAAACAAACTATTTTTTTTTATTTTTTCATTTTTATGAAGCAACTAATTTACTAATTAATCCTAAATATGTGAAAATAGATCCTAAGTGCAAATGCAATGTATTTTTGTGTTTTCCAGTAATTAAATAAAATAAAAAACGTGCACAGACAAATGCAAACAATTGACAAAAATGCCACAAAAATTCACCAAATTGCAAATAATGAAAAGAAATTATTTTGTTTTTTTTTTGAATTTCTGGGAGTAATTCATATAGGGCAAAAATCACGTGCTCACACTGACAGGAAGTACAAAGCCCACTATCCAGCTGGAACGCATATGCCTAGAAGTGGATGCTCAGACTGTGCAGCAGTCACCTCTCACTTGGAAGAAGTACACCAAGAGTTGACATCACTACCTATTGTGATATCTTTTGTGATAAAACAACCTAGTGCAAGACACACTTCCTGCGCAGATTCAGTGATATTCTCTCAAGCATAACAAAGTTCATCTAGCATTGAAGTCACTGTGTGTGTCAAGAACAAGAAGACAACTCTACTAAGGATCAGCTTCTAATCGAGTCCTATGTATGTCCATAGTTAAGTTGTATCTTGTTAATTGTTCTACATTGTAATTCCTAGTCTGCTTTCTTAGAAGCACTGGTTTAGGAACAAACAAATTCGTAAACTTTACAGTTTATGTTGTGACTAGTAGTAGTCATAAGTTAAATCCTCTGTAACTAGAAGAGTTATAGAGTGGCTTGTGGTGGTGCATCACAACGTACGAGATGACGAGAAAGAAGGACAATGAAAGAAAAGAGCCTAAGAAGGAGAAGAACCTGGTGCTTAAAGCTGAAAGGAGTGATTCAAGTGATGAAGATAGTGACATGGCTTATCTTACTAAGAGATTTCAAAAAATGGTGGTATACCAAAGTGGGGCAGTTCAAGCAAAACAAGGAAAACCGATCTTTGCCACGGATGTGGAAAGTCAAGGAATTTCGTCAAAGACTGTCCACTTGCAAAACAGGAGCAGTACAAGCAGAATCCTAACAAGGCAGGAAAAAGGAACCTGGTTCCCGAAAAAAGATTCAATCGAAAAAGTGCTGCAGACAATATCGTTAAGCAGGCCCTTGCTGCTTGGGGAGACTCCTCAAGTGAATTCTAAAGGGAATCAGATGCAGAAAATAGTTCCCTGTTGGCAGTGGAAACTAAAGCAACAAAGTACGACTCACAGTTCGCGCTGATGGCTCAGTCGGATAATGATGATGATGAAGAAGAAGATGAAGACGATGAGGTAAGCTTCCAGGATGTTTAGAGAAATTTGAAATCCTATTCTTCCAAGAAGCTAAGATCTTTATCAAATATCTTAATTGATGCCTATTATAGCCTTATAGACGATAAGGAAACCCTCACAATAGAACTAGGAGAGGCAGAGCAATCCAGAGATGATCTAGTGGTATGTGTAGTAGACTGAGATGAGACCATAGCTAATCTTGAAAGAGAGAAGGAGGCCTTGAATGAAAGAATAACCAGTGTGGAAAATGAAAGAGACGACCTAATTGTCGCAGTTGTTGATCTGAAAGAAACAATAGAAGGCCTTAACAATGAGAAACAAGCCTTAGAAGAAAAAGTCGCATTTACTGAAGAGGAAAGGGATGATCTGTAAGTAATATGCGCTGACCTAGAGGAAACCATTGAGCGACTAAATAGAGAACATAGGAATGTAAGTGCTGGGAAAGGGAAGGAAGTGGCCAGTGAGTCGCACATCTTGCTGGAAAATGAGTTAGTTGTTGTTAAAACTAGTCTTTGCAGTGAGCTCGAGAGAAATCAGCAACTCCAAGCTGAGTTGAAGAAAGTAAAAAATGATCTTGAAAAATCCTTGAAGTGGACCTGGTCCTCAGATGCTGTTACTGCCATGTATCTCAACAATGCTAGGAACAAGCAGGACATCGGGTTTCAAAGGGAGAAAACTCCCTACAACCCACACAGCAAGTATGTCACTGTACCTGATAACTGGCTATGTACCCACTGTGGAAACAATGGACATTTAAAGAAAGTTGTCAGGCCAGGGTTCAGCCGGTTCAGAAGAACAAAGCGTTCACTAATAAAGTGACTACTGACAAAGGACCTGGTCCCACTCGCAAAAAGCGGATGCTGCCTGCGTGGACTAGGAAATCTCTTATTCATCCTTTCTATAATAACAAGGGACCCAAACTAGTTTGGGTTCCTAAATCTAACCCTTGATGTGCAAGTGCATGGAACAGTGAGAAGAAGTAGACTGCGATGGACTACGGATAGTGGATGCCTAACGCACGCAGCGGAGAAAACATCATGAAAAGACTCTCACTGAAAGCCCTGCATGAAGGGGATGTGTCCTTGAAGAAAAAGTAAAGGGTACATTTTCTATACAAAAGAGAAAAAGGCAGAAAGGTTTCCATGGGACTCAATTAGGAAAAGACGAAACTGGAAAATGAAGCATGGATGATAATTGTTGCCTATGGAATCACAAAAAGGGCTTTGGGAAAAAGGAGTGAACACTGCTCTCTACTAGAGAACAGGTGTCGAACCAGGTTCTTCCCAAAATCAAAACTTGCCAGGAACCGCCAATTAGAAGAAAATTCCTTGCCTCTGACAACAGGAAGTATCAATTTGGAAAGCACAATGCAAACAAACGAATAAAGGAATCCATCTGGGAACAACCCACAAAACAAGGTCAAAAGGTCCCCAACAAAGGAAGCACTATTTGACAGAAGATGCTCATGGAGAAACAGTTAATGCTTCAAATCAGGGGGATTTTAAAGTGGGCAAGATGAAGGAAATCAGCAAAAGACAGCGCAACAGCATTCTCCGCGTCGCTCAAAGCACCTGGTCCATTACTTGCTACCTATGAAGCAGAAGGAAGAAGTAAAAATGTAGCTCAAGGCACTACACATAGCATGGGAAGTCAAGTGAACCACCATATTCCTCTTTTCAGCCATCTTCTGCCTCAAATTGGAAAGCCAAAGTGTACCTGTGATGATTCATGCCTCATCTTCTGGGAGACAAGGAGGTAAAGTGAAATGACCACACCAACAACTGGAGAAAAATTTGAACGAAGAGATCTTCCGTTAAGGATCAGTATGAAGGAAGGACTGTTCGATGGAAAGCACACCAAATTCCAGACATCGGCAACAAAGCCTCAAGAGGTGAACATTCCAGAGAAATCAAGGAGAAGATGGAGTCACAGGAATCTAATGAAGAACCTGATCGTCAATTTTCTAGTTGTGTAAGAGACCATCAGGTAAAGGCAGCTAAAGTGTTTTCTGACCAAGCTTAACTTACATAAATACCGTTACAGGTTAACATGCATGACGATCATAGAAGCTAAGGGTGCAGTTATCAGCTGGAAAAAGGGGGAGCTATGAAATTCTGTTAAAAAAGGATTGATCCGGCATCAGGTTCTCCTCTCTCAGGTTAGTGGTAATGAGCTTAATCTTTACATGCCCTCTCTAAACAAAAAGTGTAATAATTGTTCTGTAAATTCAGTTGCCACATCATCAAACTTTTCAAGGTCTGTCCGTCATGTCTTGTCTGTCAAATCCTTTCACCTCTTTCCCACAAACCTGTCGCCGTCTCTAGGACTATTTAGAACCTATTTCTATCTTCACTCATCATTAGCTTCTCCTCAAATAAATCTTCCCTCCTAAGACAAGTCATGAACCTTCTTCTTCGTTATACAGCTAGAATTCACTCTTCATCTCTTACCATATCCAAGCTACCTGTCTGGAAAGTATTTTTGAAATAGAGATCGAACAATCATTTTAGTCTACCACTTCGAGCACCGTCCCTATTTCGTTGCCTTCATTGAAACCAAGTTCAGATCATTACTGTCTCCCGCACTCTACTACTGTACACACTTCTGATTTCTTCTCCACTCCTACTATTTTTCCGTTTCTGCTAAACCCTGTCTACTATTATTTTGAGAACCCTATGTCCAGTCAATCCCATGACTTCTCCAAAGAACATATAGAAGGTCTCACTTCTCTGGTTTCAGAAGCCTATGAGGATGATCCTGACCAGTATATAAACTCCTCTATGTTGGACAATGTGACTCTCAAGGAGTCACCTGAAAAGGAAGCAGCTCACAACATAATGGCCATAGCCGCTGAAAGTCTGACGAATGAAGAAGTTTATTTCTCGTCTGAGTGTTAGAGGGAAGAGATCTCGCTTTTAGAAAATACAAGAACTGCGGAACTCTTGGAGTCCCTGACTCGTGAAATGTTCCCAGAAAAATCTTCAGATGAACCCGTTCCTCCTCCATGCAAACCCATTTCTGTACCCCTCATTCACTCCAAGATCATAGGGTCTTCCTCAAAATCTCTCACTATTAGGTCTCTACAGCAAGAAAGCTCCGAATCTTCAGTTCAGAAAAGCAAAAGGAGTTTCAAGCCAAGAAAAAGGAGAAAAATGAATCCAAAGGATTTTATCAAAAGTGGGTCAGTAAACCAACCAGACACAGATGCTTCCAAGGAACCTGGTTCCTCAGTACAACAATCTATGCAACTCAACAGTCCATGGAAAAGGGACTCGGTGAAATTGTTAAGAAACAGAAAGGGCAATCTATGACGTATAGGAGCAACTCGAAATGTAGTAAGACTGAGCTGGCTGCGTTTGAAGACAATAATGTGAGAACATCAAGCTTGGAAGGAAACTCTGATGAAGGCTGTAGCAATTAAAAGTTGGAAATAGTGAAGGAACCTGGTCCGTTAAGGTGCATGGCCAATGATGGGGGTCTCTAGCAACAGAAACTTAGAACTCAGAAAGTGTTGTGGGGACGCACATTTGATCGAGCTATTTCGGAAATGACAAGAATGCGTCAAATTCTGGAAATTGTGGAGTTTCAACAATGGGAACACTTGTTCGAAGAAAGAATGCCTCTAGTGTACGAAGATGCCGTACAAGCCTTCTACGCCTCTCTTTTCACTATTGAGGGGGACCACATCTGTGCTCTCATAAATGGAGTTGACATTGTGATAGATGCTTCAACATTGGGGAAGGTTCTCAGAGTCCCGTCTGAAGGTATGAACTCAGTTAAGGGTGTCTGTGGAGTAAACATTCAGGGAGCCATTATGAAAGAGCAAGCCATTCAACAGGGGGAACAGGTCCATAAGAAGGTATTGCTTCCTGAGTACCAGCTTCCCTTTGAACTGGTCAATAAAGTACTCTTGCCCCACTCTGAGAGACGTTCCATTACTACAAAATCAGACTTGGTACTGATGGAAGCGCTTGATGAGTTTGTGCCAATCAACTTGCCAGCAATCATGATAGATCATATGCAAAAAGTGGCAAATTTTAAGGGTGGCAATCATGGATTACCTTATGGCTTTCTCCTCACTCAAGTGTTCAGATTCTATAAGGTTCCCTTGGGAAAACCTAGAGTAGGCACACAAAAGCAAACCTTCCCAAAGACCACTTTAGAAGAATGTGAATGCATAGAAAAGGTTGGTGGGAGCATTTCGACCATTTCACAGCTGATAAACGCCCAAAATGTAGCATCTGAGGAAATACAAAGACTGAGGGCTCGAAATGCCATTCTAGAAACTCAGCTTAGCCAAACAACTAAGGGACTTGATTTTGTACATGAGGAGGTTGCTCAACTAAGAAAGGAAAATGAGAGACTCCAGGCTCAACTATTTGAAGAACAACTGGCTGCAAACGCCAGACTGGACTTGGTTCTCAAAACCATTGTTGTCTCTCCATTGAAGCCTCTGTCCCTTAGTGCTCCCTAGGATCCTCCTCAGTGTCTAGCTATATTTGTTCCAACCTCCGGTGGGTGCTGTTTTACTGGTGTTTATTTGTTTTGTTTTTGTGTGATGGCATGTTGAACTTACCCATTACTTGAGATATATTCAAAAAATAGTCGGGGTAGTTAAAGGTACCGTATGAGTTTTACAGAAATAAAAAAGAATGCCACTGGGAAGACAATCAAAATATCAGTTCAGAAGCAACCCTACAAGCCCAAGGGCGTGGAGGTAAGTAACTACGGATAAGCATAGGCAAGGAAGGACATCAGAAGGTCCGTCAAGTATACAACGTAATAGGCTCACAGCTTTACAAGAGTTAGAGGGTCTTCCCTAAATACTACAATGAAAGACTAGCTATGGAAAATAAGGAAGAAGGATTCAACCTAAACTTAGTGACCTAAAGAGGAAACGGTCTTATAACAACAATATCAAAACAACATTATATGCACTCCATAAGAAATTGGCACCTACAGTGGATAATGAACGGGAAGTAAAATTAAAAGTAGTATTCGAGATCATATGAGTTGCACAAAAACTACGGCATGCATGAGAACTAAGATAAGCTAAGTATGCACACAACAAAGGGGCAGAAAGACCAGGAAAAGTGATAGCTTGCGTTAAAGAAAGCTAAGAAATCGTGATCATGCTTGGGTTATAGAAATCGTGATTGAGAATATTGCAGAATTACTCTTAAGGTGCAAGAGAGATAGTACAACAACCATATTCTATAACGGCTCTACGATAAAGCCAGTTAGAGGAAGTACCAGCCTCATAAGAATTCAGTATGAAGCTCCCACCAAATTGTGTATGCCCAAAGGTGCAAGTATTATACTAGAGCTTCAAGTTGTGAACGTGAATTATACCTATTTGAAAGGGAGGTCATGAAAGAGATAGAAGATAGGATGCAAGATTTTAAGGTATGAAAGGTAAAAGGGGAACAACTTACGAGATACTCAAATGCAGAAATAGTCCATACTGCAGATGAAAGGCTAGAAGCACGGGGATTCAGTATCCAGGAATGATAGCAGCATCGTCAGTGGCATACTTTCCAACCTATGGTTTCTAAGCACCGAAAGGTCTAATAAGAGAGTAAAAGAAGAGTTAGAGACGATGCGATATCCCGCTTGATTTCCTAGAAAAACATAAGGAAATCGGTTGCAAGCTAAAGTATGGTAAAATGACAGGTTTTATACAGGAGTAAGGATAAGAAAGGGTGAGTGAAGAGGTGACAAGAAATGTATAAGTCCTCGAAATTAACCCCAGGAAAACAAGGGAGCTGATGGTTCCTCTAAGTTATAGAAAGCTCAGTATAGCCTGAACGAACTCAAAGAAGTCTAAGATTAGTAGCATTTAGAAGAGATGGAATGCTGCCCTGGTAGTAGAATGAGGGTGTGATTGTGATAGATAAAGGATAACGTTTGGCCTTTCGATTGAGTAATGACTTGAAGAGGATTTCATGAATTGTAAGGGACCAAAATACCCATATAAGGTGAGTCACATTGGGATGCTACAAAGTACGGTTATGGAAGTATAGTATCACCCCTAGGTGGATCAATCTAATTACTCCAAATGTCCCCGATGAGACGTAAGCCTTAGTGACAATGTATTACGTAAGAGGTTTCAAGTTATCTGTAGTAGATTGCAGATCACCATTGATATAAATCAACAATGGATGGATAAAAGTTACAGAGTGTGAGATAAGACTAGGCAAACATTCTTAATATGAACGGTAAGGAAAAAGCATTAAAGGATTTAGATTTATGCATATAGGATAAGCAACGAGAATAACCCGGAGTTTGGTAGCAGACCTCAGCAACGATAAATCGAAGTAAGATTTATGGTACAGTATGACCTACCTAGATGCAGTAAAATCATGCGGATGGATATCTAGGTCTATGAAATAAGATAAAGCAATATTCATAAATTTGACAAAGTATCGAGCAAAGAACTTCAGTACACATATATATGCTAGAGGGATATCTTGTCAAGTTGTGTATATGTTCCCAAAAGTGAAGCCTAGAGATTGGCTAAAAGCTAAAGAGAAGAGTCGCATAGGCGCACATACAAGGAAAACGTCGTACAAGCTGCATGACAGATAATAGCAACAGATTCCGACCACAAGTCGTGGTGTGAGAAAGAGGCCTAAAGGGGGGAATGCCTTGGCCTTTGGATTTGTTCAAAGCACAGTTTCCTAAATGGCAAGAAGAGTATTAAGACTTCGCAAGAGCTATGGTTTATGAGAATATAAGTGCATTAGTCAACATTTGAGGATGAATGTTCCAAAGGGGGGATGATGTTACACCCCATGTTTTCGTAGGTAAAAGTACGACATAAGTAAATTGATGAAACATCATAAATGAGATATTACATCCCGCATTTTTGTACGTTAAAGTTTCGTCGTAAGTTAATAAACGTAAGTTCGTGAATGGGATTATTTTGAGATTATACGCATTATGCTATTTTAAACAAGTGATGAGTAAATTCATGAAGGTGAGAGGGTAGGCAAATCGAAGAAAATGAATTTTTTCGAAGTTTGACATGTTGGGATAAAATACGGCCTGAGCTAAAATACTCGGTATTTATGGGCTAGTGCCATACAAGGTACCACATGACCATGATAGTAAGGTGTATAATGTATTTTAAAAGTGGGTAGTATTTTAAGTAATTTTAGATAGTCCTTAATTATGTGGATAATTGATTAATAGTAGAGATAATTACGGTATTAAGTGGATAAGAACCTTTTTGGGATTGCCATATGGCATAAGCTTAGCCAAGGTGGCAAATTATACAAAATGAGTCACTAGACAAAGTGATAACTTGTTTACACATAAAGATTGCTTGGTCTCTCACATAAAGATGGCTTCATCTCTTTATTGGAAAAGTATAGGACCTTGCAATGTTAAGCAAAATAACATTTCTATACCATTAAAAGAGAAATAACAATGATCCAACGTGACATTTCTCTGAAATCTTACAATATCCAACGTGAAATTTTAGAGAGAAATGCTACACGATCCAACGTGTAATGCCAATTCAAAAAAAGCCCGGTACAATCTTTCTCAAGAATATCATACGGATTTTTCCCTACTTCGATCCGCCGTTACGTGTTTCTGCAAAAGAGAATCGATTCATGTATGTTAAGGCTATCCCTTCTTTCTTTTTGGCATGATCTATACGACACGAACGAAACGAGCAAATGCACAACATCCATAAATGACTCTATTCATAGAAACACTAGAGAAGCTTATGTTTTTGATTCCCCATGTGTGATATTATTCTATCATCTGTTCATGGGTCTAAAAAATACGTAAGTTTGTAAATTTTATTTCATGGTATTAATCAGAGGCATAATGGCCTTATGACGTACCGGGAGATTTTATTAACGTATTTCATATGCATTTCATGTATTTATACATGCACATTGAGCCATGACCAGATGGTATTATATACGCGTATATATATATATATGTATATGGGATAATGGGAAAGGTTATGGTGTTACGTACGCACCACCACCTAATCAGCTGGTATACGTTGATGATTTTGCCCACAGTGGCCGAGATGATATGATGGGAAGCCATCAGAGGCTTGATATGTTATGAACACATGTACCTATGCACGACATGACATTCATATGCATATGCATGACACTATAAGTATTTCATGATTTACAAAGTTATCCAGACTTACAGGTTGAGCCATTTACTCTATATTTCTTCCATGTTTTTAATGTACTTATTTATGTTCCTTACATACTCAGTACATTATTCGTACTGACATCCCTTTTGTGTGGGGACACTGTGTTTCATGCCCGCAGGTCCCGATAGATAGGTCGAGAGTCCTCCAAGTACGCTACAAGCTCAGCAGAAGATGTTGGTGCACTCTGTTTGCTCTGGAGTTTCTTGTTTAGTCAGTATGATTTAGACGTGTATTGTTTGGTATGGCGGGGCCCTGTCCCGAACTTTATGATAAGTATGTACTCTTAGAGGCTTGTAGACAGATGTCATGTACACAGATATTTGTATGGCCTTGTCGGCTTGTATTTAAAGTATATGATGGATCACATTGGCCTTATACGTCGGTATATCATATGTATAAGTTTTTATATCAGGTTGGGTTGTCCTATATTTGGTAATCCCCTATGTTTATTCTGGTAAGACCATGACAGCCCGTTTGGCCCACTTGCCAATGAAGTTACAATAAGAAAGATATGTTTGGTTTATACTCGGTTAAGTAAGGCACCGGGTGCCCGTCGCGGCCCATAGGTTTGGTCGTGACAAAAGTGGTATCAGAGCAGTTCCCTTCAACCAATTTTTGTCCCAACCTGATTTTTCTGGCAAGGTTTTTAACGAGGCAGCAACGGAAAGCATACTATGAAGGAAGCGTCATTAGCAAAGTCAAGACCTTTAAATGACAAGGCATTGAGATCACGAACCACTATGGGATGGTTAGATAATCTTTGGGTCGATGGCAAGTTCCTAATGGGAAACAAAGCTTGCCATTGAACCAACGAGTATTCAACCGTTCACATGTGTTTAAACAACGTAGCAAGACCTCCAGTGTTCCAATTCACATATTTCGCATTCGAACACTGGGGGGAATAATATTGGATACGGCGGCAATGATGCCACGAAAATTGAGATTGCGAGATCTAGAACAATAATGTCTCATAGGGACCGGGAACTATACGACCATCCCCGTAGAAACGAGTTGCACAAGTTAGCCACATGTATTGGCATTTTATTTTCTTTAGCAATTGAATGCTTATGTACTTTTAAAGATGGAAGGAATAAAATAAATTCCATTTGTTTTTATCTTGTTTCTTGTCCGCACCATAAACATAAAAGGTCACTCTCTTATGAAATTCTCATAGTAAAGGGTTGGTTCTGGAAGATTTTATGCCCAAAACCCAAAAGCTATGGGACGAAAATACACCTGAAGCCTTATTTAATTTGATGCAAAAAGAATAAACTTTGTTCAATACTTAAACAAAAGTCTTTTTTGTTTATCAATATACCAAAAGACATATGTACAAAAGTAAAAAAGGGAAAAACACAAAAGAAAGAAGGAAAAATCTAAACATTGTCGCCGCCGGAACTCGGGGGGAAAGAGGCATCTACCTCCTTCCCCCTGGAGAGGTGGGCAGATTCATCACCGGTGTGGGATCTGGGGCTTCATCATCATAACTGAATACTCGGAATCGGTACTTGAAGAGTCAATTTGTTAACCTGAGCAGCTTTGGTTTTGATGATTGGCAAAGGAACACATGCATGAACCGGGTCCATGGACAGTGTACATAGGTAACGGACATAATCAAGCAAAAGGCATGCACGTGAAAGGATAAGTATAATTGGTTATTTCTGATAATCCCTGAACGAAAAGGTTGCATATTTGATAATGAGCGGGACCAAGAGAACTCTATCCAAGATAAGCGAAGAGTTAGAAGTTGAAGTTCATTAGAACTCTTCCACCAAGGAAGAGTAAAGCATTATAACTCTAGTTAATCGTTGTCGCGCCCCCTTTCTTTCCTCGCGGAAGTCCGGGTTTCGACATTCATTGGGAGCAACTTGTTTCCTTTTGGGAATTGGGTATTTGGAGAGTCTCAACCTAACGGATTAAGGTGCGTTAGGCACCTAGAGCAATTAACTCATACAACTAGTTTGCATTACCAAAGATTAGGGTAAGGGCTCGAAATAACCTCGAGGGGGAGGTGTTTGGCACCCCTCGCGGTCCACAACGGTGGGTCCCGGCCGAACTCAATTATGTGAATTAGTCATTTAACAGGTAAGCAGTCTAAGACACCTTTACAAATAAAGGGAAGTTTAGGCAGTCTAAGCACATATATGCAAATAAAGGAAGTTTGGGCAGTCTAAGCATACATATGCAAATAAAGGAAGGGAAGTCCTAAGTTGGTTAGCCTATAGGATCACATCTGTACAATACCCGGTAAGCCTTTCTCAAATAGAGGGGTTACACATGGCATTAGCGCACAGGTCATCATATCCTTTTACTACCCATTACCCTCCCCTTAGCGGTTATATAAGCGAGTTTAATTAACAAACTTTAAGCGTGCTTCACCCATCCCTTCCTTATGGTCCTGGAGGTATTTAGGACCTCTAAATTTAGGCAGTACTAGACCCTCCTAAGGTGTTTAAAAGGTAAAATCTAAGCGACAGCAAATAACATATAGGACTATCAAATAGGGAAGCAATTAAGGGGCTTATGTTTACCTCCACACATAAACAAATAAGTAGCACGTCTCAGACAGTAGATTCTAAAGAATTTCAGAAGGTCCTAGAGTAGGATTTGTATGTGAGCATCACAAACACAGAATATGCAGCATTTGTTTTAAGGCGAAGTGACATAATCCTAATCAGTTTGCGTACTGATTTTAAAGCTTGTTAAACCTGGAAAATTTTGCAAATAAGAAGAGTATAATTTCACAGTTTTTAGACCATTAATTACCCAGGGCTTGCCTAGCTGTGAATCTTTTATACTCCTGTAAACATGCTGCCTAAAATAGAATTCTGGGAATTAGTCAAATAGCTTGAGTTTATTAAATCCTATAGGCATGCTGATCTAGGTGCTGAATGTTATAAAAACTGATTTCATGCATATTTATACTAGAACATGATATCTATGTGTTGGGCTGTTTTAAACCTCTTTATGGATAATTACTCATTTAAGAGACATAGATACAATTTAAAGCAAATGCAAATAGGTCCTAAGGCGAGATTTCTAATGCACAGAGAGAGATGGTCATTTTGTTAAACATGATTACCACAGTGGCTTAATGATAGGATTTTCAAGTGATGACAACTTATGCATAATCAGAAATGAAGTAATGAACTATAACATGTTTTCTAATATGCAAAGGCAGTAAACGTGAGTATCCTAAGGCAGGATTTCTAATGCAAATAACATAGACCTATGACATGTTTTTAATGTAAGTAACATAGCATATATACCTAAAGCATGATCCCTATTGCAGATAAGCACAACATAATCCTAAAGCAGATTTCTATTGCAAATCATAATATAGGCCTAAAGCATGATTTCTACCCGATTTCCCCACAAAAATCGTACGGGAACCTTCATTTTTTACTAATAACCCCAATATCTGTTTACAAAGAATATTATTACACACCAGGATCGAATGAATTACATAAATAAATGTAAACTATACTCTAGGCAGCCTGAATTAGGCCAGAGTAAACCTGGGGATGCCAGGCCTTCAAACAGTCTCAGATGCGAAGAGTCTCATAGCCAATGGTATGTCCTGGTGTGTCAAAGTTCCCTAAGGACCTCAGGGATCTCGGGTAGTGCTCACACCAAGACCCTTTCTTAAAATAGAGAACTGGTTATGTGCAGTCTGGAAGGGCCGGCCATGGTGTGCCAGAGTTCAGAGGAATCTCAAGGATCCCTAAGCAGTACACACACCAGAGGGGCAGAACTTAATATTCTAAGAGTAAAGTGAGAGTGATTGACATAGTTTTGAAAGACTTAGTAAAACAATGTAGAGAGAATTTTAGAAGTGAAAAGATTTCAGAACTGAAAAAAACAGTTTTAAGAAGATGCTAGGAGAGACACCAGTTTTGAGAAGAATACTAAGCATAGAAGAACAGTTTTGAAATCATTTATGAGGAGAGAAAATTCAGCAAACAACCAATTAATCATAGAATACCCAAATTCACCAACACTTAGCAAACAGATCTACAAACAGGGGGTGAAAGGGATTTGGAACATATAGAGTTGAAACCACATAAACAGGTAAAACATTTGAGACGACAAATGCACAGAAGAACTAGGAGTCCACTGAACAAGTCAGTCATGGTAACAGGCTGTTGAAACATAGAGGAAGAGTGGAATAAAAGTCATGTTGATGACAGTGGTGCGTAAGACAGGGTTAGTTATACAATTAGGGTCAATCAAATGCATTAGGAGACTAAGTGACTAACATGATCACACAAGCTAAAAGGGGGGTAAGCAGGGACTAAGTAAACATGCTGGACAAGTATGAAGTTTAGACATGCTGATTACACATTGAACAAGAGAAGGCAGAATTTAGACATGCTGAATAAAGCAGTAAACAGGGAAACAAATTGGATACATAGTCAATTGAACTAGTGCAGGAATAGAACACATGGAGTTGAGTTTCAAAAGTTAACTAGAGACATACCAGTTAAAGAAGAAAGTGCAGAGTATAAAGCAGGTGTAGTTCCAATATCTAGCCCTGGCTTTCAGCCGGCTAGACCAATAGTTATCATAAGTAGCAGAGAAAGAAGACAGAGTTTGAGTGTGAGTGTGTGTTCTGAACTTAGTGTTCGTGTTTTTGAGAGGTAAAATAAGAGTGCTTATATAGCATTTCAAGAGTATAGCAAAATAAGGTAAAGGAATCAGAAACCAGCAATTAAGGGGTCACAGAATCCAATCATACAAAGGAGTTCAGCATAGACCTCCCTTAATTAAGGTCAATTAGCCAAACGGTAATAATAGGGATTAATTAAGGAAAGGAGTTAAATCTAAATAAGGGAGTTCATAATAGACTCCCTGATCAAACGGTAATACAGGGGCCTAATTAAGGAAAGAACCCTAATCGTACCATGTAGAGAATCAGCAAAGATCCACAATTATACAGACAATTAAATAAGGCATAGATGACTAAATTAAGGTCATAAACAAGAAAACATTCAAGAATTATGCACATGAATCTCTGACAGAGCAAATCAATTAGCCAGAATTTCAAAGTAATACAGATTTCTGGAAAGAAATATCAACTTCCACAAATAGAAAACAGGCTAAGTTAAACTTCACAAAAGTACAGAATTAAGCCGAAAACAGATGCAAAACCTAATAGAGATTAAATAGGGCAAAAACCACAGAATAATGGATTTGATGAAGGAAAATGTGTAAGCTAGAAAATACAGGGTGAATTAATACAGTTGGTAGCACTAAAAGACTCAAAACCGAAGCAATGGTCAGAAAATCAGAGTATCTCATAAAATCAACTAGGGTTTGAGTATCTTTTGCACAAATCAGTCAAGAAGATGAAAAGAGAATCGATTAAATATTTAGAAGTCAGAAAACCTTTGAAAAAAACAACTCGTAATGAACCCTAGTTTTAGGGAAAAGCAAGAATAATCGATTAAAGCCATAACTTTTCAGAGAAAAACATGTAATAGTGCTCGATTCATCTCAGATCTATACAGATCTGGAAATGATCAAAGGTAATAGACTAGGGTTTTTTAGAAAACATAACAGAGATGAGAGCATAGGTTTAGAAACCATAGATTCGTAACAAAATAAAGAGAAATCTCTTACTCATGGTCGAGAAAATGGCCTGAGACAGGCTAAGAAGCAAGGTTTCAACCCAGAACTGTTTGGGTTCTTTGAGATCCTCTCAAGGATCTAAAAAGCCAAAGAACCATAGTGATTAGGAGGCCAGGATCGGCCGGAGAAGATAAGGAAACATCACAGGACTGAGATATACGCCGGTGACAGCGCTTGAGAACTAGGGTTTAGTTGAGAGAGTTGAGAGAGAAAGGGGAAGGGGTGACGGCGGGTGAGAGGAGAGAATGAGAGGTTTGGGGGGCCGTTTATGTTTAATTAAGGTAAGAGGGTTGTGGACCGTTGATCTGAATGATCAACGGTCAAGATTGAACGGGGTCTTGGGTCG
>NC_032000.1:11389274-11418469 GCF_001879085.1 Nicotiana attenuata | reverse complement strand
ACTGCTTAGCCTTATCGCAATACGAGGCGAGCGTCGTTAGCCTCATGCAAATTGAGACAATGCTTAGTCTCATGACAAGAGAAGGCAATGTCTTAGCCTTATGAAATATAGAGGCAGGGCTTAGCCTGATGCGAGATTTGAGACAGAGCTTAGTCTCATGCAAAGTGAAGGCAGTGCTTAGCCTAATGAAAATATGGAGGCAGGGCTTAGCCTCATGCAAGATTTGAGACGGGGATTAGTCTCATGCAAAGAGAAGGCAATGCTTTGCCTTATGCAGATATGGAGGCAGGGCTTAGCCTAAAGCAGGATTGAGACAGGGCTTAGTCTCATGCAAGGAGAAGGCAATACTTAGCCTTATGTAAATATGGAGGCAGGTCTTAGCCTCATGCNTTATATATATATATATCATTTTGAAGCTATTTTTCATATTGAAAATATATAGGGAAAAATTGGGTGTCAACAGGTATAATGATGTGACGGGCCCCTCGGTCCAAATCATGATCCTGAATCAACTGTTGCCACATCTTCTTTTTTCTTCTTTCCAATCACTCCTCCGGTACCATTCTGGATGGCTTGGGTGGTTGCTTTGATGGCCGAGTAAATCATGATTTTGCTCGACTTAAGCCCTTCTTCCACCATGCCACCCATCTTTACAACCTTGTTGAAAGACTTACCTATGGCCAATATCAGATGGCCAAAGTAAGTGGGCTCCAAAGCTTGTAGAAAATACTCCACCATTTCATTCTCCTCCATCGGAGGGTTAACCCTTGCAGCTTGTTCTCTCCAGCGAAAATCATATTCCCTGAAGCTTTCACTGGGCTTCTTCTCAATCTTAGTTAAAGACAATCGATCCGGAACAATCTCGATGTTGTACTGGAAATGACGAGCGAAAGCTTGGTCCAAATCATCCCAAGTATACCATCTGTTGTGATTTGACGAGTGTACCACTCCAGCGCGGCGCCACTCAGACTCTGGCTAAAGTATGCCATTAACAGCTCATCTTTTCCACCTGCCCCTCTCATCTTGCCACAGAATCCCCTCAGGTGGGCCACCGGGTCTCCATGCCCGTCATATAGGTCGAATTTAGGCATCTTGAAGCCCACAGGCTACTGAACATCAGGACATATACACAAATCTTTGTAGGCCATGCATACCTGGCCTCCCAATCCCTGCATGCTTCTGAACGATTGTTCCAGGCTTTTTACCTTCCTGAACATCTCCTCCTGCTCTGGGTTTTTAGGTGGTTTCTCAGTCTTAATTGGGAGGTCGAAACGAGGAGTGTAAGAGTAATAATCTGGGGCCTTGAAAGTGGGCTCCGGGGGATAGTAATAGTTATCTTGGGTATGGAACAAGGGCTCACTGGAGAATCGATGGAGTGTAGCTGGTGGGGGTGCCACGAAAATAGGGGTGGCTGGTGGAGGGGGATATGGGATTGGTTTAGCTGGTGGTGCTTGTGTGGTTTGGGAAGTGGTGGAAATGGGGGAAGCCTGGAGATGAATCAGCAGTGGGAGGTTCTTGGGATTGAGCCAGTGGCGGGACGAAAGCAAGGTTGGTGGGGTATGATGGTGGTGGATGCCCTTTCATCCACGCCCGGTACATCTCTGCCATTTGGTGTTTTAACTTATGCAACTCCTCTTTCAGATTAACATCAGACTCTTCCCCCTCCCTTGACGGATCAATAACACTTGCATCCAATTCTTGGCCAGTCATGATCAACTTGTCTTCGGACCTGGTGTTGTACGACTGAGTTGCCAGAATGCCGAACAAACTAACCACCTGCCTGGACTTGATGACAACAAGCAAACTTGTTGGCGATTAAGAACAGATAGGCAACCACACATTGGGGAATGCAATGCACCTAAGCAGTTAACCATTTCTATTATGCATTTGAACGGCTGCTTGCGTCATCCCGGCTTCCACTAATTTCCTTTTTGCAATTTCTCTCTGTTTTTTCATTCCTGCTTTTCTTTGCTTGGTTCTTGTATTTTCTTTTATCCTTTCATTTTTTCCTCTTCTTGTTTTGCCATTATTTTTTTCACACAGTTTTCTTGTTTTTCTCTTCCTTTTTTTTCCATTTTATGGCTATGATCGAATCCTATGGGGATCGCCTACGTATCATGACACCGCATGAATCAGACCAAGCATAGTTCTGGGGGTAAGTGTAAAATAAAAGAAAGATACATTTTTTGGGTTTTCAATTTTTTATAAAAATAAAATAAAAGCAAATATCCTGGTTACAACGACTTCTCCTACAGAATTAATCATAAAGACTGACAGACTCGAGAATGGACTAACAAACTCCAAAGAAAACGAAAATACAGACTCGAAAATGGACTAACAGACTCCGAAGAAACGAAAATACTAACTCGAATAAAAATCATGAATACATAAGTGCCTCAATTACTCCTAGGGACCGCGAGACATCAGTCGGTCTCGCCACGGGCCTATGTGCCATATCTTCTTGAAGGCGAAATAGGTCATCCATGATCTGTCGGACAAAAATCATAACGGAGGCGAAGAACATGGACCTGGTCATGTCCTCACACTCGTTGCACTTCATCACAATGTAGTCCGCGATGCTTCTAACCCTTTCTCTGATAATACCCTTCTCTTGAAGCAACCGCCCAATCTGCTGAGATCTGGCCCCCAAAACTTGTTCAGTTGTATGGTTTTGCTCTTGAAGCTGCTGCAGGTCTTTTTCTAGCTGCGACATCAGTGCATAGCAGTGTTCTCTTTCTGCTTTGAAGCTCTTTGTTTGTTTGGCTATTTCGTTCTCGAGGGTAGTTAGTTTTTTCTTCCAGTTGGTGGCTTCTCCCTCATATTTCCTTTTTAGCTGCCGGACAAACTCTGCTCGTCCCTCTGCGTTCTTCACTAACTGTGCCCGAGCTCTCACCAGATTACCCTCAAATTTTTCCAAATCATCCTCGCATTCAGCTATTTTCTTCCTAAGCCCATTTATGAGTCTTTCATCCTTTCGGCTCCTTTCCTGATTCTCAGCGGCTATCTTTATTTTTTGGATCTGGGCTCGAAGGGCCTTGTTTTCCTAGGCCAATTTCTTCTTCTTTCCTTCGTCAGCAGCGGCCTGTACACTTTTGTCAAATTTAAGATCTCGGATTTGCCCCTCCAATTTGCTTATTGTGGCTTTGTAGCTTGCCTCTTTTGCCAACCAATCCCATTGCTCCTGTACCCCATCAGTGAATTTTTGGACATGGGGCCTTTTGGCGGGCCGTTCAGGCTCCTGATGGACTTGAGACCTTTTGCCGTACCAAGTTGTGTAACTAGGCTCTAACTCGCCTTTGGAGAGATTCTGTACCTGAGTCTTTGGCTCTAAGAACCTACATTGATGCCAAATTCGACGCACCTTCTCTTTTAGGAAAACAGCTTTTGGTCCTAGTTCGATGACCTGCCGACTCAAATCCTCGTCATGCGGGATAGTCTGGTACTTGCCTAGCTGGCGTAGAACCCTGTGTGGGGCATAAGGTTGAATGCTCCGGAGATCCATCAATAGAAGAAAACAAACTTCGGCCGACATGTAAATGACTTTGCTGACGGAGAGCCACCCGAATGTCCACTCAATTTGACTTGCAGTTAGGGAGCTCAAAAGTGTGAACCATGCTTTCGTACCTTCCGGAAACTCATGGCCCCTCACCCGTTCATCATGTTTTTCAATGCATTTAGGCCCGGTCATACTGCAGTTCATGTACCCCGGACGGTGGCAGAGGTGTTCCTCCATCCAGAGTTGTAGAGCATATTGCACCCCTCAAAGAACTTTCCTCCCTCTCGGCAAACAGTTAGAGCTCGGTAAATCTCCGCTAAGATCATCGGTACAATGGTGCCATTAGCCTTTTTAGTCATGAAGTCGGCTATTCCCGCAAGCCTAATTCTATGTTTCCATCCTTTATTGGGCAAATTAAGACGCCCAGGAATGCCACTATAAAAGCCAATCCCCGCCGGGCTTCCCATTTTTCTTTGTTTCCCGAATGAGTTAGACCGGTATCTGGGATTTCAAAACCATGAGGGTCCCCGTAACGTCGGTACAAGAAGTAGAATGTGCAGAACCTTTTAGCCAAATTTCCGTCCCTAACTTCCCGATAGATGCTTAAAAGATCCAGAAACTTATGAGGAGTCACCGCTCTAGGTGCCACTGGGTATTGATTTCTGAGATTCCCACTAAAACTAGAATAGCCCGCCATTTCCTCAAGCGTAGGGGTCAGCTCAAAATCGGCAAAATGGAATACATTATGTGCTGGGTCCCAAAAAGGTATCAAAGCCTCAATTATATCCGTCTTAGGCTTAATCTTCAAAAGACCAACAAGACCGCCCAAAGCTTTTATCATAGTATCTCTGCTGAGTTCTCCTAAATCATTCCACCACATGTGGAGTTCTAACGGGATTTTCTCAAGGACTGTGAAAGGTTCATTTTCAATCGTGCTCATCCTGCACATTTAATTATAGTGTCGGTTAAAAGATCATGATTTTATTTTTTGACTCAAGAGAAAAAATAGCGATTTTGAAAGTTGCAATTTAAAACAAAACATTTTTTGCGAATACAACCCTTCAACACCTCAGGAAAGAAGATTTTAGGGTTGTGCTTGCTAATTAATCAACACTTTTGGAAGAGGACCTTAGGTGGCTATTCTTGCAAAAAATAGCCTTCCGGCGCCTTTTGGGGCATTTTAGCTATTTTGGACAAGAACGGCACTACCTAATTTATTTATGACAAAATAACGACACTTCATATATTTTGGTTATTTCTTGCAAAAATGGAGTTGGACCCGATGAGGGTAGCCTACGTATCCCACATCCAGTGAGAATCAAACTTGCGTAGTTCGGTCAATTTTGACGCAACAGAAAGCATTAGCATTCGAAATACCATCTTTTTTTTTCTTTCCTTTTTTTTTTTTTGAAAATTTCGGCAGAGTTTCGGGGTATTTTGGACACCAGGGGTTTTCACAGGCGGGTAATTTCCTCTCTCTCACCTCAATCTAGTTTTTCTCAATTTTCCCCTATTCTAAAAGCCGGTCAGCACGCA
This sequence comes from Nicotiana attenuata, assembly GCF_001879085.1. Lineage (NCBI taxonomy): Eukaryota > Viridiplantae > Streptophyta > Magnoliopsida > Solanales > Solanaceae > Nicotiana > Nicotiana attenuata. Next base: position 11,413,437 of record NC_032000.1, on the reverse strand, counting down.
ATCCGAGTCAAATAAATGTACAAGTAGCAAGTAAAATGCATCAGGATGGTCTTTTGATTTCGGGTGCACCTGTCCTAGACGGACCCAACCCCTGTGTTGAGTTCCCAAAGTCAAATGCACGTGATACAAACAAGCGTTCCTACTAGGGATCCGGCATGAGGCTATGTTATACTAGGTTTGAAATTCTGGGTTTATTTGTTCTAGACCTGGCTTACCCAAGCGGACAGCTCGAGCCGAGGGGGGCAGCGTACCTGGAATACAGAAGCTTCACCGGCTTTGCAACTTGTCCGAACCTCGTTCTAAAATTGGGATATGACTCTAACAGAAGAGAAACTACACGAAGTGCACCCTTCTCAAATGATTTAGAAGACTCAGAGAGATGAGGGATTCGTAACAATTTATATATAGTCCAACAATATCAAAGCGGTAAAAAGCAACATTTAGCACATTAGGCCCAAACATGTAAATAAAACCAAATAATAAATAAAGCCAAATATAGCAATTATTCTAAGCTCGAATTCTTGAACCTTGAACCAGAGATTCTGGGTTCGATCCCCAGTAGAGTCGCCAGAGCTGTCACCCTCCTTTTTCCTACCCCCGGAAGGGTATAAGGGAGTTTTTCCAATTTAAGTGAAAATCGAAACGGGATTATTATTTAAGATCAGAGTCGCCACTTGGGATAATTTATGGTGTCCCAAGTCACCGGTTTTAAATCCCGAATCGAGGAAAGATTGACTCTGTTTTAGTGTCCGCGAACACAGAAATTCGGGTAAGGAATTCTGTTAACCTGGGAGAAGGTGTTAGGCATTCCCGGGTTCCGTGGTTTTAGCACGGTCGCTCAACTGTTATTATTGGCCCATTTATTTGATTTTAAAATACTTTTAAACCTATGTTCATTTTTTAACTTTAAAACCCGCTTTTATTTGTTTAATGAATTATTTCAAGGTTATTTAAAACACATCGTAAGCCACGCTACATGAAATGCACCCGTGAGTCACGACACGTTCTATTTAACCTTGTTAGAAAATTAAAACCGGGCCACATGAAATGTACCCCCGGATTTTAGTAGTAGCCATGACAATTATATAATTAACGCGCCTAAAGCAAACTACGAAGTTCATTTTTAATATATAAATTAACATTTGTGAGGGCCATAGATGATTTAATTTGCTTATGGCACGCCTCAAATCTAATTAAAGGAGTCATGCTTAATTAAAAAGGGCTAAAGGCAGTTTGAATTTTATCCAAACTAAGTTTTTTATACATCGCTATGAGCGGCCTACGCAAAATACTATATTGGCCTAACATTGGGGGGGGGGGGGGGGCGAATTCCAGGCTTAAAGTAACAAAGCAACATTTTAAAAGAAAATTGAGCTCAAGGTAAGGTCCAAAGAAAATTCATCAGTATCTCAAACGGCCCCATCTGGGACTGATTCAATTTCTCGAAAAACCTTGGCAAGAATGTGCCAAGAATTAAGGCCCCACTGAGGCCATAAACAATCACCATTTACACTAAATTATATCATATACAATTCAACCATGATATGGTAAACCTTGAATTATTACTGATACTAACGCTACAACATGAACCCTGTCCATTGAACCATTTATCACTCCTACTGATGCACATACGATTTGTTCTATCGAATTAAAGCCCAGGAGGCATATACATGCTGAACATTGTAGTTTGAACACACTAAATCCTAAATTCACATATTCCACAGTAATAAGCCTTTAGCATAGCAATAGAATTATCAATTTCTACAACATATTAGCAACAGACTTGTTTGGGCTTAATACTTGCTGACTCGACCAACCAGTGGTCAAATCCACAACTACAGCCAACACTCAAAGGCAACAACCTTCAGTACCCCCAAACAGACATCATTTTGAGCAAGATCATTGATTCCTCAAAAAAAGACATCATACAAGCACATCAAAGCTAATTATAATACTGGTTTCAGCACATGAAGCTAGTGAACCAAGCAGTAATATGTTCATGTCATTATACCCCTAATAATGAACCAGAAAATCATTCCAATACACTTGAAGCTACTGAAATGAACTGAAAGTCCACAGTTATGATTACAAACAACTACATCACATTCACCAAAACTATAAAAATGTTTAATTAAAACTGGAAACAAACTAGGTGATAAACATCAAGTCATGGCAAGACTACTAGGATCAGACTTTGAAATGAGGCTGAAATTTAGACATTGGAGCATCAACTTCATTCAACATTCACATTCCCATTCCAAGGATTCGAAAACGTACCTGGATACAACCAAAACAACTACAGAATTTCAAAAGAAGAGGGTGAGATCAGCAGTAGTTTAGCAGCATCAATTAGCAGCAGAACAACAAGTTCAGTCCATACTTAGAATTCAAAACCCAGCAAAATTATAGACTCCTTTTCAAACCCCAGAAAATGAGCTAATGTAACAGTATTTCAACTCTCTTTTTTGTGTATTTTTCTTGCAAATTTTCAAACGCTATCAATATGTATTCCTCAGCCGTTTATAACTTTTGGGTCTCTAATCTCTGCCTTGACAATGAAGGAAGCAGGCCTTATATAGCAAGACCTTAGGGCAACAGGACTGATTTTAACACTACCCATTCCCCAATTTTTTATCTATTCATTTCAGACCCTAAGTTTTTAACCTGTTTGTTAAACCACTCCAATCCCAGCTTCCTGGAAATTTCCCAAACAGCTAGGGAAGATTCCCCTTATCTGATTTCCCTAAACTACCCCTCAAATGTCTATTATTTACCTTATCAAATCCAGTAAATGGGCCATACAGCCAGAATTGAAACCCTCTTTTCTTTGGGCTTCTGTACTACAAGGCCCAATTACCAGTCCAAAACCAACAAACCACAAGAAGGACAGGCCAATGGAGTTTTGAACTCCTGGCATCAGATTTCCAAAAAATCGAAAACAAAAGAAGAATTGAGCAAAAAAGAAAAACAAGCACGAAATCAAAATGTTCTACCAAAAATGTCAACTGTATTATTAAGCTAAATGCTACAACCTAATATGCTTTAAACCTACATGTAAGCAGAACACGACTTGAAACAAAAAAACAAGGAAGAAAAAAAAAGAATCAGAAGGAGACGAAGATGGGAAGAAAACAAAGAAAGGAGAAAAACGAACGGAGATACCTAAAATGGGTAGACGAACAGTTGGTTTGAACGGACCTCCGACACTTTCCAATTTGAACCGAAATTGGTATTAATCGCATGTTCTTGTCGAAAACAAACGATCAATACAAGTTTCAGGCCAAATCGTTCTTGGAAACTTTTAGAATTGGAAGATTTTTCTTTTTTTTAGATCTAACACTGATCGGATTTGGTGGGGATTTGGGGAGATGTCGCGGTGGATTAGGAATCGAGGGTGGGTGATGATTGTGTGGTAGGGATTTGGGGTCGATTGGGCCACGCCGTCGGCTGGTGGAGGCTTAGGAGTTTTAGGGCGGCAGGTCTTCTAGGGTTTAGATTTGAGAGAGATGAAAGAGAAGTTGAACATGGTCCTAGGTTGTTCTGAGGGTATTCAGACAATTTAATTAAAAGGAACGAAGCTCTTAAGGCCGTTAGATGATGGAGGATGAAGGGCCAAGATTAACTTAACACAACTGAACTCAAAACGACGTAGTATTGCCCCCGTACTACGTCGTTTCAAGGGTCTCATGGACTAAAGGCTTTGGACCGGGTATGGGGTGGACTGGGTGAAAAATTTGGACCTGAGAGGGAATTCGTTTTGGGCCTTAAAAATTTTTGGCCCTAACAGCCTTTTGCTGATTTTCTTTTCTTTTTTCAATTGTTTTCTTTTCCTTTTCAACAAAAATTAGCTTAAATTAAAATAATTTATAAAATTAAGCTAATTATCTAATATGATATTCCAAGAATTAATTACTCCTAAATTAAAAAAAAGAAAATTACCAATTTAGAATTAAAAGGCTAAAAATGCAAAAGTAAGCCAATTTTTGTGATTTTCATTTTTTAATATAGCAACTAATTTACTAATTAATCCTAAAATGTGAAGATAAATCATAAATGCAAATGCATGGTATTTGACATTTTCATGATTTTTTAACAGAAATAAACATGCACAGAAATGCCAACAATCGCACAAATTCTCACAAAATCCTATAAAATTGAAAATAATGGGAAATTTTTTATTTTCTTGAATTTTATAGGAGTAATTCATATAGGGCAAAAATCACGTGCTCACACGACTCCAACAGCATGGATCCAAGGCCTTCCTAGGAGAAAGTTATAAGAAGTGTCCATGTCCAGAACTCGAAATATGACTTCAAAATCTGCAGGGCCAATAGTTAGGACCGAATCAATCTCCCCTATCGTATCCCGCTTGATGCCGTCGAAAGCACGTACGCGAACATTGTTGGGTCTAATTATTTCAGTCCCAATTTCCATCCTTTGTAAGGTTGATAGAGGGCAAATGTCAACCCCAGATCCGCCGTCCAACATAACCTTTTTCACATAATATCCTTCACACTTGACGGTCAAATGAAGGGCTTTGTTGTGGGCGGCTCCTTCTGGAGACAAGTCATTTCGGCTGAAGGAGATTCTGTTGACTTCAAAAAATCGCTCCGCCACTCTTTCCAACTGTTCAGTGATTGGGGACAACCCTGCACTACTATTAAGTAGCGAGAGAGGTCGAAGCAGCTTTTACCCGTTTTAGGGTCTGGATCGATTTCCACAGGGAGCTAGATATTGGAGTTGGGTGTCTATCTAAAGTGGAGTTGTGTATTTGCTCCAAATTGCACTTCTACACATTTTTGGTTTTAATTATGATTCTAATTTTATAAACTACAATGCTCAATCAAACTACTATAAGCTAGGATTATACTATTGTGAGTTGTTCAAATAATTAAAAGGCACTAGGGTAGTGACTTTCGCCTAGGTGGTCAATTGACGGATTCTTGAGTCTAAAGCGAGATTGACACGTTTGGGGAGTATGATATAACCATTGCTCGATTCTAATCACTCTATACCTCTCGGTAGTTCGAGTGATTTTGCCCGAATTGGCTTTCTAAAGACCAATTGGGTATGCAAATTTGCACAAGAAATTAAGGTTCAAGTCGGGTATTACGATCTCTCGGTTTAACCCTTTAATTGGGGCTATCAATTCTCTTGAATATGCCCCAATTCCTTGTTGGACTAATTTTAGAGACTTAGGCTCTCTTTCTCAAAAAGAGCTAAAGTCAACTAAATACAAACTAGTGTTTGCAACCACTAATTTAGCAATAAAACATGAAATTAGCCCAAATATCAAACACCCATAGTCAATCAAGCCCTAAAACACAAGACCCATCAATCACCTACACTAGGGTTGAGCCACAACCCTAGTTGATGGGTCTAGCTACTCATAATTAAAGACAAAAACAAAGAAATAGATGAAGAAAAACTCATATTAATTAATTGCTAAATTAAACTTGAAGATTCAATGTTGAAATGAAGCTAAAATTACTCAAAACAGCTAAAATATTCGAACCCACGAGCGCAACTTTCAGTACTAACTATCAATGGAAAAGAAGCTATTTATATTAAGCTGACAAATCTGGACAAAAATACCCCTGTGGGGTTAGTACGGACCGCACAAAATCACGTGCGGCCGCACTAGGGCTCTGAGTTGACAAAATTGCTCTCCGAACTTGGGCAATGCGGACCGCACAGAATCGAGTGCGGCCGCGGTGGCTTCTAGTGCGGTCCGCATGAAATGGAGTGCGGACCGCATTGGTCTTCAAACCTAGATTTGGCAACTCTCTGAATCTTCTCTCTGCGGACCGCACTAAATCGAGTGCGGCCGCATTGATCCTAGTGCGGACTGCACAAAACCTCGTGCGGCCGCATTGCCCTTTTAGCCTTAATGTCAGCCTCTCTGAACCTCAGTTGTGCGGACCGCACATAATGGTGTGCGGCCGCACTGGCCCTGTTTTGCCTGAGCTTTGTCTTTGTCTTGGTACTTGTGCAAGTTTCACTCCTTTTTGAGCTGATCTTTGATACTTTGTCACCTTGTTGATTAAACCTGCAATCAAGCACAATTTGTGAGCCTTTTGGGACTATTTTGTACACATTCCTAATCAAAACTTGAGCATGAAGGAGTGTAAAATGCATCATATTTCCTAGTTATCAACTCCCCCAAACTTAAGTTTTTGTTTGTCCTCAAGCAAACAAAATAAGACCCACGCCTTAAGAGAAAATCCAAGACAATTCAGCTATCCTAAAGTGACCTCATCTAGCATCAATTGGGACTAACAATTGCCCTCAATACACATGAATCGTTAATAACATTTACTCTTTCAAACACCATGGATTAAGTGCGACACAAGAGCATCAAGAGTTGACTCAACACATCAAAGAACTCTTTCTATTACTTTAGTCATTGTGGAACCCAAACTCACACATCTTCAGCTTCCCTAAGCAGACCTCACCTTTAGAATAGTGGCACTCATAACGAGGTTAATGGGAATTCACTCATCTCTCAAAAAGAAAAGTCACAAGTCCGGCTCTAAGTACCATATGCTTGCCCCTTATGTGAGTCACCACTAATGTAAGCTTCATTCAACTAGAGATCATATAGGGCTTTTGTGGAGTCATGGTGAAGGCTTTTAATTCTGGGTAGGCAATGTTTGGTCTAAGTAGGTTCCATCTTCCCTTAAGCACTTCTTTTGTTTCATTTTGGCACAAATTCACTTGACTTTTTTTGAGTCTTTTCACTTTTTTCAAGGGGTTAGAGAGACACATTGTCACTCTTTCGTATACATTACAATCTTTTCTCCTTTCTCACTTTTCCACACCTTTCATTCTTTGCTTTTCTTGAATCCCTTTTATTCATTTCCACATTGAGTTTTTTGCTTTTCTTTCTTTTTCATTGCCTTTCCTTTTCTTCATTTTGTACCTTTTTACCACTTTGTTGCAATCCTTGTCTCTCCCCCCAAACTTATACTTTTGCCATGTGCTAAGGAAAGATCTGGTGCCAAGAGAGGGTATCTTTTAGAACGGGTAAAGGCTTGTATCATGGTTCTTGAAAGAAAAAAGGTTTAAGGCTCAAAAAGGTTGACTAGGGATTTTATCTTTGGTAGGCTATGGAAATGTTCAAGCTATCATTTGGATCAAGGAGAGCCTATAATCATGTCTCAAGAAAAAATTCTCTTAGAATTTCGTCTCAACAAACATTCAGGGCAAGTTCTAGACCAATGGCTCGGGACTTGGATTTGCAATAATTTCTCACCACATAAGCTATGGGATTGCTTAAAACACGGAGTCAGGGGCCCACAATGACCTTAGGTAAGATTTAAGCACACAATGGTCCCGAAAAATAACTTGATGATTATCGGTCAACACAAGAGTCTCAAGGTCACGACTTTCACCATCCTAAACACAACAATTTGCTTTTGACCATGAGATCAAAGGCAACTCTGCTAGGCCCAAGTGAAGCTTTGCTTGAGGCACCCTTAACCACTAACTACTAAAAACAAAAAGAAAAACAGACTCAAACCCTTAAGAAGGTTGTCACGCCATCTATCATTGGGAAGAGCCACCCGGTTCACGCAAAATCCACCTTTGGAAAGAACCATAACATTAAGAAAACCAAAGGCTTATTGCAAACGTTCAAAACAAGAAGCTACGGAAAAGAAAGAAGCGAAAAGTAGAATGAATATGTACAAGAGGGAGTATTTAATCGAATATACAATACGGGGATGAATATATACAATGTAACATCACTTTTATATACAGACCCAAATTGAAAAGTACAAAATATGTAATGAAGTACCAAAATTATATACATACCAAAGATGAAAAATAAAGAAAGCATAAAAGTTGTTAAATATATACAGTCATCCATACCAAATCAAAGTAGGGCCTACCCCCTCAAATGAAAGTTGGCATTGTCTTCAATGCCAACTAAGCAAAATAAGCATCAAAAACAGAGGAAAAAGGATAAAGAGACTCCCTATGGCCCGCCTGGCTGCATGGGATCCTGAGTGGTCCCTGGGTCCTCAATATGCTCGGGAACCTCGGACTAGTTCCCTATGACCTGCTGCTCTGCTACTGGGACCTGGACCTGGACAGGCTCCTGGGCTGCATCCTGTGGCTGACTGGAAGAAGCCTCCGGTGGGTCCTCCAACTGGATGAGTGCATCGTCCGCACGGGGAATCATCCTTTGCCTCTTTGGAGGCCTCACTGCTTGCACTGGCTGGGGATGGGCTGCTGGCACAGGGTCCTGGATCAGTAAATCCAAAGGCAGATGATGTGTCTTCAATCTGCCAACCTCAACCCTCAACTCCTTCATGGACTCCTTGGAAGCCCGAGTCCTTCTCATCTTCTTGTCCTGCTTAGCAAGGTCCTTGAGGGCTTTCCCATGAGCATCCACAACTTCCGTAAGCTTCTTCTGAGTATCAAGGATTTTCTGCTGATTTTCTAGAATCTCCTTAAGGGCATCCTCAATAGACTGTGGGACCTGCGGAGGTGGAGGTGCCGACTGAGCTGCTACTGTAGTGGTGAGGACAGATAACTTGGATGAAGCTGTCTGCATCCAGTTGTTGATGCTGAGAAGAGCCTGGCTCAGTCGGTGTGCAGTCACCGCATAGGCTCGGGAAGAGGGTATCTCTGGCTCTACCGAAGTGGATGGACCAGGTGGAATGTCCGCAGAGGTGGAGGCAGTGTGAGTAGGAACCACTACCACAACTGGCTCTTCAGACTGGCCAGATGGAGCAGTGGCTGTTCCCTTGTAGTTCTTGGTCTTCGGGTTGTCATCACCCTCCATGTTGTACCAGGAGAACGGTGCCTTTGCCTTTACCTTGATATCAAATGGCCTCTTCTCAACCTTGAGGTCCTGGAGGTACAGGGTCAAGAAGCTGGGGAAGGGGTAGTTTCTGTCACCTTCAGCTACCACCTGAGTAATCACCGGCGACATCACATTCCCGACGTTAATCGGGTACCCTGCCATTATCGATGCCACCAAAACTGCCCGGTGAAGAGGGAGGGGGTTGTCATGAGTAGTGGGGTCCAATCTGCTGCACACAAATGTTTCCCACCCCTTGGCCTCAAAGTTCAAACTTCTTCTCAAAATCTTTACTCCTGCATTCAGCCAATCGGAGGTGGTACCTGGGATTGCCAGATATTGTGCCAACCAAGGACGGGCCTCTTCTCCTAACTCCATATTCGCCAAGTATAGCGACTCATCCTCCTCATCAAAACCCAAGTAGTCATTAATTGACTTTCCATAAAACAACACCTTCAAATTCCGCACCTTGGTCACTTTGGTGCCCTTTTTGATATGGGCAGCATTGGTATAGAATTCCTTGACCAAGTGCTCGTTCGCATCCACACAGTCCCCCAAGAAGTATGCCCAGCCTATTCTCTACCTAAATTGCCTTCTCACATTGGGGTTGTGAGGTAATAGGTCTCTATAGACAAAGCTCCTCTCCGGGATCAATTTACTCACAGGCCACCACTCCCTGAATTTATGGTAGGCCACCTCTCTCACGAACCGGGATCAATTTACTCACAGGCCACAACTTATCTAGTTCTAGCAACACCGCCGACCTGAGGTTCACCCCCTTCTCCTACTACCTCTTCTCCCCTTACTTCCTCATTTTCTCCTACTGCACCCTCTCCAGATAATGAAGCTGTGGGAGAGGTGGAGTACTCATCCTTACTGCCTTCGGCTGAGCCCTCAGACGACCCAGAAGATACATGCACTAAAGCCTGAGCAGTGGGGGATGTTGGAGGAGTGGGTTCATCCGTCAGCTTGAATCTGTCCGGGAAATCATCCATAAACTCTGGAATAGATCAGAGTCAGTCACCTCCTTGGAAGGTACATACTCACTTCCCGAGGACTGGGAAGCAGCTCTATCAGCGGCCCGTACCGCCTTCCTTGTTGCTTTAATTGCCTCTCGAACTTTGGGAATTAATTTTATCTTTCCACGTCCCCTCCCCCGGGAGGACTCTCCTCTACATGGTTGTTTAGCACCCTGTCCTTTTGATTTTACCATTGTCTGCAAACAAATTCAGTCATGCTTTGTTAGTATCAGTAGAAGCTGTTAAGTTCACAGTTGTAGGATAGAAAAAAGTTGCAGACTGTTGCAGGTTTTACACAGTACAGACCGCACAAAATGGAGTGCGGCCGTCCAGAGGTCAATGCGGACCGCACTAAATGGCAATGCGGTCCGCACAGAGGTGGGGTTCAGACTACCCACTCTTTGTATCCAGGCAATGCGGACCCCATACAATGTAGTGCGGCCGCATTGGGATCAATGCGGACCGCACAAAATGTAGTGCGACCGTAGTCCCCAAACTTCAGAGAACCAACACTCAGCAATGCGGTCCACACAAAATACCATTGCGGACCGCACTAAGTCACCGTGGACCGCACAAAATCGACCGCGGACCGCACTGAGTGCCCAGAAGCAACACTAACTTAGGATTCAATGTAATATGATTTTAAGTCCAATTTTACACCTAAGAAAGGTTCCTATGTGTTTGCCCAGTGTTTCTAACTACCTAATTCAATTTTAATCGAGAAATTAACTAACCTAATTTTACCAAATCAAAAGCAGTACGAGAAGAATAGAAGGAAAGCAAGAAAAACAAAAACTAAAAGAAATTAACAAAGGTAAAACAATTAACAAGAAGTTAATGGTACTAGATGTGAGAAGAACTGAAGGTAAACGAGTCCAAGCAGTTAATTACGAGCAAAAGGAAAGATGAACAATGCTTTTATGAGTTCTGAGAGCAAAGGGTAAAAAAGTGTAAAAGGAGGACCTCAGGCCCTATTTATAGAAAACAACCTGGGGCCCAGCTTACCAACCCAATGTGGCGCACAAAATGGACTGCGGTCTGCACCACACAGCAATTATCAGAGTTTGAGAAGGCAACCACTACGGTCCGCACAAAATGGAACGTGGCCGCAGTGGTCCACCGCGGACCGCACAAAATGTACTGCGACCGCGGTGGCAAACTTCAGATAGTTAGTAATTTCATCCTTCATCAGTGCGGCCGCATTGACAACTTCAGAGACCTGAACACTTTTTTCCACTATGTGCTGCACTGCATCAACATAAGCCTGTAACATCTCACAACTAGTTAGTCCAAAAATAATTCCTATCCTACAATGAAAAACAAAGAAAAACAAGAAGAAAACACATGGGTTGCCTCCCAAGAAGCGTTTGATTTAACGTCGCGGCACGACACATGTTTCCATCTAATCATTTGAAATGAACAAGTGCCACCACATGGCTATCATCAAACGTTCCCAAGTAGTGCTTGACCCTGTGACCATTAACCCAGAAAATCTCCCCATTTTTGTTCTTCAAATCGAGGGCACCAAACAGGGTCACAAACACCACCTCAAAAGGTCCGCTCCATTTTGACTTTAGCTTTCCCGGAAACAACCGTAACCGAGAGTTGAACAAGAGCACTAAATCACCTACTTTAAACTTCTTGCCACGAGCATATTTGTCATGAAGGTACTTCATCTTGTCCTTGTACAAGGACGAACTGGAGTAGGCATGGAAACGGAATTCATCAAGTTCATTGAGTTGCTCAACACGGAGATGTGCAGCCACATCCCAATCAAGGTTCAACTTTCTCAAGGACCACATGGCCTTATGCTCTAACTCAACCGGTAAATGGCAAGCTTTCCCGAACACCAACCGATACGGAGACATACCAATCGGAGTTTTATAAGCAGTCCTATATGCCCATAGAGCATCATCCAACTTCTTAGACCAATCGGTCCTATTTGCATTGACCATTTTAGACAGAATATTCTTGATTTCCCTGTTTGAGACTTCAACTTGGCCACTCGCCTGAGGATGATAAGGAGTAGACACTTTGTGGTTGACACCATACTTGGCAAGCAAGGTGTCAAAAGCTCTATTGCAAAAATGCGATCCTCCATCACTTATAACTGCACGAGGAGTGCCAAACCTTGTAAAAATGCTCTTCTTTAGAAATGCAACCACACTCCTAGCTTCATTGTTGGGCAAAGCCACGGCCTCGACCCATTTTGAGACATAGTCAACCGCTACAAGAATGTAGGTATTTCCGCACGAGCTTACAAATGGGCCCATGAAATCAATACCCCATACATCAAAGATATCCACTGTAGAATGGTGTTTAGAGGCATCTCATCTTTTTTTGAAATACCGCCCGCTCTTTGACATTGGTCACACCTTCTCACTAAATCACTTGCATCTTTGTACAAAGTTGGCCAATAAAACCCACAACTTAGAACTTTTGAAGCCGTCCTCGTCCCTCCATGATGGCCACCATAGGGGGAGGAATGACAAGCCTCTAGGATACTAGATTGCTCCTCCTCAGGTACACACCTCCGGATTACTNAAATTCACTCATCCCTCTCAAAGAAAAGTCACAAGTCCGGCACTAAGTACCATATGCTTGCCCCTTATGTGAGTCACCACTAATGTAAGCTTCATTCAACTAGATATCATATAGGGCTTTTGTGAAGGCATAGTGAAGGCTTTTGGTTCCGGGTAGGCGATGTTTGGTCTAAGTAGGTTCCATCTTCCCTAAAGCACTTCTTTTGTTTCATTTTGGACAGATTCACTTGAATCTTTGAGTCATTTCACTTCTTTCAAGGGGTAAGAGAGACACACTGTCACTCTTTTTATACATTTCAAATCTTTTTTCCTTTCTCAATTTTCCACACCTTTCATTCTTTGCTTTTCTTGAATCCCTTTTTTATTCTTTTCCTCATTGAGTATTCTTTTTGTCTTTTTGCTTTTCTTTCTGTTTCATTGCCTTTCCTTTTCTTCATTTTGTACCTTTTTACCACTTTGTTGCAATCCTCGTCTCTCCCCCCAAACTTATACTTTTGCCATGTGCTAAGGAAAGATCGGGTGCCAAGAGAGGGTATTTTTAGAATGGGTAAAGGCTTGTATCATGGTCCTTGAAGGAAAAAGGTTTAAGGCTCAAAAGGGTTGACTAGGGATTTTATCTTTGGTAGGCTATGGAAGTGTTCAAGCTATCATTTGGATCAAGGAGAGCCTATAATCATGTCTCAAGTCAAAGTTCACTTAGGATTTCGCATCAACAAACATTCAGGGCAAGTTCTAGACCAATGGCTCGGGACTTGGACTTGCAATGCAATTTCTCACCACACACGCTATGGGATTGCTAAAGACACAGAGTCGGGGGCCCACAACGAGCTTAGATAAGATTTGAGCACACAATGGTCCCGAAAAACCACTTGACGATTATTGGTCAATACAAGAGTCTCAGGGTCACGACTTTCACCACCCTAAACACAACAATTTGTTTTTGACCATGAGATCAAAGGCAAATGTGCTAGGCCCAAGTGAAGCTTTGTTTGAGGCACCCTTAACCACTAACTACTAAAAATCCAAAAAGAAAAGAAAAACCGTCTCAAACCCTTAAGAAGGTTGTCACGCCATCCATCATTGGGAAGAGCCACCCGGTTCACACAAACTCCGCCTTTGGAAAGAACCGTGGCATTAAGAAAACCAAAGGATTATTGCAAACGCTCAAAACAAGAAGCTACGAACATAAATAAGAAGCTAAGAACGAAAAATTGCGGAAAGTAAAATCAATATGTACAAGAGGGGATTTGATCGAATATACAATAGATGGGATGAATATGTACAATGTAATATAACTTTATATACAGACCCAAAGTAAAATAAAAGTACGAGAAATGTGACGAAATGTTAAAATTATATACAAACCAAAGATGAAAAATCAAGAAAGCATAAAAACTGTCAAATATATACAATCATCCAAATCCAAAAAAGTAGGGCCTACCCCCTCAAATGAAAGCTGCCATTGTCCCCAATGCCAACTAAACCAAATAAGCACCAAAAAGAAAAATGTAAAAGGATATAGAGACTCCCTATGGCCCGTCTGTATGCATGGGCTCCTGAGTGGCCCCTGGGTCCTCACTTTGCTCGGGAACCTCAGACTGGTTCCCTATGGCCTGCTGCTCTGCTGCTGGGACCTGGGCCTGGACAGGCTCCTGAGGTGCATCCTGCGGCTGACTGGAGGAGGCCTCCAGTGGGTCTTCCAACTGGATGACTGCATCGTCCGCTCGGGGAATCATCCTCTTCTTCTTGGGAGGCCTCTGAGACTGCTCCGGCTGGGGATGAGCTGCTGGTGCAGGGTCATGAAGCAATAAATCCAAAGGCAGCTAGTCTGCCTTCATCCTGTCAACATCAACCCTCAGCTCCTTCACGGACTCCTTGGAGGCCCGCGTCTTCCTCAACTTCTTATGCTCCTTAGCAAGCTCCTTGAGAGCCTTGCTATGTGAATCAACAGCATCAGCGATCACTTTCTGGTTGTCAAGGATTTTCTTCTGGTTGACTAGAATCTCCTTGAGGGCATCCTCAATAGACTGCGGGACCTGCGGAGGCGGAGGTGCCGACTGAGCTTCCACTGTAGTAGTGAGGATAGACAACTTGGATGAAGCTGTCTACATCCAATTGTTGATGCTGAGAAGAGCCTGGCTCAGTCGGTGAGCAGTAACTGGGTAGGCTCGGGAAGAGGGAATCTCGGGGTCTGCTGAAGTGGATGGGCCCGGAGGAATGTCTGTGGAGGTGAAGGCAGGCTGAGTAGGAGCCACTACCACAACTGGCTCTTCAGACTGGCCAGTTGGAGCAGTGGCTGTTCCCTTGATGGGTTGTCATCCCCCTGCATGCTGTACCATGAGAATGGGTCTTCGCTTTGACCTTGATATCAAATGGCCTCTTTTCAACTTTGAGGTCCTTGAAGTACATAGTAAAGAAGCTGGGGAAAGGGTAGTTTCTGTCATGCTCACTACCTACAAGTGTGATTACCCGAGACATTACCTTCCCGACATTTATCGGGTATCCTGCCATGATCGATGCCACCAAAATTGCCCGGTGAAGAGGGAGGGAGTTGTCATGAGTAGTGGGGTCCAATCTGCTGCACACAAATGTTTCCCAACCTTTGGCCTCGAAGTTCAAATTTCTTCTCAAAATCTTTACGCCTGCATTCAACCAATCGGGGGTGGTACCTGGGATTGCCAGATACTGTGCCAACCACGGACGGACTTCCTCACCTAAGTCCATCTTCGCCATGTACAGGGACTCATCCTTCTCATCAAAGCCTAGGNCACCGGTGAAGTCCACGAACTGTCAGAGATAGGGTACACCACTCCGGCATCTAACCACTTGATCACCTCCTTTTTCACAACTTCTTGCATTGCCTCGTTCAGCCTCCGTTGATGTTCCAAGGAGGGTTTTGCATCATCTTCTAGAATAATCTTGTGCATACAGAATGCGGGGCTTATTCCCCGAATGTCAGCTAAAGTCCATCCAATTGCCTTTTTTCGCTTTTTGAGCACCGCCAATATGGCATCTACCTGCATGTTAGTAAGACAAGAGGAAAGAATAACTAGTAAAGTTGAATTAGGGCCTAAGAATTCATACCTGAGGTGTGGAGGCAATGGCTTCAACTCCAACACCGGAGGTTCCTCAATTGAAGGCTTTGTTGGAGGGGTCTTTCTATTTTCAAGATCCAAAGAGAGTTTCCTAGGCTCATAAGAATAAGAGCCCATTCCATGTAAAGCATTCACGCACTCCACTCGGCCCTCATCGTCATTGACATCAAGATTCAACAATACGGCCTCCAAAGGGTACTCCACATTGATCACTGCACTAGTATCATCAATTATCACAGCCGTGACAAGATCCACAAATGAGCACACTTCTGTACAATTGGGCTGCTTCATTGACTTGCACACATGAAAAACGACCTTTTCATCACCCACCCTGAAAGTGAGTTCCCCTGCTTCCACATCAACTAGAGCCTTCCCCGTAGCAAGGAAAGGTCTCCCCAATATGATCGGGACTTCATAGTCTACCTCACAATCCAAGATCACAAAATCAGCTGGCAAGATAAATTTGTCCACCCGGACAAGCACATCATCAACAATACCCAATGGTCGCTTCATTGATCTATCCGCCATTTGCAATCTCATGGAAGTTGGCCTTGGTGGCCCAATACCCAAAGTCTTGAAAACTGAGTAGGGCATCAAATTGATACTAGCCCCTAGGTCACACAAAACTTTAGCAAAATCTGCACTCCCAATAGTGCATGGGATTGTGAAAGCACCGGGATCCTCCAACTTCGGAGCCATTGAATGTACTATAACACTAACTTGGTGGGTCATCTTGATAGTTTCACAGTCCATGGATTTTTTCTTTGTCACCAAATCTTTCATGAATTTAGCATAGCCAGACATTTGCTCCAAAGCCTCCACCAAAGGCACATTGATGGATAAGCTCTTCATCATGTCAATGAACTTTTTAAACTGATTCTCATTTTTCTGCTTGGCTAGCCTTTGAGGATAAGGTGGAGGGGGCCTAGGCAAGGGTGCATTGACTTTTGGCACAACCGGCTCCGGCATGTCTATTACGTGCTCCCTAGACGGGTTCACGTCATTTTGTGTTTCCACCTCGGCATCTTGAATATCAATCCTCACTTCTTGATTCACATTCTCATCAACCACAATCTCAACTACCAAATGAACTTCATCTTCTAGCAACTCAACTTCATCACCCAAAACTTGCTTTTGTTTGGAGGCATTCACATCACCGCCTCTTCCACTCCTTGTAGTTACCGCCATAACATGATTGTTCCCACCCTTCGGGTTCACTACCGTATCACTCGGTAGAGCCCCCTTAGGGCGAGTATTCAAAGACTGTGAGATTTGGCCTAGCTAGACCTCCAAATTCCTAATTGAAGTATTGTGAGAAGCCAATTGCGCATCGGAGTCAGCATTCTTTTTCATCATCTGTTCAAACATCATTTCAATTCTACCCATTTTATTGTTGGAAGAACTAGGACCCTGGGATGGAAAAGGCGGTGGATTGCTCGGTTGTTGGTACACTGGGGGCCTTTGAAAGCCTTGCCCCTGATTTCCTTGGTTATTGTTCCATCCACCCTGGTTGTTGTTGTTTCCACCCCAATTGTTGTTGTTGCCCAGTTTCCCTGATTGTTCCGATTGTTATTTTGATTTCCCCAATTGTTGTTCCTTTGTTGTTGATTGTTCCAATTATTGTTGCCTTGTTGTTGGTTACCCTAATTGCCCTGGGATCTCCACTGTTGTTGTTGGTTAGAAGAATTGCCTCTTTGGCCTTGATAATTATTCACATATTGCACCTCTTCGTTCGGCCCATCATAGCAATCATCCTGGAATCCACCATAGTCATTATCAAATTGATCCGAATTCCCTTGGTTCTGTTGACCTCTCTGTCATCTATTGTTCACAAGCATGTTAACACCCTCAATGGCATTTACTTGGCGAGGATTCTGAACTTGTTGCAACTGTGCCTTTGCTAGTTGGTTCATTGTTGTTGTAAGTTCTGTTATAGCATGTCCATGGTCATGTAGTTCTTTGTGCAAATGAGTAACCGTGGGGTCACCTTGTGGCACATTGGCTCTACTTTGCCAAGTGGAGGATGTGTCAGCCATCTCGTCAAGAATAGCACAAGCTTCATCATAAGGCAGCTTAATAAAATTTCCCCCAGCCAATTGATTCACTAAGCACTGATTCGTTGTAATGATGCCCCGATAGAAAGTCTTTTGTATCATAGCCTCGGTCATATAATTGTTGGGGCATTCCTTTACCATAGTTCTATATCTCTCCCAAATCTCGTGCAATGGTTCGGTGGGCTCCTGCTTGAAGGCTAAGATCTCATCCCGTAGTGCTGCCATGTGTCCTGGTGAGAAAAATTTGGCAATGAACTTATCCGCCAACTCATGGAATGGTTGGGAAGTCGCTCAAGCCAATCCAATGCCTTCCCTCTAAGTGAAAATGGAAAGAGCCTCAATCGAAGTGCATCCTCGGACACATTGGTTTGCTTGCTCTCCCAATAGGTATCTACGAACCCCTTGAGATGTTTGTAAGCATTTTAAGTGGCAGTGCCCGTGAAGTACCCACGCTGCTCCAGTAATGTCAGCATCACGTTGGTTATATGAAAATTGCCCGCCCAGATCTGGGGCGGAACAATTGCACTTGCATAGCCTTGGTTGGGAAGAACTCTATGAGCCACTCTTGGAGGTGGCGGATGAGGGTCTGGGACGTTCTCATTTGCATTGGCCTGGCGGCCTCTACGTTGTCCTTGAGGTACAAGAGGCAGCTCATCCTCTCCATTGTCATCTACCTCCTCTCCCGCATTCACGTTTCCAAGAGGGTCATTAGCATTAAATGCCATTTTGTACCTGAAGTATTGACACAAACAAATTAGTAACAAAGAAGGAAAGAAGAACAAAACACAAATCTATTTAGATAGATAGCCAAAACCGTTAGCTCCCCGGCAATGGCGCCAAAAAGTTGATCGCAGCCAACCCTGCACTACTATTAAGTAGCGACAGAGGTCGAAGCAGCTTTTACCCGATTTAGGGTAGGGATCGAATTCCACAGAGAGCTAGATATTCGATTTGGGTGTCTATCTAAAGTGGAGTTGTGTATTTGCTCCAAATATCACTTTTACACATTTTTGGGTTTTAATTATGATTCTAATTCTATAAACTACAATGCTCAATTAAACTACTATAAGCTAGGATTAAACTACTGCAAGTTGTTCAAATGATTAAAGGGCACTAGGGTAGTGACTTTCGCCTAGGTGGTCAATTAACGGAATCTTGAGTCTAAAGCTAGATTGACACAATTGGGGAGTATGATATAACCATCACTCGATTCTACTCACTCTATGCCTCTCGGTAGTTCGAGTGATTTTGCCCGAATTGACTTTCTCAAGACTGATTGGGTATGCGAATTTGCACAAGCAATTGAGGATCAAGTCGGGTATTACGATCTCTCGGTTTAACCCTTTAATTGGGGCTATCAATTCTCTTGAGTACGCCCCAATTCCTTGTTGGACTAATTCTAGAGACTTAGGCTCTCTTTCCCAAGAAGAGCAAAAGTCAACTAAACACAAACTAGTGTTTGAAACCACTAATTTAGCAATTAAACATGGAATTAGCCCAAATATCAAACACCCATAGTCAATCAAACTCTAAAATACAAGACCCATCAATTACCCATACTAGGGTTGAGCCACAACTCTAGCTGATGGGTCTAGCTACTCATAACTAGAGAAAGAAACAAAGAAATAGATGAAGAAAAACTCATATTAATTAATTGCTAAATTAAACTTGAAGATTTAATGTTGAAATGAAGATAAAATTGCCCAAAATAGCTAAAGAAACGGAAGTCACGAGCGCAGCCTTCAGTTCTCACTATCTGCTTAACCTAAAAATGGAAAAGAAGCTATTTATACTAAGCTGACAAATCTGGACAAAAATACCCCTGCGGGGTTAGTGCGGACCGCCACAAAATTGCATGCGGCCGCACTAGGGCTCTGACTTGACAAAATTGCTCTTTGAAGTTGGGCAATGCGGACCGTACAGAATATTGTGCGGCCGCGGTGGATTCTAGTGCAGTCCGCATGAAAAGGAGCGCGGACCGCATTGGTCTTCAAACCTGGATTTGGCAACTCTCTAAATCTTCTCTCTCCGGACCGCACTAAATCGAGTGCGGCCGCATTGCCTTTTATCCTGAATGTCAGCCTCTCTGAACCTCACTTGTGCAGACCGCACAGAATGGTGTGCGGCTGCACTGGCCCTGTTCTGCCTTAGCTTTGTCTTGTCTTGGTACTTGTGCAAGTTTCACTCCTTTTTGAGCTGATCTTAGACACCTTGTCACCTTATTGATCAAACCTGCAATCAAGCACAACTTGTGAGCCTTTGGGACTATTTTGTATACATTTCTAATCAAAAAGTTGATCGCAGCCAGCCCTGCACTACTATTAAGTAGCAAGAGAGGTCGAAACAGCTTTTACCCGATTTAGGGTCGGGATCGAATTCCACAGAGAGCTAGATATTGGAGTTAGGTGTCTATCTAAAGTGGAGTTGTGTATTTATTCCAAATTGCACTTCTACACATTTTTGGGTTTTAATTATGATTCTAATTCTATAAACTACAACACTCAATTAAACTACTATAAGCTAGGATTAAACTATTGCAAGTTGTTCAAATGATTAAAGGGCACTAGGGTAGTGACTTTCGCCTAGGTGGTCAATTGACGGAATCTTGAGTCTAAAGCTAGATTGACACAATTGGGGAGTATGATATAACCATCGCTCGATTCTACTCACTCTATACCTCTCGGTAGTTGGAGTGATTTTGCCCGAATTGACTTTCTCAAGACCAATTGGGTATGCGAATTTGCACAAGCAATTGAGGATCAAGTCGGGTATTACGATCTCTCGGTTTAACCCTTTAATTGGGGCTATCACTTCTCTTGAGTACGCCCCAATTCATTGATGGACTAATTCTAGAGACTTAGGCTCTCTTTCTCAAGAAGAGCAAAAGTCAACTAAACACAAACTAGTGTTTACAACCACTAATTTAGCAATTAAATATGGAATTAGCCCAAATATCAAACACCCATAATCAATCAAACTCTAAAATACAAGACCCATCAATTACCCACACTAGGGTTGAGCCACAACCCTAGCTGATGGGTCTAGCGACTCATAATTAGAGAAAGAAACAAAGAAATAGATGAACAAAAACTCATATTAATTAATTGCTAAATTAAACTTGAAGATTCAATGTTGTAATGAAGATAAAATTGCCCAAAATAGCTAAAGAAACGGAAGTCACGAGCGCAGCCTTCAGTTCTCACTATCTGCTTAACCTAAAAATGGAAAAGAAGCTATTTATACTAAGCTGACAAATCTGGACAAAAATGCCCCTGCGGGGTTAGTGCGGACAGCACAAAATCGCGTGCGGCTGCACTAGGGATCTGACTTGACAAAACTGTTCTCTGAAGTTGGGCAATGCGGACCGCACAGAATCGTGTGCGGCCGCGGTGGCTTCTAGTGCAGTCCGCATGAAATGGAGCGCGGACCGCATTGGTCTTCAAACCTGGATTTGGCAACTCTCTGAATCTTCTCTCTGCGGACCGCACTACATCGAGTGCGGCCGCATTGATCCTAGTGCGGATCGCACAAAATCTCGTGCGGCCGCATTGCCTTTTAGCCTGAATGTCTTGGTACCTTGTGCAAGTTTCACTCCTTTTTGAGCTGATCTTAGACACCTTGTCACCTTGTTGATCAAACCTGCAATCAAGCACAACTTGTGAGCCTTTGGAACTATTTTGTATACATTTCTAATCAAAACTTGAGCATGAAGGAGTGTAAAATGCGTCATGTTCCCTAGTTATCAACTCCCCCAAACTTAAGCTTTTGCTTGTCCTCAAGCAAACAAAATAAGATCCACCCCTTAAGAGAAAATCCAAGAAAGTTCAGTTATCCTAAAGTGACCTCATCTAGCATCAATTGGGACTAACAATTGCCCCCAATATAAATGAATCATTAACAACATTTACTCTTTCAAACATCATGGATTAAGTGCGACACAAGAGCATCAAGAGTTGACTCGACACATCAAAGAACTCTTTCTATTACTTTGGTCATTGTGGAACCCAAACTCACACATCCTCAGCTCTCCCTAAGCAAACCTCACCTTTAGAATAGTGGCACGAGTTTAATCTCACTATGGTATTATGGCAGCAATAGAGTATATGCGTTATGAGGTATTGAGTGTGTTTTGATCTATGGCTTCGAGCCAAGTGGGGGAGTCTGCTATTGACTGGTTGATTACACGGTTATGTGCTATGTCGGTTCTAGTTTGAGGCGTTCGGGTGAATCAGTTATGGACGGCGGAGATTGAGACCCAGGATGGCTCGAGTAAAGGAAAATTCTTAACAAAGGTTATTGGATGCTTCACAGGTGTGTGAGAATCACGGGAGGTCTTGAGTCGTTGTTGGTAAAGGATGCTCGTTGCATAGAGCAGGAAGTTGCTTGGTTGTAATGAAATAATGTCATATTCTGCGGCGTCAGAGTGCTAATGAGGCACGGGTTGTTCAGTTCGTTTGATAAGGCTAATTGCAGTTTGAGTAGAGTGGATAACTCTCGAGAATGGTTCTAATGGGTTCAAGATTTTACATGTAACAGTTGGGTATCTTCAAGTTGTATATGTGGCTAGAAACTGAGTTTTCATTGGAAGATGTCAAGACTTGTGGTATTTTCTATATTAATTATGGGATCCTATGTATCAGTATCAGGAAGGTAAAGGTAACAGATTTAGATTCGCAGGAAGTCTCACCAATAGCAGCGATGCTATCATAATGAATTAAAATAGGAAGAACTTGATCTTTCAAAATAAGGAATTTCAAATAATAAATATCTCAACCAATTCGCTTCCTCGCTAGCTGAATCTAAAGCAATTAGCTCAGCCTCCATGGTAGAGTTAGTAATTATTATTTGCTTTTTGATTTCCAACAAATAGCACCACCTCTCAAAGATAAAATGTTCCAATCTACATTAGAAAATCCTTCACGTACATCAGGATATTTTTTATAAGATAAGCCATAGGTTTTGTACCAAGTAAATACCTCATAACTCTTGTTATGGCATGTCAATATTCATTACCTGCCTTGTTGGTAAACCTGCTAAGTACTCATACTGCGCATGGAATCTCAAGTCAAGTGTAATCAGTCACATATTCTCAAGCTTCCAATTAAGCTAGCATACTCCTTTTGATTTATCACATCATTTTCACTTTGTACAGAAAATAACATTTGAATCAAAAGGAGTTAAAACATGCTTGCAATCAACAAAATTATTATTTTTTCAAAATTTCTCTAACATAATATGACTGGTCAAGGAAAATTCCATCACATGTTCTAGTAATTTTCATTTCAAGAATGAAATTTGCTTCTCTTCCATCTTTCTTCCTTCCTTGCTTCCCTCTTCCTCGTCTTGCCCTTCTTGAGCCGAGGGTCTATTGGAAACAGCCTCTCTACCTGCATTTGGTAGGGGTAAGGTCTGCGTACAGACTACCCTCCCTAGACCCCACATGTTGGGATCAAACTGGGTTTGTTGTTGTTGTTGTTGAATGAAATTTGCCTCACCCAAATCTTTCATATCAAAATGGCTACTAAGCATTCTTTTTGTTTCTCCAATAACATTCATGTTAAGCCAAATATTAATAAATCATCAATATAGAGGTAGAAAATAACATGTGAATTATTCCAAGACTTATCATAGATGCACTTATCACAATTCTTGATTTAATCAACTTTCACTCATGCATGAATATTCAAATTTTTCATGCAAATTTCTTTTTTTTACCCCCGCCGTTTCTAGAATTATGAAAATGCATAATCATAGATAATATAATCACATATTCATAAAAATCTAAGGTAAATTTTTTACCTTTCCTCCGCTTGAGTTAAGTAAGTAGAAAAATACTTTGCCTTTTTATCTCTTAAAGAGGGTGAACTTCTACCTTGATATCCATTATTTTTCAACTGTATAAAAAATGAATCTCCTTAAAATTATTGGTGAAATTACAGGTAATTACAGTTGAAAAATAAGATGAAGAAAAATAAATAAATGTTCTCCAGGCTGAGGCGCGGATATCTCGCTCTCTTTAAGGAGATTCAAGCCCACTGCGGTAGCATCTTCACCAGTCCAGCAGTAATACTCATGACTTGTCCCCTCTAGGATACAACAGCTTGACAACGTCGTATGACTCGAACAAATTCTGGACAAGTTGTTGAGTCCAAAGCTCCACCAAAATGAACACCTTCCTTCAACAAAAATAATATTCTCTTTTGTAGAGAATAAATTGGAGACTTAGATTTTCTCCTTCTCCTAACTCTCTTTTTCACAATACCAACCACACCTTTTTCATGTACACCATAACATTTTTCTCATACTCAACACAAAGAAGAAACATCACAATTTATAGGTGTAGAATCTCTTCCTTGAAATAAATAATAAGATAGTAGCATAATAAAGTTATAGAACATGGTTGGTGGTTACAAAAATTAACATTTAGTGGGTAATTAGTGGTAGATCATGGCATTAGTGCTTTCAAGAGTTACACCAAAATAATGACCACTTTCTTGCCAGTTTATAACCACTATCTCACAAGAAATAATGCACTTTAATATTATAATTTTAATATTAAAATACACTAACAACAATATATATATATATATATATATATATATATATATATATATATATATATATATATATATATATATATTGT
>NC_032000.1:11381670-11389254 GCF_001879085.1 Nicotiana attenuata | reverse complement strand
TATTGTCACGACCCCAGTTCGCCCTCCGTGAACTATCGTGACGGCACCTAGTCTCTACGACTAGGTAAGCCTAACAAATTGCGGAAAAAGAAACAACAGAATAAAACTAGCCAAAAACTGCGGAATAACATAATGAAACATTTAAGATGCCGCTCGGCATATACAATACAAACTCTCAAACTGAAACTACATTTCCCGAAACCCGGAATCTCATGAAATCACAAGCTGTGGAATAACTACGAAGTGTCCTAACTCCAGAGTGTCTAAACAAAAGAAGAAAAACAGAAAGGCTATAACTAAAAGAGAGAGAGTAGATAGGGACTCCTCGGTCTGCGGACGCGGCAGATATACCTCAAAGTCTCTAGAGATCGCCTCGCCTCACTAACGATATGGCTGAGTCGATGTACCTGGATCTGCACACGAAAAATATGTGCAGGAAGGGGCATGAGTACACCACAGTGGTACCCAGTAAGTGCCAAGCCTAACCTCGGTCGGATAGTGACGAGGAAGGTCAGGGCCCTACCGGTTATCAATATATAAGACAAAGTAAGACAGTGTAAGGTGCAATAGTATAATCAAAATAATATCAGTAAATAAGAAGAAATCACAGACAACATACACTCTATACACAGAAATATCGATAGGGGATCTCCCGGGATCTCGTCGCGTAGTCCCAAATGTAAATACTCGGGGATCTCTCAGTATCCTCAATATATGTGTTGGGATCTCTCGGTATCCCGAGGATCTCTTGGTATCCTCAATATATATGCTGGGGATCTCTCGATATCCCGAGGATCTCTTAGTATCCTCAATATATGTGCTGGGGATCTCTCGGTATCCCACACTACAGTCCAAATCAATATATGTGCAGGGGATCTCTTGGAAGACTCATCCGTAGTCCCGAAATAAAAACACAACAATCTCAAGGAAAGAATCCACAATTTCATTCAAGTCCATACCAAGAAAACATAGATTTCTATTCTAACATGCTGCATAGAATTCATGTAAATAGTTTAAGAATATAGGACATTTAATTCACTTAAGCATGCTTCCCTATACTACACAGTAGGCTTGAAGTACAAGTAATGTTCAAGAAGAAAGAAACACAGCTAATTTACTTAAGGAAAAATGGGTTTCCAACAATTAGCACGTGTACGCACTCGTCACTTCACGTACACGGCATTCAAATAACAACAATACCAAATCCTAGGGGAATGTCCCACACACAAGGTTAGACAAGCCACTTACCTCGAACCAGCTCAATCAAATCTATACCACGTTCTTGCCACGAGTATCCGACTCCAAATGACCCAAATCTATTCAAACTAATTGCATGATGTAAATAACAATTCAAGTAACTAATTCAACTAACTAACTCTAAGCTAATACGTGAAATTAGGAAAAATGACCAAAACGCCCCCTGGGCCCACATCTCAGAATCGGGTAAAATATACAAATTCAGAATCCTCATACTCTCACGAGTTCATTTATACCAAAATTATTCCAATCCGACATCAAAATCTTGATCAAAACCCCAAAATTAGGCCTAATAACTTTTCTCCACTTTTCCTCAATATTTCATCCCAAAATCAGAAATTAAATGACAAAAACTAAGATTAGATTATAGGAATACAACTAGAAAGGGATTAGGAATCGTTACCCACTGATCTCCTCTTCAAAATCCTCCCAAAATCGCCCTCACCCGAGCTCCAAAATGATTTTCTAACTTTTGATTTCAAACCCTCGAAATATCTTATTTCTGCCCAGTAAATCCGCTTCTGCGGCCATGGGACAACACCTGTGGTCCCGCTTCTGCAGAACTAAAGTCGCATCTGCGAAAATTCATTAAACAACAAATTTCTGCACCTGCGATCTCCTTTGCGCAGATGCGGTGCCGCTTCTACGGTGCCTGGGCCGCATCCTAAAATGCCTCAGACCACACCTGCGGTCCTCCAAGCGCATATGCGGCGCCGCACCTGCGGTCACATTCACGCAGGTGCAGTTATGACAGGTTCAGCCAAACTCCAATTTTTCCTAAGTCCAATTCAACTTCCATTAAGCACCCGAAACTCACCCGAGGCCCCCGGGACCTCAACCAAACCTGCCAACCAATCCTAAAGCATCATACGAACTTATTCCAACCTTCGAATCACATCAAATAACGCTAAAACCACAAATCACTCTCCAATCCAAGCCTAAGGAGTTCCAAAACTTCAAATTTTCGCTTTCGATCAAAAAGTCTATCAAACCTTGCCTGAATGACCTGAAATTTTGCACACACGTCCCAAAAGACACAACGGACCTACTCCAACTTTCGGAATTCCGTTCCGACCCCGATATCAAAATCTCACTATCGAACCGGAAACTTCAAAAATTCAACTTTCGGCATTTCAAGCCTAATTAAGTTATGGACCTCCAAAACACAATCCGAACACGCCCCTAAGCCCGAAATCACCCACCAGAGCTAACGGAATCGACGGAATTCCATTCCGAGGCCGTCTTCACACTGCTCTGACTACGGTCCAAATTCTAAAACTTAAACTCTCTTTTAGGGACTAAGTGTCCCAAAACTCTTCGAAACTCCAAATAAATCTTCCCGACAACTCAGAATAGTAGAAACAAACACGGGGAATGCAGTTAATAGGGGATCGGGGCGTTAATTCTTAAAACGATCGGCCGAGTCATTATATCCTCCTACACTTAAACATTTGTTCGTCCTCGAATGAGCATAGAGACATACCTGAAGCAGTAAAAAGATGAGGGTAACGGCTGCGCATATCCTGCTCGGTCTCCCAGGTCGCCTCCTCGACCGGCTGACCCCGCCACTGAACCTTCACTGATGCAATGTTCTTTGACCTCAGCTTTCGAACCTGCCTGTCTAATATCGCCACTGGCTCCTCAACATAAGATAGATCCTTGTCCAACTGGACTGAACTGAAATCCAACACGTGCGACAGATCACCGTGATACCTCCGGATCATCGAAACATGAAATACCGAATGAACTCCTGCCAAGGTGGGAGGTAAGGCAAGCTCATAAGCAACCTCCCCAACACGCCGCAATATCTGAAAAGGGCCAATAAACCTAGGACTCAATTTCCCTTTCTTCCCAAATCTCATAATGCCCTTCATAGGCGAAACCCGCAGGAAAACCCGCTCTCCAACCATTTAGGAAACATCACGAACCTTCCGGTCCACATAACTTTTCTGTCTGGACTGGGCTGTACGGAGTCTATCCTGAATCACCTTGACTTTGTCCAAAGCATCCTGTACTAAGTCTGTGCCCAATAATCTAGCCTCGCCCGGCTCGAACCAACCCACCGGGGATCTACACCGCCTACCATACAAGGCCTCATACAGTGCCATCTGAATGTTGGACTGATAGTTGTTGTTGTAAGAAAACTCCGCCAGTGGCAAGAACTGATCCCAAGAACCTCCAAACTCCATCACACACGCACAGAGCATATCCTCAAGAATCTGAATGGTGCGCTCGGACTGTCCGTCCGTCTGGGGGTGAAATATTGTGCTCAACTCTACCCGAGTACCCAACTCATGATGTACGACCCTCCAGAACCATGATGTGAACTGAGTACCTCTATCTGAAATAATGGAAACTGGAATACCATGCAGGCGGACAATCTCCGGGATATAAATCTCCGCCAATCGCTCTATGGAGTAGGTGGTGCACACAGGAATGAAGTGCGCGGACTTGGTCAGTCGATCCACAATCACCCAAATGGCATCGAACTTCCTCAAAGTCCGTGGAAGCCAAACTACGAAGTCCATGGTGATCCGCTCCCACTTCCAATCCGGAATCTCTATCTGCTAAAGCAATCCACCCGGCCTCTGGTGCTCATACTTTACCTGCTGACAATTGAGGCACCGAGCTACAAATCCAACTATATCTTTCTTCATCCGCCTCCACCAATAGTGTTGTCTCAAATCTTGATACATCTTCGCGGCACCCATATGGACGGAATACCGCGAACTATGGGCCTCCTCTAGAATCAAGTCCCGAAGCCCATCAACATTGGGTACACAAACCCGATCCTGCATCCTCAATACCCCGTCATCACCAATGGCCACATCTCTGGCATCACCCTGCAGAACCCGGTCCCTGAGGGCACACAAATGAAGGTCATCAAACTGCCGCTCTCAAATATGATCGAACAAGGAAGACCAAGAAACCACACAATCAAGGACCCGACTAGGCTCCGAAAGATCCAATCTCACAAACTGACTGGCTAAGGCCCGAACAACCATCGCATGGGCCACTCTGCTGCTGGTAAATAAGCCAAACTCCCCAAACTCTCCGCTCGGCGACTCAAAGCATCAGCCACCATATTGGCCTTGCCCGGGTGATACAAAATAGTGATATCGTAGTCCTTTAGCAGCTCTAACCACCTCCTTTGACGCAAGTTAAGGTCCTTCTGCTTGAACAGATGCTGCAAACTCCGGTGATCAATATAAATCTCACAAGGCACACCGTACAAATAATGACGCCAGATCTTCAAGGCGTGAATAATAGCAGCTAACTCAAGATCGTGGACAGGATAATTCTTCTCATAAACCTTCAACTGTCTGGATGCGTAAGCAATCACCCTACCGTCCTGCATCAATACTGCTCCAAGGCCAATCCTCGAGGCATCACAATAGACAGTATAAGACCCCGAACCGGTAGGCAATATCAAAACTGGGGCTGTAGTCAAAGCTGTCTTGAGCTTCTGAAAGCTCTCCTTTGCACTCTTCCGTCCACTAGAACGGAGCACCCTTCTGGGTCAGCGGGGTCATAGGTGCTGCAATAGATGAAAATCCCTGAACAAATCGATGGTAATAACCCGCCAAGCCAAGAAAACTGCGGATCTCTGTAGCTGAGGATGGTTTGGGCCAACTCTGCATTGCTTCCACTTTCTTCGGATCCACCTTTATTCCCTCACTAGATACCACGTGACCCAAGAATGCCACGGAATCCAACCAAAACTCACATTTCGAGAACTTGGCATATAACTTCTTTTCCCTCAAAGTCTGAAGCACTGTCCTCAGGTGCTGCTCATGATCTTCCCAACTCCGGGAATATACCAGAATGTCATCAATAAAGACAATGACGAATGAGTCAAGATATGGTCGGAATACATTGTGCATCAAATGCATAAAGGCTGCTGGGGCATTGGTCAGCCCAAATGACATAACAAGGAACTCGTAATGACCATACCGAGTCCTGAAGGCAGTCTTCGGTATATCTGGCTCCCGAATCTTCAACTGATGATAGCCTGAACGCAAGTCAACCTTAGAAAACACACAAGCACCCTGTAACTGATCAAACAGGTCATCAATACGAGGCAAAGGATAACAGTTCTTCATTGTAACCTTGTTCAACTAGCGATAATCAATACACATACACATAGAACCATCCTTTTTCTTCACAAACAAGATAGGAGCACCCCAAGGTGATACACTGGGCCGAATGAAACCCTTATCAAGCAATTCCTGTAACTGCTCCTTCAACTCCTTCAACTCAGGAGGAGGTATAGGTCGCCCTAAAGGGGGAGGCCATGCCAGATACTATGCCCTTCCTCCCCGTACTGAGGTTGTGGCCTCCGATTCTGTCATCCCAGGTACTATTCTGGTCTGTCATAGAGATGCATTGGTTTTATTCGATCCAGGCTCCACTTACTCTTATGTGTCCTCTTATTTTGCCCCGCATTTGGGCGTATCTCGGGATTCTTTGAGTTCTCCTGTTTATGTTTCTACTCCTGTTGGAGATTCTCTTGTTGTGGACCGCGTTTATCGGTCGTGTTTGATTGCTCTTAATGGTTTTGAGACCAGAGCCGATTTGTTATTGCTCAGCATGGTAGACTTTGATGTTATTTTGGGCATGGACTGGTTGTCGCCCCGTTATGCTATTCTTGATTGTCACGCGAAATTAGGAAAAATGACCAAAACACCCCCTGGGCCCACGTCTCAGAATCGGGTAAAATTTACAAATTCAGAATCCTCATACTCTCTCAAGTTCGTTTATACCAAAATTATTCCAATCCGACATCAAAATCTAGATCAAAACCCCAAAATTAGACCTAAGAACTTTTCTCCACTTTTCCTCAATTTTTCATCCCAAATGTGAAATTAAATGACAAAAACTAAGATTAGATTATAGGAAACAACTAGAAAAGGGTTAGGAATCGTTACCCACTGATTCCTCTTCAAAATCCTCCCAAAATCGCCCTCACCCGAGCTCCAAATTGATTTTCTAACTTTTGATTTCAAACCCTCAAAATATCTTATTTCTGCCCAGCAAATCTGCTTCTGCGGCCATAGGACTGCACCTGCGGTCCCGCTTCTATGGAACTAAAGTCGCATCTGCGACAATTCATTAAACAACAAATTTCCGCACCTGCGATCTCCTTTGCGCAGATGCGGTGCCGCTTCTGCGGTGCCTGGGCCGCATCCTAAAATGCCTCAGACCGCACATGCGGTCCTCCAAGCGCATCTGCGGTGACGCACCTGCGGTCACATTCACGCAGGTGCGGTTATGATCGGTTCAGCCAAACTCCAATTTTTCCTAAGTCCAATTCAACTTCCGTTAAGCACTCGAAACTCACCCGAGGCCCCCGAGACCTCAACCAAACCTGCCAACCAATCCTAAAGCATCATACGAACTTATTCCAACCTTCGAATCACATCAAATAACGCTAAAACCACAAATCACTCTCCAATCCAAGCCTAAGGATTTCCAAAACTTCAAATTTCCGCTTTCGATCAAAAAGTCTATCAAACCTAGCCCGAATGACCTGAAATTTTGCACACACGTCCCAAAAGACACAACGGACCTACTCCAACTTCCGGAATTCCATTCCGTCCCCGATATCAAAATCTCACTATCGAACCGGAAACTTCAAAAATTCAACTTTCGGCATTTCAAGCCTAATTAAGCTACGGGCCTCCAAAACACAATCCAAACAGGCCTCTATGCCCGAAATCACCCAACGGAGCTAACGGAACCGACAGAATTCCATTCCGAGGCCGTCTTCACACTGCTCTAACTACGGTCCAAATTCTAAAACTTAAAACTCTCTTTTAGGGACTAAGTGTCCCAAAACTCTCTGAAACTCCAAATAAATCTTCCCCGCAACTCACAATAGTAGAAACAAACACGGGGAATGCAGTTAATAGGGGATCGGGGCGTTAATTCTTAAAACGACCGGCCGAGTCATTATATATATATATATATATATATATATATATATATATATTATTTTTTGTATATTTATATACCATCTTAATTAAATTTAAGATATATATTTTATGTATATTCACATGTCTAAGTGTCATCTTAATTGAAGATGTATTTTTTATGTATTTGTTTGTATATTTATATGTGTTAATTCAAAGTATATTTTTATATATATGTATTGTATATATTAACGTATATTATTATCGAAATAAGAGCTTTATATTAAGAAAGGAAGAAAGAAGTAAGAGAAAAACTTAAGAAAGATAACTAAAAATAAAATGAATGGAACAAATTTAAAAAATATATTGGCTTCGGTAGAAAACAAAACTAAGAAGATGAAGAAAAAGAAGGAAA
>NC_032000.1:11377639-11381652 GCF_001879085.1 Nicotiana attenuata | reverse complement strand
TATATAAAGAGTAAGTTTAACAAAAAAAAATGCTTAAAACAGAAGAGTCATGTTGTCAACCAAAAAAGGAACTCTTTCCTAAAATCCCCACCATCTTTTCCCTTTTTCCATTTTGTTAAAATTTATTTGCTTTTACCATAACCTTTTAAGTGTTCATAAAATGTCAAAACTTTCATCTTTGTATGCTTAATGCTTTTACTACCAAGTCCTAAATAACTCAAACCTGCATCTTCTAGTGCCATGCTCAATTAATAAGTAACTTAAACACCGAGTATTTAAATGATAAGATACGTAAAGATTCATTTTGAGACAGTATGTGTAACTTAAATAAAAAACAGGGGGAGGTTTACTAACTTTGGTGTGCAATATACTTCCGTAGAGATGCTATTTGATATCTTTCTATATCACTAAAATCAACAGAGAAGCAAATTTATTTAATTAGTATCTACTTCATCAATAGCTTATACCTTTATATACTCCAAATCTATATGAAACTATTTATCTTTCACAAAAACTAATATAACTATCAATTAAATATTTTTATAAGAATAGACATGACTTGTTAAAAACCACTAAATACTAAAGTTATTTTTTGAAAAGTTACACGTATATATTTAGCTTAAATGACAAAAAATATTATTCTTTCTTCTATCCTTTTTAAACTCTGTTTAACCTTATATTATGTTAAACTCTATATTGTGTGTTATTTTGTTGTCGTTACGGTTCATGTCTTCATTATCTTTAATATGGCTTGGCTTCTTCACTACTTTTTTTTCTTGCGTCGAGGGTCTATCAGAAACAACATCTCTACTTATACAAGGTAGAACTAAGATCAGCGTACATATTATCCTACACAAACTGTAAGAATATACTAGGTATATTGTTGCTACTGTCATACACGGATGAGATATTGTCCTAGCAACACTTCTAATAAATTATTAGAAGTATAATTTCCTCTCATATTTTCAAAAAATAAAAAATAAAAAGAGAGGAAAAGGAAAGAGGAACCAAAAACAATAATGGCAAGAATGCCAAGTCAAAAAATTACCCCACTTTGATGCCACCTTTTTAAAATTCCAAGCAAACACACACACACACACAGAGTACTCTTTCTCACACACCGTTGTCCCTCCCTCCCTCATCTTCACTCTCTCCAAAAGCAAAGCAAAGTCGAAAAAGGAGTACACAAAAAGCAAGAGAGAGGAAGAGATTGGTGGGTCTTCCTTTTCCCCAACTATTCTTCTTCCTCCTTCTCCATCATCGTCTTTCTTAACACAAAAAAATGACCTCTACACTTACCCAAAATAACATCAATGGCAACCACCACCACCACCCTCAATATTACCCTTCTCATTCTTCTTCCTCTAAAGCTTCTATTAAAGGCTGTTGTTGTTGTCTTTTTCTCCTTTTCTCCTTCTTACTTCTCCTCATTTTAGCTATCATACTTGTAATAGTACTCGCCGTTAAGCCCAAAAAACCCCAGTTCGATCTTCAACAAGTGGGCGTTCAGTACGTCGGAATTACTCCCAATCCAGCTGCGATAGCCACGTCATCTGCCTCAGTTTCGCTCAATATTCGCATGGGTTTTACCGCTTTCAATGACAATAAGGTGGGGATCAAGTACGGTCAGTCGCGGTTCACTATCATGTACCGTGGGATTCCTCTGGGTCGGGGCACCGTGCCCGGATTTTACCAGCCAGCTCATAGTGTTAAGCGGGTCGAAACTACCATTGTTGTGGATCGGGTTAACTTGCTCCAAGCTGACGCCGCGGATTTGATTCGTGACGCGGCGTTGAATGACCGGGTCGAGTTACGGGTATTGGGTGATGTCGGAGCTAAGATTCGAATCCTTGGGCTTACTTCACCCGGTGTACAGGTTAGTATTTTGTCACTGCGCTTTAATATTACAACCACTATCTTCTCCCTTTTTTCGGTAGGATTTTGCTATAATGCTCTTTTTGCTTATTATTTACTCTCAAAAGTGTTGTTATTAATGGAAATCCTGCTCTTGTTTGCTTTGAGTTATATATTGGACTTAAGTACACTTTAGATTTGGTTTAATAGTAGCATAATTGTAGATATCTAACATGAATGGACATCACTGAAATTTTTTTTGAAAAAATGACACTTTATAGTGGCTTTTAAAATAACAATCGAAAAATATATATTTTTTGTCTATATATACATTCTATATGTTATATACAAAAATTATATATTTTTTCGGGTAACGAATATAAATAGTTTTTGGCGCGGGCTAAAAGTGAAAATAATTTCTGAAACATCGTACATAAATGGGAAAAAATGAAAATTGGAACTCATATTTGGTGTTAGATAAATGATTAGCGGTGGAATATTTTTGTCTAAGTTCTCTCTAAGTAGCAATACAAACAAATAATGTTGATATGTAGTGGGACCCATTTAACCTGTCATGTCCAAGTATATTAGTAGGTCATTATTGGCAACAAAACTGGCATTTTATGTCTTAAGTTTCTCTATTTTCTCACATACTAAATTTATACTAGTAATGCATTTTTTTCTCTGTCAAGACTATTTCGCCAATAAGATTAAAATTCAAGATCAAGTTTAAATTTTGCTGAAATGTATTGTCTGTTAAACTAATTTTTCTACTATTATTTGTTTGATCTTTGTCGCTAATGCAAAAATAAATCAACATGTTAACGTTTGTTTCCTAATAAAAAAGTATTGTATAAGTTGGGACGAGGTGAGTACGAGATGCTGCTCTGATTTCAGTTAAACTAACACGGTCCTCAGTCCCTGGTGCTTCCCGGAGGATTTAGTGCAAGTAGTGGCGGAGTTAGAAATTTTAAAAGCAAAATTTAAAAAGGAATTTTTACATTTCTATTCCACATAGGAAACCTTATTACCCTCAATATTTAAGGTTTGACTTAATTACACTTAGTATACAAAATTACCAATTCTATACCATAGTGTATTTTAAGGGTACAATTAATGCAGCGTATATCCCTCCTTAATTCAAGGTACCGTATATCCCATCCCTCCCACGTTTCTCTCTCCCAAACCCTAACCCTCACCCACGTTTATGTACTGTTATTAATCATAAAAAGAATCATGTAACTAAAATTATATTTCAGAGAAATTCTTTAGTTCTTATTTGTCTTCAGAGGAACTCTTTTCTTGGTCCTTCCAAAAATGTGTCGACAAAGTACGTACCTTACAGAAATTTGCAGAAAACGATATCAAGTAACTGGTCGAGCTTAATGATCTTCAAAAATAAATTAGGTAATTCGTATCTTCAAAATGGGTTCCGAAAAGAATAATGAATGGCATACGTGTCTAATTTCTTTACGCGATCAAGTAATTAGTGTAGAAGTTTTAGTCGTTTTTGACTTGTGAAAACAGAAAATAAAGCATCTACAATCAGAATACAAATAATCTACAATTTATCTACAAAATATCTACAAACTGGGTGCATTGAATTTTTAATATCCCAATTCCCATTCAATTGTAGTTTAATTGGGATTTTCGACATAATTGCGTTTTTTGCAGAATATTTGTAGAAGTTTTAGTCGTTTTTGATTTGTGAAAACAGAAAACAAAGCATCTACAATTAAAATACAAATAATCTACAATTGATCTACAAAATATCTACAAACTGGGTACATTGAATCTTTATATCCCAATTCTCATTCAATTGTAGCATAATTGGGATTTTTGACATAATTGCGTTTTTTCAGAAGATTTGTAGAAGTTTTAGCCGTTTTTTATTTGTGAAAACAGAAAATAAAGCATCTACAATCAGAATACAAATAATCTACAATTTATCTACTATTTCTGCAATATGTCTTCTTCTTCTTCGAGTTTCAATTTGAAATTCAGTCAAAACCAAGTCTAATCTTCACCAAAACCCCTCAAAATTGAGATATAAACTCCAAACCATATTCCCGATTATTTTCAACAACACCCAATCCAAATAAATAATGATTTTTTGAAAAACTCAAAATTTGAAATTCAAAGCTTTCAAGCTTTTTAAT
>NC_032000.1:11372328-11377263 GCF_001879085.1 Nicotiana attenuata | reverse complement strand
TTAAGGAAAAATATCGAAGAACAGAGTTTTTGCAGAAAAGAGTCTATGTAATTTGATTTTAAATTGAAGATATAGGATTTGCATTTCAAATTTGATCTGAAGGTCGCTAAATCAATTAGAATATTCTGTTCCTGATTTGTAGCGCGCCTAATTAGGAAGGAATCAGCTCCTAATAATTAGTATTTAATGAATGGTATAATAACTGTAGAAAAACTATGAACATGGCGGGTAAATATGAAACTATGCACATTTTTGGTGATAAGGTTTCATATATGGTATAGGAAGGAAAAAGATTGCATGAATGCACCACTTGAGATCTGAACTTAATACCTAGAACAATGTTTTAGGTCACTTTTGTCATTACATTAGAAGCTTCTCTTATATCAAGGGGATTTAAATTTTTTTATGTATATACAAAATTGTTTTTTACTCTATTTGTTGATATAATTTTTCTGATGAAGGAGGTTCGATTGAGCCCCTTTAATACATGTAGCTCCGTCTTCGAGTAGAGCAAATATACTACTCTTAATAGGTAGAGAGGCAAGAAAAAGAAGGCCAAGGCCCCAATTATAGGAACTCTCAGTGTAATCAAAGGCGAAAAGCGCAAAAAAACTCTAAGGTCTGTTGGGGCTTTAAGCGCAAAGCGCAAATAAAGCGTGGGCTTTAATGGAAAAAGGCGCAACGAGAGAAAAAGTATATATATATATATATATAGTCGAAGACCAATAATTATAAGCATGAATAACACATATACAGACAAAAAATTGAAAAAATAATTACGGTAAAATGAAATATCAGTTATTTAGTGTCGTCTTTTCAGGATTACACTCATCGGCAAGGAAAAGTATGCCTTAGAGCCTTGATGCGACACAGGAGCGCCCCCAAAGCGAGGGCGAAGCGCTCAACATGTTTTGAGCCTCGCTTCAGGGCTTAAGCGCGCCTTTGACAACACTGAACTCTCCCTAGTGAGTTGTAACTAGTCCCAAGTGCTCTCATGTGGTCGGATATTTTAATTCTTGAGCTAGTTTTACTCTTCATGCTTTATGCATATTAGTCCTGGATGCATTCCCCTGACATGCAGCCACTTCCACCATCTTCAACAGTTTAATTCCCCACCCGGAAAAACAACTTCAATGTAAGTTACTATTCTCATCAGATGCATATATAATCTTGGTGGCTGAGTCCAGTAGGTAAAATTTTTATGTTTATACCAAATCCGTCCATTGTCACAACAAAGAATTAGCAAGAGTAGTGATACGGAGCATTTATTTACTTGAAAGAACTCCTGGAATTGTGCACTACGCATAAGCCATGCTCCTCCTTTGCTACCACAGTGCAACTTGCACCATAGGCGGAAGCTAGGGACGGAGCTTGATGTTGGCAAGGGTTCAGTTGAATTCTCTTTGCCACAAAATCATACATAGCAAATAGGACGAAAACTAATTGTTTTTGTATATATATTGTTGAATCTCTCCTTGACATTAGAGAGATTCTAGTATAGTATCCAAGGGAGTTCAATAAGTGTGTTGGAGCACAATTTCAGATTTTAGTGTGACATTCTAGCATAGCGGGAGCTTAGTGCACCACATTGCCCTTTTTATTCTAGCATTTTTTTGAATCCCCTTTATATATTCCTGGCTCCCTAGCTGGAGGAGCCCCTCCTTCCTTTAATCCTTTGATTTGATTGTTTTCCTGAAAAGATCAGTGTTCTGTTATCCTTGCAGCACTGTATGTTTAGAAATGTAACACATGATGAATGGTGTTGAACAGGTATCAGTGGATTGCGCAATAGTGATCAGCCCTAGGAAACAGGCTCTCACATACAAGCAATGTGGATTCGACGGTCTGAGCGTGTGACTCTGTAACTGCTACTTAATCCTGAAGTTTAACGCACATCTATTTTGTTGGACTTGGTATAAGAAGAAAAGAAAAAAAAAACAAATTCAAAAGGAAAGTTATTTTAGGAAAAAGGTATACTAAAAGCAAGATTCTTGAGCCAACTAATTTTAGTGAAAAAGACATTTATTCATTAACTGGATTTTCTTTTCTTTTCTTTTTCCTGGAGAAGATTTTGTTCTGCGTTGTAAAGTTTTGGACTGATTGTATTTTCAATACATTGTTATGCCACAACTCACTGTCATCTACTAGTATTACCATATTTTATTTATTGGATAAATTAATTATTTTTCTGTGCCTTTCGACTCAGAGAGAATCTGATTCTGTAACTTTGCCAAATGAATTCTGGATTCTCGAATCTTATGTGTCGGAGATGTGCTTCCTTTCCATTATTGTATCTATTTCTTTTCTTGCAACTTTACCCTAACAAGTGAAATATCATGTCGAGTAACTTCTCTAATATAAGCTATAACTGAATTAATATTTACAGTCCACCGAGTAAGGGAAAAAATAAAAACAAAAAACTAAGTAGTCATGAAATTCATAATGTCAAACAAAAAATGATAAAGTGCTAAGAAGTCTATTCTAATGTCACGACCTGGATTTTCCACCCTCGGGAGTCGTGATGGCGCCTACTCGTAGAAGCTAGGCAAGCCAAATTTAGATCTTTTCCTTTAATAAACAATCCTTCAACAATAATATTTAAACAATGAAAATCAACAATAATAAGCG
The DNA here is from genome assembly GCF_001879085.1 of Nicotiana attenuata. NCBI lineage: Eukaryota > Viridiplantae > Streptophyta > Magnoliopsida > Solanales > Solanaceae > Nicotiana > Nicotiana attenuata. The sequence goes on along the minus strand of NC_032000.1, from coordinate 11,374,635 downwards.
GAAGCCTTAAATCAAACTCTGAATCAAAACGCGGAACAGTCAACAATAGCCTCTACCCAAGACTGGTGTCACATTACTCACGAACTGCTAAGAGTTTACTAAATACAAAGGTCTGAAGGAAACATATAAACTGTTTGTCTCGAAAACAAGGAGGCAACAGTATAAAAGAGAAAATCAGGGAGAGACGCTGGGCCTGCGGACGCCTGCAAGGCTACCTCAGTCTCGTGATAATGAAAGCCTGCTCCCGTGCTAAAGCTGCTGCTGCTCCTCAAAACCTGGACCTGTGCAAAAATGCACAGAGTGTAGCATCAACACAACCGACCCTATGTGCTGGTAAGTGCCTAGCCTAACCCGGCGAAGTAGTGACGAGGCTAGACTGGATACCACATAAACCTGTGCAATTATAAATATACAACGGAAATCGAAATACCAAACAATTTACAATATGGGAGGGGAAACATGCTATGGGGAGATTGCAATATTAACAGCAATCCAGGGTAACAATCTAAAACAGTCTAAATTTACGGTGAACAAGAAACCAATACTCAACATAAACACATTCGTACCAATAACTGTTGCGGCGTGCAACCCGGTCCACAATTACCATTGTTGCGGCGTGCAACCCGATCAACAAATACCACTGTTTCAGCGTGCAACCCGACCCATATCATTTATCATTTATCATTGTTGCGGCGTGCAACCCGATCCTCATATCTCATTTAACATTGTTGCGGCGCGCAACCTGATCCTCAAATATCATTTATCATTGTTGCGGCGCGCAACCCGATCCATATCATTCGACAGTCTAGCTCCCCAAATAATAGTCACAAATAAGGGGCACAAAATAAACAAATATTGGAAGGAATCCCGGCAAGGGAAAAGAAACCAACAAGTTCAACAAAACGTCCCAACAAGGGAAAATACCAACAACGCCTTCTCTTTCTTTCATTTCTTACGTTATAATCCACCTTACCATTTTGAGCCAACGCTCCAAAGAATCAAGTCATTTCATATACTTTCAATATTCGTATCATAATTCGAGCCATGCTCCTAGGAACCAAATGATCATATCATCGTACACATGTTATTCACAACATATAGAAATCCTCCAATAAACACGAAAATCACAACCAAATCATGATAATCACATTATGAGGACTCACGGTCATGCTAGACACTAATGTATAGATACTCGTCACCATGCCTATACATCGTACTCGATTCATTTAGCAATTAGCAAACAAGACTCAACTCCTATTCCCTCAAGCTAGGGTTAAACCAAACACTTACCTCAAAGCCTTGAAATCCACTTAATCCTCAACTATCGCTTTACCCCGCGGTTCCACCTCCAATTCGCTCGAATCTAATCACAAATTGCTCAATTACTTTAATAAAAACTATATGAATAATTTGAATGCATAAAAATAAATTTCCCAAGTTTTTCCCAAAAATTCCAAAATCGCCCCCGGCCCCGCGTGGTCAAAACCCGAGGTTCGAACCAAAACCCGGTTACCCATTCCCCCACGAACTCAAATATGTAATTTGTTTTGAAATCGAACCTCAAATCGAGGTCCAAATCCCCAATTTTTAGAAAACCTAGGTTCTACCCAAAACCCCAATTTCACCCATGAAAATCCTTGATTTTAAGTAGAAAACATGTTAAATGATGTTAAAGATTGAAAGAATTGAGTAAAAATCGACTTACAAATGATTTCGGATGAAGATTGTTCTTGAAAATTCGCCTATGGTGTTTGGGTTTTGAAAGAATGGTGAAAAGTGATGAAAATTCGGCTGAGTANATTTTTACATTCCTATGCCACATAGGAAACCTTATTACCCTCAATGTTTAAGGTTTGACTTAATTACACTTAGTATACCAAATTACCAATTCTATACCATAGTGTATTTTAAGGGTACAATTAATGCAGCGTATATCCCTCCTTAATTCAAGGTACCGTATATCCCATCCCTCCCACGTTTCTCTCTCCCAAACCCTAACCCTCACCCACGTTTATGTACTGTTATTAATCATAAAAAGAATCATGTAACTAAAATTATATTTCAGAGAAATTCTTTAGTTCTTATTTGTCTTCAGAGGAACTCTTTTCTTGGTCCTTCCAAAAATGTGTCGACAAAGTACGTACCTTACAGAAATTTGCAGAAAACGATATCAAGTAACTGGTCGAGCTTAATGATCTTCAAAAATAAATTAGGTAATTCGTATCTTCAAAATGGGTTTCGAAAAGAATAATGAATGGCATACGTGTCTAATTTCTTTACGCGATCAAGTAATTAGTGTAGAAGTTT
>NC_032000.1:11357492-11369728 GCF_001879085.1 Nicotiana attenuata | reverse complement strand
AGTACAATACTGCGAATTAGTTAAATTTTTTTTTAGTTAATAATTCGCAGTACTCTACTGCAAATTAGGTATTTAGGTAACTTTTTTTTTTAGTAGTAAAAACGTATTTTTTGTCCAAAAAAATATTAGAAAAGTTTCGGACTCCATATATGGATGGCAAGCGGTGCACTAGGGGTGTGTATTCGATTTATCGATTCGATTTTGACCCTTATCGATAATTACTTATCGATTATCGATTTGTACATATGCTTATCGTTATCGTTTCAATAAGGTTTCGATATTTTCGATTTCGATTTATCGATTTTGGAGGCTTATCGATTCGGTTATCGATTACACCAATAAAAAAATTTGCGGGATTCCACGGAAAGTATATCGCTATAAACGCGCCTAACTAATATGGACAAAAAGAAGCTAAAATAAGACGAACACCATTTATAATATAAAAATTGTGTCAACAAGCACATGCAACAAACTAAAGTAAGGGATCAAATGTATGCCACCAACACTCCAACGGTATAAAAAAACAAAACAAAACAAAACACATCATCACGGCTAATTCTGTTTTCCATTAATTTGAACTTCATTCCCTTGATCTTTAAATATGATCATTCCTTAAATGTGGTAGAGGAAATAATAAGGTAAGGGACTTAGGGTAAAGGAAAGGGTATAGATTAGGGAAAATAATATTGTATAGCCGCTTTCAAAATAGTAGCGGAATATATATACATTCTGTATGTTATATTAATCTACACAAATAGGTAATTACTCATTTAACAAGTGTCTACAGTCTAGGGGTGTGCATTCGATTTATCGATTCGATTTTGACCCTTATCGATAATTACTTATCGATTATCGATTTGTACATATGCTTATCGTTATCGTTTCAATAAGGTTTCGATTTTTTAGATTTTGATTTCGATAACAAATAATCGATTCGATTTATCGATAAACCGATTCAAATGCACACCCCTACGGTGCACCGCAAATTTTCAACTCGCCCCGTGTAGTAGTTGCACCCGTGTTCACCCGCCCTGCATCCACACCTGCCCCGTCCCGCATAAGTGTTTTCTTTTTTCATTCTGTTAGTTTTAATTTTTTTTTAAAAATCTTTTGGCTGGAATTCTTTTTACACTTTTACGATATATACTCGTGCTTTTTATTAATTCTAAAGATTACGAGAATTAAATTTTTTACATATGCAATAAAAGTTACGTACCAAAAATCTTTATTATCATTTACCTCTTTGTTTTTTAAATTTTTACATTGATAATAGTATATATGTTAATTTTACTCTATTCAAGCTTACATTAGAAATTCAAAAAATCTCTGTCAAAATCAATTAATAGATATTTTTCTTTTTGTTAATTAATAGTCACAACTCGTGTATTTGAGCAAAATAAGGGATAACACTTTGATCAATAAAATAGATTTATAATTAATTAATAATTATGTCTTAGATATTACATCATCAGTCATAAAAGAATAAAAACTTGTCGTGCAAGCATTGGGTTCAAAGTTCAAACAATATGAGTGCTTCAATATATTACATGGAATCAATTTCATTTTCAGAAAGTAAGAAAATTGAGCTTCCTTCTTTGATGAAGTTTTTAAACCCGCACCGCACCGCACAACATATATTTAATTTTTTATTTTATTTTGACCCATCCCGCCTAGCCCCGCACCTGCATATATTTAAACCCCTCTATATGTCTAACCCCGTAAAGCCTCACACCTACACCACCCCATTGCCATCCCTAGTAGCAGAGTAAATTGAGTTTGGCTAGTTTGCAAGCAAAGAAATGATCTTCAAGTGCATCTCTCTATAGAATAACTATTTATTATATTTGGCAGGAAAGAAGCTCATCAGAAGAGTAGGCCTCCAAAAGCAATTGTGAGACTGTTAATTTAGGAAGTTCATTGTAGGTGAGGTATGCAATCTAGACTAAGTACACATTTAGCAACTCTTAATCTCTATCCTTAGCTGATGTGGGATGAGGTAGCAAGCTATTAGGAGGATAAATATGATTAACGTTTAAACCTCTACCTATTATCTCCTTCCAAATTTGGCTGGATAATACAATTAATAGAGGTTGAACCAATAAGATAATATTTTATGATGAATTCAAATGCCAATAAACCAAAAAAAATAAAACTATGAACACGTTTAGAAATATAATAAAGTTTTATTTAGAATATATAATATTATTATAATATTTACTATGTTTTAACAAGTCTACCCCTACATCCTCCCTGACTAAATTCCGAATGCCTCAATGCCCTAAGAGAAATTCTGACCAACAAGAAATAAGTGCAAAAGTTGACCGGCCGTATAGCCGCCCTGTCGAGCTACATCTCACAATCCTCTAACAGATGCCACAAATTCTTCAACGTTCTCAAAAAGGACAATGGACTCCAGTGGAATTCCGAATGTGTCAATGCCCTAAGAGAACTAAAGGCTTACTTGTCCTCACCCCCATTACTCGCCAAGGCAGAACCAGGCGAACGTCTATTAATCTACCTGGCCGTGTCTGACGTCGCAGTAAGCACAGTCTTGGTCCGTGAAAATAAAGGTACGCAATCTCCAATCTATTACATTAACAAAACCCTAGTAGATACCGAAACGAGGTACCTCTACCTCGAAAAACTGGCACTGGCATTAGCCGTAGCTTCACAAAAGCTAAGACTCTATTTCCAATGCCACCCCATCTCGGTAGTCACGACCTTCCCCCTGAGAAGCATCTTACACAAACCCGAGCTGTCGGGTAGACTGACTAAGTGGGCAATCGAATTAAGCGAGCACAATATAACATATCAGCCGCGAACTCTGATAAAGTCCCAAGTACTTGCCGACTTCGTCGCCGACTTCAGTGCAAAAATATCACCTGAGGCCAAGCAGGAAGCCGCCCGTACCTCTCCCAAGCTACCCGACCTTTGGGTACTCTGCACCGATAGTGCCTCCAATGCGGCAGGGTCCAGACTAGGACTCGTGCTCGAGGGCCCAACAGCCGAAGTCATTCGCCAGTCCATACGGTGTCCCGACATGACTAACAATGAGGCCGAGTATGAGGCCGTAATTGCAGGACTAAAACAAGATCTCAAGTATGGAGCGCGACGAGTCATCCTCCGATGTGACTCACAACTTGTCGTCAACCAAGTCACAGGGACTTTCCAAATAAAAGAACAAAGGCTACAAAAATATCAGCCAGAAATTCATAAGCTACTGCCTGAATTCGACGAGTGCCAACTCGACCAGATACCCCGAGCACAAAACATAGAAGCAGACGACATTGCCAAATTAGCAGCGGCCACCAAGAACATAAGCGGAAGAGAAAACATGGTCACCCTACTCCGTTCATCGATAGACCAAATTGAGGTACGCACTATAAACTTGACTTGGGACTGGCGGAATCGTATCATGTTATATTTGCAGGATAGGTTGCTCCCACCCGACAAAAAAAAGCCAAAAAGCTCCGAATGCAGGTGGACCGATACAACATCATTAACCATGAGCTATACAATAGAACGTTCGACGGGCCCTTAGAAAAGTGCCTAGGGCCAAACCAAACTAGGCGCGTCCTCGAAGAAGTACACGAAGGCCATTGCGGAGCACATACCGGTAATCGAGCCCTCGTTAGATGCCTCATACAGGCCAGCTATTACTGGCCCACCATGAAAAAGGAAGCCGCCGACTACGTTCAAAAGTGTGAACAATGCCAAAAATATGCTCTAATGATGCACCAGGCGGGCGAGCACCTCCACTCCGTCACTTCACATTGGCCATTCATCAAGTGGGGGATGGACATCGTCGGACCCCTTCCAGCCAGACGAGGTAATATACGGTTTCTTTTGGTTTTAACTGACTATTTTTCCAAGTAGGTAGAAGCAGGTGAATTCGCCCAAATACACGAACAGGAAGTTACCACATTCATATGGAGAAACATCATATGCCGCTTAGGCATCCCCAAAGAAATCAGTTGTGACAACGGACCCCAGTTCACCGAAAAAAAACCGCCGAATTCTTCGAGAAATGGCACATCAAGCAAATACTCTCCACGCCCCCGCCAACAATGGTCAGGCGGAATCCTCCAACAAAAGAATACTGAACATCATGAAGAAGAAGCTTGAGGATACCAAGGGACTGTGGCCGAAAATGCTACCGGAAGTGCTATGGTCATACCTCACCACGCCAAAAACAAGCACAAGAGAAATGCCATATTCACTAGTCTACGGGACTGACGCAGTGATACCCGTCGAAGTCGGGGAGCCAAGTTTAAGATACTCCAACGAGAGCGGACCAAGTAACGATGAAAGCAGGAAACAAGACCTCGACGAAATAGATGAACAAAGAGACATGGCATATGTAAGAATGATAGCTCAAAAACAACAAGAGGAAAGGTATTACAACAAAAAAGCCAAGGTCAGACCATTCAAGGTAGGGAATTATGTGCTCAAAGCCAAAACACAAGCAAGCAAAGACCCACGAGAGGGAAAACTGGGAACCAATTGGGACGGACCATACAAAATCACAGCAACGGCAAACAAATGGTCAGTCCAACTAGAAACAATGGAGGGAAAACTACTACCAAATAATTAGAACATCGTCCACCTCAAATACTTCAACTTCTGAAGATGGACGTCCTCCAGGTCATACTCTTTTTCCCTCACCCGAATTTTGTCCCAATTGGGTTTTCTCGGGGAGGTTTTTAACAAGGCGACGAAGGGGGCGTCTCGGAGTTTAGGTATTTTGTTCATCACCTCGCCTATCCACTACTTCTCTAGGCCGAGTGATGAAGGGACTAGATAGGCTGGGACTCCTCGAGTGTATGTACGGACCGAAAAGGAATGTAATATCTCCAATGAATAAACAAAGCAGTATTTCTTACACCTCCACCAAATTTGAACTCCACGCCAACATAAAGGCAATATACATTCGACCTCGTTCGAATCGCTACACATTCGACCTCGCTCGAATCAAACTACATTCGACCTCGTTCGAATTAACATACATTCGACCTCGTTCGAATTAGCATACATTCGACCTCGTTCGAATTAGCATACATTCGACCTCGCTCGAATTAACTTACATTCGACCTCGTTCGAGTCAATGATCTCGGTCGAAGTGAACCAAAAGTCAATGACTTTCTCGCAAAAGTACTCACAACAAACAAAAAAGAGAAAGAAGAGCCAGAGATACACAACAAAAGACAACTGTTTCATTTCAGTCATTCCATTCCAATACATTTTTTACAAAGGGCTGGAAAGACGCTCCCACAAAAAAAAAGCAAAACACAAAAAAGCAAAAACAAAATACAAAGACTTCATGTTGCATCATCCCCCCATCACCAACATACTCTTCATCGTACCAAGGGTCGGAGGCAAGCCTGTCCAAGGCGTCTTCATCATCATCTCCTCCGGGCGTACCGGGATCATAACCACAGGCATCACGAGCTGCACGCGCCTTAACATGAACATCCTCAAATTCAGCCTCGAAAATCTTCCCAGCTGTCTTCAGAGACCTATATATGTCAAGTTGAGCCTCAGCGTGAACCCACATTTCATACAACTCCCGTGACACACCGGGAGCAACAGAAGTATGAGAAGTGGATGGCTGAGCCTACTCCTGCGCCTTCTCGGCCCTTAGGGCGACAATCTGCTCATTTACCTGAGACAGCTCCGCCTCCAAATCCCCAATCCTCTCCTCAAATCTAGCTTCCTTAAGCGCCGAAGTTTCTGCCTCAGTAGCTTGCTCAAACCTCCAAAATTGAAGGGTGCTCTTCCACAGCGATCGTTCTTGCTTTCTCGGCTCGACCCAACTCTTCAACCCTGGTGCTCAACTCATCCTACAAGTTCACGACCCTTGCTTCGCTCTGCTCGAGCTCGACCTTTAAAAATGCTGCCTGCGCCTGAAGGTCAGCATTTTCGGCTGTCATTCCCTTGCTCACTTCAAACTTATCCTCCTTAGCCTTCAACGCCTCCTCAACACACTACATCTGCCAATGACCCTCATAAGCTCTTCATCATTCTCCCTCAACTCCTCATCTTTCTGCTTGAGCCCATCACGGAGCGCCTGGAATTGGTTGTCCTAGTTAAGAAAGTCAACTAGCGTTCGATGCTTAGAACGATACTCTCCGTACTTGGACACCATCTTCTTGAAGATAGCCGTCATTTGCTCTTCCCGTCGGTCACGCTCAATCTCCATGATGAGGGTCTGACATGTAAAAGAAGATAGGTTAGCAGAAGCAAATTACACATACGAAATGAATCAACCTAAAATAGGAAAAGCAAACTCACTCGCAAGGCCATGACAGATATACCCAAAAAACATGTCCGTATCCCTCAGCGACTGTAGCGTCCTATTCTCAGAATCCACACACAGAGGAGCAAAGGCTGGTACCACTCCTTCCGAGTTGGCCAGGAGATCGTATTCCACGGGAATGACTATGTGGGGATTAGGCCCCTCCGTCCTTATCTCCACTCGGGTGTACCTCTCCTCAAAAGCACGCACCTCCTCAGGGTCGATATCATAGCCCGGCCCGTCATCCTCCACAAGGACGACTCTATCCCTCCCATCGGCAGATGATGAGCTGACCCCGGATATTCGTGTAGGTTCCCCTTTGACATAGGTCCCTTCAACCTCTGACGGCCCTCCTCCTATGATGATAGCCGGTGTGGTAGCAGCCTCGATGCCCAGTAGAGGCGCCCCCTCCGCGCCCAAATCAATAGGCCTTTCTGACTCGGTATCAGCAACATCAACCCTTCCATTCTCAATCCTCCACCTTTTCCTCGATACCGTCTCCCCCTCGTCATGAGACGATTCATCAAATAAATGCAGGACGCGGTGATCAGAAGTCTCAGCCGATGGGACGGCTACATGAGGGGCAAAATCATCTAAAGGCGGAGCTAGAGTTTGATTCTCTCGTACAGATCCCGTTAGTACAAATTGCATTCTAGCCGATGTGATCGCCTGGCGAAACGCGGGCACCGGAGCCTTCCTCTTCTTGGAAGTCCGCCGACCTGACATGAAAAGAAAAATTATGTTTAACAAAAATGCCAACAGGACAGTAATAAGCTACCATGAGGACAAAAGGGTCGTGGAAAAGGAAATCAGACTCACTAGTCGAAGGCTTGGGGCCGAACCGCCTGTTAAATGATAACCAATCGCGGATCCCCATGGTATGAGGTAAATCGCGAGCCACCCAATCTTCGATGTCAGGAACCAGGGGAGGTGGATACTTACCAGCTGAAAGAAGAAAAACATGCAAAAGTCAGAAATAAAAAGAAAGGGGGGAATGAACGAAACATGTGACGAACGGTAAAAGTCCCTTACGATTGAAGTTCCACTGCTCAGGGAACCCAACTGGTTCCTCCACAACGTGCTCGGTCCTAAAGAAGAAGTAATTGCACCAGAACTGGCGGTTCGCCTTGTCATCCACCCCCATCGCCAAGCCTTTAGTCGCACGGTGGCGGAGATGAATCATTGTCCCCCTGTAGAAACTGGGCGAGAAGAGATGCAGAAGATGATGAATGGAGACCTCACAACAAGCCAACTCAGCAAACTTTGCCAGCATCAAAAAGGCCCTGTATAGGTAAGGGGAAAGCTGTGCTGGGCAAACGCCATAAAAACAGCAGAACTCCTCAGCACGCGGAGGAAGAGGAAGAGAGTAACCCACCAAGAACGGGTATTGGTAGAAAGCACAATACCCAGGTCAGTGAATTTGTATTGAGTCGTTCCCCGCCGAAACGATATCGACGTAATCAGGAATACAGAATTTAGACCGCAGATATTTACTTCAACCCCATGACTGATAGAGCCTATTCAGGAGCAGGAGCCGGTTCCTTCTGAAAGTCATTTCTGATCGACGGGTTCCGAGGAACTATCTCCTCCACGGTGGGAAATTTTTCATCTTCTGCAACCGTGGGTTCGCCACTATCGGAAGGCATTGCCACCGATAAAGGGGTGGCATCGGAGACTATATCGAAAATGTGACGGGAGTTTGTCATTTCTATAAATATACGTGTTTACAGTAGAATCGGAAGAAGGGTATCAACGGGAAATGTATGGCCAATGGGAAAGCTGGAGTTGAGAAGCAGAAGGGAATCAGAAGCAATGGTCAGAGAAGAAGCCGAAGAACAAACAAAGTACCAAATAAGTATGAAATTCAAAAGTCTCATTTTTGAATCTCCATTCCCCTATTTATAAGGTATTATGGCGCTGAAATCGATGCAACAAACTGTCACTGACACTAAGATCGAAGCAACAGTGGCGCTGAAAATGATGCATTACATCGGGAAGATGGGTAATGATGACACGTGTGGTCATGACATTATCCCGTGTTAGCCACGCCAACCACAACCTTTGAGCTGACCCGTCATCAAACCGACCTCGACCAATTTAGCCCATCCGCCATGGCAGAACTTTTGTGACTAGATACAGATGAAATCCGCTCATCAAGGACTCCCAAGATGACGACCTCAATAAGCAGAGGGACTAACTGTATGGGTCAAAATTAGGTCTAGTGTAGCGAATGCAAATGGACGAGCTAAGGCCGAGGTCGAAACCAAGTACGATCTGGCGACGAGGAGTCGCTCAAAGGGGGAGACCAGTGCCGAGGTCGAGTACAGAGCAACGACCACAATTGTTAGAATGCTCTTGTGACTATGAATTGGAATTTTCTGTTGAATATTCTCCCACATTGTACTTTTCTAGGGTTTTCTAGGAAAATCCCCTATAAATAGGAAGAGAGAGAAAACGAACGGGGTTTCGGAACCTTTGTAAAAGAAAGACATCTTGTAAAGAGTTGACTATCAGAGATATACGAAAAGCTGGTTTTTGTCTCTCTTGTTTGATTCTATCACATAACATTCCTCTTTAACTCACAAGATCCAAGAACACATAATCCATTTTCACTTATCGGCGGTCACGTGCTGTAGTTAGAGAAAGGAATCATCCATCTCATCTAACCTTCGGCTGTTAGATTGCTTCTTATTACATTTAATGCCATTTATCACATCAATTGCATGTTTCCATCCTTGTATTGATTGTTAGTCGTAGAGCATTAACTCAACATTCGTTAACTTAAGCACGGATTCGTACAGCCTGGGCTATTTAATTTCGAATCTAGAATTTATTACTTTTAACTTGGATTCACTCATCATCTCTTTATCTAATTGGTTTAATTAAAAAGGATTCAAAACTTTTTGGTCAAACAAGAAAAACATAATTAAAGTTTACACCTCTGCATGCTATCTCCTTCCAATTTTTTTTTGGGGGGGGGGGGGTAGGGGGGTAAGTAATTCCAATTAATGGAGGTTGAACTATTATGATAACACTTGTGATGAATTACATGCCAACAAATTAGAAAAAGTCAAACTGCGGAAATTGTTTAGAAATATTTTAAGAGTTTTTTTCTAAAATATATAATATTGTAATTTATATTTTAACAAGTGTATCCCACTTACTCCTTGACAGAATTATCTTCTCACCCCAAACTAGGAGAGACATGATTAAAGTTTGGGATTTTTTCATTCCTATACACTATTTGAAACTTTATTACCTTTAATGTCCATGTTTAGTTAATTATCCGGCATAAACAAGTTTTGTTTACAAATATATACAATTCACCTTAAAAGGCTCCCAATCCATTATTTGTGCCTTCAATCAAGGGATTTAGTTACACCCTTTTCCTTTTTTCTCTCCTCTCTCCCCTCTTCTCTCCAGATTCTGTCTTTCTCCCCATATCTCAAGTAAACAATTCCCCAACTAAATCTGCTGATACCTGCTGATACTGTAATTATTTTTTACCTCTTTAATATTTTGTCGGTTGATTTTCTCTTTGTTTGTATATTGTACTATGATATATATCGTCGTCTCTTCCTTTTGTTTCTTTTGCTAATTAACTATCTATCTTGTTTTGCGTATTGCAGGTATAGGATGAAAAGCAACTAACGAGAAATTTTACTGATTATTCAACGTAACTTACCATACTGATTATTTGGTATGAGTATTATTAACAACTTCACCCATAGTGTACATTTACACCAATTATTATTCCTTTTTGTCCAAAAAAACACTTGTTTTTGAAATAATACAGATGTAAATCTACTGACTTCCACTACAAAAGCTGTTGAATCTTCACAAAAATACTTGCAGAGGTACGCAACAAAAAGAATTAACGAAGTAATGTTTATACCGACACTGAAAATTAGCTAAATTAAATAACACTCCAGTCTTGTCATTGTGTGGCAGAGAAGGTATATTATTATCTTAAGTTGACACTATTTGCCACAATCTTTCTTACATTGTTCTCATTTCTTATAATTCTTTGTTTGCCAACTTCAAAGCTTTGCACGTGCAGAGGCATAATAAAGTTAATACTGGCTAATTCGTTTCTAAACAAATGATTTCAACTGTTCAATTATAACTTCAAACTCCAATACAGGAAAATAGTAGAGTCATTACTTGCATGTGCCACATAGAATAGATATGGTACAAATTTTCTTTAGTTTTATGTTAAAAGTAAGAAGGGATTTATCATCTTACACGTAAGAAATCTGAAAATAAAAATCAAACGATCTTTACAAGTTGTTTACAAATGATTTATACATAGTAAAAATAAATTTCATACAATTAATTATATATTATACAACTTATCTACAACTTTCATACATTATTTCTATCCAGTTATATACAACTACAATATCATACCACGTAAATACAATTTTTATACAAATTTTATACAATATGTCTTTTGTATATTTTGTATCTGATTTATACATAGCAAAAACAAAATTCATACAACTAATTATATATTATACAACTTATCTACAACTTATCATACATTATTTCTACTCAGTTATATACAACTACAATATCATACAACTTAAATATAATTTTTATACAATGTTGTTCAACTTTCATACAATAGTTAAATAAATAAAAAAATATATATAAACAACAGAATATAATTTTTCTACAATTTTACTACAATTTCGTAAATATAATGTATATCATGTATTCTTCTTCTTCTTCTTCTTCTTCTTCTTCTTCTTCTTCTTCTTCTTCTTCTTCTTCTTCGAGTTTCAATCTGAAATTCAGCCAAAACCAAGTCTAATCTTTACCAAAACCCCTCAAAATTGAGGTATAAACTCCAAACCATATTCTCAATTGTTTGCAACAACACCCAATCCAAAAAAATAATGGTTTTTGAAAACCCAAATTCGAATTCAAAGCTTCTATGCTTTTTAATGGCTGTCAATAGTGGAATTGCTGCTCTCTTTTCCTTTGCTTTACATTACTGAAATTAGGTATTAAGAGATAGAGAGAGACGTAGAGAGAATTCCCAATTCTTTGCAACAATACCCAATTCAAACAATTAATATTTTTTGAAAACCCAAATTCGAATTCAAAGCTTCAAAGCTTTTTAATGGTCGTTAATGGTGGAATCGTGGGTGAGTGCAAGATATGTGGGGGAGGGTGGGGTGGTATGTGGAGAGAGAAACGTGGGGGAGTGGAAGATACGTTAGAGTAATTTTATGACACTAATTATTATCATTAATTCCCTTAAAATGTACACAAATGATAATTGGATATATAAAATGTAATTATAGTAAAACTTGAGCAGGGAGGGTAATAAAATTTCCAATAGTGTATAGGTATGTAACCTTCTAAAATATTTTCTCAAGAGTATTTTGCCAAGCGCTCTCTCTCTCTCTCTCTCTCTCTCTCTCTCTCTCTCTCTCTATTGTTGGAGTACTAAGGGTGTGTTTGGTATAAAGAAAAATATTTTCCATGAAAAATGTTTTTCAAGAAAATGTTTTCTTGGAAAACAAGTAGTAATCTTGTTCATTTTCTGGTGTTTGGTACGCAAATCAAGAAAAATATTTTCTCAAGAGTATTCATAAATAATTTTGATACAATCAACATGAAGCCATAAACTTTCGAACCAACAACCTTCCGAACCCACAAATTTTATAAACTTCTGAATCGCAAAACTTTCGAAACCGCAAAATTTCAAACCCGTAAATTTTATAATTTCTAAACCGAAAGATGAAAAAAGTAAAATGAAAATATATAAAAAAATATTTTTTTCCCGGGGGTGGGGAGGGGGGGGGTTGTGGGTGCAGTAGAAGAGGATTTCAGAATTCCAGACGCTCGCAAACAAAAAAACAGAAATTTGAAAATTACAAAACAAGTGAAAAAAAATTTTTTTTTTTGGGGGGGGGGGAGGGGTGAGGGA
>NC_032000.1:11350094-11357358 GCF_001879085.1 Nicotiana attenuata | reverse complement strand
GGGGAGAGGAGGGCAGAAAAAAAAAACAGAAATTTGAAAATTACAAAAAAAAAGTAAATTTTTTTTTTGCGGGGTGAGGTGTGGGGTGTAGGGGTAGGTGGATGGTGACGGAAAAAAACCTTTTTGAAGTGAGGGCATGGGGTGGGGTTAGGTGGGTGGGTGTGGGGTGGGGTGGTGAGGGTAAAGAATAGGGTAGGAAAGCTTGAGATTGAGAAGGAGTTTTGGAAAATGTTTTCCCTTCTTTTGATAGGGGAAATATTTTCCTTCAATTGGAGGAAAATGAGTTGATTAGGAAAATGTTTTCCAAAAAATTTAAGCCAACCAAACATGAGAAAATTGGAAAACATTTTCCGGAAAATATTTTCCTTCATACCAAACACACCCTAAAATCTAAATGTTTCATTTTCAATACTTATGTTAGCTCCATATATTTGAAAACAAAATTTGTACATTTAAGAATACATCAGATTATTGCAAGTCATAGTCAATTAACAAATAGTCTCTGAAAAATTCATAGCCAATCAAAATATTATATTAGTACTTTCTAAAAGGAAAAAAACTTTTTCAGTTAGTATAAACTAGTATTAGTACTCGCGCGATGTGTGGACATAAAGTATATCAAATTATGATTTGGGTTATTTAAATTATGTGCAAATAACCTTAAATTAAACCTTCTATATATAAATTATAAATAATTATTTGATATTAATTAAGAAGCATGACATGAAACTATTTTTCAAATTTCATAGTGGATAATTTATTTTCTTTTTTCTATATCTATTGTGAGCACGTAATTTTTGCCCTAAGCAATAATTCCCAAAATTTCAAACAAAACAATTTTTTTAGTATTTTATAATTTTTTGTGAATTTTGTAGCATTTTTGGTAATTGTTACATTTTTTATTTGTGCATTTTAATTCATATGAAAATATAAAATATGCACTTTTTGCATTTAGGATTTAATTTCGTATTTTAGTATTAATTTGTTTTAGAACAAAATGTTAAGAAAATAACAAAAAGGGTCCATTTTGCATTTTTTTTGGTATTAGTTTGCATTTCTCTTTGGAAATTAATTAGAAAATATAATTGTTAGAGTCAATTTGTTTTTAGTTTTATTTCAGCATTTTACAAAAATTAGAAAAATAAAATACAAAATAAAATAAAATAAAATAAAAAGCAAAATGAATAAATACAAGAAAACAAACAAAGTGTAATAAGAAGGCTGCCCTGAATTGGGCCATTGTTAATAAATTCGGAGCCCAAGTATTAAATCAACCCCCAGGCCCAAAATTACATCAACCCTGAACCAGCCCACTTCTACCAACCCGGTCCAGCCCCCTTAATGTCTAAACGACACCGTTTCATGATTCTTGAATCATGACCGTTGGATCTCATCAATCCAACGGTCCGGAACTAACTAGGTTTATTAATATAAAATTGTCCTAAAATTCCCCCCCTACCCCCTCTCACCGTCTCTCTCTCATACACCTCTAACCCTAGAGAATGTAACGCCGCCCTAATACCCTCCGTCAACCTCGCCGCCGGCGAAGACGCAAATTACGCCGATGGCCACCAAACTAACACCATCGATTCCCCTCAACCTCCTCTTTCCACTCCCCGTATTCCTATACCTCGAATCTACACAGAAAGCTTCGAATATACGTTTAAAGTTTTTCGGCCAGTGCGTAACCTACGCCAAATGACCCCAAATTTACACCATAGACTCGCCTTAACCTTCTCGTCCCTAATATTCAAACCGTACTCCTCGAATCTGGCTGGAACGATTCGAATTCGTTTTTTTTTTAATTTTTCCGGCCAAGAACCCTAACCCAAAATCTTTGTGATTTTGGACCGTAATATCCTTAACCAGGTGTTTTCTTGCGAAAACACATGGTTAGGGATGTTACGTGTCAAAAATCTTGAAAGATTCGGACGTCAGCGACTAGCCGGAGTTCTTATTATTAGTAAGTTTCTTTTTCGCTTTTTCTTAATTAATTTCTTTATTATTCTGTATGTTGAAAGTTAGGGTTTAGTTTTATTTAACTTCTGATTTTTTTTACTGTTATTTTAGTCATGCTTATAAGTGTTTCTTGGTCTTTAGATTAGTTTTAATGTTAATCAATTAAGACTGGTTGTTGGTTAATTAGAGACGAAAGGAAATTAGGGTAGTTACTGATTTGTTTTGGTTCAGGGAAGGGGTAAGGGCAGTTTGGGAAATCAGCAAACAGGAATAAATTGTACTGGGAGGTCACATGTGGGCACATTTAGGTCTTATTTAGGGGAGGGTAAATGAGAGAAGGTTCCAGCACTTTTTGGTTTGCCTATAAATAGGCATGGAATTGCCTTAGTGAAGGAGGTTTTTTCAAGCTTTCAGTATAAGAAATCCCAGATTCCATCCATTAGAAATAGCGTTCTTCTTATAATTGTCAGATTTCAATTCGAAATTCAAAAATACAAAACCTAAAAAATAATAGAAAACCAAAACCTAAAAATGTACTACTGTTTCATTACGATTTTAGCTTAGCTTCAAGTTGTAGTGTGGAGTTGCATTGTTTTGTTCGAGTGTTGATTGGTGAAGTTATTCTGGAGTGTCCCGGTTCAACTTCCAAATTGTTTTGGATGCATCCGAGTTATTTTGGATGATCTATGGGTTGCAATTGATTTTGGTTAGCTGATATATTAGTCCTGGGTCAGATTTGGTTCAAAGTTGTTGCTGGATGTTAAATCATTGCTGCTGATTATTGACTATTACGGCTGACTCCCTACCTTTCTTTTGTGTTCAAATTCCCAGGTATTCATCTCACCCTCTTGTGTGTGAAAAGAGGATGAACATGAAGTTTAATATGCTCAAATTGAGATGTATAACCACACAATCGTGTGCTTGAAGCTTTTGCATTTTTAAAATCAGCTGATTCAATTTAACTTCCTTATGTCTCCTACTGATCTAATCTGAATATAGAATGGTGTAATAGTAATGACCTGTAATTCATTAGGCTGATTACTAAATGTGTAATTCACTCTACTGGATTGGATCTATGCTTCATTGTTTTGGGGTTGGGGAGATGTTAGCATTTATTATCCTGTTTTGTTTATGTTATTAGCCTTTAATTTCTTTGCTATACTCGTAAACTAAGATGTTGAATGCTTTACCATCTATATTCTGGTGTCAATTGGTGTTAAGGTGTAAACGTTAACTTAGCCATTTATACAACAGACATTAATTGTGTTTATCTCGAAGGTTTCTCAGATTATTGGTGGAATTTGAAGTTAATATTGGAGTTAGAATATTTGAGCTTCAAGGGTTGTCGATTTGCCCTTGGCCCAAGCATTGAAAATCGAATCTGAGCTTCAGCTTGATGTGGGCTTTTAATCACTAGGCCCAGTTTAAAATAGAGCAGTATCTGTGCTGTCTCTAAGATGCGGATATTGGGCTCACCTGGAGCCTAGCGCTTCGCATACCAGGTCCACAACAATGTTAGTTAATATTTGTTTGGGCCATTCAGCAATCCAACGTGGGCTGCTCCTTTTATTTGAACCAGCATTATACCCTGAGTAAAAATAATAATAAAGCGGTTTAAAGTTAAAAAGCATATAAGTCAAAAACTTGTATAAAAATTAGATTTTAGCCATTTATAGCAATTTAAGCGACCGTGCTAGAACCACGGGATCCGGGGGTGCCTAACACCTTCCCTCGGGTCAGCAGAATTCCTTATTCAGAATTTCTGGTTCGCAGACTCCAATTGAGAAGTCGAAATTTTCCTCGATTTGGGATTTAAGTTAAACCGGTGACTTGGGACACCAAAAGCCAAACCTATCGCAAGTGGCTACTCTAAACATAAATAAATAATCCCATTTCGAATAATGTCACTTTAAATGGAAAAACTCCCTTATACATTATCCTTCGGGGTAGGTGTGTAAAAAAGGAGGTGTGACAGCTCTGGCGACTCCACTGGGGAACACGAACCCAGAATTTCGATTCAGGGTTCAAGAATTCGAGCTTAGTATAATTGTTATATTTGGCTTTATCTGATTTTTCTACATGTTCGATTTTATATGTGCTAAATGCTTTATCGCTTTGATATTATTTGAACTGTATATATAAACTGTGCCGAAACCCTTCTCTTCTCACCTCCGGGGATGTGCTTACTGGTTGAGACTCCCTATTCTGTTAGTGTCATACCTTGAAATAAGAAAGAGGCCGGACAAGTTACTAAGCCGGACGATCTCGCGGGTCCCCGGTACGTAGCCCCCTCCTCGACTCGAGTTGTCCGCTCGGGTACACAGTCTAGAACCTATACCCAGGTTTTGAACTTAGAATAACTCGACTCCATGCCGGATCCCTAGTAGGAACGTTTATGTGCATCACATGCATTTTGACTTAGGGGACTTAACACAGGGGTTGGGTCCGTCTAGGACAGGTGTACCCGGAATAATGGACCATCCTGATGCATCCTATTTGTGCATTTATCTGTTTTGGACTCGCATGCTGACCGGCTTTGAATATCTGGGCTATTGAAAAAAAAAAAGAGAAAAAGAGAAAATAGCAGTGTGGAGAGTTAATTACCTATATTAGAAAAACCAATGTCCAAGTAGTGCCGAAATGCTGTCGGATTTTTGAGAAAATGAAAGAAAAGAAGAAAAGTAGTTTGTTTAGTTTGTTTTGTTTGCCAATGAAAAAAAAAGACAAAAAAAAAGAAAAAAGTTTTATTTTTAATTAGTTTGTTTTATTTGCCACTAAAAAGAAAATATAAAAAGAGTCTTGCTTTCAGAAATAGTGAATTTGCCAAAAAACAAAAAAAAAAGAGTTTAGTTTTCGACAATAGTTAGTTTTATTTGACCGAACTACGCCGGTTTGATTCTCACCGGATGTGAGATACGTAGGCAACCCTCATCGGGTCCAACCTCCCTTTTGCAAAGATAGCCAAAAATGCCAAATTTTAATTTTGCGTCATAAATAAGTCGGGTGATGTCATTCTTGTCTAAAATAAGCCGAATGTCCCTAAAAGGGCGCCGGAAGGCCGTTTTTGCAAGAATAGCCACCCTGAGTCATTTTTAAATGGTTAGCGGGCACAGCCTTAAAATCTTCCTCTTAGAAATGCTGAAAGGCCGTATCTGCAAAACCTAGTCTTTGTTTTTCTAGGTAAAGAAAATTTGCAAAAATAACCATTTTTTTTCCTTTTAGGTCAAAATGAGTGATTAAATCACCTTAATAAATGTGCAGGATGAGCACAATTCAAAGTGAACCTTTCTCAATCATGACTAAAATCCCTCTGGAGTTGCATCTATGGTGGAACGATCTGGGTAAAGAAGGACAGGACGAGGTCAAAAAGTATTTGAAAGGGCTTACTGGTTTGTTAGAAATTGTACCTCGGGGAGATATCATCAGAGCACTGGTCACATGTTGGGACCCGGCACATAACGTCTTCCATTTCTCAGATTTTGAATTAACCCCGACCTTGGAGGAAATAGCCGGGTACACTGGAAACAATGAGGTACCTTTAAGACAAAAATACTTGGTTGCGCCGAGAACTGTAGCTGTGCACAGGTTCTTAGACTCACTGAAGATAGTCAGAACAGTCCACAATCCGGATTTGGCAAAGGGCTTCTGTACTCCCCATTTCATATACCACAGATATGGCCACATAGGAGGGTTCAACAACCCGGAAAACAAGATAAGTAGTAAAGGAAATCGCCAAAAATGGGAAGAACATAGGCGTTTGCTTTTATGGTGGTTTTTCTGGGACTTCTGGTATTTCCGAGGAAAGATGGAAACATTGACATAAGAATAACCGGGGTCGTCAACACTTTAATGACTCAAGCCAAAAGCACTCTGGCACCTATGATAATAGCTGACATCTTCCGAGCTCTTACAGTCTGCAAAGCCGGAGGGGACTTCTTTGAAGGGTGCAATCTCCTGTTGCAAATGTGGATGACTGAACACTTGTGCCATCGTCCTCAATTCTTGAGTTATGGTTCCTCTGAGAAAACTTGCATCGAGGAGTTCTACACAAGGATCAACGGGGTCAGCTTACCTGAAGGAGTAACTGCTTGGACATCATATCTCCGGACTCTCACCGCCAGTCAGATACAGTGGACGTTTAGATGGTTACCTATTGATGAAATCATGTGTATGTCAGCGGCTAGGTCACAGTTTCTCTTGATGGGACTTAGAAGCATCCAGCCATACGCTCCATATCGGGTTTTGAGACAGCTTGGGAGATGCCAAATAGTGCCACAAGATGAGGATCTTAGTGCTCAAGTAATTGGAATTAGCCCTGACGGACAATTCCCAGAAGCAAGAGTCCGCCAGATTTGGAATGAATGTCAGTACTTAAAAAAGGATACTTGCGTACAGGATCGGACCAAAGGCGAAGTGTCGCCAGGATACCTTGCTTGGTATAGAAGAGAACATGAGCACGAAAGGCCAGCTAAAAAACCCTACATCCAGGAGTTTGCTGAATCATCACAGGAACAATGGGCTTGGCTAGCTAAAGAAAATGAGTACAGGGCCCGCATAGGAGCATTGGAAAAGCAGGTCCAAGACCTCCGATTTGAAAATAGCTTGCAACCCGCGGCTGACGAAGGTGAGAGAAAACAATTGGCTAAAGAGAATGAAGCCTTACGAGCCCAAATCCAAAAGATGAAGTTAGAGGCCGACAACCCTGTCAGAAGTGCCAAAGATGCAAAGCTTATAGAAAATCTAAGGCAAAAAGTGAATGACTACAGTTTCGACCTCAACAAAGAGGAAAAGGAATTAGCTGGGGTTCGCAAACAATTGGCAAAAAATGCGGAAGAACGGGCCCGCATGGTTAAACAGTTAAAAGAAGAATATGACAATGAGGTCACAGGATTAAAGAAAAAGGTCATTGCCACAGAGAACAGAATGATCAAACAGGCAAAAGAGTTCAAAGTTGAAAGAGAACATTGTTACATGGCATTGGCACAATTAGAAATGGACTTGCAACAACTCCGGGAACAAAGCCAGGCGGCTGAGCAAACTTTGGAGACTAGGACCCAACAGATAGGGCGATTGCTTCAAGAAAAAGGCAGAATCAGAGAGAGAATCTTAACCGTTGCTCATTCTATTACCAGGAAATGCCAAATGTGTGAGAACATGACCTGTACCACCTTCTTCGCATCAGTCATGATATTTGTGAAGCAGATAATGAGTGACCTGGACAGACTTCAAGGGGAACTTGCATATAGGCCCGCGGCGAGACCGAACGATGTCCCGCGGGCACCAGGAGCTTTAATGTATTCATGAT
>NC_032000.1:11322982-11349863 GCF_001879085.1 Nicotiana attenuata | reverse complement strand
GTATTAATTTGGTGGGGTTTGGAGAATTTAGGGTTTTGACCGGATTTTCGATCGGATATTTGAGCAATTCCGGCCATGTTCGAGACAAGTGGCTATGGGGGTTGGGTAGGGGAAGTTAAGGCGGTTCTGTGGTGTGAGTTTGGGACCGTTTGGCATAACCGGCGACTTGGCCGGAAAATTTTGAACGGATATTCGACAAATTCCAGTAAGATTTGAACGTAAAGGACAGCGGATTCATGTAAAGGAGGAGAAGGGGAATCTGGGGTGTAATTTTGGGGTTAATCGAAGCATCGCCGGCAGCGGCGACGATTTCCGGCCGGCGGCGGACGGCGGAGGGGCGGTGGGGCTAGGGCGGAGGAGGGTGGAGGACGGCGGAGGCAGGCGGGGTTAAGGTTTGTACGAGGAGGATGGGGATTGTCGTTGATTTTGTATAAAGATTATTACAGTTTTATTAGAAATGGAAGATCGGATCCAGACCGTCAGATTTGGGGGTATGGACGGTTACGATCGATTTGCCAAACGACGTCGTTTTTGGTTATGGGGGGGGTGGGGGGGGCTGGACCGGGCAGGGGACGGGTTGGGCCTGGACGTGAGCATTGTGTTTGGGCTAACTGGTTTTGGCCCAGATTTTGGTCTCCAATTAAGACCACTTTTAATTTTTCTTCTTTTCTTTTTTCCTTTTTGTATTTTTGTATTTATTTATTTTTTAATTTTATAAAATGCTAAAACAAATCAAAGACTTAATTACCCTATTTAACTCTTAAAATTACTTATAACTCTATTTGAAGACAAATGCAATAATTAGCAATGCATAGAACTATTTTCTTGCCATTTTCTTTACATTTTATTCTAAAACTAATTAATACTAAAATTTTGAAATTAAATCCCTAAATGCCAATGCATATTTTTGGTATTTTCATATGGATCAAAATGCACAAATAAAAATGCAACAATTACCAAAGCATGCCACAAAATTAACAAAAATTTATAGAATACTAGAAAACATTGTTTTGTTTGAAATTTTCGGAATTATTGCTTAGGGAAAAAATCACGTGCTCACACCTATGCTCCTACATCTTATGCGATCATGAATGAACAACCCTTCGGCCGACCGCAACCACAAGCTAACCGAAATCCACCTCCATTCCAAAGAAATCAACCTCCTTACCAGAACCAATATAATCCCCGACCACCGCAAAATAACTTCCGCCCTCGAGAACCACCCAGACGACCAAATTTTATGCCAATTGGTGAACCTTACTCCAGTCTGTTCCCGAAACTCGTCCAGATGAATTTGCTGCAGCCTATTCCCCAAAACAGGCAAAACCCAGAATCTCCAGCTTATCAACGAGGGGTCCATTGTGCCTACCATTTAGGAGCTGAAGGGCATAGTACTGATAACTGCTGGACATTGAAGAAAGCTGTGGAAGATTTGATTGAACAAGGGAAAATAGTGTTGAGGGATGAAGAAACCCCGAATGTGACTAATAACCCGTTGCCCGCTCACCACAACGGGCCGGTAATCGGTATGATTTGTGAAGACAGGGAGTTTGATCCGGCTTTGAAAGCCATAATTGCTATTGCCGATGCAGAAAAGAAGCCCAAGGTACCCTCTAAGCAAGGAAAAGAGGAAAAGAAGAATAAAACTGTCCATACTGAGCCTGAAAAGAAACCTGAGACAAAAGTGGAAATAGACTCTCCTAAGAACGGAATTCTCTATGTTCCGCGAGGACGCCAGGAAAAACCATTGGTTGTCAGTGTTCCAAGGAAAGCGGAAGTAAAAGGGGAAACACCAATATATGTACCAAAAGGAGCTTATATGGTCCGGGAGACAATTAAGCCATCTCGGCTGAATGAGCCAGTGGTTATTGGACGCGTACCACACAAGCCAATGACAGACCCTTCTGCAGTGCCATGGAACTATCAGCAAACAGTGGTTACATACAAGGGCAAAGAAATTTCAGGGGAACTTCCAGGGAAAACCTCTGTTGAGAAATATTCAAATATACATGAGGTAAACCATGCCGCTCGAAAGCGCTTCCCACCCAAGAAGCCAGTGAGTGCGGAGGAAGCAGAAGCCTTCTTTCAGAAAATGAAGATGCCGGATTATGAAACAGTGGATCAATTCAGGAAATATCTGGAACATGTGTCCCTGCTATCATTGGTGACAAAATCCTCCGAACATCAGAAGATATTGATGAAAACTTTGAATGAGGCATACGTGCCAATTGAAACTTCAGTCGAGCAGCTCGAAAGGATGGCAGAAAGGTTCTTCGCCATCAACCAACTCTCTTTTAGTAAGAATGACTTGCCTCCTGAAGGCGCAACTCACAACAAAGCCTTGCATCTAACCGTCAAGTGTGAAGGTTATTATGTCAAGCGAGTCATGGTAGACGGAGGATCGGGGGTTGATATCTGCCCACTCTCTACACTGCAAAGGATGGAAATTGGGACAGGAAGGATTCGTCCAAATAATGTTTGTGTGAGAGCTTTTGATGGTATTAAGAGGGATACCATAGGTGAAATTGACCTGATATTGACCATAGGTCCGGTAGAGTTTGAGGTGACCTTCCAGGTGTTGGACATGGATACATCTTATAACTTCCTTCTGGGGAGGCCCTGGATCCACGCTGCAGGAGCTGTGCCCTCCACTCTCCACCAAATGGTAAAATTTGAGTATAAAGACCAGGAAATCGTGGTCCACGGAGAAGACGAGCAGTCCATTTATTGCGATCCATCTATCCCATGTTTGGAGGCAAGGGAAGGAAGTGAGCATATTGTTTATCAAGCCTTTGAGATTGTGGTAGCAGATCAGTACGAGGAGGGAAATCCTTGTCCTCAGCCTTTCCTGTCTAATGCTTCAATCATGGTGGCCAGAGAAATGATTAGACATGGTTTCAAGCCAGGAAAAGGGTTGGGAAAAGCTTTACAGGGAATATCTGAGCCGGTAACTTTACCCATAGCAGAAAAGTTCTTCGGAGTAGGCTTCCACCCTATCCCAGATGATGAGAAATGGGCCGAGGAAAGAAAGAAAGAAGGATGGGTTCTGCCACAGCCATTGCCATATCTCTACGATACTTTTGTCAAGACCAAGTATGGCAAGGAAAGGGATGATGAGTTGTTCACAGCTGAGGAAATCGAAGATATATGTGGAGCTATGAGACAAATGCTTTATGAAACCAACATGGTTCAGCCAGGGGAAGGGACTAGCACCGCTGAGATGCTCTATATGGGACCAGATGCTAAACTCCAAAACTGGAAGGCTACGCCATTCCCGATTAGGCGGGAGTCCCGGTAGACTAGCCCTGCAACCTTTTCTGCATCCCGAGTTATTTCAGGGTGTAGCTCGGGTGTTTCTTTTAGTTTTTGTCTTTAAATTCCTGAATTTAAACCCTGTTATCTTTTCAATTCCAAGAAATGAAATCAATATTTCATCGTCCGTTCTTCTTTTTATTCTTTCTAATTTTGTTGTTTTTCTTTTTCATCTTTTCCTTTCAGTCCTAATAATGCGACTTTAAATAACATGACATGCTCGCGGACTTCATGCCCGGACTCAAATACGCTGTCTAATTGTGAAATAATGAATCAAGAACCGGAATATGATAAAGAAGAGGCTTTTAGAGAAATAAATCGAGAATTGGAACAATTTGAGAACAAACCTAAGCCAAACCTGAATGACACTGAACCGGTTAATTTGGGAACTGCCGAAGAAATAAGGGAAACCAAAATAAGCATCCACACAGATGAGCAAACTCGAGATGCGATAATCC
Organism: Nicotiana attenuata; assembly: GCF_001879085.1. Taxonomy (NCBI): domain Eukaryota; kingdom Viridiplantae; phylum Streptophyta; class Magnoliopsida; order Solanales; family Solanaceae; genus Nicotiana; species Nicotiana attenuata. The sequence continues at coordinate 11,346,093 of NC_032000.1, read as the reverse complement.
AACTCCTGTTCGAATTTAAAGATGTGTTTGCTTGGTCATATGACGACATGCCAGGACTAAGTATGGATCTAGTGGTGCAAAAATTGCCAATTTACCCCGACTGTCCACCCGTGCAGCAAAAGCAAAGGAAGTTTAAAACTGACATCAGTGATAAGATCAAAGAAGAAGCCACAAAACAGTTGAAGGCGGGGGTAATCCGAGTGGTCCGATATACCACATGGTTGGCCAATATGGTTCCAGTGCCAAAGAAAGACGGGAAAACCCGGGTGTGTGTGGATTACCGAGATTTGAACAGAGCAAGTCCCAAAGATAACTTCCCCTTACCTAACATTCACATCCTTGTTGATAACTGCGCCAAACATGAAATACAGTCTTTTGTGGATTGTTACGCAGGATATCACCAAGTGTTGATGGATGAAGAAGATGCCGAGAAGACAGCTTTCACCACACCCTGGGGTACCTACTGTTATCGGGTCATGCCGTTTGGGCTGAAGAATGCTGGGGCAACTTATATGAGAGCCATGACCACTATTTTTCACGATATGATGCATCAAGAAATAGAGGTGTATGTGGATGATGTGATCATCAAGTCACGAACTCAGAGTGATCACGTTCGAGACTTGAAAAAGTTCTTTGAACGGTTGCGCAAGTATGATCTGAAGTTGAATCCAGCTAAATGTGCTTTCGGAGTCCCATCAGGCAAGCTCCTGGGTTTCATAGTCAGCTGGAGGGGTATCGAGTTGGATCCAACAAAGATAAAGGCCATTCGAGATTTACCTCCTCCAAGAACTAAGAAAGATGTGATGAGTTTGTTGGGCAGGCTAAACTATATCAGTCGATTCATCGCTCAATTGACTACCACCTGTGAGCCCATATTCAAACTGTTGAAGAAAGACGCGGCAATCAAATGGACATCCGAATGTCAAGAAGCCTTCGATAAAATCAAGGAATATTTGTCAAATCCTCCAGTTTTGGTCCCACCGGAGCATGGGCGACCTCTCTTTTTATATCTGACAGTGTTGGAAAATTCTTTTGGCTGTGTTCTTGGGCAGCATGATATAACTGGAAGAAAAGAACATGCAATTTACTATCTGAGCAAGAAGTTTACCAGCTACGAGGCCAAATACACCTTGTTGGAAAGAACATGCTGCGCTCTGACGTGGGTCGCTCAAAAGCTGAGACATTATCTTCAGGCCCATACCACTTATTTAATAACTAGGTTGGACCCTTTGAAATACATATTCCAGAAACCGATGCCCACTGGGAGGCTGGCAAAATGGCAAATCTTGCTCACTGAATTTGACATGGTCTATGTTACTCGCACGGCAATGAAGGCCCAGGCGTTGGCAGATCATTTGGCTGAAAACCCGGTTGATGAGGAATACCGACCATTAAGTACCTACTTCCCGGATGAGGAAGTAAATTCAGTGGAAGCCATCTCTGAGGACACTCGTGCTTGGAAAATGTTCTTTGATGGAGCAGTAAATGCAAGAGGTGTAGGCATTGGGGCAATCTTGATATCACCCGATGGTCAGCATTACCCAGCAACAGCTAGGCTCCGATTCTTCTGCACAAACAATACGGCTGAGTACGAAGCCTGTATCATGGGCATGAATATGGCAGTTGACCAAGATGTTGAAGATTTATTAATCATGGGGGACTCTAACTTGATTATCCAGCAAGCCCAAGGAGAATGGGAGACTCGAGATGTTAAGCTCATTCCCTATCGACAACATGTGGAAGATCTCGCCAAACGCTTCAAGTCGATAGAATTCAGGTATATCCCTCGGTGTCATAATGAACTAGCCGATGCACTCGCCACTCTAGCTTCAATGCTGCCTTACCCAGGCAATGCCCATATTGACCCTCTAGAGATTCAAATCAAAGAAAAGCACGGATATTGTAATGCGGTTGAGGTGGAACCTAGCAGTCAGCCCTGGTATCATGATATCAAGAGATTTCTGAAAACACAGGAATACCCTGAGCAGGCCACCGGAGATCAGAAAAGAACCATTAGACGGCATGCGAGCGGTTTCTTCTTAAGCGGTGATGTTTTGTATAAAAGGACCCCGGACCTCAACTTGCTAAGATGTGTTGACGCCGAGGAAGCTGGAAAAATTATGCATGAAGTGCACGCAGGAGTATGTGGACCTCATATGAATGGTTATGTACTGGCGAAGAAAATTTTGCGAGCCGGCTATTACTGTATGACTATGGAGAAGGATTGTTTCAGCTTTGTTCAAAAATGCCATCAATGTCAGGTGCACGGGGATTTGATCCATGCACCTCCAACAGAACTCCATCCGATGTCAGCACCTTGGCCGTTTGTTGCTTGGGGCATGGATGTCATTGGGCCGATCGAGCCGAAAGCTTCGAATGGTCATAGATTCATACTGGTGGCAATTGACTATTTCACAAAATGGGTTGAGGCAATCACTCTCAAGTCGGTCACCAAGAAAGCTGTGGTAGACTTTGTGCACTCCAATCTCATCTGCCGCTTCGGCATTCCTGTAACTATCATTACCGACAATGCTGCAAACTTGAACAGTCGTCTGATGGGAGAGGTATGTGAACAGTTCAAGATAACGCACAGAAACTCTACTCCTTATCGGCCAAAAGCCAATGGTGCCGTCGAAGCAGCGAATAAGAACATCAAGAAGATTTTGAGAAAGATGATTCAAAGCTCCCGGCAATGGCATGAAAAGCTACCCTTCGCATTACTGGGATATCGTACCGCAGTACGTACGTCAATTGGAGCGACACCGTACTTGTTGGTTTACGGTACTGAAGCAGTCATACCCGTAGAAGTGGAGGTTCCTTCACTCCGGATAATCGTTGAGGCGGAGATTGGGGACAGTGAATGGGTTAAAACCCGACTAGAGCAATTATCATTAATTGATGAAAAACGGATGGCCGCAGTTTGTCACGGGCAGTTGTACCAACAAAGAATGGCCCGCGCCTATAACAAGAAAGTGTGTCCCAGGAATTTTGAAGTGGGACAGCTGGTACTCAGACGCATTCTCCCTCATCACCAGGAAGCAAAAGGGAAGTTTGCCCCTAATTGGAAAGGTCCATTCATAATTCGAAAGATATTGCCAAGAGGAACACTGTATCTGGGAGATATCGAAGGAAATGATCCTGAGACAGCACTCAATGCAGATGCAGTAAAAAGGTACTATGTCTAGACTTCCTGTGGCGCTGGCTTTTGTGCAATTTAGATGACGAAGGCTTTCCTTCCCGCTACCCAAACACTATCAATACTTTGTAAACCCTTTGAGCCGGTTACTCTTCTTCGATCACCCTCTTTGGAACCCGGAAGTACCAGCAGAAAAGAAAAAGAAAAGAAAAGAAAAGAAAAGGAAAGAAAAAAAACGAAAAAGAAAAAGAAAACAAAAACCAAAACAAAAGCTAAAACAAAAACAAAAATTATTTGCCTGAACTACGTTTGACTTGATCCCGAAAGGGTACGTAGGCAGCCTCTCTCTGGGGTTCAGTCACACCAAAGCAAAAATCCCAATTTCCCCAAAAAATGAAACTGGGGCAGATGATATAATGGTTCGGCCATGAATCCGCCGAATTGGTTCCAAAGTTGTAGTTTCGCCCGAAATTCTTTTTACCCCAAAACCTTGTCCAAGTCCTTCCGATCAATTGACAAAGGCATGGAAGTGGCAAACGTCATTGTTGGAATCTGACACAATGCAAATTGAGAGAAATAAAATGAGAGAGTCTTATCGGTGAAAACCTTCGGGCACCATAAGGCGATGGTGAGTAGAGAAACTGAAAATGAGAGAGTCTGCTTAGTGAAAACTCGCAAAGAGCACTATCGGGCGTCGGTGAGAAGAGAAATGAGAGAGGTCGATTGGCGAAAACCCGCAAAGGGCGCTGTCGGCCGAAAAGAAGGCATCTCATCACTAAAAGAGTCCTGGCAAGGTTCCCTGGTTTTGAAATGCGGATCAATGGGTTCACGGGAAGTTGGAAAGTTTGTGTGGGTCGGGCTTCCAGTCCAAGAAGCATGTCATGTTCATGAAGCCAGCATGTACCCCAGATAAGTCCTCCTTTTCCCCCGAAAGGAATGCTTCTCTTTAAACTCATCTGATTGCCTTTCTGCATACTTCTCTTTGAATCCCTTTCGGTTTAACTCTGATTCCGTAACTAGTACAAAGAAAAGGTGGTAGGACTGGTTTCACAGGGCTCTGCCTGGTCAGAGTCAAAGAAATATCCAGCCTCAGCGAGTGCGTCAGGCCAATCTCGACTAACCATAGTGGTAGATGCTTTCGAAGCAAGAACATTGGAAAAGAAAGGAAGTCAAAGGCAAAGGTCCCAAGGGCAGAATAAAGTGAAAAGGCTAGAGCCCACACGGGCGAGTCATCATGAAGTCCTAAGGCTGAACCGGTCAGTTTGAAAAGAGATTCACCCTCAAGGCGAACCAACAACAAAGTTCTCAACGAAAATGGGGCCGGGATCAAGCAATTGAGATGATCAAGGCCACAAAACCAACCACCGTTTCAAACTAACAAATTGTTCTTTGTTGAAAACAGGTTTAATTCAAAGCAACCGTGCAAGAAGCAGGTGCAGTCCAAAAAGAAATGAAATGCGCAAGCGCTGAAACAGCTTTGCAGCAGGAAAACGACCAAAAGGAAGCTTCCCCTCCCCAAGTTCTTTCATGTGTTTTGCTAAATAAAAGGAAAACATAAAAGAGGAAAACAAAAGAAGAAGAAAGAAGAAAAGAAATAAAAATGAAAATCCTAAAAGAAAAACAAATCATGGTAGCATAGGATCTTATTCCTTAAAAATCCCGGCCAAAAAACCGAGGATCTCCCGGCCAAAAAACCGTGGAGCTTTTTCTTTCCAAATCAAAAAAAAAAACCGAGGATCTCCCGGCCAAAAAACCATGGAGCTTTTTCTTTCCAAATCCAGGCCAAAAATCGAGGATCTCCCGGCCAAAAACCGTGGAGCTTTTTCTTTCCAAATCCCGGCCAAAAAACCGTGGAGCTTTTTCTTTCCAAATCCCGGCCAAAAACCGAGGATCTCCCGGCCAAAAAACCGTGGAGCTTTTTCTTTCCAAATCCCGGCCAAAAAACCGAGGATCTCCCGGCTAAAAAACCGTGGAGCTTTTTCTTTCCAAATCCCGGCCAAAAACCGAGGATCTCCCGGCCAAAAAACCGTAGAGCTTTTTCTTTCCAAATCCCGGCCAAAAAACCGAGGATCTCCCGGCCAAAAACCGTGGAGCCTTTTCTTTCCATATCCCGGCAAAACCGAGAATCTCTCTACACATTCCTGGTTTGATTGCTTAGATATGTGTCACAACTAACTCACGGAATCTTCCTAGTGAAAACTGGGGCAGAAAATTTCGTTCTTTTGTTTGTCTTGGTATCTGAAGCAGGTCGACCTCAAGACGTAAGGTGTGAAATGACCAATGGAATGAATATCAACCCAGAATCAAGAAAAGAAGAAAAGAACAAAAAGAGATAAACTAAAATGTGAAGCAAACAAGGGTGCGGATTGCTCAAAATCTTATTGTAGTCACAAGCTCCGCTGATCCTGTTTTGACCCAATGCTGCGTGAAGAAGTAAACACCTACAACTTGCGAGCATCAACATTCAGATCGGGGTCTACAGCAAAATCAGCTAAGACTCAAGATCAAGCTTCAAGAGATTTATAGATAGGAATCTTGTAACTCATAGTTGATAGGCATAGCCAGCTTAGCTTTGATTTTCCTTTTGGTGTAATAAGGGGGTCAGCAAGCAGTAGCAGCAACAACAGCAGTGAAATCACAGCTCCTGGTAGTCCCGGCTACCAAACCTTCCCGAACTACACTGACCTGATTCCTGTTTAGCCCAGGATATGTAGGCAACTTCTGAAGCAAGGTGCGGTCGAACTTTTCAAAAAAAATGCTTCACGCGGAATATGTGAGCGGGCAAAAATCGCTCGTTTTCGCTCACTTATCTTTGCACGAAAACTCTTCGTGTTTTCGGGCAAAGAGGTGGCAGCTGTGAGCACGTGATTTTTGCCCTAAGCAATAATTCCCAAAATTTCAAACAAAACAATTTCTTTAGTATTTTATAATTTTTTGTGAATTTTGTGGATTTTTTGGTAATTGTTACATTTTTATTTGTGCATTTTAATTCATATGAAAATAAAATATGCACTTTTTGCATTTAAGATTTAATTTCGTATTTTAGTATTAATTTGTTTTAGAACAAAATGTTAAGAAAATAACAAAAAGGGTCCATTTTGCATTTTTTTTGGTATTAGTTTGCATTTCTCTTTGGAAATTAATTAGAAAATATAATTGTTAGAGTCAATTTGTTTTTAGTTTTATTTCAGCATTTTACAAAAATCAGAAAAATAAATAAATACAAAATAAAATAAAATAAAATAAAAAGCAAAATGAATAAATACAAGAAAACAAACAAAGTGTAATAAGAAGGCTGCCCTGAATTGGGCCATTGTTAATAAATTCGGAGCCCAAGTATTAAATCAACCTCCAGGCCCAAAATTACATCAACCCTGAACCAGCCCACTTCTACCAACCCGGTCCAGCCCCCTTAATGTCTAAACGACACCGTTTCATGGTTCTTGAATCATGACCGTTGGATCTCATCAATCCAACGGTCCGGAACTAACTAGGTTTATTAATATAAAATTGTCCTAAAATTCCCCCCCTACCCCCTCTCACCGTCTCTCTCTCATACACCTCTAACCCTAGAGAATGTAACGCCGCCCTAATACCCTCCGTCAACCTCGCCGCCGGCGAAGACGCAAATTACGCCGATGGCCACCAAACTAACACCATCGATTCCCCTCAACCTCCTCTTTCCACTCCCCGTATTCCTATACCTCGAATCTACACAGAAAGCTTCGAATATACGTTTAAAGTTTTCCGGCCAGTGCGTCACCTACGCCAAATGACCCCAAATTTACTCCATAGACTCGCCTTAACCTTCTCGTCCCTAATATTCAAACCGTACTCCTCGAATCTGGCCGGAACGATTCGAATTCGTTTTTTTTTTAAATTTTCCGGCCAAGAACCCTAACCCAAAATCTTTGTGATTTTGGACCGTAATATCCTTAACCAGGTGTTTTCTTGCGAAAACACATGGTTAGGGATGTTACGTGTCAAAAATCTTGAAAGATTCGGACGTCAGCGGCTAGCCGGAGTTCTTATTATTAGTAAGTTTCTTTTTCGCGTTTTCTTAATTAATTTCTTTATTATTCTGTATGTTGAAAGTTAGGGTTTAGTTTTATTTAACTTATGATTTTTTTACTGTTATTTTAGTCATGCTTATAAGTGTTTCTTGGTCTTTAGATTAGGTTTAATGTTAATCAATTAAGACTGGTTGTTGGTTAATTAGAGACGAAAGGAAATTAGGGTAGTTACTGATTTGTTTTGGTTCAGGGAAGGGGTAAGGGCAGTTTGGGAAATCAGCAAACAGGAATAAATTGTACTGGGGAGGTCACATGTGGGCACATTTAGGTCTTATTTAGGGGAGGGTAAATGAGAGAAGGTTCCAGCACTTTTTGGTTTGCCTATAAATAGGCATGGAATTGCCTTAGTGAAGGAGGTTTTTTCAAGCTTTCAGTATAAGAAATCCCAGATTCCATCCATTAGAAATAGCGTTCTTCTTATAATTGTCAGATTTCAATTCGAAATTCAAAAATACAAAACCTAAAAAATAATAGAAAACCAAAACCTAAAAATGTACTACTGTTTCATTACGATTTTAGCTTAGCTTCAAGTTGTAGTGTGGAGTTGCATTGTTTTGTTCGAGTGTTGATTGGTGAAGTTATTCTGGAGTGTCCTGGTTCAATTTCCAAATTGTTTTGGATGCATCCGAGTTATTTTGGATGATCTATGGGTTGTAATTGATTTTGGTTAGCTAATATATTAGTCCTGGGTCAGATTTGGTTCAAAGTTGTTGCTGGATGTTAAATCATTGCTGCTGATTATTGACTATTACGGCTGACTCCCTACCTTTCTTTTGTGTTCAAATTCCCAGGTATTCATCTCACCTTCTTGTGTGTGAAAAGAGGATGAACATGAAGTTTAATATGCCCAAATTGAGATGTATAACCACACAATCGTGTGCTTGAAGCTTCTGCATTTTTAAAATCAGCTGATTCAATTTAACTTCCTTATGTCTCCTACTGATCTAATCTGAATATAGAATGGTGTAATAGTAATGACCTGTAATTCATTAGGCTGATTACTAAATGGGTAATTCACCCTACTGGAATGGATCTATGCTTCATTGTTTTGGGGTTGGGGAGATGTTAGCATTTATTATCCTGTTTTGTGTATGTTATTAGCCTTTAATTTCTTTGCTATACTCGTAAACTAAGATGTTGAATGCTTTACCATCTATATTCTGGTGTCAATTGGTGTTAAGGTGTAAACGTTAACTTAGCCATTTATACAACAGACATTAATTGTGTTTATCTCGAAGGTTTCTCAGATTATTGGTGGAATTTGAAGTTAATATTGGAGTTAGAATGTTTGAGCTTCAAGGGTTGTCGATTTGCCCTTGGCCCAAGCATTGAAAATCGAATCTGGGCTTCAGCTTGATGTGGGCTTTTAATCACTGGGCCCAGTTCAAAATAGAGCAGTATCTGTGCTGTCTCTAAGATGCGGATATTGGGCTCACCTGGAGCCCAGCGCTTCGCATACCAGGTCCACAACAATGTTAGTTAATATTTGTTTGGGCCATTCAGCAATCCAACGTGGGCTGCTCCTTTTATTTGAACCAGCATTATACCCTGAGTAAAAATCTAGTTCCTTGGCATTTAGGCAATTATTTTTTTTCAAATAGTGGAGGTGGGCTATACTAGACATAAATAACCTATGCTTTTATTTAATCTTGAATTGATACTTAGTATCCGGGACGGGCCGTTTAGTGAATTTCACGGCCTTCCCCTAAATAATAACTCGTTAGACGCTTTAGGCGCGATTTAATAATTTACTTTCCTAAACTCGGGTGCGCATTTATGCGACCCAAATCCAAATCTCAACGAAGTCAAAGTGTGTCAAAAATTACGGGCGTACTGGTGCGACGTGGTTCGAGATACATTTTCACGACGTTGCAATTCTTATTAAAAATAATAATAAAGCGGTTTAAAGTTAAAAAGCATATAAGTCAAAAACTTGTATAAAAATTAGATTTTAGCCATTTATAGCAATTTAAGCGACCGTGCTAGAACCACGGGATCCGGGGGTGCCTAACACCTTCCCTCGGGTCAACAGAATTCCTTATTCAGAATTTCTGGTTCGCAGACTCCAATTGAGAAGTCGAAATTTTCCTCGATTTGGGATTTAAGTTAAACCGGTGACTTGGGACACCAAAAGCCAAACCTATCCCAAGTGGCGACTCTAAACATAAATAAATAATCCCATTTCGAATAATGTCACTTTAAATGGAAAAACTACCTTATACAATATCCTTCGGGGTAGGTGTGTAAAAAAGGAGGTGTGACATCTGTAATAACCCAAACCCATGATTTTGACACTTGTATTATATTTTACGGTCAATATTAAAGAATACTATATGTGTAACTTGTGATCTGTCTTGTTGAGCACACTAAATTATATTATTTTAACAAAATTCTTACTACCACTTTATTCTTCATCTCAAATTCAAATATTCTTATCCTTCTACATTTTTAGACATAATTTTTTTTTCTCTTTTTTGTTCCTTGCTTATAGTTTTTGCATTATTTATTACTTTAGATTGTTATACTATAATGTGATCTTTTATTAATCTTGTTTATTACCCTTTTAATAATCATCAATAGATGTAAAAAAAATTATTCTTGAAATTTAATGTATTTTTATACTATTCTCCTCTTACTCGGATCTCTTTCATCATTAAAATCTATTAATAATATTTTTGAGTAATATTAATAATTTAATTTATTTATTTTTAATAAATTTAAAAATATAAGTATCCTCGAACTATCTCTATTTTCCTCTTTATACATAATTTTTTTACCTATACTCAAAATAATCAGAATTTTAATTTTCTATTCAATTAAAAATTCAAATTGAAGTATGATAACTTTCTTATATTTAGTTCACTGTCGGGAACATATATATCACATTTTATTTTAAAATATAACTTTGAATTAGTCTAAAAATTAATATATAAGTTCTTTTATAACGTTTCAAATCTATTGAATTTTTCTCTTATAATTATTTTTTGTATTACGTGCATTTATTTTGTAATCTTTTGATACAAATTTGGCTTTTAAGAACTTTCTAATCTCAAATTCAAATAGTCTTTCCCTTTCATTTCTAATAGTAAATTTTTAATAATTTAACATAATTTTGCTATTTTTTTAATCTAATATATAGTCTTATTACGATATGTGACTTTTTATTAACTTGTAACTTTATTTAATNTAAAGTTTTAATAATTCAATGTAATTTTGCTTTTTTTTTTAATCTAATATATAGTCGTATTACGTTATGTGACTTTTGATTAACAAGTAACTTTATTTAATATCATTATCAACTACTATTCTTTAATATAATACAGATAAATATATATTTTGTTTTAAAAATATTTCTTGAAAATTTTCAATTATTTAATTTTTAATAATATATTTAAGTATTGTATATTTACTTTATTTTATTTTCTAAACGTGTGATTATAAATATGCTCACATTATCTCTAATTTATTTTTATTATTCAATATTTTTAGTTTTTGATTTTATCTATTAGACTTGAGTTACGTGGACTTATCCATATTATGACTTTTCTTATTACAATATAAAAAACTTTATCATCTCAAATTTAAATTATTCTTTACCCTTTTTCTCTATGATAAAAAATCTGAATTTTTATTTTTTTTCTATTATATTATTCAATTCCTAATATTATTACACTGTCATGTGGATTTTTATTAGCTCGTTTGAATTTAATATCTATTTCTACCACACTCATTCTAATATAATATAGATAAAAATTAAATAACTTTCTCATCTCAAATTCAAATAATGTTTATCATTCTATTTTCTAAATTGGACCGTATTTTTAAAAAATTATGTTATGATTTCAAACTTAAACTAACTGCACTCAATTCAAATACTAATCATACAAAAATATTTTCTTAATTGTTTGAACACATTATATCTAAACGTTGTAATATTTTACATATAAAATATTTAATTGCCCGATTTATCAATATTAACATGACATTATTATTCTTGTTATTAAAATAGTTTTAGTGATTATTTAATTTTTCTGTTAACTTATAAATAATTTGTATACTTTATGTAAGATCTTATTTTGCTGTTTGAATTTATTAAATTTTAAACTCAATAAATATTTAACGTCTTAAGTAAATTTTAGTTTTATTTTATATTTTAACTTACTCAAAATATAAATAGTCATATGTTATCTCAATTTATGTATTTTTATATTTTTTAATTTTTTTAGTATAGTTTTAATTAATTTTTTACCTCCATATTTCTAGCTAACATAGAATAAAATCTATGACTGGATCAATATATAGATATAAATATAGATATAGATATAGATATAGATATAGATATAGATGTATAAATATAAATATAAATATATAAATTAGATTTGTCTAAGATCTATTTAGATTATGTATAAGATTTATTAAGTTACTTCGATTAATTATGTTTTCATTTATAATTTATAATTATTAATGTTGTCCTAAAAGTGCCAAGTGGCTTTATTTTAGCTTGCCACTTGGCTTAACCACAATACATGCTATTTTCCTTTTAATATAATATATAGATAGTTAAATGATACAACTAGTGCTCCTCATGCCTAAAGATTAATTAGCTCTCTAGAACGGAGTAAGATCCAAGCAAAATATAGACCTTTTTTCACTGTGTCGCTTATTTGTTCCTTTTTGAATATATAAAAATACAGTAAATTATTTTAGAGTAAATTCAAACCAACTAAAAAAATGATAGCCAGTTATTATAATAATGGCAGGTCTTTATCAAATAAGCCATTTGAATTGAGATATTTTAGATATTATTTCAGTTTGGGACCACGAATTCAGAGAGAGAGAGAAACTTCGAATCTACGTAAAGTTGGAAGTATTATAGAAAATAGTACTCTCCAACAAGTCTCATGTCTGTAGCCGACGGAAAGTGCAACCCCTTGAGCAAATATTTTTTCTTTTTCCCCTGATTTTGCCCATTACTTTATAAATTATAAATTATTATTGCAACATTCTTTTTAAAAGTGAGGTGCCTGATCGCTAATTCAGATTACTTTAGGGGTACTTTTCGTAATCCTTTTAAAAGGAGTAAAGATTATGTGATGAAAAGAAAGTGTTTGAACAGCAGAGAACCAAAAAAGCAATAATTATCCACTATATATATCTGACAAACCAAATCGTTTTCGTTCTCTCTTTTTTCCTCATGCTTTTCAGGTGAGAGATCTAGCGACCCGGAAAAAAAATGTCGACTGTTACTATTGAGCCTCTCGTCGGTCATAGTCTCCGGCGAAGCCCAAAACTTTATTTAAATCCAAAAATAACCCCTCATTTTTCTCTAAATTACTCTCGGAAGCCGCTCTCCGGTAACGTAACTTGGAGATTCCGGCGTCGCCGAGTGACGTTCGATGTCCGAGCTAGCTCCACCGACACTGCCGTCATGGAGACATCGGAACAGTCCGACGTCGTTTTAACAGAGACTTTCTCGGTGAAACGACCGGAAAGGGTAAACTACTGTATTAGATTTTTTTTCCGTCTGTATATGTATTATTAAGTCAGAGATTCGCAGATTTGTATATTGCGTGCTCTATTTTTTGTTTAGCTCTGATTTTTGTGCTTGAAATTCATTGAATCAATAGAAATGGGACGCTTTGTAGGAATTAGGGAGTGTTTGGAGCAACCTGAATTGAGTTTTCGCGGTTTGCCGCCAATTCTTTAAAAAACTTCCTCTTGTTAAGTTAACAATTTAAAAAAAAATCCTATTTGTTAACGGAGTAGTTCAACTTATTCAAATCGAATTATTGTCAAGTGTAAAAATTATATAAAACTCTGGGAGGTGTATTGTCTCCGTCATTGCTTCCTGAATATTATCCTATCTTTGGACAACTGGAGAAGCAACTATTGACATTTATGTTCGCTCAAGAGGAAGAAAAAATAAGGAGAATAAGAAGAAGATAAATTGATCAAGCTTACAAAAATGAGAGAGATAAATTTGAAATTTGAAATTTTGGCCTTCATTCTTAGATATGTAGTTTTTGGTTTATTTGACCTTATTTCCTTATTGGTCTATTCCAGAAAGAACGACCTTTTTTTAAAATTGGAAGCAATTTAACTTAAACTTTTAAGTTTACTCTTAATGCCAAGTTTTTATGACGACACGAATATTATGGCATGTGTAAAACCACAAGTTTCAAAATATTCGTTTCTATCTCTGTGCCTAGTCAAATAGGTACACAAAAACTGAAATTGAAGGGAGTAATATATTTGAATCTCCTCTGTTTTCTTTGTTAAATATTTGTGCTTTGTGCAATATGTTTTTCCCAATAGTGAAGTAGAGAAAGATTAAGAGCTGCTGAGGTGTTGATTGGCTTGTTTTAGCATTGCAGGCTGAAGGAAAGATAGCCATCAAATTAGATAAGGGGAAAGATGAAGAGAATTGGCACCTCTCTGTGGGATGTAGTGTGCCAGGGAAATGGATTCTTCATTGGGGGGTCCATTATGCTGGTGACGCTGGCAGGTTAGTCTGGTTTGATAATGGAAGTACTGCTGTTTTTGTGCTTTGGAGGTAGAAATAACTAAGGTGAATAAATTATACAATATCTTGTATAGAAAGGATTTACCTTTAATGTCAAGTTTTAGTCTTTAGCAGTGGTGGAGCCTGGATTTTATACTAGGGGATACAAAATGGTCTCATGGGGGGTTGAACCTATGATCTAAAGCAAAATTTTGAATCCCCTTTGCCACTTTACTAGAATTTTACCTCATATCAAGGGATTCAACAACTTACATATAACAAATAAACTACTAGTTTTTACCCTATTTGAACAGTATAATTTTTAGGTGAAGGAGATTCAATTGAAACCCCTTTCTCCAAGCTAGCTCTGCCAATTGTCTTTCAGATGGGGATGATCTAGACTTTTAGTTTTAATTTGGAGATTTATAGCTCATGAACTTGTGTTTCAATAGTCGATGAATACCTAAAGACGCTGGATACGTTGTTTCTAAATTTTGCATTTTTATTCTGGCAGTGAATGGGATCAACCTCCTCCAGAGATGCGGCCCTCGGGTTCGATCGCCATAAAGGTGTCTACTACTCTTTCTCTTGCTAGTTTGCCTCGTCCTTGCTCTGTTAATATTACAACTCTAAATGTGGATATAATCACTTTAGTTTCAATTTCCGTGAAGTTGTCCGTCTACCTTTTTCCTACATTTCCTTTCTCATATTTTTCTTTAAATGTGAATTTCATTGCCATTACAGGATTACGCAATTGAAACTCCTTTGAAAGGGTCATCCACGATTTTGGAAGGAGAAACATTTCAGGAAGTGAAGATTGACATATGTTCTAAGTGGTCTATTGCAGCTATAAATTTTGTGTTGAAGGTGAACTTCTACGCATAAATGTTTAGGCTATCTTCTTTATGTATTATGCTGCTTACGACACATCAACAAAAAACATCTTCATGTATACTGCTCCTCTAATAGCTTTGGTGTTCACTTTTTTGGTTGTGAAGGTGTTTTCCGTTTCCGGTTTATTTTGATGATGCAGGATGAGGAAACTGGAGTTTGGTATCAGCACAGAGGGAGGGACTTCAAGATTCCTCTTTTTGACTACTTGGACGACGACGCTAATGTTGTTGGAGTTAAAAAGGGATCGGGTTAGGACACTTTTTTGTTGTAAAATTTATGCCATATGTTCATATTTCTTGCCTCTTCCCTTCTATGCAAGCTATATCACCTCTTTTTCATATTAGCTTGGCTGACTTCCTCCCGAGGAAAAACAATTCAAATATGTCGAAATCTATCTTTTCTAACAATGAGAAGTGTTCACCTAGGGTAAACAAGAGTTATATCTATTGACACTACCTGTTATGAATTTCTATATTTCCTAGCAATTTACTATTATAATAATACGTATTTTATAACAACAACAACAACAAACCCAGTGGAATCCCACAAGTGGCGTCTGGGGAGGGTAATGTGTACGCAAACCTTACCTCTACCTGTTATCAGTCCGTTATTATGAAGTAGCTGAAATATCAGCATGGGCAGAAAGATCCTTTATATCTATGTCTTGTTTGAGTAATATTCAAGTTGTAATAGTTCGATGGCTCTTCTTGTTTTGCAGGACCGCTAGGGCAGCTGTCAAACATCCTCCTTAAGCCAGAAGCTGCTACCTCTAAAGGGGAATCAAGCAGCAGTGATGGCTCTAGTGTGAAAAGCAAGTGCCTTGAAGGGTTCTTTGAAGAGCACGTCATAGTAAAAGAGACTCTTGTTGATAACACAGTTAGTGTCTCTGTTAAGCACTGCCCAGAGACTGCCAAGAATATTTTGTGTATAGATACCGACTTACCAGGGAATGTAGTTCTTCACTGGGGAGTCTGCAAAGATGATGCAAAAACATGGGAACTTCCTGCAACACCATATCCAGCAGAAACAGTTGTGTTCAAGAATAAGGCATTGAGGACTTTGCTGCAGGTACTTATTTTTGGATTACAAACTTTCCAGGCACTGAATTATTTAGTATTTGTGGTAGGGAATATGTGGGCCTAATGTGATAACTTTTGTGGTTTCAGAGTAAAATTGTGTTTTAAAGTGAAAAATTTGGTTCCACATGTGTTAACTGTATTGAAGTTTTTTTAAGGAAAAGTGGACACAATTTGGGATGGTCCAAAAAAGGGAGTAAGATTACTTTTCTGGGATAGAGGAAGTACTAATTTTTCTTCCTTTTTTCTTCTTTCCATTGGTCATATGTTTATTCCTTGGCCAGATCTACTGCTTTTAATATTTGAGAAGCCTTGGAAAATGGAAATTGTTGGCCTCCCTACACGTTCTGCTTGATAGTGGCTAAATAGTTCTGGACATGTGCAATGTGTAAGGTTGTGCGTTTGTAATAGCTAGCATGTGCACCACATCCAGATTAACTAACCTTTCTCTTCTTCTTTAATGAATGAGAGGATGTTATAACCTTTTCTATTTTAAGATTTTAATCTGCTGGTCCAATTTTACCTTGTTTGTGTGGTTCAATATAGTCTAGCAAGGATACGAGCATTTTCATATTCATATTTTAGCCAATGGAAGTGCCGTGTGAATCGTTTTAAAGGAGTCAGTCTAGGCTAGTGATGTAATTTTGTAAGCACTATCTTAGTGCTGGTATATTAAAAAAAGTACTTATGAGAACAAAATATGAAATTGCCATGTGAATCTGCTCCGGACCAGTAAGTTGTTGGATTCCACCAGCCAGATTCGCTAACCTGCTTTTTCGGATTAGTGGCTATAGTAACATCCAATCAAGGATTTTGCGAAGTGCTTAATGCCTGGAACCTTCATTGATACTCCCTTCATCCAAATTAATCATCTTAGTTTGACTCAGTGACTCAGCATGTTAATTAAAGGAATTATTCAGTATTTGGTGGGGAATATGTTGGCACACTATGTTGACTTTTGTGGTTTTAGAGTTAGAATAGAGTAGACGTATTGTAAATTGTAAAATAGGTTCTTACATGACCTTTAGAGTATGTAAACTGTACAAGAACTTCTCTCTTAAGAAAAGTTGGCACAATTTTGGGACAGTCTTAAAAGAATAAGTTAATGTATTTTTTCTTTTTTGGTTTTTGGGAGATGAGTACATTTTTTTCCCTCTCCCATTTGGTCACTTGTCTACTAAGTTGACCTGCTATATACTGCTTACCATTTTAGTTGCCATGGGACGTGGAATCTTTGCCTTTGCGACACTACTTAGTTGGCCCAATAGTTCTGGACAGGAGATGGGCTTGCTGGGACAGGGTAGGTTCTGCTTAAAATGTTCAAGTTTGTACAAGCATGCATACATCAAAGCAACTGACCTTTCTCTTCTTCTTTTATGATTAAAGGGACATCTGACCTTTTTTTCCCAACATTTTAATCTGTTTGCTCATTTCTATTAGAGGGAAAGTCCAACTACTTAGTGACAATTAGAACATAGTTTCTTTAGGGGAACTGAAGAATCAGCTAGATAATAAGTTGAATGTCTAATCTGTAAACAGAGACGATGCCTGATGTTTGTGTACTGTGATTAAAGAAGAAACTATGAGAAAGTTAGCTGTTTGCGAACATGAACAATATGCTGAACTACTGATTATTTTGAGGGCTTCCAAACATGAGTGCATGAAAAGATTAGGGCAAACCTGGGCAAACAAGGTCGCTTCTGTTGTCAAGCACTTAAAAGTTTCCGATGTTTTCCCCTTCTATAACTGCAGTATTTTTGATTTGCCCTGAATCTCCAACATGATGGAAGGGTCTTATATGATATGTCTAGCATTCTTCTCAAATACTTGTTTATCTCTCGGACAGATTTATGCAGATTGCTACTGTTTCTTAGAATTGATCCATATTCAGAAACAAAATTGCCATGCAATAGTTGTGGTCTCTTTTCTCTGTTATCATCTCGCTCACTTTTCTTTGAAAAATGTCTCTCTCTGACCAGATAGAACTAGTAACTTTTTGTTTCTAAGACCAGCTATTCTTTGCTTATTGATGATATATGCTCTCGTGACAGAGAAAAGAGGGAGGCAATGGTTCGTCCGGACTGTTTACTTTGGATGGAGGACTTTCCGGATTTGTTTTTGTGGTAAAGCTGGGTGAAAATACATGGTTGAATTGTAAGGGAAACGACTTTTATATACCTTTGTCAAATGGCATACATCCGTCTAGCACAATACATTTGGAGGAGAGAAAACAAGATGAAGAGTCAAATTCTTCAGAGATACTCAATCGCGCTCCTGAGGAGAAACAAGCAGGCTCTGTGTATACTGATGAAATAATAAAGGAGATAAGGAATTTGGTGACTGGCATTTCCTCTGAAAAGAGTCGGAGGACAAAAAGCAAGGAAACACAGGAAAACATTCTTCAAGAAATTGAGAAGCTTGCCGCGGAAGCTTATAGTATATTCAGAAGTTCAATTCCAACAATGTCAGAAATTGTTGTTTCTGAAGCTGAGATTTCACAACCTGATATCAAAGTATCTTCAGGGACTGGTACAGGATTTGAAATTTTGTGCCAAGGTTTTAATTGGGAATCTCATAAATCTGGAAGATGGTACATGGAGCTACATGAAAAAGCTGCAGAGTTATCTTCGCTTGGATTCAGTGTCATCTGGTTACCTCCACCAACTGACTCGGTGTCACCGGAAGGCTACATGCCTAGGGATTTATATAACTTAAATTCCAGGTATTATAATAAAAATTCTCTTCACTTCCATTTTTGGTCATATTTAAAGCTTAAGTCATGGATATCCCTTCTGGATTTATGAGATGAAGTTCTAAGTATCTCATACAAGTTCTATTATTTTTTTTCGTTATAATTTAAAATAGGATATGCGCCAAACATTAGGAAGGGCAGTCTAATGTTAAGGTTTTTATGGATGAGAATTTCAGTTTCTCTTGGCTAGTAGCCTCTTTATTTGAAGTTAAACTACGGGGATATGCCAACAATTAAGAAGGGGCGCGTTGCTCTTACCACGCATTCCTCTTTCCCAGCAGAAGATCAGACATATCTCTCATTTTCTACTTGTTTGTTATGATTAAACATGCAAAATAACCACAATAAGAACACCTGTTTTGTTATTTTGATTTACTGGTTCTTCTTTCCGTCTTTCTCTGGTTCAAGTAGGCTATTCCTTAGTACAGAATTAGCATCTTATTTTTATCCTTCATTTTGAACAATGATTAGATAGTTCCTACCAGATCAAATGAGACTTAATGAAGCAAATTTATTGCTCTCTCGGTTTGTGCTTTTTTATCTTGACTTGTTTAGGGTATCTCAATTTTTGCGTTGTTTTTCTGTATCTTTATCAGATATGGTAGTTTTGAAGAATTGAAAGTTACTGTAAAGAAATTCCATAAAGTGGGCATCAAGGTTCTCGGTGATGTTGTCTTAAATCATAGATGTGCAAGTGAACGTAATCAAAATGGTATATGGAATATCTTTGGTGGTCGTTTAAATTGGGATGATCGTGCAGTTGTTGCTGATGATCCACATTTCCAGGTGTGTGCTTTTCTTTAGATTTTGCCTTGCTGTTGTACTAGCAAAGGAAACTTTCTCAAAGTGCTGTTGCAGCTGGAATTTATGTAAGGTCTAAGTGTTTCTATATATGGGTTTTGCTAACGTCCCTCGTCATGATATATATGCATTTGCTATATATGGTGGGTGTGAGGAGGCACACTTTGCTATATTCATTTGATTTTCCTTCGTGCTTTCAAATTGACTATGTTACTCTTTAGAACATCTATTAATCGCCAAAGCAATGTTCTGCAACTCCTCTACTATGGTTTAGCCAAGAATAGTTCAGATATTGTGGATTTCAGGGCATTATTGCTTCCCTTTCCATAATGATATACTGACGTGTTTTTACAAGATCTGCTGAATCAGATGTCTGAACTACCTTTTATTTCTACAGGGAAGGGGTAACAAAAGTAGTGGAGATAATTTCCATGCTGCTCCTAACATTGATCATTCCCAGGAATTTGTGAGAAAGGATATCAAGGAATGGTTACACTGGCTGAGGTTTAATTCTCTTAGCTTTTGACCTATATCAATGTTCTTCTTTTTCCCTCTTTTTTCTGTTTTATTTTCGTCTGAACACCTTCTGATGGTCAAAGCAAGAGAATGTCATTTTTGTACTTGTTATGCCTGAGTATTTAGTGACCTAGCATCTTTAGCAATAATTATATATTGATGATTTTGAAGTAAATTTAATGTCTGTCAATCAGAATTAGAATTTGTTGACCAAGAAAAGATCTGTACTATGTCTATGTCAAGCACATTAGAAAAAAAAAAGCCAAAAGGATATAAATATCTGGTGATTCAGAAAGGACCTCTAGGTTTTGGAAGATTGATGTGTTCCGTGGCAAGAATTGGAAAGAGACGGTAGATGGAAACTTAGTGCTTAAAGAGAAGAGCTGAAATATACTGCTATCGTTCTGGAAGACATCAGATGTCAATTTTTCTCAAGAATTTTACCACGATCTCAAAGAAAGCAATTGGTAACTGAAGGCAGTTAAAATTGAAATTGTGGTTGGCCAAAGGACTAGATTACTTGCTCCACACTAATGATTTGATTCAAAATGTGAAAAGTAAATGAGGTGCAACCAATATCCTTTATGACGTTCAGAAACAAATACTTCGACTGATAGTTGAAGACTCAACAGCTGCTTCCTTTGCTGCACTATCCATTCTTGTGAATCAGGAAAAAAGTATCAGTAGCTCTTTACTTTATTCACTTGCATATAGAAGCAGGATTAGTATCTTATCCATGACCACAAGATGTTATCATTTTATCCTGTCTGCTCCGTTGGTAGTAACTGTCTTTGTGTCTTTGATTGCACCCACTCATGAAGAAGACTGAATACCAAGTGAAGTTGCTCAACTGTTAAACTGTGTAAGAAGGTGGTATTTTATCTGTTTCATGGGTATTTCTGCCTCATTATATTGTATGAAGATGCTGTTTTCTTACATTAGGATACAATATAATTGTTTCTGTTTTACTTTCTTCCAAAGTCTTACTCAAGAATGTTCCAACTTCAAAGGTCATCTTGTGACAAATTTTATGACTCTGCTGGTTTCCAGGGAGGAAATTGGTTATGATGGATGGAGGCTTGATTTTGTTCGTGGGTTCTGGGGTGGTTATGTGAAGGATTACTTGGATGCAACTGAGCCTTTTTTCGCTGTGGGTGAGTATTGGGATTCACTCAGTTACACTTACGGAGAGATGGATCACAATCAAGATGCGCATCGGCAGAGAATTGTTGACTGGATTAATGCTACTAATGGAACTGCAGGAGCATTTGATGTGACAACAAAGGGAATTCTTCATTCTGTAAGTGTCTCACACTTTGCTCCTGGCATATTGGATACAAGTACTTGGCCAGCAGTACTTATGATAATAATGAAAAAGAAAGAGAAGCAGTTGGGAATCACTTTTTTCCAGTGTTAACAGCATTTCCTTTCAACTTCAACGTTATTAGGCAATTGAGAGATGCGAATACTGGCGATTATCGGATCAGAAGGGAAAACCTCCTGGAGTTGTTGGGTGGTGGCCATCTCGTGCTGTTACCTTTATAGAGAATCATGATACAGGTTCTACACAGGTAAATATGCTTCTAATATTTTATTCTTACTGGTGTATTTTGTAGAGGAGTAAAGAGGCTCCTCTTTTGATCTTAAACAATGATAAAAGGGACTTTATGACAAGGCAGCTAGTTCATCATATCCACTTGCCTGAACCAATTTTATGCCTTTCTTGATCATTCATTCAATTTAATACTTTTCTCAGGCATTGTGTCGTTGGATCCGTCAAGTGAGGGATCTAAATGTACTCTTTAGCCCTGGGAACTGCTACAAATGCTATTCAGAGTTAGATTTGTCACGATGAGATGTAACCCCACCTGTAGAATCTTTAGGGGCACTAGTGCAAAGCTGTGATTACCTTCAAGAAGAATATTTCTTTTTTTAAAAGAAATCAAATTTAACAATTAGGCTGGAATTTCTTCACTGATTCAAGGAGAAATATTCTTCTTAAAGAAGAAGAAGAAGAAGAAAAAGAGGAAGAATATTTCTCCTTGAATCAGTGAAGAAATTCCAGCCTAATTGTCAAATTTAATTTCTTTTAGTTTCTTGCTCTTGATGTTCCATAATTCGCTTGTCAATACCTCTTTATTCAGCAAAAATTCTAAGAAAACCATAACAACCTAAGCTATAAACGTCTTCAGTAGTTCTTTTTTGGTGTCAGATCATCTCTCTTAGGGTCCATCGGACTCATTGAAAAAGTCCATGCGTTTGAGCTCAAAGTTTATTTGCCTGTATGAATTAATGAGATAATAGTAAATCTAATAATTGTAATGATTTGAAATGGATTTCGTCTCATTTAGTATCATTCCAAACTTCCCATTGATGTTCTTCAACATCCTTCATTACGTTTTCACCAGTGCCTAGAGTTTGTTAGTTGCAAATCTTGAATTTTTCACGTGCTTGTGCAATAAATAATCCAAATTGAGCTCTTCTCATTATTATTTGTTGTTAGTTTTTATTCTTTTGGGTAACATAACCTTATTTTAGTTCCATATTCTTCTTTCCCATTCTCAATCTCTAGTCCAATCTGTAGGGCTTGCTCATGATCTCCTCAATGGGCTTGTAATTTATTGTTTCAATAGCTGACTGAGTAATACCGAGTAAGCATAAGATCTGACTTGCTTTTCCTCGCTATTTTTTTTGAAGGGTCATTGGAGATTTCCTGGTGGGAAGGAGATGCAAGGTTATGCCTATATCCTGACTCACCCTGGAACCCCATCAGTTTTCTTTGATCACATTTTCTCTGGTTATCGATCTGAAATAGGAACTCTTATGTCACTCAGAAAGCAGAATAAGATCAACTGTCGGAGTATGGTAAGTCTCCAAAACTATGTTGAGTCATGAGTGGTGCAGGTTCGTTTGCCCTCTGAGGTTAATTTCAGCCTAATCTGAAAAGTTATGGTTGATTGATTTTTGGATGAATAGGAAGGAGAGAAGAGGATCACAAATATTCTGTATTTGTTCAGTTAACATATGGCCTCTACATTCCTTCTTTTCTGTTCTGACAAATCAAACTTGAAACCAACTCATTTTCAGAATTGCTCTGTGATGATACAGTGAAAGACCACTAAAAAGAACTAACAAATAATTATGACTTGCATGCAATACATGAACCTCAGATGTTCACTAAGGTGAAGAATTTATTTCTAGAAAAAAGTATGTTGGGATGGCATTTTTATTTATGAATTCAACACATATATTAAAAATGTTTACAGTGGAACTGGTGTTTGCTAGTTCAGCTGCAATCATTTCCCTTTCTGAACCCTGTTTAGTAATGAAGTTCCCCCTCCCCCTCCCCCTCCCCCCCCCC
>NC_032000.1:11262805-11322962 GCF_001879085.1 Nicotiana attenuata | reverse complement strand
CCCCCACCCCGGGGGAGGGGGGGGGGGAATAAAGGAACTAGCTATTTTTTTTTGCTGAGGTGTTTTATAATCGTTGCGAGCTTTGTTGTTTTAAAATTCTGTTTGTACGGCCTTATCAAGATATCTTTTCCTAATATGGATGAAAAACCAATCCTATTCCTTACGTGCTAAGCTTTCTGTCTGAATCAGGTGAAAATAACAAAGGCCGAAAGGGATGTTTATGCAGCAATTGTAGATGATAAGCTAGCTGTTAAAATAGGACCAGGCCACTATGAGCCTCCAAGTGGGGATCAGAGATGGTCGACGGCTGCTGAGGGTAACAATTACAAGGTTTGGGTATCTTCATGAAAAAAAATACTCTCTTTCGCTGTATCAAAGCCCTAGAAATTATTCGGACAAATTAGGGGTTAATGTTGCAACTTTATATGCCAAGTGAGTGGAGATGAGCTAATGTCGTCAAATGCTGTACTGCAGCGGTATCTATTTTTGCTACAACTTAAGCCTGATATGGGTAGAGATTTAAGTTGTCGGAGTAAAAATAGTTATAAGAAGTACGAAGAATCACTTGGAAGTAAATAGAATTACTGAAATTGAAGATAATATTGTTGGATTTTGTAAAATCACCATAGACACTGTATACAGTGGTAAAAAATGTATATGTAGATACACTACATTGTATTGCCTTATTAGAAGATAGAGGCATTGTAGATGTAAGGACTTATGTAGAACTAGTTGCCATATTGGCGTTAAAACAAACATTATTTGTATAAATATTGGAATGTACCTACTGATATATTGTATTTCTTTTGCTGAATCAAGCATGCGTTGCTCAGAATAGTAGTTTTCTTTTCAATTTCAACGGAGTTTAATTTTATATACATTAACTGCAAATTACCCACACTTGAATACATACATGCATTTCAGATGTCATCATTTAGTTTTGTGTTTCCTTCTTGAGTCGAAATTATCATGTATTATGTGAAAATAATGGTCTCTTCTTGAGTACCTTTAGATGGTCATAAATTGGCAGTGGTAGTGATTTAGAATGAGAAAAAGGATGTTGGGACTAATTAAGTATTGAATTCGCGTTTAAAGTCGTATTATATTCATCATGGTTAGGGGTATACATAGGCTGGGTTGGTTCGGATTTTTCATTTACCAAACCGAACCAATCGTTTCGGATTTTTAAATCTATAAGCCAAATCAAACCAACAAAAGTCGGGTTTTTCAATCTTGGTTTTTCTCGAATTTTTCGATTCTCGGGTTTTTCAGGCAAAATCTTCATGGCATGAAATATATAACTTGTGCTCTAATATTTTTTAGGTACTAATAGGATAAAACTATATAAGATGTTATCCAAGAAAATAATACAAACTAATGTGTGACGAGGCGTGATATTATTACTAAAATACTCAACAAGTCGCAAAAAATAAATATTGCTAATTAATAAGCCATAATGAAAATAAACATAATCCAAAAGTAGTAAGCTATGCTAAAATAAATACGACTAGTAAGTACTAAGTATTAAAAATATGACTAAATAATAATAAAAATAAGTTATGCATCTTTACAGCTTGTTTGGATGGTTGTTACATGTTGTATCGTATCGTATTGTTACTTAAAACACGATGTTTGTTTTGATTGTTACTTAAATTTTATTGTATCATATCGTTAATTCTGTCGTTACGTAACGACGAAATGTGCCACTTTATGTAACGACCGATTTGATATGGTCGCGTCGTTACCTTGTCTTTTTCTCTCAATCTCACCCTTAATTATTGTTAAATAATTTTATTTTATCATTTATCCTACCTTTTTATATAGTAATTTTACCATGTATCATAATTTTTCTTTATAATATTGCGCAAGTTTATTCTTCATATTGCTGGTGCGTGATATCATGAAACGACGGCAAACGACATAATCTATCCAAACATTGTATCATGAAACGATATAGTACAATACAATACAATATGATACGATACATTATAATGATATGTAACAACCATCCAAACAAGTTGTTACTGTCTAAACCAATACAAAACTAAAAGATAAATATCCAATACTATTGTCATTCTTATTATTGAACAATTTCTTTTTGTTACCAGTAGTATTGATTTGATTTTGCTTTGGGCTTTATTTGAGTTACAAACTTTTATGAGCTATAAAACATATTTGACCATTAAAAAATTCTAAGTCCAAGCTTGAAATAATACATTAAATGGAAACTACCAACTATGTCCATTTATAAGTATCTTATTACAAAATTGGCCAATTAATAAAATATTACAAATATTAGCCAATTAGCTATTTGTAGCAAAAAAATATCAAATTTTTGCTTTCTTTTGAGTAGGTGTTATTAGAATAGATTGGGTACATCTTAAGGAGCTTGAATCTCAGTTTTGGGATGATTTGGTGAAGTTTTGAGGTAGTTTGAATTGAAAATTCAAAGTAAAAACTGAACATGAAAAAAATGATGTGTATCACATATGTATCATATTTGTATCAATTGTGTATCACATGTATATCTAGTATACCTGTGTGTGAGATACATGTTTGATACATGTATCGCAGAAGAATTTTTTGAACTCGATTTAATTACGAAATTTGATACAAAACCAGTCCAAATCACCTCCAATCTTCCTCAAATTTTGTATATTGACTTATTTATATATTTTCAATGAATTTCAACTATACCCATTGAAAACGTTCCTGTTTTGCTTAGATTTTTGGAATATTATAATTTTTTTTGTATTTCATCACCTTATTTGCTACCTCATCCATGAAATTTCATTTCCGTCATGCATCTAATGTTGCTAATCACGCTTAAAAATATAGAAGGTGATTTTTTCTTGTGATTTTTTGAGAGAAAGAACCTTATTTGTTTAGTTTTTTAATTTTTATATGTACTTGGCCAGTTTTGGTAAGTCTATGACTAATGGCTAGATGTTGGTAAGTTGAGACTTATTTGGGACATTTGTGTAAGTTTCCCTACATTAAAGAGAGAACTATGAAAAAGTTTTAAAATATTTACAAATTACATTACAATAATTATTTTTATGTATAAAATATTTTTAAAATTTGTATACATACAATGTCGGGTTGGTTTGGTTTCGGTTTGACTTTTTTTTTAATTAAAACCAAACCAACCCAATTATAGTCGGATTTTTTTTTCTAATACCAAACCAAGTCAAACCAAATCATAATCGGGTTATTTTTTTCGATTTGACTCGGATATCGGTTTGGTGCAGCTTGTCGGTTTTTATTGTATGCCCTTAATTATGGTGATGATGAAAAAAAAAATTGCCTGGTGCACAAAATATTTCATGTTCACACAAAGTTCGGGAAATAACCGCACCGTAAAAGGTGTGATGTAAGTCGTCTTTGACTTATCTGATGATGGTTATGAAGAAGAATTTAGACAAAAAGAAAATTCATATTTATTAGTTTACTTCCTCCTTTTTTTGGCAACCGAGAAATGTCGTCTTTTGAATGAGAAATATATTAGTTACATCTCCTCAATTAGGGAAGTTCAGAAAAAAATGTTTAGAAAAGTACCGGGAAAGTTATCCCAAAGTACAAAATTGTTTTTTGCAATCAAGAAATCAAAAACCAAAAAGCTCATTCCGGCTCTGTGTTTTGGGTATTCCGCATTCTGCTAGCATTTTTTAAAGCGGAAAAGGGTCTGATCTATCCCTCTATTATGATAAATTGTTCAAAATTGTCCCCCGTTACACTATTGGGCCATAAAAGTCCCTGCCGTCATACTATCCTAACAAATCTGCCCTTAGTTAGACGGAAGTGCCACGTGGCATCCATCCGTGCCCTTTTAACATCTATGCACATATGAGACGACCCGCTCCATGAAATCCACCAAACCCATAACCCGCGACCCGCCATTTATAAACCAAATAATACCCATTTCTAATAATCGCGTTGGGGAAGTAATCGTTTTAGGTAATCTAACTTCCTATGGTGATTTTAATTTCCATTTTTTAAGCCGAAAACTTTCAGATTTCAAATTCAAAATCAGAAATCTGGGTTTGTTGGTTACCTATTGTTAGAATCGTTTGGAAAAATTATTTGTTGTGCTTAAGTTTTGATTCAATTACTGATTTGGGAAAATATAGTTGAAGGGAAACTAAAATCACTATTGGACTATTTGGAAAAGCTTGAAGAACACCCAACTGGGTCTTTTGTGAATTTGTGATTGCTTAAAAAAGCTTTTGCGGATGAACTTTGGTTTCCGATGGCTCCTTCTACACTTCTTATCATTTTTCTTAAATTTTAATTAAATGTTTTTGATTGGCATCTGATTTCTAATCTTCCTTTATTTTATAATATATGTAAAAACAGTTACGGACGAACCATTTTCTTCCGCACAATTCAGTAATTTCTTGGGAATATGATGATGAAAAGTAAGGAGAAGAAGAGGATGGGAACGATGATATATCAATTGGACACCAGATTTAAAATTTTGGAAGAGTTGAGATGTCTGTGTTTCTTGTTGAAAGTATTTTTTAGAACATTGTTAGAAAGCTGGTACGTGAAGCAAGAGCTAAAAACTCCATTGATGAAAGCTCTGAATCTTAGCTCGAAATTTGAGTTTTCGAAAATGTGAACTATTTCTAATTGATGTTATTGTGTTTTGTTAGGGATCTCTTGGGGAGCTTAAATCTCAAATTATAACAAATTTGGTGAAGATTCAAAGAAGTTGGGTTGGAAATTTTGAGCAAATATCAATAAAGATGAAGAACAATGCTGGTTTTCCATATTTTTAAGTTATGTCTCTCTTTTTGCCTTTAGGTTACGGGTCTTAACTTGGGCGGGTCAGTATTGGATAGTTTTTTTTAAAATTGGGGGTGGGTCGTTTGATGAGGAGATGCCACGTGGCACTTCCGTCTAACTAAGGGCAGATTTGTTAGGATAGTATGACGGCAGGGACTTTTATGGCCCAATAGTATAACGAGGGACAATTTTGAACAATTTATCATAGTAGAGGGATAGATCAGACCCTTTTCCGCTTTTAAAGGGAAGGAAATTGTTGTTTTATACTTCAATACCACATAAGACGGGTGATTTGTGTGGTGATCAATTTTTCGCTTAAACTGATTATGGAAGTACCTGGTTCTTCTATGTATTCCTTCTACTACTCTTGCAGAATAATAAATGTAGAAAGTAAAGAACACAAGTATTTTTACGTGGAAAACACCAGGCTCAAGAGGTGAAAAAAACCACGACCTACTACTCAGTAGGATTTTCCCCAACACATAACTAAATCACTGAGCCAAAACAGCATTTACAAAACTCTTTGTAAACCTAAGGATTACCTCTAATCCCGTTGTAGCAACCAGCCTCTAACTGTTGCGACAACTTCGAGTTAACTCTAACTTGAATACTCAAAGTACCTATTACAATTGCTTCTAGATAAAGCTGAAAGGTACAATATGAAAACACCTACTACAATTGAACTAGAAATAAAGAAAGACACATAAAACTCTTTATGGAGCTGGTTCTTCAATCTGGTTCATGTAGCTTCAGGTTTGCAACTTGAATCACACACGAACTGCTTGCAAAAAGCCTTGCTATTTTGCTCTCAATTCACGTTTAACTTCTGCGTTTTTGTGCAACACAAGTAATGTGAGAACATCCTGCAATTTATAAAGTTAGTAGATGAATAAATAACTAGAGTTCTGATGCAACTCTTCCTTGGTGGAAGAGTTCTAGTTGATTTCAACTTCTAACTTCTTCCCTATCTTGGATAGTGTTCTGTTTGGCCCCGTTTGGCCATACATTTTGGCAACGTTTTTTCAAATCTTTTTTGAAAACATTGTTTGTTCATAGATTAATGATCTATTTTTGAAAAAATTTTGAAATTATTTTTCAAGTTTCCAAAATCTAGTTTAGGGTAGATTTTGGGTGAAACTTGTTCTCCCACTCACAAAACTTCAAATTTTCTTCAAATTTTTTTCAAATAAAATGCATGTCCAAACATAATTTCAACTTCCAAAAATTATTTTTCAAAACTACTTCAAAAATAATTTTTTCAAGTTTCAACTAAATCTATGTCCAAACGCTAGTTAAGGAGTCCTTTTCCTTATCAATTATGCAACCTTTTTGATCAGGAGATACTAAATACACCAATTTAAGCTTATCTCCTTCACGTGCATCCCACATGCTCGAATCTGCCCGTTTCTATGCACACAAGGGATGGACCTGGTTCATGCTTGAGTTCCTTTGTCAGTCTTCAAAACTTACCTTTACTTGGGCCAACAAATTCTCCCTTTTTGATGATGAAAAACTCTGTGCTTTTCATAAGCTTAGGCCCTGTTTCAACTCAGCTCAACATCAACACAATGTTAGAAACATTTCTCCTTTTTATCACTTATCATCAAGGACCAGGTACATTAGGTTATAAACATCACTGTTCAAAGTGTAAACATCACTTGTTTAAAGCACAACCTTTTCCCCCTTTTGGCATCATTGAAAAATTGCATAAAAAATGTGAGATAACCAGATTTTAAAGATTACTCATGGCCATTGGGGCTACTTCAAATGCAATCATGGATTAATCATCATAGATCAAGCTAAGAATTTTAACCATCAAAGAAATATTAACAAACAGTTAGAGCAAAAACAGTGAATTTCATTGATGATTGATAAGACTCTACCACAAAGCATAAGAAGAAATAAAAATACTGAAAAAACATGAGCAAAAGAAACAAAACGTCCCGAACTAGGTCACTGGTTGATCTACGCTAGGCTAGGAGGCTTAAGGCTGGGAAGAACTAGGTGCTTGGTTTTTGACTTGGAGGAGTTTCAGCATACTTTTAAGAATGCCATCGTTCTTCTCTTTTTTCTCTTGCCAGCTCAGTTCTGAGAGCATCTCTCTTAGTCTCCACCTCAACCAACATCTTTTTCAGCCTTTCAATCTCAGCATCCTTAGCCCCACTTTCTTGCACCAAGGCTCTGACCTTGCTATTCACTGGTACCTTTCTAGATGAACTAGGTTCTTTAGGAGTGACATTGACTTCATAATCGCAAGCAAGAAGAGTATTAACCCAAAAATAATCCATGCTTGTACTAACCTCCCACCTTTTCATAGGTACATTGAAATGTGCAAGCACAGTTGTGAGAATGAAGCCATAGGGAATGGTATGAGTTTTGGTGTTATTGATAACTCTATCAAGAAGCTGGATTATAGCTTTCAGTCACTTTCTTCAGCAGGTCTGCGAGGGTTTCTTCTACAGATGAACCAGGTTCATCTCCCTTAAAAACCATTGCACCTGCGTCTTTGGTTAAACTCACAGGAGTGGTGAAGAATCAGCCACTCTTTTCCCCTTTCCCTCACAGTACTCCTAGCACCCTTGCTCTCCTTTTTTTTTACCACCAACTTTTTCAGATTTTGTAGTCTCAACACCTGCTATAGATCCTACAAATCTATTCTCCAAATTTGCATCAACTTTAGAAATTATCTCAGGAGAAACTTTAGAATCAGAAGATACATGTTCAGTTTCGGAAGAACCACTTTCTTCCCCTTGAGTAGCAGACTTAAAAGAATCTAGGTAGTTTAATACGGCCAGGAGTCTTGAACGTAACTGGTTCACTTGTAACGGATAAGTTCAAAAGAACTTTGGTATATGGTAGGACTCTGCTCATGATCCAAATATAGTTATTTCAAATTATGTAGAGTGTAGAAAACATACCGTGTTATCTTGATGAACCAGGTTCTTCACTGATAATTCTCTTGTGTAAGTCTAAATTTACCAAAATAGAGAAAATATCATTAGAGATTAATGAGTTATTTTAGCACATGGCACAAGAGTATACTATGGAAAGTATGAGACTGAGCAAGATTTAATCTAATTATACACAATTTACAGACTTTCTAACCAAATTTTTTTCAATATTTTTTTCATTTTTTTGTTTAACCTTGAATCAATCCTTTTAGGTGATCTTAATCATTTCTAATTCCAACCTGTTCCTCTCAAAGTGATCTTTACTTAAGGCTTTTGTGAAGATGTCAGCAATTTGCTTGTCAGTAGAACAAAACTCCACAGTGATCAAGCCTTTCTCATAGTTGTCCCTCAAAAATGGTGTCTAACATCTATGTGCTTAGTTCTCTTATGATGAACCGGGTTATTTTTCATACTAATAACACTACTGTTATCACCAAAAATAGGGATGCAACCAACATAAATTCCAAAGTTCAATAATTGCTGTTTGATCCACAACAATTGAGCACAACATGAAGCAGCAACAACATACTCCGCTTCAGCAGTAGATAAGGCCATTGAATTTTGCTTTTTGGTAGCCCATGACACAAGACATGAACCAAGGAAGTGTGCCATACCTGAGGTACTCTTCCTATCCACAAGGAACCCTGCATAATCAGCGTCAACATATCCCACTAGGTTAAAATTACTACCTTTTGGATACCAAAGGCAGAGGTCAGTGGTGCCTTTCAAGTATCTCAATATTCTCTTGACAGCAGTCAAATGGGACTTCTTTGGGTTTTCCTTCCTGGTTTTGTTACTGAGGAATAGGTTTATGGACAGGTTCCCTCGAGGTTTGAGGATCAGTTCCTCTCTAGTCAGTTCCCCCTGTCATGTTGCCTTGGGTGGAAGGACCTGTTCCATCACCTGTTCCTTCCTGTGATGCATCTTCAGGCTGGATTGTGGTTTCACCATTGAATTTTTTATCAGCCCAATCTCTTCATTATCTTGTTCCTTCTTCTCAGAAAGAATGTTAGTTTTTAAAAAAATAGCATATACATTTTTTACACACATAGTTCTTTTACTGTATATCTTATAAGCTTTACAATATGAAGAATATCCCAAGAATACTCCCTCATCACTTCTGGATCAAAATTACCTAGGGAGTCTTTACCATTGTTGTGCACAAAGCACTTGCATCTAAATGCCCTAAGATGGGATATATTTGGTTTTCTCCCTTTAAGTAACTCATAGGGAGTCTTCTCTACAAGAGGTCTAGTCATGCACCTATTGATGATGTAGCATGCAGTATTTACAGCTTCTGCCCAGAAACTATGGGGCAGTTTACTAGAAAGAAGCATAGTCCTAGCCATATCTTCAAGTGTCCTATTATTTCTTTCAACTACTCCATTTTGTTGTAAGGAGCATAAAAATTATGATCTATGCCAAGCACATCACAAAATTCAGTAAACTTAGCATTTTCAAATTCAGTTCCATGATCAGACCTAATTGATGCAAGTTGATTACCTAGTTGTTTTTGAGTTTTTCTAACAAAAGAAGTAAACATGTCAAATGCTTCATCTTTAGATGTTAAAAAAATGTCCAGGTAAACCTAGAGTAATCATCAACAAGCACCATAACATATCTCTTACCACGTCTGATCAGAGTTCTCATTGGTCCACAAAGATCCATATGGACCAGTTCCATCGTTCTGGTGGTACTTACCATTTTCTTGCTTTTGAAAGAGGATCTTACCTGCTTCCCCCTTGCACAAGACTCACAATCTTTGTCTTCCTTGAACTTAATGTTAGGCAGTCCTATCACCAAGTCCTTGGAGACTAGTTTGTTGAGTTGACTTAGACTGGCATGTCCAGGTCTTTTGTGCCAAATGAGGGGATCATTATCCAACACACTTAAACAAGTGAGTTCATTTTCTGAAAATGTGGACAGATCTACAATGTAAATATTGTTTACTCTTTTTCCCTGCAAAACAATCTTGTTAGTGGTAAGATTTATCACAAAACATTTAGTAGAGGTGAATGTTACCAAGTTACCTCTATCACACAATTGTGATACAATGATTAGGCTGTATTTTAGGCCATCTATCAAGTAGACATTCTCAATAGAGTGAGAATCACTCTTACCTACCTTTCCAACCCCAATGATCTCACCTTTCTTCCCATTTCCAAAGTAGACATTACCTCCTTTGAGGTCCTCAAGTGAAAGGAACTGGTTCTTGCTACCTATCATATGCTTTGAGCAGCTGCTATCCATGTACCATATTTGGATGCTCCCTATCACTTGGACCTGCAAAAGGAAATCAGGGGTGATAAGTTAGGATTTTAACATGATTATACCCCTACTTGCTATTGCTTTTGTTATGAATTGCCACAAAATAATTCCAAAATCCTTACAAGTTGCGCTTGATTGCAGGTTTGAGCGACAAGATGACAAATGTCAAGGATCGGCTCAAAACGGAGTGAACCCTGCCAAGTGTCAAAGACCAATTGAAGTGGGGAGCAAGAAGACCTAGTGCGGACCGCACTGTTTTGCCACGCGGCCGCGCTAGGAGATTCAGAGACTGGTTCATTCAAGGGCAACCTGCGCGGTCCGCACTCCTTTTTACGCGGTCCGCGTAGATGAGATTCAGAGAGATGGTGTTTTTGCCAAAGTACTGCCACGCGGCCGCGCTCCATTTATACGTGGTCCGTGCCCATCCTGAAACGCGGCCGCGCTCCATTTCTGTGCGGTCCGCGGTCCTAACTTCAGAGAACAGAGTTCAAGAGTCCAAGAGCCAACGCGGTCGCGCTCCCTTTTTGCGCGGTCCGTGCCTACCGCGCAAGGGCATTTTTGTCCAGATTTTCTAGCTCGGTATAAATAGATCTTTTTGACATTTTTAGGTTATGTTTTAGCTGCTGAACGATAGCTGCGCTCGTGAGAAGTATTTTGTAGCCTATTTTGGCAATTTTACTCTTGAATATCATAGATCTTAAGTAGTAATCAATTATTATGTTCATTTCATCATCTATTTCTACTGTTTCTACTATAATTATGTCTAGCTAAACCCATTAGCTAGGGTTGTGGCTCAACCCTAGTGTGGGTAGTTAATGGGTATTGCATCCTAGGGTGAGATTGAGCTTGGGTATTTGTTATTTGGGTTGATTTTGTGTTTCAATCTAGAATTTGTGGTTGCAAACATGAATTCAAGCTTAGTGGGTCTAACTCTTCTTGAGAGAGAGAGTCATATGACCCTAAAAGTTAATCCAACAAGGAATTGGGATGGACCCATGAGAATGGTAGTCCCAATTAACGGGTTAAACCTCGAAAGAGTAACTACCCTACTTGAGCCCTAGTTGCCCGGTCTAATTGGCCTACCTAATTGGTCTCGAGAGAGTCAATTGGGCAAAATCGTTCTCTCTACCGAGAGGTGTGAGAATGAGTGCAATTGTGCAACGGCTATAGCACTAAACCCAGATTTATCAATCTCCCCTTAGTAGCTTCTACCCGTTAGCTAGCCACCTAGGTAGTGTCACAACCCTAGTGCCTTTTTCCTATATTAAGCACAACTTAGCAATATTTCCTTAGCATAATTTAGCTTTAATCCTTAGATTACAATAGTAGTTTTAAATATAAAAACCCCCAAAAATGTTAGGAGTGCAATTAGAAGTACAAACGCAATTCTAAACTAAACAGGCAATACAACTCCATTCCAAGCTCCCTGTGGAAATTCGACCCCGATCCACTATTCGGGTATTAGTTATTGCTACCCACTCTTCCTACCATTGTGTAGTGTTGAGACAGCCGCGATCAACTTTTTGGCGCCGTTGCCGGGGAGCTTACGGTGTTGACTATCGGTTTAGTTAGTTTTGTGTTTTGCTTCTCTTTCCTTCTTGTTTACTAATTCTATTTGTGTCAATCATTCAGGTACTATGGCTCTCAATGCAAACGACCCTCTTGGCAACGTGAACGCGGGGGAGGAGGTAGAGGATCTTGAGCCCGAAGAGGTTATACCACCTCAAGTTCCACGTAGAGGCCGTCCGGCCAACGCAAATGACAACAATCCTATTCCAGACCCTCCTCCGCCACCGCCAAGAGCAGTCCCAAGAGTTCTTCCTAATCAAGGGTACGCGAGTGCCATCGTTCCTCCCCGAATCCGGGCGGGGAACTTTCAAATCACAAATGTCATGTTGACCTTGCTCGAGCAAAGGGGATATTTTACGGGCGCCTCCGACCAAAATGCATACAAGCACTTGAAGGGGTTCGTAGATACTTGCTGGGGCAGCAAACAAACAAACGTGTCAGAGGATGCGTTGAGATTGAGGCTTTTCCCGTTTTCTCTTCGGGGCAAAGCGTTGGACTGGTTAGAAAGGTTACCAAATCATTCTATCACCACATGGGATGAATTGGCGGACAAATTTATTGCCAAGTTCTTTTCTCCAAGTCATATGGCGGCTCTTCGGGACGAGATTCTAGCCTTCAAGCAAATGCCAACGGAACCATTGCATGAGATCTGGGAGCGATATAGAACAATGGTGAAGGAGTGCCCTAACAACGACATGACTGAGGCGATGATCCAGCAGACTTTCTATAGGGGCATCAACACCACGAATCAGTGCATTGTGAACCAATTGGCCGGTGGGAACTTTATGAAACTTTCTTACCAAGAGGCATGTGACGTACTTGATGAAATGGCCGACACCTCTTCGGCATGGCAAAGCCGAGCGAATGTACCCCAAGGTGACCCCACGGTCATCCATTTGCACAAGGAGTTGAGTGACCATGGCCAAGCTATTGCCGAACTTACAACAACAATGAATCAGTTGGCGAAGGCGCAATTGCAACAAGTACAAAACCCGCGCCAAGTCAATGCAATGGAGAATGTTTCTATGCTAAAAAGGAGGCAAAGAGGGCAACAACAACCTCAAGGTAATGGTGAGCAGTTTGACAACAACAATGATGGTGGTGGTTATTCGAACGAGTGTTTTGATGATCAAAGTGAGGAATGCCAATATGTCAATAACTACCAAGGAAATAGAGGAAATCAAGGGAATCAACAATGGCGCCCCCAAGGCAATTGGGGCAATCAACAAGGAGGCGGCAATTGGAATAACAATAATCAACAACAAGGTGGTAACAATTGGAACAATAACAATCAGAACAACAATTGGGGTAATCAAGGTAATAACCAAGGCAATTGGAACGGGAACAACAACAATTGGAACAACAACAATAGCAATCAAGGAGGGTGGAATAATGGTGGTAGGGGGCAAGGCTTTCAAAGGCCCCCCATGTTCCAACAACCAAACAATCCACCCCCCTTTCAGTCACAAGGGCCTAGTTCTTCTGGAAGTGATATGGGACGGATAGAAATGATGTTCGAGCAGATGATGAAAAAGAACCAAGATTCTGACGCACAATTGGCTTCGCATAACACATCTATCCGGAACCTAGAGGTGCAAATAGGACAAATCTCTCAAGCTTTAAATACCCGACCAAAAGGTGCGCTACCAAGTGATACGGTAGTGAACCCGAAGGGGGGTAACAATCATGTGATGGCGGTTACAACTAGGAGTGGAAGAGGCGGTGATGTGCATGCCTCGGTTGAGAATCAAGTTGTGAATGATGAAATTGAGTTGCATGATGATGATGCACCTTTGAATGTTGACAATGTGGTTGAACCAATAGTGACAAATGATGTGCGGATTGATATTGATGATGAGGCCGGGGTAGAGACTCAAGATACCGTGAACCCGTCTAGGGAACACATTATTGATATACCCGAGCCGGCGGTGCCCAAGGCCAAGGCACCCTTGCCTAGACCACCTCCACCATATCCTCAGCGGTTAGCAAAGCAAAAGAACGACAATCAGTTCAAGAAATTCATAGACATGATGAAGAGCCTCACAATCAATGTTCCTTTAGTGGAGGCACTTGAACAAATGCCTGGGTACGCAAAATTTATGAAGGATTTAGTCACCAAGAAGCGTTCTATGGAGTGTGAAACAATAAAGATGACGCACCAAGTTAGTGCGATTGTGCATTCTATGGCCCCGAAACTAGAAGACCCTGGAGCTTTCACTATTCCTTGCACTATCGGAAGTGCGGACTTTGCTAAGGCCCTATGTGACTTGGGGGCTAGCATTAATCTGATGCCGTACTCAGTCTTCAAGACTTTGGGAATTGGGCAACCTAGGCCAACCTCAATGAGACTTCAAATGGCGGACCGGTCGATGAAGAGGCCTTTAGGTATAATCGACGATGTGCTTGTCCGGGTGGACAAATTTATATTGCCGGCCGACTTTGTCATATTGGATTGCGAAGTGGATTTCGAAGTGCCTATTATTCTTGGAAGACCTTTCCTAGCTACGGGGAAGGCATTGGTTGATGTGGAAGCAGGGGAGTTAACATTCCGTGTGGGTGATGAGAAGGTGGTATTTCATGTGTGCAAGTCAATGAGGCAACCCAATAGTACGGAGGTGTGTTCATTTGTGGACATTGTCACGGCGGTGATAGTGGATGACACAAGTGCTTTGATTAATGTTGAAGATCCTCTTGAAGCCGTGCTTCTTAACATGGATGCCAATGATGATGCCGGTAGAGTGGAGTGCGTGAATGCATTGCATGGAATGGGTTCATATTCATATGAGCCTAGGAAACTATCTTTGGATCTTGAAAATCGCAAAACTCCGCCAACCAAGCCATCAATTGAGGAGCCACCGGTGTTGGAGTTGAAACCACTTCCTCCACACCTCAGGTATGAATTCTTGGGCTCTAATTCTACTCTTCCAGTTATTCTTTCTTCTTGCCTTACTAACTTGCAGGTTGAGGCCACTGTGGAGGTGCTCCAAAAGCGAAAAAGGGCAATAGGATGGACTTTGGCGGACATCAGGGGAATAAGCCCCGCATTTTGCATGCATAAGATCATCTTGGAGGAGGATGCACGGCCATCTCTTGAACATCAAAGGAGACTCAACGAGGTGATGCAAGAAGTAGTAAAGAAAGAGGTTATCAAGTGGCTTGACGCCGGTGTGGTTTACCCGATCTCGGACAGTTCATGGACCTCTCCGGTCCAATGTGTGCCAAAGAAGGGTGGAATGACGGTAGTGACCAATGCCAACAATGAGTTGATTCCTACTCGGACAGTTACGGGTTGGAGAGTGTGTATGGACTATAGAAAGCTGAACAAGGTGACAAGAAAAGATCATTTCCCACTACCATTCTTGGACCAAATGCTTGATCGTCTTGCGGGCCGGGCCTTTTATTGTTTTCTAGATGGCTACTCGGGGTATAATCAAATTCTCATTGCCCCAGAGGATCAGGAGAAGACAACCTTTACATGTCCTTATGGCACGTTCGCTTTCTCGAGAATGCCATTCGGACTATGTAATGCCCCAGCGACCTTCCAAAGATGTATGATGGCAATTTTCACCGACATGGTGGAGGATATCTTGGAGGTATTCATGGACGACTTCAGCGTGGTGGGAGATTCATTTGAAGAATGTTTGGTGAACTTGGATAGGGTTTTGGCAAGATGTGAAGAAACCAACCTTGTGCTCAACTGGGAGAAATGTCACTTTATGGTGCAAGAGGGAATTGTATTGGGTCACAAAATCTCAAGGCAAGGAATTGAAGTTGATAAGGCAAAAATAGAGGTTATCTCAAGGCTCCCTCCCCCTACTTCTGTCAAAGGGGTGAGGAGTTTTCTTGGTCATGCCGGGTTCTACCGGCGATTCATTAAAGATTTTTCAAAAATTGTGAACCCGCTTTGCAAGTTGTTAGAGAAGGATGTCAAGTTTATTTTTGATGAGAAGTGCATGGAGTCTTTTGAGCTATTGAAACACAAGTTGACAACAACTCCTATAATCACCGCACCTAATTGGGATTTGCCTTTTGAACTTATGTGCGATGCGAGTGATGTAGCGGTTGGGGCGGTGCTAGGCCAAAGGATCAACAAAATGTTCCATCCTGTGTATTATGCTAGCAAGACTATGAATGAGGCCCAGAGAAACTACACAGTGACAGAAAAGGAGCTATTGGCTATTGTGTTCGCGATGGAGAAATTTCGACCTTACCTTATGGGAGCAAAGGTGATCATACACACGGACCATGCAGCCCTCCGGTATTTGATGACTAAGAAGGATTCGAAAGCAAGATTGATGAGATGGGTGCTACTCCTTCAGGAATTTGATCTAGAGATTGTGGATAGAAAGGGAAGCGAGAATCAAGTTGCAGACCATTTGTCCCGATTAGAGGAAGATGGGAGACCAAGTGATGGTATTGAGATTAATGATAGGTTCCCTGACGAGCAGCTTCTTTCCGTTTCTATGTGTGAAATGCCATGGTTCGCGGACATCGCCAACTTCATTGTGACTGGTAACGTCCCGTGTGAGCTCTCTTCCAACCAAAGGAAGAAACTCAAGCGGGATAGTTTGGATTTCTATTGGGATGATCCGTATTTGATTAGAATTTGCACGGATGGAGTGATAAGAAGATGTGTACCGGAAAGTGAACAAATGAGCATATTGGAGGCTTGTCACTCTTCTCCCTATGGTGGCCATCACAGGGGGGGGGGGTGAGGACGGCCTCAAAAGTTTTGAGTTGCGGATTCTATTGGCCGACGCTGTTCAAGGATGCTAGTGAATTGGTGAAGAGCTGTGATGCATGTCAAAGAGTCGGCGGTATTTCCAAGAAGGATGAGATGCCCCTCAATACAATTCTCGAGGTGGATATTTTTGATGTTTGGGGCATCGATTTCATGGGTCCGTTCGTGAGCTCTTGTGGTAACACTTACATTCTCGTGGCGGTGGACTATGTCTCAAAGTGGGTGGAAGCCGTGGCTCTACCCAACAATGAAGCCCGAAGTGTTGTATCATTTTTGAAAAAGAGTATCTTTACGAGGTTTGGTACTCCTCGGGCCATTATTAGTGATGGGGGGTCCCATTTTTGCAACAAGGCTTTCGACTCATTGCTTGCTAAGTATGGAGTTAACCACAAAGTGACCACCCCCTATCATCCACAAGCTAGCGGACAAGTGGAAGTCTCAAATCGGGAGATAAAGAGTATTTTGTCCAAAACGGTGAATGCTAATAGGACCGATTGGTCGAAGAAATTGGATGATGCTCTTTGGGCTTATCGGACGGCTTACAAGACTCCAATTGGTATGTCTCCGTATAGGTTGGTGTTTGGTAAAGCTTGCCATCTTCCGGTGGAACTTGAGCACAAGGCTATGTGGGCATTGAGGAAGTTGAACTTGGAATGGGATGTTGCAGCCAATCTCCGAGTTGAGCAATTGAATGAGCTTGATGAGTTTAGATTTCATGCCTACTCCAGCTCGTCTTTGTACAAGGACAAGATGAAGTACCTTCACGACAAATATGCTCGGGGAAAAGAATTCAAGGTTGGTGATATGGTTCTTCTTTTCAACTCCCGGTTGAGGTTATTTCCGGGCAAACTCAAGTCTAAGTGGAGTGGCCCTTTTGAAGTGGTATTTGTGACTCCTTTTGGTGCTCTTGATATCAAAAACAAAAATGGTGAGGTATTCCGGGTTAATGGGCATCGCGTGAAGCATTACTTGGGGAAGATTGATGACAGCCACGTGGTGGCACTCCTTCATTTGAAATGATGAGATGGTAACATGCGTCGTGCCGCGACGTTAAATCAGGCGCTTCTTAGGAGGCAACCCATGTCTTTTTCTATTTCGTTGATTTTATTTATAGAATAGGATTTTTGAGCTAATGGTTTGTGAGATGTTGCAGGGATAATGTTGAACCAATGCAGAACAAAAATGTCAGGTCTCTGAAGTTTGCCAACGCGGCCGCGGAGCATTTTTGTGCGGTCTGCGCTGGGAAGGCCCAAATGTCATGCTCTCTGAAGTTTCCCACGCAGCTGCGTAACGAAACAGTGCGGTCCGCGTGGGAAGCTCATCTCAATGTGAAGGAATGAAATCCAGCGCGGTCCGCATCCATTTTTGCGCGGCCGCGCTGGTAGGTAGGTGATGGGTCCCACAGTTTTTCTATAAATACAGACCCTAGGCCTCATTTTACCCTTTACGCACTTTGACTTCCTAGGCATAAATTTTTACTATTCACTGAGACCTTTGCTTCAAATAGTTGAATCTTCATAACACCTAGTAACATTCCTTGCTAATTTCATTTATAGTTTTAATTTTTAATTATTGTGCTTGCTTCCCAGTAGTATAACTTTTTATTTTCTTCTCATTTTTCTTAGGTTTAATGATTAGCTTAGCTTTTTTGTGTTTATCTTGAACATTGGGCATGAACTTCAATATGAGTAATTGAGTAGGGACAACTAGGACCCAAAGATTTGATGAAAAATAGACCAAAATGCTAAACCCTAGCTCAGTTCAATTAAATGGCCCAGCGCGGCCGCGCATCATTTTTGCGCGGTCCGCGTAGTTTCTTCTGTGGTGCCTACTTTAACCAGCACGGCCGCGTCACATTTTTGCATGGTCCGCGCTGGTCCAACGCGGCCACGGTCCATATCAGTGCGGACCGCGTTGGGGGGATTCAGAGAGCTTCACCGGGGGCATATGCCTTGCGCGGTCCGCGCTCCAGATCTACGCGGTCTGCGCCCCTGTGTTCTACTTCTGTGTTATGCGTATTAACTGTGTTTTCCCCTCCTGTGTGATTCATCTAATTCACTGCATGTGCTTAAACTAACAATGTTAGACGTGTAATTTTTGCAGATCATGGTTAAGAAACGAGGAGGTACAAAACAACAACAACCCGGGAGAGGTGGTTCCTCCCAAGGGGGAAAGGGAAAAAGAATTGCTAAACTCACTCCCCAGGACTGGGCAAACATTAAAAAGACCTGTAAGCTGATACGGGCTGCTGATAGGGCTGCCTCCCACTCTTCGGGGAGTGAGTATGCACCCTCCCGGAGCATCACCTCAGAATCAGCCCCCACTCACACCTCTGACCCATTCCAATTACATGACACTCCTCCACCTGCACCCACCTCCAAGATACCGGTCAATGTAATTTCGGATTCGTCTGATGAGTCCGTAGCAAGAAGTGAGGAATAATACTCCACCTCCCCCACAACTTCATTATCTGGGGAGAGTGCATGATATGGTGAGGGAGGTGAGCCTCAAGTCGGGGGAGTTGATCGAACCAGAAAACCTGAAGCCTGGGCAGACAGATTTGTGAGTGAGATAGCATTCCACAAATTTAGAGAGTGGTGGCC
This sequence comes from Nicotiana attenuata, assembly GCF_001879085.1. NCBI lineage: Eukaryota > Viridiplantae > Streptophyta > Magnoliopsida > Solanales > Solanaceae > Nicotiana > Nicotiana attenuata. The sequence continues at coordinate 11,304,042 of NC_032000.1, read as the reverse complement.
CGTGAGGAAATTGATCCCGGAGAGACAATTCATTGACAGTGATCTTCTACCTCTCAACCCGAAGGTGCAAGAGCAATTCCGTACTAGAGATGGTTGGGGCTTCTTCAAGGAGAGGTGTATTGATGCCAATGAGCATATGGTAAAAGAGTTCTATTGCAATGTTTCTCATGTGGTTAAGGACATAAAGGCGACGAAGGTGCGGGATAAAATGGTGGTTTTTGATGGGAAGTCCTTGAATGAATATTTGGGGTTCAAAGAGGAGGATGAAACAGAATACTTAGCGAAGTTAGCAATGGGTGAGGAGGTGCGTCCCTGGTTGGCCGAGTACTTGGCAGCCCTGGGCACTGTTCCAAAATGGTTGAAGGCGGGGGAGAAGATTCTACGGAACACATTCAATTTTGAAGCAAAGGGTTGGTTGACATTCGTTTGTAGTAGACTTGATCCCTCCACACATGATCACTCAGTTCCTCTCGCCCGGGCTGTTCTTGTGGCATCTATCATGGCCGGGCTTCCTCTCAATGTGGGCAACATCATCTCGAGGGTGATCTCTACAGTCGGACAGGAGACCAACACAAACTACCCCTTCCCGAACACTCTGTCCATGTACTTTGGGGATTTGGAGGTGAAGAAAAAGCGATTTGATGTCAAGACAAAGCCGGTGGCCCCCTATTCTTGGTATAGCCAATAGGGTTCAGACAACCCAAAATCCAAAAAGTACCAGCCACCCACCTCTGCCCCAACTGGCCAGTCTGAGGAGCCAGTTGCGGTAGAGCCTTCTATTGGACCATCCTCCATCCCGACCACTTCCACCAGTGAGCCCTTACCCCCAGGTCCTTCTACTTCAAATGACCCTGCAGTTCATGTTTCAAAGACTCATCGGTTCACTGCCCACCAGCTCAGTCAGTCTTTAGCCAGTCTAAACAACTGGATGTCAGCAGCGACATCCAAGTTGTCCACTTTGGCTACTACAGTTGAGGCACATTCAGCACCAGCCATTGCTCAGATTCCTCCTTCCATTGAGGAGACATTGAAGAAGCTCCTGGCCAACCAGGAGAAGATTTTGGAGACCCAGGCCACCTTGACTACGGCGGTAGCCTCACATGGCAAGGCTTTGAAGGAGCTTGCAAAGGAACATAAGAAAATGAGAAAGTCGAGGGCGTCTCGGGAGTCGGTAAAGAAGCTGCGAGCAGATGTGGACAAGCTTTTGGCAGACCAGATGCCATTAGACTTGCTATTGGGGGATCCAGCTCTAGATCCAGCAGCAGCACAGCCACAGCAGGAGGAGGAGCCTAGGCACCCAAGGAAGAAGAGGAAGCTTCCTAGCACTGAGGGTGTTGTGATAGAGGTGGCACAGGTTCAGGAGGGTACCTCCACTGCTCCACCAGATGTTCAGCCGGTCCATGACCCGGCCCCTGTCCCAGCAGCAGAGCAGCAGCAGGCCGGGAACCAGTCTAAGGTTCCTGCCAGTACAGAGGACCAGGGGACCACTGATCAGCCCATGCAGACGGATCAGGCTTGAGGAGCCATTCTATATCCTTTCTCTGTTTTTATGCTTATTTTGGTAGTTGGCATTGGGGACAATGCCAGCTCTTATTCGTGGGGGTGCGCCCTACTGTTTTGATTTTTGATACATTTGGATGATTGTATATATTTGACTTTTAGTTTATGTTTTTAGATTTGATAGTTGGCCTGTATATAACTGCTAATTTTGGCTACTTCTCTACTTTATGTATATATTCATCCCCGTTGTATATTCTACTCCCCATTGTACATATTCATTCGGTTTTTCTATTTTCGTTAAAATTTTTCGTTTTTAGCTTGGTATTTAGGCTCGTAGCCTTTTGTTTTGGTTTTGGCGTTGTCAATAAGCCCTTGGTTTTCTTAATGCCACGGTTCTTTCCAAGGGTAGAGTGTTGTGCGAACCGGGTGGCTCTTCCCAATGATAGATGGCGTGACAACCTTCTTAAGGGTTTGAGTCCGTTTTTGATTTTTTTTCTTTTGATTTTGCGTAGTTAAGGGTACCTCAGGCAAAGCTTCACTTGGGCCTAACACATTTGCCTTTGATCCCATGGTCAAAGACATAATGTTGTGCTTAGGATGGTGAAAGTCGTGGCCTTGAGACTCTTGTGTTGACCAAACAATCATCATGTGGTCTTGTTGAACCATTGTGCGCTTGAATCGTAACTAAGGTCGTTGTGGGCCCTCGACTCGATGTCTTTAGCAATCCTTGAGGGTGTGTGGTGAGAATTAGAATTGTGAGTCCAAGTCCCGAGCCGATGGTCTAGAACTTGCCCCGAATGTTTGTTGAGGCGAAATCCTAGGTGAAATTTGACTTGAGAAGTGATTATAGGCTCTCCTTGATCCAAATGCTAAGTTGAACAACTCCATAGCCTACCAATGAAATGATTCCCTAGTTAACCCTTTTGAGCCTTAAACTTCCTTCTTTCAAGAACCAAAACTACAAGCCTATACCCGTTTTTAATGAGACCCTCTCTTGGCACCCACATCTTCCCTTGAGTAAATGACAAATGTCTAAGTTTGGGGGGAGAGGCAAGAAAGGAAACAATGTGGTAAAAGGTACAAAAGCAAAAGAAAAGAAAGGCAATGAAAAAGGAAGAAAAGACAAGACAAAAAGAAAGACCAAAGTGAATAAGGTCAAAAAGGGGATTCAAAGAAAACAAAAGTGAAAAAGGGAGTGGAAAAAGCAGAAAAAGGAGAAATGTGTTGAATTGCATAAGAAAGAGTGACAGTGTGTCTCTCTAACCCCTTGAAAAAGAAGTAAATACTCAAATGAGTCAAGAAAAGTGTGCCAAAATGAATCAAAAGAAGTGCTTAAGGGAAGATTGAACCCACTTGAACAAAAACATGTCCTATCCTTGCCCAAAAGCCTTTACAATGACTCCACAAAAGCCCTATATGATCTTGAGTTGAACGGAACCTACATTAGTGGATACTTACATAAGGGGCAAGCATATGGTACCTAGAGCCGGATTTGTGACCTTCTTTTTGAGAGAATTGAGTGAAAATCCCATCAACCTCGGTTTGTGTGTCACTACTCTAAAAGGTGAGGTTCGCTTAGGGAGAGTTGAGGATGTTTGAGTTTGGGTTCCACAATGACCAAGGTATTTGAGAAAAGCTCTTTGATGAAATGTGTCAACCCTTGATGCTCTTGTGGCACACTTGATCCATAGTTTTCAAAAGCCTAAAATGTGTTAATGATGCATTCGTATTGAGGGCAATTGTTAGTCCCAATTGATGCTTGTTGAGGTTACTTTAGGATAGCTGGAAATTCTTGGATTGCTCTTTTGGGGTGGGTCTTATTTTGTTTGCTTGAGGACAAGCAAAGGTTTAAGTTTGGGGGAGTTGATAAGTTAGGATTTTAACATGATTATACCCCTACTTGCTATTGCTTTTGTTATGAATTGCCACAAAATAATCCCAAAATCCTTACAAGTTGCGCTTGATTGCAGGTTTGAGCGACAAGATGACAAATGTCAAAGATCGGCTCAAAACGGAGTGAAACCTGCCAAGTGTCAAAGACCAATTGAAGTGGGGAACAAGAAGACCTAGCGCGGACCGCACTGTTTTGCCACGCGGCCGCGCTAGGAGATTCAGAGACTGGTTCATTCAAGGGCAACTTGCGCGGTCCGCGTAGATGAGATTCAGAGAGATGGTATTTTTATCAAAGTACTGCTACACGGCCGCGCTCCATTTATACGCGGTCCGCGCCCGTCCTGAAACGCGGCCCGCTCCATTTCTGCGCGGTCCGCGGTCCCAACTTCAGAGAACAGAGTTCAAGAGTCCAAGAGCCAACGCGGTCGCGCTCCCTTTTTGCGCGGTCCGCGCCTACCCCGCAGGGGCATTTTTGTCCAGATTTTCTAGCTCGGTATAAATAGATCTTTTTGATATTTTTAGGTTATGTTTTAGCTGCTGAACGAGAGTTGTGCTCGTGAGAAGTATTTTGTAGCCTATTTTGGCAATTTTACTCTTGAATATCATAGATTTTAAGTAGTAATCAATTATTATGTTCATTTCATCATCTATTTCTACTGTTTCTACTTTAATTATGTCTAGCTAAACCCATTAGCTAGGATTGTGGCTCAACCCTAGTGTGGGTAGTTAAAGGGTATTGCATCCTAGGGTGAGATTGAGCTTGGGTATTTGTTATTTGGGTTGATTTTGTGTTTCAATCTAGAATTTGTGGTTGCAAACATGAATTCAAGCTTAGTGGGTCTAACTCTTCTTGAGAGAGAGAGAGTCATATGACCCTAAAAGTTAACCCAACAAGGAATTGGGATGGACCCATGAGAATGGTAGTCCCAATTAACGGGTTAAACCTCGAAAGAGTAATTACCCTACTTGAGCCCTAGTTGCCCGGTCTAATTGGCCTACCTAATTGGTCTCGAGAGAGTCAATTGGGCAAAGCTCTTCTTTCTACCGAGAGGTGTGAGAACGAGTGCAATTGTGCAACGGCTATAGCACTAAACCCAGATTTATCAATCTCCCCTTAGTAGCTTCTACTCGTTAGCTAGCCACCTAGGTAGTGTCACAACCCTAGTTCCTTTCTCCTAGATCAAACACAACTTAGCAATATTTCCTTAGCATAATTTAGCTTTAATATTTTAGATTGCAATAGTAGTTTTAAATATAAAAAACCCCCAAAAATGTTAGGAGTGCAATTAGAAGTACGAACGCAATTGTAAACTAAGCAGGAAATACAACTCCATTCCAAGCTCCCTGTGGAAATTCGACCCCGATCCACTATTCGGGTATTAGTTATTGCTACCCACTCTTCCTACCATTGTGTAGTGTTGAGACGGCCGCGATCAACTTTTTGGCGCCGTTGCCGGGGAGCTTACGGTGTTGACTATCGGCTTAGTTAGTTTTGTGTTTTGCTTCTCTTTCCTTCTTGTTTACTAATTCTATTTGTGTCAATCATTCAGGTACTATGGCTCTCAATGCAAATGACCCTCTTGGCGACGTGAAAGCGGGGGAGGAGGTAGAGGATCTTGAGCCCGAAGAGGTTATACCACCTCAAGTTCCACGTAGAGGCCGTCCGGCCAACGCAAATGACAACAATCCTATTCCAGACCCTCCTCCGCCACCGCCAAGAGCAGTCCCAAGAGTTCTTCCTAATCAAGGGTACGCGATCAAGGGTTAGTCTTAGAAACCCAAACTAGTTTGGGTCCCTTTATATAGGCAAAAGGGTGAATCAAATTCTTTTTGGCCCATCCTGGCAGCCTACTTTTCCCTTGAACAAATATTTTATTCTTTTGACTAGCCTTTTCTTTTGCATTACATTCACTTTTATAGTGACCAGTCTTACCACAATGTGTGCAGATTCTTTCTCAGGAAGTATGAGGTACTTGCTTTTGGGATCCCACTTAGGTGCAGGGGTCCCGTAGCCAAGTCATCTCTTATTGCTACTATGGTGTTCATGTAGCCATGAAAGTGCATCGGAGGACCTATTCCAGTTACAAGTTCTGTCTAGCTCGTGCTTAACCTTGCTTAGATCCTCCTTAAGGTCTCTTATCTGCTCATCTCTTTTGTACAACTCGTCTTTCATTTTTTCTAGGTTTTCTTCTAATGTGAGTTGTGTGTGATCAGCTTTCTTTTTACATGTTCCTAATTTCAGTTTTAGATTTTCAGATCTTAGCTCTAGGACAGTGGTGCCAAGTTCATGAACTTGGTTCTTTAACTCAGCATTTTTACTATCACTTTCACTAGCCCTAAGTTCCAGATTTTTGCACTTAGCTTTCAAAATCACTCACTCCTTCGACAGTTGTTCCTTTTCGTTGTTTAGATCCTCAAATTCATCAATGAAATCCAGGAGTAACTCAGATAGCCTTTCTTTAGACAAAAATTTAATCTTGTCTTTGAGATGAATTATACTTACCTTAGATTCCTCATCGAATTCTCCAATTGCCATAAGTGATTGTTCATCTCCATCTTCATCCTCTGAGTCCTCATCTGAGCTTTCTCCCCAGGCATCAACCATAGCCTTTGTTGATCCTTTGATCTTCTTGGGTTGAACCTGTTCCTTCTTTTTGTTCCTTCGTTCAGCTATTTCCTTCTTCCATTCAATTTCTCAAATAGGGTAGTTTTTTGATGTGGTGATCAATCTTCCCACACTTGTAACACCCCTCATTGGTTTGTTTTTCAGGAACCCTTGGTTTGCTGTAGCTTCCACTTCTTGAAGGACCCTTTCCTCTCATTAGGTACTTCTTGAAGTCCTTTGTGATCATGGTCATTTCATCCTCCTCTAGATCAGCACCTTCAGTGATTCTGAGTGCCAGGCTCCTTTCCTTCTTGGGTTCATCCATCTTCATGGTTTGCCTTCTAAGTTCATAGGTAGTGAGATTTCCTATTAGCTCATCCAACTTAAGAGTGGCAATGTTCTTTGATTCCTGAATAGCAGTGATTTTGCTTTCCCAAGAGACTGGCGGAACCCTTGTCAAGATCTTCTCAACTTTGTCTTCTTCAAGAATAACCCTTCCAAGAGACTTAAGTTCATTTGTCAGTGTGGTGAACCTTGTATACATCTCCTGGATGGTTTCCCCTTCCTTCATGGTGAAATTCTCATATTGAGAATACAACAGTGTTCCTCTGGACCTCTTCACTTGAGGTGTTCCTTCATGAGCCACTTGCAAAGTATCCCAGATTTCCTTAGCAGTGGTACAACTTTGAATTCTACTGTACTCGTTTGGACCAAGTCCACACACAAGCCATTTTTTGGCCTTTGCATTCCTTTCCCACTTCCTCAAGTCCTCAGCATTGTAGTCAGCTCTTGTTTTTAGCACATCTACTCCTTCAGCATTCTTCTTCATGGTAGCCAGGGGACCATCAGTGACAATGTCCCATAGCTGATAGTCTTCTCTGATGATGTGATCTCTCATCCTGTTTTTCCACCAAGAGTAGTACTGGACATTAAAGAGTGGAGGCCTATCAGTGGATTTCCCTTCCCAGTTTCCAGGTGGTGCGCTCATCTTGATCTGTTCCTAAGGTGTTAGCCTCTTTAAGGATAACCTGCTCTGATACCAATTGTTATTTTATACTTCAATACCACACAAGAGGGGGGTGTGATTTGTGTGGTGAGCAATTTCTCGCTTAAACTGATTATGGAAGGACCTGGTTCTTCTATGTGTTCCTTCTACTACTGTTGCGGAATAATAAATGTAGAAAGTAAAGAACACAAGTATTTTTACGTGGAAAACACCCGACTCAAAAGGTGAAAAAAACCACGACCTACTACTCAGTAGGATTTTCCCCAACACTTCACTAAATCACTGAGCCAAAACAGCATTTACAAAACTCTTTGTAAACCTAAGGATTACCTCTAATCCCGTTGTAGCAACCAACCTCTAACTGTTGCGACAACTTCGAGTTAACTCTAACTTGAATACTCAAAGTACCTATTACAATTGCTTTTAGATAAAGCTGAAAGGTACAATATGAAAACACCTACTACAATTGAACTAGAAATAAAGAAAGACACATAAAACTCTTTATGGAGCTGGTTCTTCAATCTGGTTCATATAGCTTCAGGTTTGCATACTTGAATCACACACTAACTGCTTGCAAAAAGCCTTGCCATTTTGCTCTCAATTCACGTTTAGCTTTTGCATTTTTGTGCAACACAAGTAATGTGAGAACATCCTGCAATTTATAGAGTTAGTAGATGAAGAAATAACTAGAGTTCTGATGCAACTCTTCCTTGATGGAAGAGTTCTAGTTGATTTTAACTTCTAACTCCTTCCCTATCTTGGATAGTGTTCTCTTTGAGTAAGGAGTCCTTCTCCTTATCAATTATGCAACCTTTTTGATCAGGAGATACTAAATACACCAATTTAAGCTTATCTCCTTCACGTGCATCCCTCATGCTCGAATCTGCCCGTTTCTATGCACACAAGGGATGGACCTGGTTCATGCCTGAGTACCTTTTTCAGTCTTCAAAACCAACATTTACTTGGGCCAACAAGGAAATTTTCAGAAATGACTATTGTTTAGGGGCTTATTGTTGGGCGTAGCTATAATTTAGTTAATTACATTTCGTAGCTATTAATTGTTTGCCATGTGATATATGTCGTTGTATTCAATTTGGTTGTAGACACTATATTCAATTCGGATATATTTATTTCTTATATATTTGATATTGTATTCAATTTTACTGTATTGAATTCAGTTGTATTCAAACAACAAAAAATTAAGAAATAAGATATATACCGCTCTATTCAATTCGGTTGTATACACTATATTCAATTTGTCTATATTCGTTCTTAACTATTTTACATTGTATTCAATTCACCATATTTAATTCGACTGTATTCAAATAAAAAACAGTGATATTCGGTTGTATTCAATTCACTGTATTCATTTGTCTCTGCTTTTACAATGTATTCAATTTACTATATTTAATTTGGTTGTATTCAAACAACAAAAATTCACAAAATACAGGGATCTGCCACAAAAAATAACCTTCGAAATATATAAATATAGGCGAAAATAAAAAATAAAAAGATTGCATTTGAATTAAAAATTACAGAATATAATTAAATTTGAGTGTATTTGTATCATTGTATGTGACTCAATAGCAAAGAAGAGAAGAAAGTTCGTAGGAGATGACGTCTTCCAGCCAAGCAAAACACTGTATTCATTGTATTAAAACTAAAAAATGAAGAAAAACAAAAATCCATGTAGATCTGAGAATACACTATCATATTATATCTACCAAACTTCGGTCAGACGAACAAAAATCCGGCCATAATGTGTATTTCATTGTATTTAATTAGGCCACAATAAATAAAATATACTCAAATATGAGAAATACACTCGGATATGAGAAAATACACTCGAATCTGAGAAATTCGGTCAGTTGGCCATGGATTCCAGCCAGAGATGACGACAGCGGTGGAGGTAATGACGAGACCAGTCTGGACTGAAGAATTTGAGGTACTAAATTGAGAAATTTTCATAGCGGGTGAGAGAATAAAGATTACAAAGGAGAGAAAAAATAAAAAGAAGGTCGGACGGAAGTATCACAGCGGGTTAGGCCGGTGGTGGTTCTCCGGCGAGATTGTAACACCATATATATATATATATATATGAAAGGAGGAAAAGAGGAAAAAGTTACTTTAGGGTTAGAAGAGAGGGTATTTGCTATAAAACCAAATATCTAGCTATGTATTATAATTAGTTTAAAATATATTTATTTAGATAAATATAGTGTATAATTTAGTTATACCATGCAAAATTTCCTAAAAAGTATGGATTAATATCCACTTTTAACCCGCTCCCCGTTTTTGACCCACTTAAATTTTGACCCGTCCAACTAATTTCTCGGTTAGGATATATTTAATAATATGACAAATCTCTCTCACAAATCCTTTATTCGGTGGTCAATATTGATGGAGGCTCGCCTCTGGTATTTTGTGTGATAAGAATGTGCCACCGAAACTTAAAAGTAAGTTCTACCAAATGGTGGTCACACTGATTATGCTGTATGGGGTTGTGTGTGGGTCAGTCAATAACTCCGATGTCCAAAAGATGAAGGTAGCAGAAATAAGAATCTTGAAATGGACGTGTGTGTATACCAGGTTAGATAAATTCAGGAATGAAGATATTCGGAAAACTGTGGGCATATCACTTGTGGCGGACAAGATGCGGGAAACGAGACTTAGATGGTTTGGGCATGTAAAGAGGAGAGGCATCGATGCCCTAGTGAGGAGGTGTAAGAGGTTGGCCTTTGTTCCAGCTTAGGCAAGACATGACGATGTTCCCGTTTACCGAGGACATGCCCCTTGATAGGAAGATGTGGAGGTCGAGAATTCGGGTAGAAGGTTAGGTGACTAACTGTTTTCTATTTTCCTTGTTCATACCAGTGGTATTAGTGTGCTACATAGTGTTAGTCTTGTATTTTCTTATTCTTATATTTTTCTGTTATCACTTGTTGTTTCGTTTACTTCGATTTTCTGATTGGCGTGCTGGTGTTATTACTTGTTACTCATTTCTTCTTATTTTTCCTGAGTCGAGGGTCTATCGGAACAGTCTCTATCTTTTTTAAGGTAGGAGTAAGGTTTGCGTACACACTATCCTCCTCAGACCCTACTTGTGGGACTACAATGGGTTTGTTGTTGTAATATTAATGAAGAGAGTATATAACATTTGTAAAGCTTGTCTAAGAATATTTATTTGATAAGTAATTTGAAATTTCTTTTATTGTTCTGTTAAAAAAATTGGCAACCATTACAACAATATCCTAGATCCGCTTTTGATGTTTCCTTGTTTTCTAACATCCCTTGACTTATGTTTTTCCACCCAAAAAAAAAAAAAAATATTCAAAAGTTAGTTAGGAAAACTATAACTGTCAACCTCAAATTAGTATTTGGTCATCCGTTGTTCCCGCTAAAAATTTGTCCCTATCTTGTTCCTATGTTAGTGGTATATATGTGTTTATTATTATTGTATTCCCAAGCCTTGGGAACTCACCTGCAATTACAAATATCAACTACTACCAAAACTTGGGATTCCCCAAGCTGCAGGTGGTAGCAGAAATTAACTAACAAAAAAGTTATTCTGCTACCATAATAAAACAAAAGAAATATTAAAAAAAATAAAAAATAATGGCCTCATTTAGTTGTAATTCAGTTATTTTTCTCTTTTCCCTTTTATTTATTGCTTCTTTAATCCCAAACTTGCATGCCAATATTGCTGAATTTGATCCTTATTTGGAAAAGAAAGCTGAAGAAGCCCTCAAGTCCTCTCTTGCTGCTTATAATGAAAATCCTGAAGAACTCACTGATACTTTCAACAAAGAAGTTGGAGAGTAAGTTTTTTTTTTTTTTGAACAAATGGTTCTTGGTCTAAGGGTCTCTTGGTTTGTGGGTTGATCAAAAGCTTTTTTTTAAGGAAAAAGGTCAAAAATACCCCTCATTATCCGAAATATGTTAAGTTTACCATCCGTAATACTTTGGGACCTTTTAAAGGTAGCGCAGTGCATTAAGCTCCCGCTATGCGCGGGTCCGTGGAAGGGCCGGGGAAGGGTCGATCATACCCTTATCGTTACCATAATGAAAAGTACATGGGTAAATTTAGACCCCCCCCCCCCAGCCCCCACCCCACACCTCCGCCCGCCCGAGTATTTTGACATATGGAATCTACTTAGACCACGTTGGAGCTCCATTAAAAGCAAGCGCAAATATGAAATGATTTGCTAACGACAAAGGTATGAATAGCCCCGGGCTGGAAGTATAATGGAGGGTAAAATTAAGATATTTTGTATAATAGAGTGGTAAAATTTGGACACCTTCAGTTTTTTTAATTGACATTAGTTATTGTCCAACATTGCAGAACAATTTTTAATGGCACAAGGAGGCATCTGAAGGAAGAAGATAAAGATGATAAGGATGACAATGATGGTTGCAAGGCCTACAATCCAATTGACAAATGTTGGAGGTGTGACAAAAACTGGGCTAATAACAGGAAGGCATTAGCAGATTGTGCTAGGGGATTTGGCCATGGCACAACTGGTGGTAAAGACGGTAAATTCTACGTTGTCACCGATCCCTCGGATGATAATGTGGAAGAGCCAAGGCCAGGAACCCTTCGCCACGCTGTCATCCAAGAAGAGCCGTTGTGGATTATCTTCGAGAAGTCGATGATAATCAGGTTGCAGCAAGAACTGATGATCAACAATGATAAGACAATTGATGGCAGGGGAGTTTCCGTTCATGTTGCATATGGAGCAGGATTAACCATACAATTTGTGCACAATGTGATTGTCCACAACATTAGAGTTCATCACATTCTTTCTACCTCAGGTGGTATGATCAGAGATTCTATTGACCATATTGGTCTTAGGACAGTGAGTGATGGTGATGCTATTTCCATCTTTGGTGCCAACCGTATCTGGATCGATCATTGTACTTTAACCAAGGGTGCTGATGGCCTCGTCGATGCAATCATGGCTTCCACTGCTATCACCATTTCTAACTGCAAATTCAATCATCATAACGACGTAAGTTATTCTTTCTCCTACTCTTAGTAGGGACATTTTCAACAATAAGGTGTCTAATGAAAAATTCAACCAAGTTTAGGGGGGTTGTCGATGTGTATTTGGCCTAATAACAATAAATGATGATTCAGGTGATGCTTTTGGGAGCAAATGATGCCTTTCCTCAAGATAAAATCATGCAAGTTACAGTTGCATTCAATCGGTTCGGAAAGGGATGTATTCAGAGGATGCCAAGGTGCAGGTGGGGATTCTTCCATGTTGTCAACAACGACTATGCTAAATGGGAAATGTATGCAATTGGTGGCACTGCTAATCCCACCATTATTAGCCAGGGTAACCGATTCAAGGCTTCCAACAATCCAAACACTAAAGAGGTATGCTTAGCATTCTAATTACTTCTTTTTTTTTTTTTTACAAAAATAGTGGTGTTTGTCGGTGATTTCACCGAGTATATGCTACCTCCAATCAGCACATATACCAGATACTATCTGCTTACCAAGGCTTAAGCATATGTGAAAAAATCAACCTAGTGTTTCTTGTCCAATCACATTTTGATATGTCCTATTAGATTGTCCAATCACATATGTGACCAAGAGGTCACGGGTTCGAGCCGTTGAAACAAACTCTTGCAGAAATGCAGGGTATGGCCGCGTACAATAGACCCTTGTGGTCCGGCCCTTCCCCAGACCACGCACATAGCGGGAGCTTAGTGCACCGGGCTGCCCTGCCCTATTAGATTGTAGCATAAGGCTAACATAAACACTTTTTCAGTTAAAACAGTAGAGAGTCATTATTCCCCTTTTGGGGCTTATTGCATGTGAATTGCTAACATAAAGTATGCTAAATGAAGGTGACAAACCGGAATGGCGCCCCAGAATCTCTGTGGAGAAACTGGCAATGGAGATCTGAGGGTGATTTGTTCTTGAACGGAGCCTACTTTAGGGAGTCCGGACCAGATATCAAGCATACTCCATTCACAGAAGATACCAGCATCAAGTTTGAGCCTGCTAAATTTGTCGGCAGACTCACTCGCAAAGCTGGTGTAATCAAGTGCAAGATTGGAAAAGCATGCTAGCCAATGTTCTATATTTATGTACATAATACTAATATATAAACCATATGTACATTTCACTTTTTGGGGTTGACATGGAGCCGAAGATTTTTTTGGGGGTTCTTTTACAGTAAGAGAAGAAAGAAATGGCTGAGACATCTATCTGTTGTCTCGTTGTTTTCTCAGTTTTTTTCTACTGTTTTTTCTTTTTTGCTTTTTCCTGGCTGGTTTGCTCTATAGGGAAAAACAGTTAGGAGAGGGAGAAAAGGAAAAAAGTGGGTTCTGGTGAGAGATCAAGTTTACTTTTTGTAACAGAAAATTTTGATTTATGATTTTTAATAAATGTAAATTTCCCTGTTTGAATTTCAATATAGGCTACATGTGTCCCCAAGAGTGAAATTTATTGTATCAACCCCTATTCTTTTACATAGTAATAAAGGCATAATGCTGATATATTTATACTTTGTTTAAGAAAATATGGATTTCAAGAACAGGTATATGCAGCAGAACCTATCAAATAGAAACTCTTCTCTGTCATTTTTCCATTCCGTCAATCATGTTATTTGTCACGGTTTTATATTCAAGACACAGATTTTCCATATCTTTATAGCAATTGATCCAAAGTTTTCAATCGAACAAACATTTAAAACGAAGAACTATCAGAAAAGAAACAGAATATTGGATTAATTGATATATGTGAACAAAGTCAGACATTAGGAATTTCCTTACAAAGAGCTATCTTCTTTTGAAGTTGTTTTTATGAAGACATGTCCGAGCATTGTGCCCTTTCCCTAAGCACACACTGCAGCTATAAGTTCTCTTTGCCCGAGTAGTAATTGTAGCAACAACTTTAGTCTCTTTCTTCTTTTGATTGCATGTCCTTCTATTATGGCCAGTTCTTCGACACTTGCTGCAATGATGGTTAATCTTGACCATCTTCTTAGGTACAATTAAGCTCGACTTTAAGCAGGTTCTTCTGTTATGACCCTTTGCTCCACATAATCGACATCTATAACGTCTATCTGTATTGTCTCGAATTTCTGGACAGTAGTTACTCCTATGCCCTTCCTGTCCACAATTTCTACAGTAAAATTTCACTCCTGCAATTAGAAAAATCAGCTATTATCTTCTTCTTGAAGAGAAACATGCTCTCATTAAACAATTCTCAAACAAAAAAGCAGGCTGCATCTCGGATTCAGTATAAACAGAAGACCTTAATGAGAGCACTACTTGATATTCAGGAAAATGTACCAAGACATTCGCTTTACTGATAACTGACAAGGATAATAATGTGATCTTTGTCAAATCCAAACACCCCCACCCCCCTAAAGAAAATGCGAATAAGATATAGCGCCAGAATATCAAGAATTATATGCAATAGTTATGCCACAAAAGCCAAATGATGTACTCAACATTTTGTGACAAGTAAATGAAGGGAAACAAGAAAACAATCTTTCCATTGTTTTTCCTTTTTCTCTATCCCAGTCGTACCTTCCACTTACAACTATGATATATCCAAAGAAGAAAACAAAACCACCATTAATTTAAGTGTGACAAGAACAAAACTTTATAGACCTTTCATGGATATACTTCTCTTGCGACGGTTATCTGGATCGCGGAAGTAATCTTTCATGGAATCAGAGGCACGTTTTCTAGCAGCAGGTGTCCCCTTTGCTTTCTGCATAACGAGTATCATGTCAAATTAAAAAAAATCGGTTTGGCTGAAGAAATTTTGAGAAAATACTCTCCCATTTCTACCTCATCTAGTCCAATCATTATGGAGATCTGCGATTTATGTTAGATTTACATCGTGATTGATAACTTTAAATGACTTTTTAACATCTCGCATACTTCTCTCGTAGGAAAAATCAAACCGACATAATCTGTGCAAGGACTTATAATGAGTTAGCAGAACTTGCATAGCTAAAGGTCAATCATTCAGATATGAAGCTGACAAGTCAAACCTTAATAGCAGCTACTCTTTGTGCATGAAGCGTGGGATCGCCATGGATAATCTTCATCCTCTTACTAAATAGCCCAGTCTTGGCATTTAAGCTCTGCAATCATCCAACTAAACAAAAAAGATTATATTCAAGAATTGACGAATGCGCCTGAAGTTTAAAATTTTGCATAGGTATTCAAAGAGTCATCCAAATGAAAGGTTCACTACATTGTCCATGCAATAATTATGAAATAGAAACATCAAAATAAGGAAACCAAGTGACAAAAGTTTGATTGAAGAAGAATTATGCTAGTGGAGAGGGAAACTAGGGTGCTAACAGAAAAATGAATACTAACTTTTAATGATCTGCTGATCTTCAAATTGACTTCTGTATTTGGAGACTGGTAGACACGCTTAGTTTTCCTCTTCGAGTCAAGCTTTATGTCTAAGTTGTCCACTTCATCGTCTTCCTTTACTTTTAAAGGGGAACTGAAAAAGATCATGTAGGCTTCTTATAGAGCAGTGTTAACTAAATATGCTTGTATAATACAAATAGGATGAAAGAAAGGTTACAACACAAGATGCCTGATGCAGAATATAAAACAATGGTTAAGTAACTCCTTCGACTACATAAAACGTAATGCCATACTTAAGCCAAATATGGCAAGGTAAACATGTTGGTATACACCGAGTTGCACAATGATGAACTTGATTATAGAGCAAACTTATGCACTCGATGTAATAATATTACAGTGAGAACACATGACTTCGGCAAAATGGAATCTAATAGAAACGTGAGGCAGGAAATATTTACCTTGATCGAGCTTTCTCCCAAGGCCTTTCATCAATAGACTCTTCCCAAATGACACAATCTCCACCGCACTGATGACAAGTCATCATACCCTGCCATACACGAAAACTTCTATTAAGGACATAGGCACATAGCTCTGGTATAAATGAGCATCACATCGATATTCCAATTGACATATCAAGCTTATATACAGGTAATGCTAGAGCTTAATACACATGATCCAGAAAAGAAGTTACCTTTCCATTACACAATGAACAATCTAAACTGGATCGCTCTATTCCACATTCAATACATGGAGTGTAGCCCCTTCCTCTGCAGCTTGGGCAAGGCAATTCTCTTATATATTGGCCATTTGGGCCAAACCATGATCTTGGACTCGAAGCACTAGAAATAACTTTCCTGGAAAATGATAAAACACAGGTCATAGGAATGCAGATAGCAGATAGATAGTTAACTTACTCAATATGTAATTACGAGTAGATAGGGGCTGCTTATCATGAGGATGGGGACTCACTATCTTATTAGCAAGAGAAGAAAAAATATAGGCGTTTCAAGGAACAAGATGCAATACCCTATATTAAATTGATGAAGGAAGGTGATTGGAAAACTTTACAAACATCACACAGACAGCAAATAGAAACACTACTACGGCAACAACATAGATCATGAAATAATGCAAGTCGAACCTCATGGAGCACGTGGACTATTACTAAAATTTCAACAAATATTAAATTCTGAAACCATAATTTCAAACGTGCAATGGATTTAATGGTAAGAATTAAAAGGTTGACCTCTTCAAGTTTAAATTCTGAATCAGCCTTTAAATACAACCAATTAAATAGAAACAGAAGAAAAAGAAGAAGCTAAAACCTTGGCTGCAAATCAGCAGCAAGTCCAAAGAGCTCCTCTGAAGGGTCATACATAACCTGTTAATAGAACACATGAAATGTAAGCCCTCTTATCATACAGTATTTCAAGAAACAAAAGGTTAATTTCACCTATAGTCATTTAACTTTATCCACTTTAAAGTTAAAGTCACAGTCGCATTAAAAGTAATTGAACTTTATTCACTATAACAGTTAAACTTTTGACATTGTAACAATAATGTCGCAATTATATTTTGATGGTGCGTTTACTTGGAAGGGGAGCCTTGGAGCAACGATAAAGTTGTTTCCGTGTGACCTATAAGTCACGGGTTTGAGCCATGGAAGCAGTCACTAATGCTTTTATTAAGGTAGACTGTCTATATTACACCCTTTGGGGTGCGGTCCTTCCCCGGACCCTGTGTGAACGCGACTTGGAAGGGGAGCCTCGAAGCAACGGTAAAGTTGTCTATCTATAGATCACGGGTTCGAACCATGGAAGCAGCCACTAATGCAAGCATTAGGGTAGACTGACTGTACTTCTCTTGACCCTACGTGAACGCGGGATGCCAATGTGTGTCGGGCTACCCATTACCCACTGTAACAATTAAGTCACTAAATTTTACCCATTATAACGATACACCAGTATACTTCACCACTAAGTAAAGTTGATAAACTTTACCACTATAGTTTTGTGACTATACTGTCCCTAAGTTACTAAACTTTAACTACTATAGTTTAGTTACTATAATTTCATAATCAGTGAAGCTCCAGCTCAGTTGCTTTAACATGACAAAAATATTTGTGTGACTTTAGTGTTATAATCTTTAACTTGACCAAAAATAATATTGCGACTTTAAAGGTATACTGGGTAAGAAACAACACATTTCATCTCATTTCTCTACCATAGGTTAGTATATGTCTATATAAAAACAGAAGAGACTAAAAAAATAATAGTACCTGATTTTGTTTGATGGGTTTGACAGAATCATCATCAGTAAAAGAAGAGAAGATTGGAAAATAGAGGAAGTTAAGTTTTGTTTTAGAAGGAGGCAAAATCCAGTAGTGCAAGTTCTTGTTACAGTATCTCCACTGAGGCAACATTACCCGAAATGATGAACATAATGCTGCTGACATTCTTGCTATAGTTCATGGAAAAACAATGATAGATTATCTTGAATTGAAAGAGCAGAGAGTTGTGATTTTTTAGGAGGTATATTATGTGGATGCAAAGTAGACAACAAGATTTCATTGTTCTATCCTCTGCTTTTGGTCTTAAATGTTTTGGATAATGGGCTCCACATATACTTTCCCATCTACTGCTCACATTACATATTGCATGGTTATCCTACGGTTGCCAAAATATACAAATGAGGAAGAGCTTATCCGAAAAAACTTTAAACTTTTTTTTTTTTTTTTTTTTGTCATGTCACTTAAAGGTTACAAGATATTTTGCTAAAAATAAGACAGGAATTAGTAAATAAAAAATATTTTATTTGACGAAAAAATCATCTTAATGTAGTTTTGTTAGAAAAATGCATTTTTGTAATATAGATAAAATATTATCATTATTTTTCAATTTTCATATAGTTGAATGCATTTTTGTGGGTCACATACTCACATGGATAAATATAGTCTTTTTGGGGGGATTTCGTGAATTTGAAGCTTGTACTTAAATACAAGTAGTGTAAAATGATATCTAATTCCATAAATTTTTATACTGCTTTTGCCAATTATGGGAAGTTAATTTCAGGTTAGTTGTCACCTCTTTAAGTTTGTTATAGTGAAATCTACACCGTATAGCCATTCAAAAAATTTAGGAAAAATAATATTGTATAGTCGCTCTCAAAATAATAGTTATAGCAAAGGTTGATATCTTATTTATTATAAATAAATATTCTTTTAGAAAATTATCTCCTATAGCTACCTTTTACTTTTTATAGCAAAATATCTATGTATGGTCACTTCCTACCTTTAAGCCATTAAATACACTGTGTATTATTTTTCTCTCTCCCTCTCTCTTCCCTCTCTCCTCCTTTCTCTTTCATCTTTCTTCTCTTTTTCCCTCGGTTTTTTCCTCTCCTGCTTTTAGAAGCCCTAGCAGGGGCTGTGTTCCGCCAACGATATATTCGGCCGACGACCACTTCCCCCCTTCCTTGTGGTGTCACCCATAACCCCCTCCTTCGGCCGGTGATTTCTTTCACACAGTTGGGTTACACATTCTAAATTTTTCTTAGATTTTGCATTGATTGTTCATGTGTGCCTTGTGAGATCTGAAGAAGTTCTGTCTCTAGTTTCCGTCTGATCCTTTAAATTGGTGCTTCTTCAACAACTGTCTTCATTTAACCGGCGGCGGCGCCCCACATGGCGACGGCCTGGATATCGGTGGATTGGGGACGGAGTTTGGGGCTGAGGAACTTGAAGAGTCTGTTAACTTTTTTTTCATTGTATTTCAATGTATCTCGTTGTATTCCATGTATTTCATTGCATTCACTGTCTTTAGTTTTTTCTACTTTTTAAATATATTCATTGTATTTAACTGTATTCAATGTAATTATATAATTTCAAAGCATCACTTTATTTCACCTTTTTGTCCAGCAGTATATATTCAGCAGTATGTATTCAATGTATTGTATAATGTAATATATGTTTTTTTAATTAATATAATTTATGATTTAGATGTATATATGTATTCAAATGCATCTGCAGTATGTATTCATATGTATTTGCACTATAGATGACTTGTTATACTTCATGTATTCAATGTATTTTTATGTATTTAACTGTATTCAATGTAATTATATAATTTAATATATAACTCTATTTGTAAAGATACCACTAAAAAATATTTTAGTAAAGATACCACTAAGAAAAGAAAGGATGGATTGAATTTCTGAAGATTGCTCTATTTTTGGGGTGTTTTTCGGTTGAGAATCTTTTCTATAACTGGAAATACAAATTTTGCGTGTTATAATAGAGTTTGTTGGGTTATATTAGGAGTATCGCGTTAATTGATTCAGTTACCGTTTTTAAACAGCTGAAGACCTTTTTTTCCGCAAATTCCATTACTGTATTCACGAATACAACTCTCGAATACATTCTCTGCTTAGCTAGACTCCCCTGTTTTTCGCCGAATTTTGCTACTGTATTCATGAATACAGTAGCAAAAATACATCGAATACAGTCTATAACAACTGAAAACATAGCTATAGGGTAATTTAGTAAATGGTAGCTATAGCAAGCTAATAATCACTAAAACATAGTGGTTTCTGAAAATTTCTCATTTCTTTATAGGGATACTTACACCCCTTATCACTTGGCCCAACAACCCATCATAAAATGGCCCATGCTTGAAGCCCTTACCCAGTGTAACCCAGGTTGTACATAACCTGAAAATTTCTTTTCACCAATTAGCCCGTCTCTTTTTTCTTCATTCTTCTTCTTCTTCTTCCCGTGTCACACCTTTGCACCCCAAAATTTCTCTACCATTGTTATTCTCCTTCAATTCTTCTTCCAGATTCAAAGCTAATAATCACTATTTTGATGAAGAAGAAAACCAATTTGCAAGAGAATTAATTATTTGGAGTCATGTGAAGATCACTTCCTCGATTGGAATGGGAGAAATGTGTTTATTGTCATGCACTAAAGAGGTTCACAATTAGTAGGTTGATGGATCATCAAACTAGAAAAAAGGTGTCGGCAGTGTCTCGGCCTTATCCTTATTCCACATGTAATTTTGATCCCATTGGTTAACTAAAAATTTGAAAAATAAAAGTCACCATTAAAGGTGGTTCAAAGATTCGATTTCAGAAATTGGGTCTTTTTGAAATGGGTGTTGTCCCAATTGATTGGAGTCATCAAGAAGAGTTCAAAATTAAATTTCAAGTGATTTGGAGTAGATTTAAGCTAGATTTGAGTTAAAATTTCAGAGGATGCCCAAGGAAGAAGAAGAACCCGTGAAGCTCCATTGATAGGATTCATTTGCATAATAATGTATAAAACAGTGTATAATAGTGTACAAGGAAATTAACAAATTTAATCCGCATGACTTCTCTCTCGGCACACATTTAGCCAAGGTAGGCTAACTTGGACCGGTGATGGCAAGACGGCGGAAACAACCGGCAATGGCGAGCTCAATTGTAACTCTGGCGACCATAGGACAACAAGCATTCACTCCATTAACGTTTGGTAGCTTTCTTCCAGCTCGATTTCACCCAATTCGAGAGGAAAGTGAAAGCAATTCTAAGAAGGAATGTAACAGTGAAAATCAATGGAACAATGCAGATGTAATTGCGGAGAAGGAGATTCAGAAGAGCAAGAGTCAAATACCAACAGTACCTCGAAGATTACAGTTCTCAGAGGCAGGATCATCTGTGCAACCTTCCCCAACCACAGATCCACAAGCACCAATAGTTCAAGGAGAAAACATGCTGAATCAACATGCAAAAGATCTAAGGCAACAAAATCGCAGTTCTTAGATGGCCATGCGACTGGATTATGTGCCTCCTAGCCATCGAGATGGTAAGATTGTAGTTCAAATTGTTGAAAAAGATGTTCAAAAACTAAATGACTACTGGGCTACTGTCTTAAATTGGCTATGTCCTAGGTGATTCTCCATACTTTGTCTAAATTATGCAGGAAAGGTTAAAGAAGTATTGGTCCGGGAACGAGAAGATTACAGAGGAAAAATTAGAAAAATAGACAAGCTAAAGCAGAGTAAAATATGGTGCTAAAGAAAGACGTGATATGCCATGACAAAGGACAACCGACTCACAACCGGCTACAACAAACTATAACCGACTCACAACCGGCTACAACAAAATATAACCGATCCATAACCAAAGAAGCTCATAACCAAGCATAACAAGGCCACAACCAGCCATAACAAGTTCATATCCAAGAGTGTATTGAAAAGTTTGTTATGGCTTGGCTATAAAAGAGGCATCAATCGTGAAATGAAAGAGGGGAGCGAGGAAGGAAACGAGGAGAAGTGAAATATTGAGCAGAAAGCTTTTCCTTTCTCTTTGTTCTTTACTTTTATTTCTTTTTCATCTTTTAGCCATTACTCTGGCTTCATTTCTTGTTCTGAAAAAATTGTAGTATTGGAAATTACTCTAGTTCCTGTTTTTAATTAAATAGGAGGAATTATTCTCTTGAATATTTCTTTCTATTTTCTTATTTAATGGGCAAGATTATTTCCGTTGTCGGTATTGGCTCCAATATGGAGTAACTTTTCTTGTGTTGGGAAAATGACGGATCTTAATATTTTTATATAATAGTAGTAGATATTATTCTTCAATTTCACATGCTTGAGCTGAAGCTTTGTATTTAAATTTTATCTGCTTTATAGTTGGGTGTTATTTAATTTGTTAACATCTATCTATTTCGTACTACATATTAACTTCTTACTAATTCTGTAATCGAAAGAGGCAGAAGAAGTAATACTTAATTTTGGTATTGATAGATGTTAACCTATATTTAGTGACATCTAGCTCATATATGTTAAAATTGATTCTACACTTATTTGTAATCGAAAGAGGCGAATATTGTAGTAATCAGTTATAACAAGTAGGGTAACCGAAAGGGACTTACTAAAAAAGGAGCATACTTTAGTTCAAGTATATATTTCTGGTTCTTTAATATTACTATTTTAACGATTAATTTGTATAACCGAGAGGAGTGCATTTGATTGTTCAACTATAGTAATAATATACAAATGTAATCGTGAGAGGCATTTATACATTTATGAGAAATAGAAGTTGAAGGATAAATGTATCTACTATATAATAAAAATATTAAGTGAAGTCAGGATCCCAACACCTTTTTATTATATTTGTGAAAAACAAAAAATATTTTCCCCATTCGTGCATTTTTTGTTAGTTAATTCACAACTCAACTCTTTCTGATTTTCTCAAATAGTAACCAAAACAAGAAACGTCTGTAGAATAGATAAACCAATCTCTGTGGGTTCGACATCTTTCTATACTATTATTTGACAGAGTACGAGTTAAAATTTTATATACGCTAGACACTCGTCAAATTTTTGGCGCCGTTGCCGGGGATTGGCTAAAGTCTACTACAAATTAATTGTTTCACTACTAATTTGAGATTTTTTTTTGTCTAATCATTTTAACTTTTCTACAGAAATTTCAGAAAGTGTATGACCCGTTCCTCTTCTAGAGAACTAGTCAAATACGATCCTGAAATTGAAAAATCTTTACGGTTGTTGCGAAAAGAACAAACCTCACGATCTCAAATTTTCACAATAGAGGAAATGGAGAACGAAGAAGTCAATAACCAACTTCCACCACATCAAGTAGAAGAACAGTTTGATGAGGTGGCACCTCGACATGATAGAATACTCCTTGATTATGCAAGGCCAGATCATTTTTGTGGAGAATCAAGTGTGAGGAGACCATCAATTGCAGCAAACAACTTTGAAATCCGCACAGGCTTGATTCAAACCATTCAACGGTCATGTCAGTTTACTGGTGATGCGAGTGAAGATCCTCACACCCATTTAATTAATTTTCTTGAATTAGTTGAAACCTGCAGGTATAATGGAGTCACAACCGATGCTATCAGGTTGCGGCTTTTTCCTTTTTCATTAAAATGTGAAGCCAAAACATGGTTGCGAAGTCTACCAAGAGGTTCCATTACAACATGGGACCAAATGACCCAAAAATTTCTTAATAAATATTTTTCACCTGCAAAAACATTTAAAATGAAGCAAGAAATCAATAATTTTATGCAGACATATTTTGAATCTGTATACCAGGCATGGGAAAGATTAGCAGCAATTTTAAGAAAATGCCCACAGCATGGTATCCAAGACCCTGACATTTTATATATTTTCTATCACGGTCTTAAACCCTCTGCTAGAAATGTAACTGATGCAACATCAGGAGGATCAATAATGGGAAAAACTACTGTAGAAGCAATGCAATTGCTTAATGAGATTTCGGAAAATGCTGTTCAATGGCCCTCAGACAGAATGATTATCAAGAAAACAGCAGGAGTAAATCAAGTTGAAGCTTTGAATTCATTGACACAACAAATTGCGACCTTAACACAAAAAGTTGAGGCTTTTCAGGTAGGTGCTCACTCATCATCCCAACTTGAGAATTGTGATGTTTGTCAAGGTAATCATCCGAATCATGAATGTCAAGCTTCAACGCAAAATGAAGAACAGGTAAATATGATTGGTTATAGAAATAATTACTCATTTGGTAGTCTCATGGCATAAAAACATCCAGAATTTCAATGGAATAATCCTAATGGTGCTGAAAATCCTCAAAGATTTTTTAATCAAAAGCAACAGGTACAGGGACCGCCTAGTTTTCAAAATCAAAATAGAGGGCAACAAAATTTTCAACAATATCAGCAGCAGCCTCAAAGAGCTCATCAACAAAGCCTTGAAGACCTGATGTATAAATTCATTAAGGCTACTGACGAGAAGGTTGAAAGTCAACATTCAGCCATCAAGAATTTAGAAATTCAGATGAGTCAATTAGCAACCCTCATGTCTGAACAAATAAAAGGTGCTCTACCAAGCAACACCGAAAAAAATCCAAAGGAACACCTCAAAGCCATCTCTCTGCGATCAGGTAAAACTCTTGATAATCCATATGCAGATAGACAAGGAAAACCAGAAGAAGTGGAACAGGTAAATGAAGGTGAGAATAAAAGAGACTCTGAACTTCTAAAAGAACAAAAGGATAAAAGGAAAAATGTACAAGAAAATGAATTGATGACAAATCCTCACTCTATACCCCTACCTTTCACAGAAGCTTTGACACAAATGCCTTCATATGCTAAATTTCTCAAAGAAATTTTGTCAAGTAAAAGAAAATTGGAAGAAGTTACAGTTGTTAGGCTTACAGAGAAGTGTAGTGCTATACTTCAAAATAAGCTTCCACAGAAACTTGACGATCCAGGGAGTTTTACAATTCCTTGTAATGTGGGAGGTGCTCACTTTGAAAAGGCATTATGTGATTCGGGTGCTTCAATAAATCTAATGCCTTTCTCAATTTTCTGGAAATTAGAACTTGGTGAAATGAAAGATACTGGTGTGTCTCTTCAATTAGTTGATCAAAGTACTAAAAGGCCCAAAGGAATAATTGAAAACGTCCTCGTTAGAGTAGATAAATTTGTATTCCCGGTAGATTTTATAGTACTTGAAATGGAAGAAAATACTGAGGTACCATTAATTTTAGGTAGACCATTTCTCGCAACAGGGAGAGCGATCATTGATGTTCATCAAGGACAATTAATATTGCGAGTTGATGAGGAGAGAGTAATTTTGATATGCAGAAAATGATGAAATATCCTGGGAATGAGTCACCATCATCTTGTTTTCAAATTGACTTACTAGATGAACTTGTAGATGAATTCAAGGATAATAAATTAATTACTGATTCATTAGAAAGATGCTTGGTCAAGTCAGGTACCACAAGTGATGGAAGTCCCACAATCAGAAAAGAAGCTGAAACACTAGAAAAAGATTCAGAAAATGAGAAAATCTCACCAGAAGAAGTTCAACCGAAAATTGAACTCAAAACTCTTCCTTCTCATTTGAAATATATCTTTCTTGAACCTGAATTATTTCCGGTAATTATTTCATCTTCTTTAACTGCAGAACGGGAAATAAAACTAATTAGAGTTTTAAGAGAACACAAAAGAGCATTAGGGTGGACTATAGCTGACATCAAAGGAATCAGTCCAGTTATTTGCACGCATAGGATCCTTATAGAGGATAATTACAAGCCAATAGTCCAACCCCAAAGGAGACTTAATCCAGCAATGCAATATCATTTATCCAATATCTGATAGCCCTTGGGCAAGTCCTATACATGTAGTCCCAAAGAAAGGAGGTATGACCGTAATAAAAAATGAAAATAATGAACTCATACCTACTAGAACAGTCACAGGATAGAGAGTCTGTATTGATTACAAACGACTTAATGATGCCACGAGGAAGGATCATTTTCCTTTGCCTTTTATTGACCAAATGCTTGAAAGAATTGTAGGCCATAGTTTTTATTGTTTTCTTGACGGATATTCTGGGTATAATCAGATACCACTTGATCCAGAAGATCAGGAGAAAACCACATTCACATGCCCCCAAGGTACGTATGCTTACAGAAGAATGCCATTTGGACTATGTAACGCTCCTGCTACATTTCAGCGTTGCATGTCGGCAATTTTCTCAGATATGACTGAAAAGTTTCTTGAAATTTTCATGGATGATTTCACACTTTTTGGTAAGACATTTGAAGATTGTCTCTATCATTTAACTTTGGTGCTTAAAAGATGTGAAGAGACAAATCTTGTTCTTAACTAGGAAAAGTGTCACTTTATGGTAACAGAAGGAATTGTTTTAGGACATAAAATCACTGCTAAAGGAATAGAAGTTGATAAAGCTAAAATTGATCTTATAGCAGGATTACCCCCTCCCACCACTGTTAAAGGTATTAGAAGTTTCTTAGGGCATGCAGGTTTTTACAGAAGGTTTATAAAAGACTTTTCAAAAATTTCAAAACCTCTGACTAACTTACTAATGAAATATGTTAAGTTTGAATTTTCAGATGATTGCGAAAAAGCATTTGAGTTTCTCAAAGAATAATTAACTAATGCTCCAATTGTTGTCTCTCCTGATTGGAACCAGCCATTTGAAATAATGTGCGATGCAAGTGATATAGCAGTAGGAGCGATATTGGGACAAAAGAAAAATAAGATCTTTAGACCCATATACTATGCCAGCAGAACCCTCAATGAAGCTCAAATGAATTATACAACAACCGAGAAAGAGTTATTGGCAGTAGTATTTGCGTTTGACAAATTTCGTTCTTATTTGATAGGAACGAAGGTTACAGTGTTCACCTATCATGCAGCCTTAAAGTATCTATTAGCAAAGAAAGACGCTAGACCTAGATTGCTAAGATGGATACTCCTTTTGCAAGAATTTGATCTCGAAATAAAAGATAGAAAAGGTTCAGAAAATCAGGTAGCTGATCATTTGTCACGTTTAGAGAATCCTCCTACTGAAATACTAGATATCCAAGAGGAATTTCCTGATGAGCATATCTTTTCAGTCGCGGCGGTTGTAAACAAACCGCCTTGGTTTGCTAATATTGCCAATGATTTAGCCGGGGTGTGGATTCCAAAAGATTTGTCTTACGATCAAAGAAAAAAGCTTAAAAAAGAGGCAAAACATTATTATTGGGAAGATCCTTATTTGTTTAAATTTTGTGCAGATGACATAATCAGAAGATGTGTACCTGAAACAGAAATGAACATTTTAAGTCACTGCCATGATGGAGCTGTAGGAGGACACTATGGAGGAAGAAAGACAGCAGCTAAAGTACTTGAAGCTGGATTTTTCTGGCCTACTCTATTCAAAGATGCAAGGAATTATGTCGCCATTGCGATAAATGCGAGATAATCGGTAACATTTCAAAAAGGGATGAAATGCCTCTTAACTCTATTTTTGTGTGTGAAATTTTTTATGTTTGGGGCATTGATTTTATGGGTCATTTTCCTCCTTCAAATGGCTATGAATATATTTTGGTAGTTGTTGACTATGTTTCAAAATGGGTAGAAGCAGTTGCTACTAAAAAAATGATGATCATATTGTTTGTGCTTTTCTCAAGAAAAATATTTTTTCTAGATTTTGGAACTCCACGAGTTATAATAAGTGATCAAGAAACTCATTTTATAAATAGACAATTCGCTAGTTTATTGTCAAGATATGGAGTAACTCATAAAACAGGAACTCCATATCATGCTCAAACAAGCGGGCAAGTTGAAGTATCCAATAGAGAATTAAAAAGAATTTTAGAAAAAACTGTTGGTTCTTCTCGAAAAGATTGGTCTTTAAAGTTAGATGATGCTTTATGGGCATATAGAACTGCTTTCAAAACTCCCATAGGCACATCTCCTTATAGACTAATTTTTGGAAAAGCTTGTCATTTACCTGTGGAATTAGAACATAAAGCATATTGGGCTATAAAATTATTGAATCTAAACTTGCCAGATGCAGGTAAAAATCGTCTATTGCAGCTTGATGAGTTGGAAGAATTCAGACTTACAGCATACGAAAATGCTAAATTGTATAAGGAAAAGACAAAAAAATGGCATGACAAGCTCATTCGCCATAAAGATTTTAAAGTTGGAGATCAAGTTCTGTTGTACAATAGCCGATTGAGATTATTCCCAGGAAAGTTTAAGTCACGCTGGACAGGACCATACATAGTAACAGAAGTAACCCCCTATGGTGCCATTGAAATACAACGTACAGATGGGGGAGATAAATTCAAAGTAAACGGTCATCGTTTGAAGCCTTATATCAGCAGATTCTTCGACAAACAGGCTTCAACAATCCTTTTTGCCTAATTTTTAAAATAAGTCGAGCTGGCGACGTTAAACTCAGAACTATTTTCTTCCCCTCTCTTTAATCTTTTAAGTAATTATTAGTAGTAACATATAATATTTCCTTTTTAGTATATATATATATATATATATATATATAATTAGTTTTTCTTCTTATAAAAAAAAGTTAAAAAATAATAATTGCATGTTTGTATCATATTATATATATATAGATGTGTATGTAGTATGTATTAATATATTTTGCCATGATAAAAAAAATACTCCTATAATTTAGACAATGAAAGGTTTCTCCTATCATGAAAAAGAATATTTCTTTGCTATAATCTTGTCTTTGTTATATGAGAGAAACTTTGAGAAGCCAAGAAAAAGGAAATGAGGCTAGAATCGGAAAAAAATCAGGAAAGCTCCTTTATCTCCTTTTACTGTTAATTTATTTTGTCATGAGGACATGACATTATTTAAGTTTGGGGGTAGAGTAATATATTTGTTATATTTCTTTTTTTTGAGTTATACATATAAAAAAAATTTAAAAAAACTGAAAAAATAAAATAAAATTTGAGTTGCCTTATTCCTAAGGAAACTTACTTCATGTACTTCCATGAATTTCTTGTTCGGTTCTTTGCCATGGTCGTAATATTTTGAACTGAATATTTTTTTAGGACTTTTAGTTGTTTTAACTTATTTTGGTAAATAAGTTGGCTAGACTTGATTTGACTTGAAAAGTATGACACTTAAAAAAGACGAATTTGATTAAGTACACGGGTTTTATGATCACTTTTCTAAGCTCATACTTACTTATTGGTGATTGAAATCATAGTTTTCGTTAGCCCAAGTGTATTGTGTTGTTAGCTTATATTGTCTAGTTCTCCTGCTTATCTGGAAATCTAGAACTTGCCTTGAATGTGGATTGAGGCGAAATTCTAGGTAGATCTTTGAGTTATGAAATGAACGTAGGTCTTCTTTGTTGAGCCATATCCTAAATTGACCTACCTTAATGATTTTTATCCCTAGTTAGCCCAGTTGAGCCTACATAAATTATCTCTTATTTTGTTGATCACCAAGCTTTAACCCTTAGCCAGTTTGTTGTTATGACTTGTTCTTTGTTCACCCAATTCCCTTTTGGGCACTTTGAGAGTTGATCAGAATGTAAAAATCTAGGCGTGAGGTGTAATTGTAAAAATAATTGGTGAAAGAATAATTGTTTGAGGTTGTCAATCTTTTGAGATGTTGCCATGAGAACTGAAAAAGAAAGTTGCTTCTGAAATTCTTAAAAAAAAGAGAGAGAGAAGAAAAAGGGAGAGGATAGCAACAAAGAAATGTCGGCATCTCCGTAAAAAAAAGGTGAAAGGGATGAAACAAAATAGAGGTTATTGTTTAAATCATAGCAAAGACAATTGTGCTTAAGTGATAAAATAAAGTGTAGTGCCCATAGGGAATTTAAGTCACTATTATCCATATGTATCATACCTATCCCTAAACCTACATTACAACCTTGCAAAAGTCCTACATGATCTCGACTCAAAGGCTCCTACATTAGTGGAGAAACACATGATAGTCAAGCATATGACAATTTCCAGTAGCTTGAGGTACTTCTTTGTTGAGAGTGAGTGAATTTTTTCATCTATGCCCTTCTTTGTTCTACATCTGTATATTGTGTGTTATATGGGCATCTCTCTTCATTTGGTGAGACACACTAGGGATTAGGAAATATTATGATTTCAGTTCTCAATAGGTGAATATGAGTACTGTTAAAAGTCGTATGAACTTGCGAATTGGTCTTAGTTACTTTTTCTTTGGCGAAAGGTCTCATGATTTTGGTTAAATTGTTTAGCTGATATGTTTAGTTATTTTATTTGCTCGAGGACGAGCAAATATTCAAGTGTGGGAGAATTTGATATGTGCATTTTACTTGATTTTTAACATATAATTTCTTTGAAAAACACACAAAATTACTATCATATTTATTCCATACTTTGTCTAAATTATGCAGAAAAGGTTAAAGAAGTATTGGTCCGGGAACGAGAAGATTACAAAGGAAAAATTAGAAAAACGGACAAGCTAAAGCAGAGTAAAATATGGTGCTAAAGAAAGACGTGATATGCCATGACAAAGGACAACCGACTCACAACCGGCTACAACAAACTATAACCGACTCACAACCGGCTACAACAAACTATAACCGATCCATAACCAAAGAAGCTCATAACCAAGCATAACAAGGCCACAACCAGCCATAACAAGTTTATATCCAAGAGTGTATTGAAAAGTTTGTCATGGCTTGGCTATAAAAGAGGCATCAATCGTGAAATGAAAGAGGGGAGCGAGGAAGGAAACGAGGAGAAGTGAAATATTGAGCAGAAAGCTTTTCCTTTCTCTTTGTTCTTTACTTTTATTTCTTTTTCATCTTTTAGCCATTACTCTGGCTTCATTTCTTGTTCTGAAAAAATTGTAGTATTGGAAATTACTCTAGTTCCTGTTTTTAATTAAATAGGAGGAATTATTCTCTTGAATATTTCTTTCTATTTTCTTATTTAATGGGCAAGATTATTTCCGTTGTCGGTATTGGCTCCAATATGGAGTAACTTTTCTTGTGTTGGAAAAATGACGGATCTTAATATTTTTATATAATAGTAGTAGATATTATTCTTCAATTTCACATGCTTGAGCTGAAGCTTTGTATTTAAATTTTATCTGCTTTATAGTTGGGTGTTATTTAATTTGTTAACATCTATCTATTTCG
Source organism: Nicotiana attenuata (assembly GCF_001879085.1). Lineage (NCBI taxonomy): Eukaryota > Viridiplantae > Streptophyta > Magnoliopsida > Solanales > Solanaceae > Nicotiana > Nicotiana attenuata. The sequence continues at coordinate 11,273,234 of NC_032000.1, read as the reverse complement.
TACTACATATTAACTTTTTTGTTAACATCTATCTATTTCGTACTACATATTAACTTCTTACTAATTCTGTAATCGAAAGAAGCAGAAGAAGTAATACTTAATTTTGGTATTGATAGATGTTAACCTATATTTAGTGACATCTAGCTCATATATGTTAAAATTGATTCTACACTTATTTGTAATCGAAAGAGGCGAATATTGTAGTAATCAGTTATAACAAGTAGGGTAACCGAAAGGGACTTACTAAAAAAGGAGCATACTTTAGTTCAAGTATATATTTCTGGTTCTTTAATATTACTATTTTAACGATTAATTTGTATAACCGAGAGGAGTGCATTTGATTGTTCAACTATAGTAATAATATATAAATGTAATCGTGAGAGGCATTTATACATTTATGAGAAATAGAAGTTGAAGGATAAATGTATCTACTATATAATAAAAATATTAAGTGAAGTCAGGATCCCAACACCTTTTTATTATATTTGTGAAAAACAAAAAATATTTTCCCCATTCGTGCATTTTTTGTTAGTTAATTCACAACTCAACTCTTTCTGATTTTCTCAAATAGTAACTAAAACAAGAAACGTCTGTAGAATAGATAAACCAATCTTTGTGGGTTCGACATCTTTCTATACTATTATTTGACAGAGTACGAGTTAAAATTTTATATACGCTAGACACTCGTCAGATACTATGTGTTTAGATTCTAACAGTTGAGGACATAGATCTAGTGATGCAAGCAGGTCCATACTCGTACCATAATAAGCCACTTATACAAAACTGGGAAAGAGATTTTCATTTTGATCCTAAATGCATTACCACCATTTCTTTGTGGGTAAATTTCCCAAGCTTTCCTGTTGGGTATTGGACTGCAGATGCACTTAGAAAAGTAGCTAGTGCTATTGCATATTTTAATTAACACCATAATACACAAAGATGGATTTTCAAAGTTGAGGAAACAAGCTAGTTTTTCTAACTTGAGAGGGAGATAGGATAAAAAGTTGAGAAAAAGTTACGTGGAATGAATTATCATTTGTATATCTAGATTCTCGAATACGATAATATGAACTTGAAGTTCATAAAAAGATAATTCATCTGCAATATATTGCAAAGTATGCTGGACGCATTTGCTAACCCAAAGAAAGTAATAATATTCTCACTGCAAATGCTCATATTAGAATAAGTCCTAGAAGGACAAAGTCTATGGTATACTTAAAGCGTATAGGCAAATCGATTTCAAATAAATTTTATGATAAAGAAGATGAGCAAATGATCAAAATGATCATAATAAAGGAGGCAAGTGATCTAGAAGATCACGTGACATAACACTTCATAAAATCTCAGGAGAGGTTCAGGTACCTGAAAATATGAATGAAGAGATCTCTATGTTATGTCTTTATGAAAAAATGTTGGAACCGATATAAAATGTTCGTCGACGAAATCTATGATAGCGCTAAGTATAGATGAGGATCTTAAGTCTGTCGAATACAGATACAAAAACATTGGCTAAATGAAAGAGACACAATTCGAATAGAATTCGTTTCATATGAAAGACAAGTAGTTTTGGACATATAGTTTAAACACTTGAAAGTATAAAGTCAATGATATGTTCAATCAGTTTTCGATATCTTATTTGTTTAGCATGACATGAAAACTTGATATGTATCTAATTAAAGTCTATTATATGAGTTATATGACTTAACTTATATGACAATCCTTGAAGGATTTAAATCGCTTAAAGCATATACAATTCTCGAACTTGAAGTACCACATCCTCAGTGCATTTTATGCACAAATCTATCTTGCTATAACTATAAGCATGATAATGTGATAGCGAGGATTTTCAAGGTGCAACATATTCGTTCAAGTTAATATGACTGATTTGTTTATCAAATCTCTACCAACGATCTTTTGAAGATGGTACACAAGATTTGAATTCACAGGTTTAAAGATGTGAATTGATGCTCTCATCTACGCGTTGTACTCTTTTTTTCTTATAAGGTTTTGTCCCACTAGATTTTCCTTGCAAGGTTTTTAACGAGGCAATATGTGTACTGTTGATACCCAATTTTTCCCTATATATATTTTAATATGCCAAATACCTTCAAAATGGCATATGTATGCATAGATAAGTATATCTAAGTGTTTCATTATTTTTCCTTAATTTTTAAAAAGATTTTTAAATCAATTTATCCCCCTAATTTATCCATAAAAATCCAACAATTATTTTTAAAATTATCATTTTGGTGATTCACTTGTTGAACTTTTATGTATATGCTAAAATATAGCTAAGGAAATTTTTGCATATTTTTACAAAATTATTTAGTATTTTTAAGGCTAAAATTGTATAATTGCAACATTAGCCTCTTTTAGAATTAATTACGTTTATATGCATAAAGATTAAGTCCTGTATTTTTAAATGGTTAATTATATGTTATAAATCATTTTAGTACCTTCAATTTATTTCCAGAAATTAATTTATTATTTTTTATAAATTAAATAGGGAAAATTGGCTATTTAAATAATGGCCCAATTTCATTTCAATTATAACCCAATTAAACCCCGACCCAATTGCAAATTAAACCGGCCCAAACCCAATTTCATAAACCGACCCACCTACCCCTTCTAATCTAGGCCGTTGATCATTCAGATCAACGGCCACTATTACACCTTGCCTTAATTAATCCCGAACTACCCCCCAAACCCTTTCATTTGTTACCACCCGCTGCCTCTGAATCCCTCATCTCCCAAATTCTCTCTACAACACCACCCAAACCTTAGCCGCCGCCACCCTAGTCCACCCTAATCCATGGCCTTCCAGGGTCATCTGAGACCTGTACCGGCCTTCCATGGCTTCTATGTGTTTGGTTCTGTGGTCTCATGACCAGACTTTGAAGGGATTTGGTCCAGTCTTTGCAAAATGAACTTTCTCCGGTCATCCCTGACCTTTCTCCGGCCATCCATGGCCATTCAAGTCAGACCTTTGACTCTCCTGTTTAGATCGGTAACTTTCAAGGCCTTTCTCATTGCTCTTGGGTTTTTCTGAAACCCTAATCTCTAAGACTTTTTCGATTTCTTTCAGATCTACCTTAGATCTATGCTTGCTATGAACTTTTTAAGTGCTTCTCGAAGTCTCTTTGACTTTTCTTTCAAAGTGACTCTTCATCTTTTCCGATTAGGGTTTTTCTTTTAAATTATTTCGAAACCTCTTCTCTGATTTTAACGTGTTTCTGATTTTGCTCATGTCGTTCTTCTATATGAGTTGGTATGTTGGAAACCCTAATTTCTTTTGGGTCTCATTCGAGTTCTGAAGCTGTTTGTTAGATAAGTGCTTGTTTGGTTAAGTTCTTGTTCGATTTATTTGCTTATCATCTTTTTAAGCTCGACTATTGTTGAAAAGAACCTATGTCTTTGGATTTGAAACTGTTCGTTTGAATACCTGGCTCGGTTTGAAGTTCCTTGTTTCAGAATCTCTTTTCTTTATGTGATTCCTCTGATTCTGGGTTTTTACTATCTTTAAAACTCGACTATGCTTGAAACCCTAACTTTTCAAAAGGTTTCTCATCTGCTACTGTGAGACCCTTTGCGTGCTTCTGATACTCTATTTTTCTTCACTATTGATTCAATGTGACTTGACCTACTTGATTATTATGCTTCGAATGTTTGCTATCTACTGAACCTTGTGCTACTATTGTATGCTATTTCTTTTGCCAATAGGTTTGACATCGCATGTCTAGTGTTTGTTCACTCTATTTATATGCTGAAGTTCCTTCTTTGATTGATCTTCAATCTTGGGACTGATTTCAAAACTTTTCTTTTATGAACCATGATTTACTCGCCTGTTTAGAATTTATTGATTCCATTCCCTTTATTGTAATATTTACCTTGCTCAATCTATTTCCAAAATAAGTATATTTCTGTACTTAGACTCGATTGCTTACTTAATGTCTTTACTACTTCTTTAATGGCAAATAATCAGGCTGTCTCTAAATTGATTTCCTTCCTTATTTTTTGAATCCGTTAAACAGTGATTCCTTAGTTAAAGGGACTCACTTGTATAATTGATTCTGACCGATTGTTTCCATATTTGCACTAAAATTTTACTTATTACCTCTCCTTCACTCGTTTCCAAAAGGTTATAAATACCCTGCACCCCCTTCTTTCAAAAAAAAAGAACACAAGGAATAAAAATACTTGAGTTCAGAACACACACTCCACTAAAAATCTCTCTCTCTTTTCTCTGTTGCTACTTGTGTTGCTGCCTTACCTAGCCGGTTGAAAGTCAAGGCTAGGCTGTGGGAAGCTTGCTCACTTTTCCTCTCTGCATTTGCATCTTTACTGGTATGTTCTAACTAATTTTCAGCATCAACAACAACATGTTTCTTTACTATTTCCTTCACCCTTGTTTGTTTCCTGTTGGTGTTTAATCAAGTTCCATTATTAAGCATACTGTAATCTGCCCTTCCTCTTCTGAATTAATGCTTTCTTATGTTTGAACTCTATCAGTCACTTATGAATCCTAAACCCCCATACCCCTTATGTGTTTGATACCCTTTGGTTGGTTTGGGGCATGTCAACATTAGACATTGCTGTGCATGACCCAACCCTGACCCCCCTCCCCTGGGGTCATAACCTCCATATCCCCTCTATGTGTTGTGTTCTCTGGCTGGCTTATGGGCATGCCAGCACCATCTATTGCTGTGCATGCCCAAACCTGATCCCTGCCTAAGGACATATGCTCCTTGCAATGTATTCCCAAACCCCTGACCCCCTTTGTATGAAAAATGTTGATTCTGTTCTTTACTACTACTGTTTCCCATCACCCCTACCCCTCTATTCTCCACTTAGTTTTAAATCCCTATTCCTGCACTTCCACCATATTCTTAGACTTAGGTTCTGCCCCTCTTGTGTGAGCCTTGCCTTGGGACCCATGAGTTCCCTCTGAACTTGGACACACAAGGGTTGGCCCTTCCACACTGCACTCATCTCTACCTGGTTCTGTAAACTTGGCTGTAAGCATTGCTCGGGGTCCCCTTAAGACTCTTAGGGAACTTTGACACACCCAGGTCCGAGAAAGGCTTTGAAACAAATGACATTTGAGGTGGTTTATTCCCTAACTCAGAGAGGAAGTCAAGAATCAGGCTTCCTCTGGTTGTAACTTCTTTTGTTTTATATTTTTGATGTAATTCATTATTTTGATTTGTAATAAACACTTGGGGTTGGCTGGTGGAAAAGAGATGGGTAATTATGCATGTTCCACTGTTAGAAGGGTAGAAAACATGACTATAGGACTGGTTTTAAATTCTGCATGTTCAATTCTGCATTTAGACACCATGTCTATAGGACTTACTTTAAATTCTGCACATTCTGCTTTACATTTAGACACCATGCCTATAGGATCTGTCCTCTAATAAATTTTTCATGTTTGACTCCACATTTAGATAATCTGCCTATAGGCCTTGTTTAAAATTCTGCATGTTTGATACCACACTTAGACACCATGCTTCTTAGGATCTAAACGGCTATAAGCAAATATCATGTTCATAATGTTAAAATCAGTATTTTCATAGAAATCATGCCTATAGGAACTCCCAAGTAAAATCCTGCCTGTTTCCATTTCACGTTCAGCGCTTGATATCATGTCTATAGGAATTAAAATCAGCAACGCTAGATATCATGTCTATAGGAATTAAAATCAACAATAATGGGTATCATCGTCTGTAGAATCTAAACCCTGTCTAGCTTAAAATCAGCCTAACTCATACTGTTCTGAACTAGTTTTTTTAAAACAACTTACTTTCCCTTTGTTAACACGGTTTAGCAAGCATGCCTATAGGATCTCAAACCGCTCGTTTTAAATTGGTTACTGCTTTGCCATACTCTGAATCAGTAATAGATACCATGCTCATAAGATCTCACCTAAACACTTAGGCAAACCTTTAACAACAAATAAAACTGAGCCCGCTTCTGTTAGCTAGTAATTGCTACAACCAGCAGGCATGCCTGATTCAGACTTCTTATCTGAGTTACGTAATAAATTGGTCTGATTCAACAACTTAAAATCCCCTTGCCTTAGTATTTTATATTCAGACCTTGATTGTTGTTTGAGTCATGCTATTTGATTGCTTTGTTTGAGGAGGTATACATGGGCCTTCAGTGTTTTGTGTGCTCCCCCTTTTAATGTGCAGTCCTATGTGTTTTGTATGTCGCCTTAGCTTTTTTTTCACCTTTGAAACTTCAAGTCAGCCTAATATCCCTCCCCTTTAGGAATAGTAGTCCTATGTGCCTCCGAGACTGATAGAAATGGGTCGGGTAATAGCATGCAATAGTGGTCGAGACCAATCCGCGCTTTAGTACCTTAACGGGGTGGGAAGGGTAGATATGGATATGATGACCGGTGCGCTAATACCACGTGTAGCCCCTCTTTTGAGGAGTGATTACCGGGTATTGCATTGATGTGATCCATATTATAAATAAATCTAGAACCTCCCCCTCCTCTTTCCTTTTCTCTAAATATTTTACAGAATTATAACTTCTTGTCAAAAATCAGCCTTTTAATGATTGCTCTTCTAAACTTTGTTTTACTTTCAAACATTTGTGTATTAAAATCCCCTCTTATTTGAGCCTTATCTGTTTACATGTTAATTGCACCAAATTCACAAAGAACTATCTGGCCGGGAACCACACTAGTGGATCCTGAGGGGTGCCTAACACCTTCCCCTTAGGATTATTTCAAGCCCTTACCCTATCTCTGGTTATCAAGCGAACTTAGAAGTGAACCTTGTAGTTGTCCTAATTCACCTTAAATCATTAGGTGGCGACTCTTCAAATGCAAAACCCAGTTCCCAAAAGGAACGAGTTGTCCTATACCCAAAATGTTACAAACCCGATCTCCCGATGCATATAGGGAAAAAGGGGGCGCGACAACATGGCGACTCTACTGGGGATCTTTAGGCTTTTACCATTTCAGATTATTCTTGTGAATTTGTACCTCTCCTTATGTGCAATTATCTGTTTAATTCCTTTAAGCACTTAATTTCTTTCGAAGCTAAACTGACATATCTTCCTTGTTTCCTTTCCTTTATTGCTTTAAATTATGAAACTGCTGTATTTATCGCTTTCTTGACATGCAAATACGTGAACATGGTTTTTAATTATTGCATAATCATGCTCAACATCATATTCCACTCGTGCCAAACAAATACCATAGCAACGCTTATAATGAGTGGTTGCGCCCTTCCTATATTATTACCCCCTAAATTCGGAAAGGCATATTTGCGGTAAAACCAGTCGATCAACGGTATAGTCGACGGTTTCGTGCCCTTCCCCTTGAGTTGTCCGCTCAAGGGTACCAGTCTAAAACCCCATAGAAGCCTTTCTCTGTTCAAACTGTGCATGCATCATGGTCAAACCTAGCCGGGTCAGTTATGTTGTCCACATAATGATCCTTTAAGATAGCCTTGTCCAAAGTCCATTGGGTTTCCCTAAACCCAAACGGACATCACCATGTTCTGTGCATTTATTTGGAGAGCTAAAATGTGTCATGCTAATTGTTGATATTAAATAGTCGAGTCTGGTGGGGGTAAGGGCCTAACCTTATTTGCCTTGCAGAAATATGAGGCACGAAGTCCCCAGATTTGGCATGGTCACCAACATCTACCCAAGATTGCTAAGCTGGTGGAAAGATTTACACTCTAGTGACCAAAATCGTTGAAGATTGTCAAGAGGCTAAAGGGACCGAAGGTGGACATCTAGCCAGAGCATACCTGTTGCTGGAACTTCGCGAGTTGGGGAAGCTGTTTGATGTAACCAAGGATGCCGAATCTAGGGAAGGTCCTTCTGGGACCAAGTAGATAGGAGTTTATTTTTCGCTTTACGAATCTAATAAGGCCAATGGCCATTAGTGATTTTTATTTCTTGCTTATTTAGTGTCGTTTTGGAATTCGTCTATTTTTTATCAATAAAATGAGGCATTTAGCATTCTAAGTTCTCCAAATCAACTTGTCGCTAGGCCTACCTCAGGCACAACGAGGCTCCCAAATTAGGACACGTTTTACATTCCTGCACTATGTGTTTAAATATTGCAATACTTTTCATGATCCTCACTAACTTGTTTACCCTTTTGTTTTATTTTTGTTTTTGTTTTTATTCCCCTCCCCAAAGGTTAGTTCGTGCACTCTGACATGATCATCTTAAGAAGAGAGGCACATCTCTAGAACTGGACCATCAGGACAACTAGAGCCCGACCTCGGGGTAGCAATGCTAATACAAGCATCATGCACTGTTTTATTTATTAGATGATTTTCTTTTCGCATTTTAATTCCCGCAATAAGATCTTCAATGTTCAAAACAGTTATGAAATTTATCAAAGCATTTCGACTTTTCTTATGAATCAACACTCATTATTATTTTTCTCTCATTACTTTACTTATACATCATTACTATTACTTATCTTGATGAACCAATGACTGTGACATGCAATGAGACAACGCAACAAACGGTCATTGATTCAGAAGAAGATGACATAACCGAGGAGATTGTCAAAGAAGTGGAGAACTTTGAGAACAGACCTAAGTCCAACCTGGACGAGACAGAAAGTGTTAACCTGGGAGATGCAGAAAACATCAAGGAAACGTGAATCAGCGTTCACTTATCGCCATCAGAAAAGAAGGAATACACAAAGTTTCTAAGGGAATATGAGGACATATTCGCCTGGTCGTATGATGACATGACTGGTCTGAGTACATCTATTGTGGCCCATAAACTGCCAACTGATCCGACATGTCCGCCGGTAAAGCAGAAGCTCAGGAAGTTCAAGCCTGATATGAGTTTGAAAATCAAGGAAGAAGTCACTAAGCAAGTCAAAGCTAAGGTTCTCAGGGTAGTTGAGTACCCGACATGGTTAGCCAACATTGTACCAGTAGCAAAGAAGGACGGGAAGGTAATAGTCTGTGTCGACTACCGGGATCTCAACCGGGCCAGTCCGAAAGATGACTTCCCCTTGCCAAACATACACATCCTGATCGACAATTGCGCCAAGCATGAGCTGTAGTCATTTGTAGATTGCTTCGCTGGTTATCACCAGATCTGGATGGATGAAGAAGATGCTGAGAAAACGGCTTTCATTACGCCGTGGGGAATGTATTGTTACAAGATGATGCCGTTCGGCCTGAAGAATGCAGGGGCCACCTACATGAGGGCCATGACTGCCATTTTTCACGATATGATACACAAGGAAATTGAGGTATATGTGGATGATATTATCATCAATTCCAAGAAGGCCACTGATCACATGGAAGATTTAGGAAGTTCTTCAATAGATTGCGGAGGTACAACCTGAAACTGAATCCCGCAAAATATGCATTTGGAGTACCTGCTGGCAAATTGCTGGGGTTCATTGTGAGTCACCAAGGAATAAAACTGGATCCATCAAAGGTCAAAGCCATTCAAGAACTCCCACCGCCAAAGAACAAGAAGGATGTAATGAGTTTCTTGGGAAGACTTAACTATATTAGCCGATTCATAGCACACTCTACAGTTATCTGTGAGCCAATCTTTAAGATGCTGAAGAAGGACGCCGCTACCAAATGGACCGATGACTGCCAAAAGGCCTTCGACAAAATCAAGGAATACCTGTCAACACCACTAGTCTTGGTCCCGCCCGAGCCAGGTTGTCACGACCCCAATCCCGGTCGTGATGGCGCCCAATACTAATGCTGGGCAAGCCCGACCAATTTAACTACTCTCAACCCAAATACGCAATCCGTTAACAAATAATACGATTAAAATAGCAAATATCAAGGTTCCAATCCGAAACTAAATAAAATAGTACGGAAAATAATAACGAATATCCAAACATTCCCCAATAGATCTGGAGTCACGAGTCTAGAGCCTCTAGATGTAACAGCGTACTATATCCATAATAATAAAGAAGTCTAGGATATGGAAAGATAAATGAAATAAAGGGGAGGAGTCGGGTCCTGCGGACGTCGGGTAGCTACCTCAACAACTCCTGAAAATAAACTTCACGAAAACAGCAAACAGCTCCACTAAGTCTCCGGAGCACCTGAATCTGCACACATGGTGCAGGGAGTAAAGTGAGTATTTCCAACTCAGTGAGTAATAAACATATATAATGGCTGAAAGTAAGAAATCCCGAAATATTACAATATAAAGCTATAATCAACGATTCAGCACGTTAAACGATGAAACAACAGCAGACAATGACAATTAAGACCAACGGATATAAAATGCATGAATGCAATGCAATGCACATGAGCGCTGCGGCGCGCAGCCCGATCCATTTGGGTACCCGCGCTCACTGTGGGGGTTCAGACTCCGGAGGGGCTCCTACAGCCCAAGCGCAATATCATCGTAGCATTCGTTGCGGCGTGCTGCCCGTTCCATACTCAGTCCAGATATATAT
>NC_032000.1:11255623-11262705 GCF_001879085.1 Nicotiana attenuata | reverse complement strand
CTTCACTGCTCACGTGAGTTTTGTCGATAAGTCTCTCGTGCCCCCTTTCGGTCGTAGTATTTTATGTTGATTCTATTTGTCCCCTTTTGCCCCATTACCCCTTCGTGTGCGACTCTACAATTTTTTGTAAACTCTTTAAACTACGAATTTTCCTCTCTTTCCTGCACTTCACTACTCTTAGAAATTAGGTCCTACCCCCTTCGTGTGAGCATTGCTTTGAGCACCCCTGAGTACTCACTGAACTTTGACACACAAGGATGGTAATTCCACTGCACCTGTCCCAACATTTTGGTATGTGTTTTGGGTGCTGGTATTGGCCAGGGACCCAATAGGGGCCCTAGGGAGCTTTGCCGCACCCTGACCATGTCCATGTCAAGGCTGTGAAACTCGAAAGGAGTGAGGTTGGAAGATTGGGCCTGATTGAAGGCTCCCAATAGAATAACTTCTTATTTTACTTTTATTACTGTAATTCGGCTATCAATGGTTTGTAATAACTTGTAAACGAATGATTGGGGTTATAGTGAAATGGGGGTTATGCATGCTTAGTTTAAGTAATGGGTAGCAAACCTGCTTATAGGATTTAATTACTTATATGTGCAATAGGTAACCTGTATAGGACATGCATCTCATACATTAGAGATCCTGCTCTAGGTTCTTTACTTTCAGCCTATCATACTCATTTCGTAACCATGATCAGTTAATAACAAGCAAATAACTGTTAAAAGGCTATTGCTGCATCCTCAGTAGCATTTAGAGACCATGTTTTAGGAACTTCTACTTGCATTAGACATCCTATTATTTAGGGTTTTATACTTGTCTGAGTTACAATTGTTAAACGCCTCATTAGTATGCTTAATCTAATAATACGAGTATGGTTAACTATACGCGTATCCCTTTTAAAATTGGAAATTAACATGCATGTTCACCCTTTAAGATAATCAGGCAATACATACGACGCCTAGGCAAACTTTAGGCCTAATAAGTATTGATTAATCATGTTTTGCTGGCTTAGGACCGATCAGCCTCCTTTAATATCCTGAACTATGTTTCTTGTTTTGCCTCTGTGAAGTTCACTCTGTTTTACTAAAACTCTCGCCCTATCTTGTAACAAATCTCGAAATTGTGCGTTTGTTTACTCTCACTGATTTTCTGATGCTTGTTCTATTATGTTTTCAAACCACTGGGTTACCCCTTTCTGCCCAGAATCATGCTATTTTGAATACTTGCCCTACGTCTCGTTAAGTTACTGCATCTTCAATGTCACTACTCTATTTTCAAAAACCAGGTTTAATCATTTTTATTTATATTTTACTAAACTCTAAACTGTTGTATACTTCTATAAATCTTACTGCTGTCCTTAGTTGTATTTTTGAAAATCGAGCATTCTTCCAGTCGCTCAGTCTTAACTGAATTTTCTGCTTCCACTGCTAATTTGCCCTCTTGAAACTTACTGTTTTAATTTCAACATTCCTTTTTCTAAAATCCCATCTTTGAGATCTTAAATGTGTTTGAGACGTGCTAATTACGTGCTCACTTGTGGAGGGATCTGTGAGCCTTTATTTGTCTTTGTGTGATCCCTTATGTGTGGTCCTATTTGTTATGTATGCCGCTTAGCATTTTATCCTTTAAACCTAAGGGTTCAGCCTAGTCCTTACCTTGTAGGAATAGTGGTCCTAAATAACCTCCAAGACATATAGGATGGGACGGGTAATAGCACGCAATAAGCAATCGTGACCAACCCACGCATTTTTAAATAACCTTTACGGGGTGGGAAGGGTAGAAAATGGATATGATGACCGGTGCGCTAATATCACGTGTAGCCCCTCTTTTGAGGAGTGATTACCGGGTATTGCATTGATGTGATCCATATTAATCGTTAACCTAGGACCCCCTCCCCTCTTTCTTGCTTTCATCTATTTCTATGTAGAATTATTTAAATATTTCATAAAATTTCTGCCTGCATTACTTTTCTCAAGTTTCGATTTACTTGCAATATTACATGTGAACCCTTTCTATTTGAAACCCCTTAATTGCTTACTTGATTATGTGAAGTCACAATATAACATGGCCGGGAACCACACTAGTGGATCTTGAGGGGTGCCTAACACCTTCCCCTCGAGATAATTTCTAGCCCTTACCCAAACTCTGGTTCTTCAAACTCAAACTCTTCTTAGTGTCCTAATGCACTTAATCATTAGGTCGCGACTCTTCAAACTCCAAAACCAAATTCCCAAAAGGGAACGAGTTGTCCTCCCAAATGTCGTAAACCCGATTTCGCCTTTAAAGAAAAAGAGGGCTTCGACAGCATGGCGATTCTGCTGGGGATTTTCTTTAGGATTTTACCATTTCATGTTATTTGTGACTTTATTGCTTCTTTATTGCCTTTATTTAACGTCTTTATCTCTCTTCTACTTCGAAACTGACTTGGCTATTTGTTTCTTTTCTTTAATGCTTTCCTTTACCGCTTTCCTTCTATAATGTTGTAATTATGAGCAATTATTGTAATCATTACTTTATGTACATGCAAATACATGACAACTCGTTTCATTCTTGTAATTGCATCCTCAACATCATGTTCCACTCGTGCCAAACAAAATACCATAGCAACGCTTATAATGAGTGGTTGCGCCCTTCTGATATTATCACCCCCTAAATTTGGCAAAGGTGTATTTGCGGTAAAACCAGTCGATCAGCGGTGCAGTCGACGGTTCCGTGCCTTTCCCTCTTGAGTTGTCTGCTCAAGGGTACCAGTCTAATACCCCATAGAAACCTTACTCTGTTTAACTGTGCATGCATCATGGTCAAACCTAGCCGAGTCAGTTATGTTGTCCACATAATGACTCTTTAAGATAGCCTTGTCCAAAGTCTACTAGGTTTCCTTGAAACCCAAACGGACACCACCATGTTCTGTGCATTTATTTGGAGAACTAAATGCTGCTAAGCTAATTATTGGTTTTAATAGTCGAGTCTGGTGGGGGTAGGGTCTAACCCTTTTGTTTTGCAGAAAATGAGGCATGAGTTCCCTAACTTCGGTATGGTTAGCACGCCCTCACTCTTGCTGACCTGGTGGAGGAATCTCCCATCAAGTGACCAAATCAATGAATGGAAAGAGAGGGTCACCAAGGCTAGCGAAAAGCTCGAATATCTGGAATACAGTCTGCTGGAATTGGAAGGAAAAGTGAGGAAGAGAGTCACCGACTGCCAGAACGCTCAGGGAAACGAAAGAGAATGCCTGGCAAAGGCATTTTTACTGGAGAAAATCTGCGTGAACTGGAGGATTTGATCAACGAGAGCATTCAACCTGGGGAAAGTCCTTCTGGGACCAAATAGATAGGAATTTACCTTTCTGTTTATAAATGTAATAAGGCCAATGGCCATTAGTGACATTTTGTTTTCCGCAATTTTAGTGTCATTTTGGGATTCGTCTTATTTTTATCAATAAAATAAGGCATTTAGCATTATAAGTTCTCCAAATTAACTTGTCGCTAGGCCTACCTCGGGCACAACGAGGCTCCCAAATTAGGACACGATTTATATTCTTGCACTATGCGTTTAAATACTGCAATGTTTTTCTCCTCATGATTCACACTAACTTGTTACCTTTTTGTTTTACTTTTTGTTTTATTCCCCTACCCCAAAGGTTAGTTCGTGCACTCTGTCATCATCATCTNATTGGGTAGGTATGGCGTCCGATTTAACATTAGGACAGGTTCAGATTCAATACAGAAAATGCGCCAGATGTATTCTACATCCAAAACTTAAAGAAGAAACCCACAGAGACATTCCGTGAGTATGCTACTCGTTGGAGATCAGAAGCTGCTAAAGTCAGGCCGGATTTAGAAGAAGAATAGATGAATAGGTTTTTCGTCCGGGCTCAAGACCCACAGTATTATGAGAGGTTGATGTTGATTGAAGGCCAGAAATTTTCCGACATCATCAAGCTAGGGGAAAGGATTGAGGAAGGCATTAAAAGTTGTATGGTCACTAACTTTGAAGCATTGCAGGCCACCAACAAGGCTCTACAGTCTGGCGGTGCATCCAAGAAAAGGGATGTGAGTGCCGTGATGGTTGCACAGAGAATAAAATCCCCAATAAAATACCAAACCTACCAAATATCTCCTCTCACATATCAACCTACCCCAAATTGCCAAGCACCCTAGCCCTCTTACCAAGCTCCACCACCTACTTACCAATCATCTCCACCCCCCACATATCAACCTACCTCACCAAGATATTCCCAATCCGCACCCGTCTACCAAGCCTATAATGCTCAGGCCTCTCACTATCAATCACCTCCCACCTGCCAAAACTTCCCTAGACTGCGACCTAACTTCGACCGTAGACCTCCCAAACAATACACCGCCATCGCCGAACCAATTGACCAACTGTATGAAAGGTTCAAAGCTGCTGGTTACGTCACCCCTATCCCTGCCATAACTCCAGAAAATCCTTCCCAATGGGTCAACCCGAACAAAACCTGTGCATACCATTACGGCATGAAGGGGCATACCATTGATGAATGCCGCTCTCTGAAGGATAAAATCCAAGCTTTAACTGACAACAAGATTATTATGGCGAAGGAACCTGCTCCTAATGTTAGCAACAACCCCCTGCCCGACCACGAAGGTGGAGGCGTTCACATGATAGAGGTAGAAGATGATTGGGACCCCAAAGGATCGATCAGATTGATTGCTAAAGATGACGAGCCAAAGAAACCAACTGTCACACTTAATCCGATTGTAGTCCAGATCCAGCCTTCTGGAGACGTTAAAGTGAACATGTCCATACCACTTGAGTTCGAGGCACCTTCTTCTGCAAAGACGCCAGGACCGATTGAGGTCGAGTTTGGATCCCCAAAGGCACATGTACCATCTGAAGTTGCTGTGTTACCTCCCAAAGCAAGGGTACCCATTCCTGTGGCTATGCCAACCATAGCACCATTCCATACGAAGGCCATTCCTTGAGATTACACCGCCGAGGCGAGAAGGAATGGGAAAACCAAATTTGGAGAAGCAATTGCAGCACAGGGTATGACCAGAACCGGCAGGGTTTATACTCCAGAACATCTAGCTAAGTCCAGTAAGCAAGCCTCTGGACAACCGACCGTCACTAAAATTGGGCCTGATAACCTATGGAGGAAGATACAAGCAAAAGAGTACTCAGTCATCGATCAGCTAAACAAGACGCCAGCTTAAATCTCCATCTTAGCTCTTCTGCAAAGTTCGGATGCACATAAGAACGCCTTGTTGAAGATACTGAGTGAGGAATATGTACCCAGCAACATAACCGGAGGAGAAATGGCAAACATGGTAGGGCAAGTATTGGAGAGTCACAAAACCACTTTTCACAAAGATGAGCTGCAGCCAGAAGGGCTAAGCCACAACAAGGCGTTGCACATCACTGTGCAATGCAAAGATTATTTCATCACTAGAATTCTGGTTGACGAAGGGTCCAGCCTCAATATTTGTCCACCGGTGACTCTCAGAACATTAGGGAAGAGCATGCATGAGATCAAGGATGGAGCCATCAATGTCAAAGCTTTCGAGAGATCCCAAAGGTCCACTATTGGGGAAATCAGTTTGTGTCTGCAAATGGGACCAACTTGGTTCGATGTTGACTTTCAAGTGATAGACGTCCCAGCGTCTTATAATTTGCTATTGGGACGGCCCTGGATTCATGCCGATGGAGCCGTAGGATCAACCCTACACCAGGCAATGAAATTTGAGTAGAATCACCAAGAGGTGATTATTCATGGCGATGGTAGCAATCCCATATACAGTCGCCAGACTATCCTGGCAATAGGAGGAAGAAGGAAAATAGGCGGAGAAACCTACCACCACATTGAGCGGGTCAACGCCGTGGACAAGGATAAATGGTGGGACGAAGATTGAAAGCATACTGAATTGGTGTGGGTATGAACCTGGCAAGGGACTTGGCAAAAACCTCCAGGGAATAGCCAAACCTATCAAGCTGAAGAAACATGGTACCACTTTTGGTTTCGGGTATGAATACACTTGGGAGGAGTTCAACCACTGGTCGCCACCATGGTGCAGTCCCTACTACCCACTGGAGCATCCGATACCTCGCCTGGAGCAGACTTTCAAGCCAGCAGATGTCGTATATGGGTCAGAAGAAGAGGAAGCGTTGGCGGCAATGAGGAATCTGTTTTTGGAAGACGACGATATGGACTGCTATGTCATTATTGAGGAGGAAGGAGAGGAAGGCCCTTCTATACAAGCTGTGAGACGAGGAGCACGCCTCAATAATTGGTCCATCAGAACCACCAGAGCCCGGAGAGCTTCGGGTTAGCAAGGCTGAACAAAGCACCATGCATTACCTTTTACTTTTTCGCTAGTTGATTTCCTTTCCGCATTTTTAATTTCGAAAATAAGAGCTCCAATGTTCAAAACAATTATGAAATTTATCAAAGCATTTCAGTTTCTTATAAATCTCGCTCTTATTATTTTTCTATCGTTTACTTTATTTTACACAGCATTACTATTACTTATCTTGATGAACCGACGATTGTGACATGCAATGAGACAACGCAACAAATGGACATAGACTCAGAAAAGGATGATATACCAGAAGAGGTCGTTAAAGAGGTTGAGGATTTTGAGAATAGGCCCAAGTCTAACTTGGACGAAACTGAGGTTGTCAACTTGGGGGATACAAAGAATGTCAAGGAAACGCGCCTTAGTGTTCATCTGTCGCCATCGGAAAAGAAAGAGTACACGGAATTTCTAAGGGAATATGAGGACATATTCGCCTGGTCGTATGATGATATGACTGGTCTCAGTACATCTATTGTAGCTCACGAACTGCCAATAGATCTGACATGTCCGCCAGTAAAGCAGAAGCTCAGAAAGTTCAAACCTGACATGAGTTTGAAAATCAAGGAAGAAGTTACCAAGAAAGTCAAAGCCAAGGTTCTCAGGGTGGTAGAGTATCCGACATGGTTAGCCAATATTGTGCCAGTACCGAAGAAGGACGGGAAGGTCAAAGCCTGTGTCGACTACCGGGATCTCAACCGGGCCAGTCCAAAAGATGACTTCCCCTTGCCAAACATACACATTCTAATT
>NC_032000.1:11206722-11255227 GCF_001879085.1 Nicotiana attenuata | reverse complement strand
GGCAGGGGACTTGGCAAAAACCTCCAGGGAATTACCAAACCCATCAAGCTGAAGAAACATGGTACCACTTTTGGTTTAGGATATGAATACACCTGGAAAGAGCTCAATGAATGGTCGCCACCATGGCGCGGTCCCTACTACCCACTGGAACATCCGATACCTCGCTTGGAGCAGACTTTCCAGCCAGCCGATGTCATATATGGGTCGGAGGAAGAGGAAGCGCTAGCGGCAATGAGGAATTTGTTTTTGGAAGATGAAAACATGGATTGTTGTGTCATTTTCGAGGAGGAAGGGGAGGAAGGCCCTTCCATACAAGTTGTAAGCCGAGGAGCACGCCTCAACAATTGGTCCATCAGAACCACCAGAGCCCGGAAATCTTCGGGGTAGCAAGGCTGAACAAAGCACCATGCATTATCTTTTACTTTTCGCTAGTTAACTTTCTTTCCGCATTTTTAATTTCAAGATAAGAGCTCCAATGGTCAAAACAATTATGAAATTTATCAAAGCATTTAAGTTTCTTATAAATTTTTCTCTTATTACTTTTTATCGTTTACTTTATTTATACAGCATTACTATTACTTATCTTGATGAACCGACGATTGTGACTCGCAACGAGGCAACGCAACAAACGGATATAGACTTAGAAGAGGATGATATACCAGAAGAGGTCGTTCAAAAGGTTGAGGATTTTGTGAATAGACCTAAGTCTAACTTGGACGAAACTAAGATTGTCAACTTGGGAGATACAGAGAATGTCAAAGAAACGCGTATCAGTGTTCATCTGTCACCATCAGAAAAGAAAGAGTACACGGAATTTCTAAGGGAATATGACCACATATTTGCCTGGTCGTATGATGATATGACTGGTCTTAGTACATCTATTATAGCTCACAAACTGCAATCGATCCCATATGCCCACCAGTAAAATAGAAGCTCAGAAAGTTCAAACCTGCATGAGTTTGAAAATCAAGGAAGAAGTCACCAAGCAAGTCAAAGCCAAGGTTCTCAGGGTGGTAGAGTATCCGACATGGTTAGCCAATATTGTGCCAGTACCGAAGAAGGACGGGAAGGTCAAAGCCTGTGTCGACTACCGGGATCTCAACCGGGCCAGTCCAAAAGATGACTTCCCCTTGCCAAACATACACATTCTAATTGACAACTGCGCCAAGCATGAGCTGCAGTCGTTCGTTGATTGTTTTGCTGGGTATCATCAGATATGGATGGATGAGGAAGACGCGGATAAAACGGCTTTCATTACGCCATGGGGGATGTATTGTTACAAGATGATGTCGTTTGGGTTAAACAATGCTGGGGCCACCTACATGAGGGCCATGACTACTATTTTCCACGACATGATACACAAAGAGATCGAGGTGTATGTAGACGATGTCATCATCAAATCCAAGAAAGCCACTGACCACATGGAAGATCTGAGGAAATTCTTCAACAGACCGAGAATATATGTTGGTTTATGGTACAGAAGCGGTCATTCCAGCCGAGGTAGAAATTCCCTTCTTGAGGATCATACAGGAAACAGAACTTGACGATGCAGAGTGGGTGAGAAGTCGCTACGAGCAACTAGCTCTTATAGATGGGAAGAGAATGAATGCAGTTTGCCATGGTCAACTGTATCAGAACAGAATGTCCAGAGCCTTCAACAAAAGAGTCAAGCCAAGACAGTTTACTCCAGGGCAGCTAGTGTTGAAGAAGATTTTTCCGCATCAAGATGAAGCCAAAGGGAAATTCTCTCCTAACTGGCAAGGTCCGTACATGGTTCATCTGATTCTAACAGGGGGAGCCCTCATACTTGCAGAAATGGACGGAGAAGTTTGGCCGAAACTGATCAATTCAGACGTAGTCAAACGATACTATGTTTAACCACTTACGATTTCCTTTATGATGTAATTTGAGCTATGCCTGACCTGATTCCCGTTTAAGAGGGGATACATAGGCAGCCTTATGGGTTCGGTCACAATTTAATAAAATTGTCATTTCCCCCCGATATTGGAAACTGGTGTAAAATTTTGAGGAGGACCCTCAAAATTCCGAAGTTGATCCTCAGCCACTCACCAACACGCAGCCGTCAGAATCACCAGCCCAATAAACTGGGGCAGAATTTTGAGGAGGACCCTCAAAATTCCGGAGCGAGAGAGGTTGCAAGGTCTTGAACCGCGTCGCAGTCATCGGTTCATCTAAAAGAAAACTATTTTTTTTACGTACTTACGTTACACTTTTACTAAATCATGCATGACTACTATAAAAATTGCTTTGTTTAGCGACGCTACCCCAATGAAAACAGGAGCCCAAGTAGGACAAGCGAAGTCCACGGGAAGACGAACTAACCTTCCCCCCTTTACAAAACTCACGATTTTTCTTCGGATGCAGGCACCCAAGTCGCAAAATCAGCAAATATATTTATACACCCACGCTTCTCAGGAATACAACTCTTAAGAACCATCACCTATTCACAATTGCTATCCGTACACGCTACCCCCAGCAGCCACAATATAGCAATATAGCTATCAGCTATAAAACTATCAGCTAAGAGATATTACTAATACTCGCTTTTTACATTTCTTGCATTGCATAAGGCTTCCTTTCTACCTTCCGAGGTTAAGCTCTACCTCCATCTGCATTTCTAACATTGCATAAGGCTACCTTTCTGCCTTCCAAGGTTAAGCTCTACCTCCATCTGCATTTCTTGCATTGCATAAGGCTACATTTCCGCCTTCCGAGGTTAAGCTCTACCTCCATCCGCATTTCTTGCATTGCATAAGGCTACCTTTCTGCCTTCCGAGGTTAAGCTCTACCTCCATCTGCATTTCTTACATTGCATAAGGCTACCTTTCTGCCTTCCGAGGTTAAGCTCTACCTCCATCCGCATTTCTTGCATTGCATAAGGCTACCTTTCTACCTTTCGAGGTTAAACTCTACCTCCATCTGCATTTCTTGCATTGCATAAGGTTACCTTTCTACCTTCCGAGACTAAGCTTTGTCTCCATCTTGCATGGCTGAAATATCGCCACTTTATTTAAACCTTGCACCGGCTAAAAGATCGCCACCTTTATTTAAATTCTGCATCGGCTGAAATATCGCCACTTTTCTCTCTTGCATTGGCTGAAATATCGCCACCTTTATTTAAATCTTGCATCGGCTGAAATATCGCCGCCTTTTATTTACGTCTCACATCGACCAAAAGATCGCCACCTTTATTTAAATTGTGCATCGGCTGAAATATCGCCACTTTTCTCTCTTGCATTGGTTGAAATATCGCCACCTTTATTCAAATCTTGCATCGGCTGAAATATCGCCGCCTTTCATTTACGTCTCGCATCGGCTGAAAGATCGCCACCTTCTGCATTTTCATGGGCTGAAAGATCGCCACCTTCTGCATTTTCATGGACTGAAACATCGCCACATTGTCCAAAGGCGTCATTGTTCGGAGGCACCATTTTCAAAGCCCGAGAACGCCATGCCATGGCCCGAGGACCCCACTTTTATCTTTCGCATATCATTATTCAAGGCATCATGGTTCGGAGGCATCATCCTCATGGCCCAAGAACATCACTTCATAGCCTGCGAATCCTTTATTATACGCTTCATGGCCCAGGGCGTCATGGTCCAAGGACGTCATCTTAACCGTCCGAGGACCATGGTCCAATGGGAACTTGTATCACGTATAAATTTATGCACAATATATGTTGGTATTATTCATTTGCAGGTACATGGGATATCAACAGCCGTCTCAGCAGGAGCGATCCCGCTCCGGTCCCTGCAGCCTATCAGACTTCAGCCACCTTTCTCAATCTAAACATCGCGTCCGTTCTTTTCAAAAACATCCATCGGCACATTCCGTCAATGGACCCTGAACTACATATGGCCTGATTCCTATAAGACCAGGGATATGTAGGCAGCTCAGGAACTAGAGCTCGATCAAAACTTTCCAATTCGTTTCTTTCGATCAAAATTGGCCATCATATCATCACCCGACAACTCTTTCATCCCTCTCGGGTAAAGAGGGCCAGCTGTTGATACCCAATTTTTTCCCTATGTATTTTCATACTCAAAATACTTTCAAAATAGCATGTGTATGCATATATAAGCATGCCCAAGAGTTTTGGTATTTTGCCCTAATTTTTAAGATTTCAAAATCAATTTATTGTCTATTTCTAGCAGTACAAAATCCAATAATTATTCCCAAAATTATCATTTTTGGTGAATAATTTATTTCTATTCTCATATTTGCACCAAAATATAATTAAGGCGATTTTCATATATTTTTACAAATTTATTTGGCAATTCTAAAGCTAGATTGCATATAATTTGCAATTATAGCCTATTTTACGATTAATAACATTTTATAATTATAAAATAATTTCCAGTATTTTGGATTAATACTTATGTATTATTAATTAGTTCAGTGCTTTTAATTTGGTTTTAAAATTATTATTACTATTTTTAGAAAATGAAAAGGGGCAAAATCGGCTATTTAACATCTAGCCTATTTCTGTTTCAATTACAGCCTCATTTCCTTCCAATTTTAGCCTCAATTTGACCCCAATTCCGCCCTAAATTAAAACCAACCCAATTCCAATTTTAACCCAACCCACGACCCGGTTTAAAACCCACCCGGCTCCCCTTTAATCCAGGTCGTTGATCATTTTGATCAACGGCCGAGATTCCCCCTTTCCTTGTTAATTCCCATACCCCCCTAAACCTAATTCATTCTATCAGAGACGTCGCCTTTGAACCCTCTTGGTCTCTCAAACTCTCTCTAACCTCTCCGAAACCCTAATCGATTCCTACATTATTCCACTACGATTCCACCGGAATCCATGGCGTTCCAGGCCATGGATGACTTATGCTCACCCTTTTCTCACCATTAAACCTAAGTTGTTCGAAGATTTGAAGCTCGACTCTGATGGTTCCCTTCAGATCTTTCTCAGATCTGTAGATCTATGGCCTTTCCGGCCATTATTCCAGCGTGTTCAAGCAATATGAGTCTCTTCGACTCAGGATTTGACTTTCCTCAAGACCTTTCTCATTCTAGGGTTTTCTCTACAACTCTAAGTCGTCTGAGGTTCTGTACTTGCTTATTTCTTTTAGATCTGTGACATGCCTGAGCTTTACTTGACATTTGTAAGGTTTTCCCCAAATTTCCTTTTCAAAATTGTCAAATTCGATTTTTAGGGTTTCTGAAAAGGTTTCTTCAAATATTTTTCTGATTTCTTCCTGTTCTTTCGTTATGTGTGTTTTATGCTCGTATGTTTTCTTCTTATTACGCATGATTTTGCTCTCTTGTTTCTTTCTATTATGCAAGAATCTTCTATATTTTGTTGTTAATCATATGCGCATATTAATTTGTGTTGTTTCCCTTATTCTTTGCTATATGTGTTTATGGTTGAAATCTGTGATTTTTGCTCACTTTACTGAACTCTATTCGTGTTCCTGCTAAGCATATTTTTCTCTATTGTTGTTTAAAAACTCGTATCATCTCTTTCTTCTGAACTTGTTTTAACTCCGAGTTTTCTCAAACATGGTCTCATGACCTTGAATCAGTGTTCTTTATTATGTATGCTTGTCTCTCGTGAGTCTTTGAAAAAGATTTCTGAGCCTCTTTCAATGACCTTGTTTTCTCACCTCTTTGTCTGACTCAATTTGAAATCCTAAGATTTGAGGGTTTTCTTTGGGCAAATTGTATTATGGTTCCACTTTGGAACCCTAGGCTTCCAGACTTACTATGAGCCTGTATTTGAACTTGAATCTCTTTTGCTTGTGACTCTGAAACTTCCAATGTTAGACTTTTTCTTTGTTTGAGCTGTGTGCTTTATATATGAGAAAACTCCTCTTTCAAAAGGTTTTCACCAACCAAGTGATTAACTCAGAAATCCCTTTAATAAGGCCAATGATTTGTCACTGATTTTTTCGATTGAACCTCATTTACCCTACTGGCTGTTTACTTGGTCTTTTTGTGTAAAAATTCCATGCTTGTGATGTTTTCCTTAATACGTGATCTTCTGTAATTCTGTACCTATTTTTGAATTATTTCTATACGTATGTGACTCTTTCCTTTATTACCTTAATTCCCTGTGATTACAATTGGAACCGGGGTCCTCTTGATTGATTTTCGAACCGATGCCCTATTTTTACTTTATAAACACACTATTATTTCAACTTTCCTTAATTACCCACTATGTATTTGGCCTTGTTTATGCACTATGTGGTTTCTTTGCCCTAATTAGCCTTACTGAACTGATTTCTTTTCCTTATTCTGCCTTGACTAGCCGTTTGAACTAGACTCCTTAATTAAATGATTCCAGTTGTCTTAATTGACACTGATTGATTGTTGTTTCCATGTTTGTGCACTCTTTGCCTATGTACTGCTTGTTTTCAAAAAAAACTATGTAAAGGCCTGTCTTCCCTCTGTACAAACGGACAGAGATTCACATGAACAAAAACACTTCTAATTACATACTTTCTTACAATATGGTTTGAATTCAACACTTTGTTTTGCTTGAGATCTTTTGGAGCTGCTTTGTTTGCAACTTGGCTCTCCCAAGGCTACTGTTTTCTTACTTGCTTTCCTTTGAAACTAGTATGTCTTTTATTTAAATTTCTGCCTCACCCCTATGTGTTTACTTTACAGTTTCAGCCTTTTTGTTTAATTTATTGCTCATGTTCAGTGATTTGTGCTAATTATGATCCTTCCTTGCTTTTGTTTCTAGTGTGAATCCTTACCCCTATTACCTTCTATGTGCTTGAGTTAAGGTCTTGGCCTGGCAGTATCCTAATTACTGCCCAGGCCATAACCTGATCTACAATGGATCCTAACTCTTAAGTTTGGCTAACAGGCTAGTTAGGGGTGTGCCAGCATCCCAATTGCTGGGCATGACCACCAGCCTGCCATGGTTATCCCTGATTCCTCCCCCCCCCCCCCCTCCCATGCACTTACACTCACTCTTATGATCCTTGCTTTGGGACCTTGAGTTCCCTCTGAACTTGGACATCTGAGGGCTGGAATTTCCACACTGCACTATGTTCTTAATTTTGCAATGTTTTTGGGGTGTAAGCACTGCCCGGAGCCCTTTAAGACTCTTGGGAACTTTGACACACCCCAAATATGAGAAAGTCTTTTGGAAATCCAATCCTGGAAGTTGGTTTATCTCATATTGTTGGACTTTGAGTCTGCATTAGGCTGTTTGGATGCAGTTGGAACTTCTGATGTAATTTTACTTTTCTTTGATGATTCATTCGGGACTG
Organism: Nicotiana attenuata; assembly: GCF_001879085.1. Lineage (NCBI taxonomy): Eukaryota > Viridiplantae > Streptophyta > Magnoliopsida > Solanales > Solanaceae > Nicotiana > Nicotiana attenuata. Next base: position 11,247,967 of record NC_032000.1, on the reverse strand, counting down.
TAATAATTTGTAATAACGATTGGGGATGACTAGTGGAAAGGGATGGGGGATGAATGCATGCAAAGGCTAGAAAACTTGCCTATAGGTTATTTATAATTGCTGCATTTCTGCATTTTAGAAAACATGTCTATAAGTCTTTCTGCACTTCTGCGGAGTGATTACTGGACATTGCATTGACGTGATCCATATTAGTCATAAACATAGGACCCCCTTCCCTTTACTTTTCTTTTTATCTGCTTTCTTTAGAAATTGTTTAAATCTTCCACAAATTTCTGCCCTCTTTACTTTTCCTCACAATTTCAACTTATTTGCAATGTTATATGCAAACCTCTTCTATTTGAGCCCTTTAATTGCTTACTTGAATATGTGAAGTCACAATTATAACATGGCCGGGAACCACACTAGTAGATCTTGAGGGGTGCCTAACACCTTCCCCTCGAGATAATTTCTAGCCCTTACCCAAACTCTGGTTCTTCAAACTCAAACCGTTTTAGTATCCTAATGCACTTTAATCATTAGGTGGCGACTCTTCAATTCCAAAAACCCAATTCCCAAAAGGGAACGAGTTGTCCTCCCAAATGTCACAAACTCGATTTCGCGAGAAAAAGGGGGCATCGACAGGTGAGCTATACTAGATGACATAAATAGTTTATGCCCCTCCAAATGTAGTTGGAATTCCCTTTTTAAAATTGGAATTGAGGTGCGCCGTGCCGAATAAGAATCCCAAAATGCACGACCCTCATGTCATTGATATTGGATACTTTAAATCCTTAGGAATCGAGGCGTGCCATTTAGTGAATTTCCATGGCCCTCGCAAAGTTGCAAACGCGTAGTTATTTTTGGCACGTTATTTTAATAGTTTACCTTCCTAAACTCGGGTGCACATTTATGTAACCCAAATCCAATTCTCAACAATGTTAGATGAAATATGTCGAGAACCGTGGGTGCATTTATGTGACTTGGTTCAAGACGTATTTTAAATGACGTTGCAATTTTCCTTAAAAATAATTAAATAAAGCGGTTAAAATCATAATTGGACCATAGGCTAAAACATGTACTAAAATCAGATAATAGGCCAATAATAATAGTTGAGCGACCGTGCTAGAACCACGGTACTCGGGAATGCCTAACATCTTCTCCCGGGTTAATAGAATTCCTTACCCGGATTTCTGTGTTCGCGGAGTGTAATGCAGAGTCATTCTTTTCCTCGATTCGGGATTTCAACCGGAGACTTGGGACACCATAAAATTATCCCAAGTGGCGACTATGAATTTTCAATAAATAATCCCGTTTCGATTGTCCTTTAATTGGAAAAACTCCCTTATATATTCGCTTCCGGGGGTGTAGGAAAAAAGGAGGTGTGATATGAAGCATAAAAAGGGGTAACGGAGCGCAATTACACAGAACGACCGATCAAATTGTTACCTTTTCATATAATATATATATATATATATATATATATATATATATATATATATATATACACACACACACACACACACACACATACATACAGAATTTATCGACTATTATTTTTAAAAGTGGCTAAAATATATATTTCTCCAAAATACATTTCCAACAATAAAAGAAAGTCTCTTTAGCATGCAGGAAGAATAACACAAGTTACCCAAAGAAACATCTGTAGGGAGAATTGTTCAATAAGGAACTGCAAATTTTGAAAAGAAAAACTTGGTGCTTCCCTTTACAAAAGTTCTAAAAAGCGGATCAAGAATAATGGAATATTGTTAATGAAAAAATTATTGTGATTATTTCCGTGTAGGCTTGTACCACTTTTATTCGGTAGCTTATATTAAACTTTGCTTTAAGAATATCATGTTAATTGGTTTAACTGTTGTAAGTGATTAGCTTACCTAATTTTGGAGACTAGATTCCATCTCGATCCTTAAGGTGAGATTTTGGGTCGTGACACGATCAATTTTGGTCGGTCAATTAAATTCCATACCCGACCCAAAAGAAAATGGACGACCAAAAAAATTGACCAACTTCAATCGTTTTTTTTAAAAATGATATAATTAAAAAATGTACCATCTCGAAATCAGACTAGGATCTGTACAATGATATGATACTATTCTACCACTAGACCGTTGGTGCTTTTTGGTTTAAGAATTTTTTTTAATTTTATTTATACTCTTTATCGCATTTTGCGTGAAAATAACTAACCGATTTCAATCAGTTTCGTTAAAAAAATAAAATTACCGATCGAAATTGGTTGCTTTTTAAAAATGACAACATGAAATACCCGATCGATTTAAATTGGTTGGTTTTTTAAATATTAATTTTTAATTTATTTTAAATTAAAGATCGACCGTAATTTGTCGGTTTCTTGAAAATTAAATTATCCGGGATGCAAAACTAATTTCCTGCATATAGCGCCAAAAACAGCCAAATTCGGTTGATTTAGTAAAAAAATCAAAAAGAAATATTTTCAAAAATCGACTGGCTTGGGTTAGTTTTCAATCGGTTGGCCACGGACGATTTTGACCAAATTTTTAATAGTGAAACTAGAAAAAGAGTCTAAACTTGATAAATAGTGAAATCCATACATTAAAATAGAGGCATGCAACGCTTAGATTTAACTTTATAAATTATGACTTTTAGAATAATCATATCAAATATTAACAATTGAGTTCTGCATTAAATTCTTATACGTGTTTAGTTGATTTCTTAATACAAATATAGAATTTAGATTAAAGTTATTGAGTTTGACCAATAACTTTCTAGTATGAGATGTGTAAAATAAGAAACCTAGAATGAAAGTCGATGCTCTAGTTTTCTTGATTGTTCATACCAGAGCATATATTTAAAAAAGAAATTAACCTAAAAACCTTTCCAAACGCTTAAACTAAAAATAGCTGATAGATGTGCGTGTGTCAACCTATATATATTTTATTTTTTTCCAACTTTTAACATAAAAGTTTTTCGGAAATACGCTCGGACTACGCACGCAAATTGAGAGAGATAAAATGAGGTGTTTAAGCTTTAAGCACCTTATTTTATCTCTCTAAATTTGCATGCGCAGTCCGGGCTTATTTTCGGAAAGTTTTTATGTTAAAAGTTGGAATAAAATAAGAAAGATTGCTTAAAAATTCATTTGGGTTGACTTCGATCAATATTATGAATCAACGGATTCGGATTCATATTTTGACGGTCCCGGTGGGTCTGTATCGTGATTTGGAACTTGGGAGTATGCCCCGAAACGAATTCGGAAGTCCCTAGCCCGAGATATCGGACTTTGTTGAAATTTGAAAGTTAAAGGCTAAATGAATTTGAAATGTTTGAACAATGTCTGACTTCTTGGATATTGGGTCCATATTTTGATTCCGGAACCCGGTATAGGTCCAATACCATACTTATGACTTGTCTGTGAAATTTGGTGAGAAACGGAGTTGGTTTGACGTGATTCGGACGTCGTGCTGTCATAATAGAAGATTCAAAGTTTTCTTGAAAATTTCATTTGAGTTGGTGCTCAATTTGTAGCTCTAGATGTTAGTATGGTGATTTGATCGTGCGAGCAAGTTTGTATGATATTTTTAGACTTGTGTGCACTATTGGTTTAGAGCTCCGAGGGCTCGATGAGTTTCGGATAGGCCACTGAGTGAAAATTGGACTTAGAACTCAATTCGTGTTTCAAATTTTTGTTGCAAGCCTCAGACCTCGCATTTGCGAGGTCGATCATCGCATTTGCGACCACCGTTGGGTTCGCATTTGCTAACAACTCATTGCATTTGCGAAGAGTGGCTGGGAAGCCCAGAGTTCGCATTGCGAATAAGCCTTCACAATTATGATGGGGATTGGGAGGGGAAATCTTAGCATTTGCGATCATGGGGTCGCATTTGCGGTCAGCCCAGTTCGCATTTGCGAAGAAAGCATAAATGTGGGAGTCTTCGCAAATACGATGGATTTCTCGCATTTACGGGCTTCGCAAGGAAGCAAATGCGACATCTGGAGCTGGGTAAATATGACTTAGACGGGATTTCTGATTCATTCTTCAAATTTTCAACTCAAGAACCCTAGAGGCGATTATTCAAGGAACTTGTCTTTCCGAAATCATTGGTAAGTTATTCTAAGCTAGTTTCTCTCAATCATTCACTACTTTTCCTAAGATTTTAACCAAAAATCTAGAGTTTCCATGGTGGGAGTTAGGGGTTTTTGGTAGAACTTAGGGATTTGGTAAATTGGGGATTTAGACCTTAAATTGAGGTCAGATTCCGAAACAAATCAAATAGCCGGGCTCGGTGGTGAATGGGTAATCGGGTTTTTGTTCGAATTTCGAATTTGGACCAAGCGAACATGGGTGTTGACTTGTGTTGACTTTTTTAATAATGACCTAAATTGAATTCTTTACAATCATTGGTAGTTCCTAAGGATTTCAATCATTTGGTTGGTAAATTTCTAGATTCTATTGGTTTGGAGGCTTGTTTGAAAGCAAAGCGGTGGTTGAGTTTTGAGTTTAGTCTTTAGAGCGAGGTAAGTGTCAGGGTTAACCTTGACTTGAGGGAATAGGTCTTATTTGTCTATTTACTACGTGTTTAGTTATTGGGTACAACGTATATGTGAGGTGTCGAGTACTTATGCGTTGTTGTCGGGCTATTGCATGCGGATGGGACTTGTTCTTTGAAATTGTTGCCTTTCTTGATCATATAATCCATGCTTAGACTCATTAATTATTAAATTGATTGTTCTTATCATGTTTATGAGCTTTGGTGATAACTGATTATGGATTCTAAGTTGAGATTGATATTTTGGTATCATTATTGAAGTAAGTTTTATACTTATAGTTTTTATCTCCCTGTTTTTACTTGCTCATTGTTATGTGGTAAGGGAGAGTGTTAATGCACGAAGGGTGATGTCATGCCATGTTGTGATTGTTAATGCACGAAGGGTGATGTTGTGCCATATTGTGAATGTTAATGCACAAAGGGTGATGATGTGTTGTTTCTGTTGATTATATGGTGAGGTTGAAAGTAAAAGCACGAAGGGTGATACCGTGAGCTTTCCTTTATTGTGTTTTTAATTGTTTTCACTGGTTGAAGGCATATTAAATGTTATGGTTACTATTCCAGCTGTGATTATCTTATCTCGTATCCCCCCTCAGCATGTCCCCCTCCGATATTACTTATCTAGCTTCTATTTGTTGTTATTTTCTACATATACTGTTAAATTGCATAGGTTTATTATGTATGTGTCTTGTCATAGCCTCGTCACTACTTCGCCGAGGTTAGATTCGACACTTACCAGTACATAGGGTCGGTTGTACTAATACTACACACTGCACTTCTGTGCAGATTTTGGTACCAATCCTAGCTAATCGTGAGGTTAGCAGATGGACTTGATTGTTAGAAGACCAAGGTAGATCTGTTGGCATCCGTAGACCCTGGAGTCTCTAGTCTTGTTATTTATTATTTCTTTTCCTTCAGAACAGTGTATTATCTTTTAGACTCTGTTTGTAGCACTTGTAGTAGCTCGTGAGTTGTGACTACAACAACAACAACAACAACGGCCCAGTATAATCCCACAAGTGGGGTCTGAGGAGGGTAATATGGACCTTACCCCTATGGGCAGAGAGGCTGTTTCTAGGAGACCCTCGGCTTGACTACAACAATAACAACAACGACCCAGTATAATCCCACAAGTGGGGTCTGGGGAGGATCTGTGACTATAGATCCTAAATGTATCAAATGTTATGGGTTTATACTATTCCGCAAATCAGTTATAAATTTTGTTTAGCTTAATTGTTCTTATTATTGAAATTGGTTAAAGTTGGCATTAAGAATCCTCTAAAGTTGGCTTGCCTATCAAGTAAAATGTTAGGCGCCATCACGATCCCGGCGGTGGGAATTTTGGGTCGTGACAAGTTGGTATCAGAGCACTAAGTTTCCTAGGTCTCACAATTCACAAGCAGGCTTAGTAGAGTCTGGAGGATCGGTATGGAGACGTCTGTACTTATCTTCCAGAGGCTATGAAGTTTAGGAACAAAATTTCACTTCTATTCTACTCTATCGTGCGATTTTGTTCTCTCATTGCTAATTGAACTCTTCTACATGTGTTCTCTCGTAGATGGCGAGAACGCATACCACATCTTCAATCGAGCAGCAGCCAGAGCCCCTAGTGGCAGCTCCTACGAGGGGCAGAGGTCAAGGTCGAGGTCGTTCTAGAGGCTGAGGCAGGGGCAGGGCTCAACCAAGACCTCGAGCAGCAGCACAAGTAGTGGAGCCTCAGGTGGCATTTGATGAGAAGGCTCTAGCCTAGACTATTCCAGCAGGACCAGCTCAGGCCCCGGAGGGGTTCATTGACACCTTAGTGCTTCAGGACGCCTTGGTCTATCTAGTGGGCCTTATGAGGAGTATGGCACAGAGTGCCACATTTCCTTTGGCACCAGTCGTCTCTCGGGCTGAGGGAGGAACATAGACTCCTGCTACTCACACTCCAGAGCAAATAGCTCCCTAGTTTCAGACTCCAGCAGCCTAGCTAGTTGGGGTAGTTTAGCTGGGTGTTGTGGCGCAGGCCGGTGATGGATCTGCTATGTCTTTTGAGTCTTTATGGAGATTGGACGGGTTTACCAAGCTCTTTCCAGTTCACTTCGATGGTGCATCTTCAGATGAACCCTAGGATTATCTTGACAGCTGCCATGAGGTGCTATGGAACATGGGTATAGTAGATACTAATGAGGTTGATTTTGCTACATTTCAGTTGTCGGGTTCTGCCAAGAAATGGTGGAGGGATTATGTGTTGAGCTGACGATCTGGGTCGCCTGCTCTTACTTGGGGCCAGTTCTCTCAACTCTTTCTTGAGAAGTTCCTTCCTTTCATATTGAGAGAGGACTATCGGAGGCAGTTCGAGCGTCTTCAGTAGGGCTCTATGTCTGTCACTCAGTACGAGACTCGATTTGTGGACCTGGCCCGTCATGCTATTCTTCTGCTTCCTACCGAGAGAGAAAGAGTGAGGGTTTTATTAAGGGACTTGCTCATCCTATCAAGTTGAAGATGGCTAAGGAGACCGGGAGTGAGATTTCTTTTCAGACGACTGCCAATGTCGCCAGGCGAGACGAGATGGTTCTATCACGGGGGAAGGTCAGGGTCTGACAAGAGGCCTCGTCATTCTAGTGGATTCAGTGGTGCCTCATCAGAAGGAAGCAGTACTTTTGGTCGAGGCACCCTCCCAGGTCGTTTCATTTAGAACTTCAGGCATCCCATGGTGTTTCATGTGGTCGTGGCCCTCATATGCATTATTCCAACAAGCTAGCCTATAGTGCACCACCAGCTCCTATTAGTGCACCTCTGCTCTAGAGTTTTTAGGGTGGCTACTTAGGCCGACAAGGTCAGTTTCAGGGACAGCAGTTACAAGAGCTGAGGGCCTATTATACTTGTCGTGATCTGAGGCACATTGCTAGATATTGCCCTCAAGCATCGAGCAGTTCACAGCAACAGGGTTCTCATGCCATGGTCCCGGCACTGGGTGCTTCACCGCCCGCTCAGCCAGCTAGAGGTACAGTTCAGACAGCTAGAGGTGGTGGTCAGGGCATTAGAGGTGGAGGTGAAGTAGCTAGAGGTAGAGGCCAGCCAGCCAGGGCCCGTCCTCAGGATATAGTTCAGAGTGGTGGAGCCAGCTCCCATGATGTGCTTTTCCAGCCAGCTAGAGGTGATGAGTCATTTGACGCAGTTATCACATGTACGATTTCAGTTTGGAGTACAGATGTCTCAGTTCTATTTGATCTGGGCTCTAGTTATTCCTACATGTCATCCTATTTTGCTTCATATTTTGTTGTGCCTTGTGATTCTTTGATTGCTCCTATGTATGTGTCCACACCCATGGGTGATGCTATTGTTGTAGATCATGTTTATCATTCCTGTGTGGTTACCATTGGGAGTCTTGGGACTCGTGTAGATCTCCTACTTCTCGATATGGTTGATTTTGATGTCATTTTAGGTATGGATTGGCTGTCACCTTATCATGCTATATTGTACTGCCATGCCAAGACGGTGACCTTAACCTTACCGGGGTTGCCTAGATTAGAGTGGAGAGGGACTCCTAGCTATTCTACTAACAGGATTATATCTTATATGAAGGCTCGGCATATGGTCGAGATGGAATATCTAGCTTATTTGGCTTATGTCCGTGATTCTAGTGCGGAGGTTCCTTCTATGGATTATGTGCCAGTTGTTCGTGAGTTTTCTGAGTTGTTTCCTGCAGACCTACCGGGATGCTACCCGACAAAGATATTGACTTCTGTATTCATTTGGCCCCAGGCACTCAACCCATATCTATTCCATCATACCGTAATGGCCCCGCCAGAGTTGAAAGAATTGAAGAAGCAGTTGCAAGATTTGCTTGATAAGGGCTTCATTAGACTTAGTGTCTCACCTTAGGGTGCGCCCGTGTTGTTTGTGAAGAAGAAGGATGGATCGATGAGGATGTGCATAGATTATCGACGGTTGAACAAAGTCACCATCAAGAACAAGTATCTATTGCTTAGGATTGATGACTTATTTGATCAGTTTCAAGGTGCCAAGGTGTTTTCAAAGATTGATTTGAGGTCTGGTTACCATCAGTTGAGGATTAGGGCATCCGATGTCCCTAAGACAGCTTTTCGAACTCAGTATGAACATTATAAGTTTCTAGTGATGTCATTTGGGCTGACAAATGCTCTAGCAGCATTTATGGATTTGATAAATCGGGTGTTCAAGCCCTATTTGGATTCCTTTGTGATTGTGCTTATTGATGATATCTTAATTTACTCCCGCAACCGAGAGGAGCATGAGAAGCATCTTCGGATGATTCTTCAGACTCTGAGAGACAACCAGTTATATGCTAGGTTTTCAAAATACAAGTTTTGGTTGAGCTCAGTCGCTTTCTTGGGGCAGATTGTGTTTGTGGAGGGTATTCAGGTGAATCCTAAGAAGATTGAGGCAGTTTAGATGTGACGACCCGGCCAGTCGTCTCATGAGTTACTACTCCGTTTCCCCCATTTATGCTTCTTTATGCTTCGCTATGTGTGTTTTGTGGTATCGAGTTGGTCGGATTGAGTCCGGAAGGAGTTTGGAGAAGTTTGAGACACTTAGTCTCTTTTAAGAAGGTTTAAGTTGGAAAAGTTAACCGGATGTTGACTTATGTGTTAGAGGGCTCGGATGTATTCTGATGATTGGGTTAGCTTTGGCAGGTGATTTATGACTTAGTAGCTTGATCAGAATTGGTTTTGGAGGTCCGGAGTAGAATTAGGCTTGAATTGATGAAGTTGATATTTTGGCGATTTTCGGTTGGTAGGTGAGATTTTGATATAAGGGTGGGAATGGTTCCAAGAGTTGCAGTAGCTTCGTTATGTCATTTGGGATATGTGTGCGAAATTGCAGGTCATTCGGATGTGGTTTGGTTGGGTTTTTTATCGAAAGCGTATTTCGGAAGTTTAAGAAACTTAGGCTTGAATTCGATGAGTTTTGGGTAATTTGATGTTGTTTGAGGTGTTTTGATGATTGGAACAAGTTTGAATAAGGTTTTAGGATGTGTTGGTGCTTTTGGTTGAGGTCACGGGGGCCTCAGGTGAGTTTCGGGTGGTCAATCGGACCATTTCTAACTTGGAAAAGTTGCAGATTTTGAGTTTAGCTATTGCAGAGAAATTGTCCTTCGCGATCGTGTGGGGTATATTGCGATCGCATAGAAGGAATTGAGGAAGGCCAGAGTTAAGCCTTCGCGTTTGCGTGAGGTGCTTCACGTTCGCGGAAGGCTGGGATCCTGTGCTTCGCGTTCGCGTGAAGTTGTTTGCGATCGCGTATAAGGAGTGGGGTCAGAAGGGTCCAAGGGTCTTTGTGCATCGCGTTCGCGTGGAGGAGATGGCGTTCGCGTAAGTGAAGAAGGCTGAAGCATCATGTTCACAGGGTCTTGGTCGCGTTTTTGAGGTCTTGAATATTTGTGCTTCGTGATCGCGAGGCTGGTGCCGCGATCGCGATGAAGGAAAGGGCAGAACTGGGGAGAATGTTTTTAAGTCATTTCATCCGCGATTTTAGGTCTATTTTTCACCATTGTTGATCATTTTGAGAGCTTTTTGAAGGAGATTAAAGAGGGATTCAAGGAGAAACGTTTGGAGGTAAGAATTTCAGACCTAAAACTCCATTCTATTGTGAAATCTACCTAGTAATTCATCGAAACATAAGTTAAAAATGGAAGAACTAGGGCTTGGGATTTTGAATTGGGATTTGAAGGACCATTTGTGGTCGGATTTGAGAACTTTTGATATGTATGAACTCATGGGGAGATGAGGAATCTAATGATGTAAGAGTTTCGAGAAGTGGGCCCGAGGCTCGGGTTTTGCTAATTTCGAGATTTTTGGTATTTTCGATTATTTTCGCTTAGGATTTGTCCCCTTAGCATATTTTGACGTATTCGTTCTGATTTTGGATAGATTCGACGCGTGTGAGGCCGATTCGAGGGCCAAAGGTGTCGCGAGCTAGAGATTTAGCCGGTTCGAGGTGAGTAATGATTGCAAATGATGTCCTGAGGGTTTGAAACCCCGGATTGCAAATCGTAGTGCTATATTGAGGTGAGACACGCGCTTGATGATGAGCGTGGGGTCGTATACTGTTGGGGATTGTGACCTGGTCCGTCCCGATTGATGATTTTACCGCGTATTTGATTGTAGATTATGTGTTGTCATCATTATTTGGGCAGAATGTCATATTTGGGCCTAGCGCCAACTTTTTGAACCCTTCGGGGCTATTTGTTGATATTTCCTCAGTGTTTTGACTTGCTACTTGAACTCAGTCATGATATTTTTCCACTGTTTTTACTACTCAGCCATTATTTCTCAGTTTCTAAGACTTAAATGATATTTTAAATGATGTTTGGGCTGAAAACACTATTTTACTATTGTCCGAGGGGCTTGTGATCATTTTTGGACTGAGTAAGGCCGAGGGCCTATATTATGAGGAACATTGATACTGATATGAGGCCGAGGGGCTGAGATACATATATACGCCACGAGGTGGCTTGATTGATATGAGGCCGAGGGCCTAGACTTGATGCCACGAGATGGCTTGATATTGCGCTTCATCCGTAAGGGCCCCTCCGGAGTCTGCACACCCCTAATGAGCGCGGGTACCCATTGTAATGAGAGATTGAGCCCAAGGGGCGGAAATTGTTGATACTGTGCCCGAGGGGCGAACTTCTGTGTGTTTACTTTATCTTAACAGCTTATCAATTACCTGCTTATTTGTTGTAGAAGTATTTTATTCTGCTTTTCATTGGTTTAGTGCTTACAAATTACTTATTAACTGCTTCATCATAGAATACCATGTGTATATGTGTTTTCTTACTTTCAGCCATTATTTATGTTTATTACTCACTGGGTTGAAGTACTCACATGACTCCCTGCACCTTGCGTGCAGATATAGGTGCTCCAGAGGTCGAGTGAGAGTTTTCCAGTCGTTCAGCATTTGCCGGGGATATCGAGGCAGCTGCATGGTATTTGCAGCCTTATTTCTCCCTTCTATCTTATTGTTTTCCTCATTCATAGACTGTCTATGTGGTGGGTTGCCCGAAATTGTATTATAGGCTCTGGACTTGTGACACCAGATCAGTGTGGGCTGTGTAGTTGTTATATCTCATTCACTTCCGCATATCTAGCTTGTTGTTTTGAACATTTATTATGTTAAATTGGTAATTTAACCGTGCTAGCTAATGATTTATTTATAAAAAAATGGGTTGTGGTCGATAGTTGGTCCGGCTTGCCTAGTAATGTGATAGGCGTCATCACGACCGGTATTTGGGGTCGTGACAAGTTGGTATCAGAGCGTAGATTACGTAGGTCTCGCGAGTCATGAGCCGGTTTCGTAGAGTCTCGCGGATCGGTACGGAGACGTCTGTATTTATCCTTGAGAGGCTGCAGAACCTTTAGGAAAAACTTCATATTCTTGAAACTCTTGTCGTGCGAACTTGTTGATCCGAGTACTAAACTTTTATTATTCTATTCTCTCATAGATGGTGAGGACGCGAGCTACCAGACGGGCTGGACGACCCCCAGTGCCACCAGCTGAGACCACTAGAGGCCGAGGACGCGGTCGTGGTTGTGGCAGAGGGAGAGCAGCGAGGGTAGCACCTGTTGATCCACCAGCTGCCCCAGCTCAGGACTAGGCTCCAACAGCACCAGTTCAGGCACCAGTTGTGCCCATCGTGATCCCGGGTCTTCAGGAGGCCTTGGCACAGATCTTATCAGTTTGCACTGGCCTGGCTCAAGCAGTTTCAGCCACTACAGCAGCAGCTACTTCACAGGCCGGGGGAGGCAATTAGACCCTGCTGCTCGCACACCTGAGCAGGAAGTGCAGGGACTTCAGACGCTGGGGGCACCTCCAGCCCACCCGGTTGCACTAGCTCAGGATTTTGTTGTGCCAGTTATGCCAGATGATGAGCAGCGTCGTCTTGAGAGGTTTGGTAGACTCCAGCCTCCGACATTCAGCGGAGCAGAGGGTGAGGATGACCAGGGTTTCTTGGATAAGTGCTAGTCGATCCTCTGTACAGTAGGGATTCTTGAGTCTAGTGGTGTGGCATTTACCACCTTTGAGTTCTTGGGGGCTGCCTTCACTTGGTGGGAGGATTTTGAGAGGCGTAGTCCTGTTGGTGCAGCACCCCTTACTTGGCAGCAGTTCTCCGTTCTCTTCCTGGAGAAGTATGTACCGAAGTCTCGCAGAGAGGAGCTACGTAGGCAGTTTGAGTGGTTGCGTTAGGGGAGATGATCGTGTCCCAGTATGAGAGGAGGTTTTCTGAGTTGGTTCGTCATGGCATCTGGTTGGTTCTGACGGATTGAGAGAGGATCAGGATATTTGTTGATGGCCTTACTTTCCAGCTCCGTATTGTGATGACTAGAGAAAGGGTGATAGGTGCCACATTCAAGGGGGTGGTTGATATCGCTCGTAAGATTGAGATGGTTCGCCGCCAGGAGCGAGAGGAGAGGGAGGTCAAGAGGCCTCGAGGATCGGGCAATTATGGTGGTGCTCCTTCGAGGGGCCAGTTCCAGCATGGTAGAGGTTGCTCTTTCAGGCCTGTTCAGTCAGCCCGCCCAGAGTATCGCGGGGCATCTTTAGGTCGTGGTTATCATGGGTCTCAGCAGGGCCAGTCATCACTCAACGCCCTCCCAGCTTAGAGTTCATCTCGTGCCCCATCAGCTCAGGGTTCTTCTACGCCGAGTGCATCTGCTAGTCACTCTGGTGCGAGGGGTTCCCTTCAGTCCCCTTCTCCAGCACATGGGAATTGTTTTGAGTGTGAAGAGTTTGGGCATATGTCGAGGCAGTGTCCTCGTCGTGCTGCTATTTCATTCCAACAGAGGGGTCAGCCCTCGACTTCTGCTCCAATTACTTTATCACCTGCCCAGCCAGCTAGGGGTGGAGGTCAGGCAGCTAGGGGTCACCCCAGAGGGGGAGGTCGATCAAGCGGTGGCCAAGCTTGTTTCTATGCTATTCCAGGTAGGCCAGATGTTATTGCTTCAGATGCTGTCATTACAGGTGTTGTTTCAATCTGCCACAGGGATGCCTTTGTATTATTTGTTCCTGGTTCCACCTTTTCTTATGCGTCCTCGTATGTTGCTCATTATTTGGGTACGCCCTGGGAGTTTCTTGCTTTACCTGTTCATGTATCTACCCTGGTGGGCGATACTGTTGTTGTAGACCGTGTGTACCGGTCATGTATGTGACTATTGGGGGTCTGGAGACCCGAGTGGATCTATTGCTATTGAGCATGGTGGACTTTGATGTCATTTTGGGCATGGACTGGTTATCTCCGTGTCGTGCTATTCTAGACTGTCATGCTAAGACAGTCACTATGGCTATGCCCGGTGTACCGCGGATCGAGTGGCGTGGTGTGACTGCTTAAGTTCCTAGTAGAGTGATCTCTATCTTGAAGACCCAGCGTATGGTTTGGAAGAGTTGCCTTTCATATCTAGCTTTTGTGAGGGATGTCGGAGCTGAGAATCCTAGTATTGATTCTGTTCCAGTTGTGAGGGATTTTCTGATGTTTTTCCTGCAGACCTTCCGGGTGTGCCACCGGACAGGGATATTGATTTTGGTATTGACCTGGTGCCGGGCACTCAGCCCATTTCTATTCCGCCGTATCGTATGGCACTAGCGGAGTTGAAAGAATTGAAGGAGCAGCTTCAGGAACTCCTAGATAAGGGGTTCATTCGGCCTAGTGTGTCACCTTGTGGTGTGCCAGTTCTTTTTGTGAAGAAGAAGAAGGGTGGCACAATAAGAATGTGCATTGATTATAGGCAATCGAACAAGGTAAAAATTAAGAACAAGTATCCTTTGCCTCGCACTGATGATCTATTTGACCAGCTTCAGGGAGCGAGAGTGTTCTCCAAGATTGATCTCTGTTTGGGTTATCAACAGTTGAAGATTAGGGATTCAGATATTCTTAAGACTGCTTTCGGGACCAGATATGGTCATTATGAGTTCCTTGTGATGTCTTTCGGGCTAACCAGTGCCCCCGCAGCGTTGATGCATTTGATGAACAGCGTATTCCGGCCTTATCTTGATTCATTCGTTATAGTCTTCATTGATGATATTCTGGTGCACTCGCGTAGTCAGTAGGAGCACGCGGAGCATTTAAGAGTTGTATTGCAGAGATTTAGGAAGGAGAAACTTTATGCAAACTTCTCCAAGTGTGAGTTTGGCTCGGTTCAGTGGCTTTCTTGGGGCACGTGGTGTTCAGCGAGGGTATTCAGGTTGACCCGAAGAAGATAGAGGCGGTTCAGAGTTGGCCCAGACCGTCCTCAGCCACAGAGATTCGCAGCTTTCTTAGTTTGGCAGGCTATTATCGCCGATTTATTCAGGGATTCTCATCTATCGCATCGCCCTTGACCAAGTTGACTCAAAAGGGTGCCCCATTTGTATGGTCGGACGAGTGTGAGGAGAGCATTCAGAAGCTCAAGACAGCTTTGACCATAGCTCCAGTGTTGGTTTTGCCATCAGCCTCAGGTTCATATACCGTGTATAGTGATGCTTCGAGAGTTAGGATTTGTTGTGTATTGATGCAGGAGGGTAGGGTTATTGCTTATGTTTCTCGTCAGTTGAAGCCCCAAGAGAAGAACTACCCCGTTCATGATTTGGAGTTGGCTACCATGGTTTATGCATTGAAGATTTGGAGGCATTACTTGTATGGCGTATCTTGTGAGGTATTCACTGATCATCGCCGTCTTCAGCATTTGTTCAAGCAAAAGGATCTTAATTTGAGGCAGCGGAGATAGTTGGAGTTGCTTAAGGATTAATCACTATATTGTACCTTCCGTGAAAGGCCAATGTGGTGGCCGATGCTTTGAGCCGAAAGGCAGTGAGTATGGGGAGTTTGGCATATATTCCAGTTAGGGAGAGACCCCTTGCAGTTGATGTTCAGGCCTTGGTCAATCGGTTCGTGAGATTGGATATTTCGGAGCCTAGTCGGGTGTTGGCATGTGTGGTTTCTCGGTCTTCTTTATATGATCGCACTAGAGAGCCAGTATGATGATCCGCATTGGCTTGTCCTTAGGGACAGAGTATAGCATGATGATGCCAGATATGTGACTATTGGTGATGATGGGGTGTTAAGGATGCAGGGCTGGATTTGTGTGCCCAGTGTGGATGGGCTTCGAGAGTTGATTCTGGAGGAGGCCCACAGCTCGCAGTACTCCATTTATCCGGGTGCCGTAAAGATGTATCAGGATTTGAGGCAGCACTATTGGCGGAGGAGAATGAAGAAAGATATTGTGGGATTTGTAGCTCGGTGTCTCAATTGTCAGTAGGTGAAATATGAGCATCAGAGACCGGGTGGCTTGCTCCAGCAGATGGTTATTCTTGAGTGGAAGTGGGAGAGGATCACTATGGACTTTGTTGTTGGACTCCCACGGACTTTGAAGAAGTTAGATGCTATTTGGGTAATTGTGGATCGGTTGACCAAGTCCACGCACTTCATTTCTGTATGTACTACTATTCTTTAGAGCGGTTGGCAGGGATTTATATCCGGGAGATTGTGTTTGCATAGTGTTCCGTTTTCCATCATTTCAGATAGAGGTACTCAGTTTACTTTGTAGTTTTGGAGAGCCGTGCAGAGAGAGTTGGGTACTCAGGTAGAGTTGAGCATAGCTATTCATCGTCGGACGAACGGGCAGTCCGAGCGTACTATTTAGATAGTTGAGGACATGTTGTGTTCTTGTGTCATTGACTTCGGAGGATCATGGGATGAGTTTCTACCGCTTGCAGAGTTTGCTTAAAACAACAGCTACCAGTCGAGTATTCAGATGGCTCTGTATGAGGCTTTGTATGGGAGGCGGTGTAGATCTCCAGTTGGTTGGTTCAAGCCCGACGACGCTAGGCTAGTGGGGACTGATTTGGTTCAGGATGCTTTGGAGAAGGTGAAGGTGATTCAGGAGAGGCTTCGTACAGCGCAGTCACGACAGAAGAGTTATGCTGACTGGAAGGTTCGAGATGTGTCCTACATGGTTGGTGAGAAAGTCTTGCTGAAGGTTTTGCCCATGAAGGGTGTTATGAGATTTGGAAAGAAGGGAAAGTTGAGTCAGTGGTTCATTGGGCCTTTTGAGGTGTTTTGGAGGATTGGGGAGGTGGCTTATATGCTTGCTTTGCCACCCAGCTTGTCGAGTGTGCATTCGGTATTTTATTATTCTATGCTCCAAAAGTATATTGGGGATCTGTCTCATGTTTTGGACTTCAGCACGGTTCAGTTGGATGATGATCTGACCTATGATGTTGAGCCAATGGCTATTTTTGGTCGTCAGGTTCGGAAGTTGAGGTCAAAGGATATAGCTTCAGTGAAAGTGCACTGGAGAGGTCGGCCCGTAGAGGAGGCTACCTGGGAGACCGAGCAGGAGATGCGAGCAGATATCCTCAATTTGAGGCTTCTATGTTTCTTGACTCATTCAAGGACGAACGTTTGTTTAAGTTGGGGAGAATGTGACGACCCGGCCAGTCGTCTCATGAGTTACCACTCTGTTTCCCCCATTTCTACTTCTTTATGCTTCGTTGTCTGTGTTTTGTGGTATTGGATTGGTCGGATTGAGTCCGGAAGGAGTTTGGAAAAGTTTGAGACACTTAGTCTCTTTTAAGAAGGTTTAAGTTGAAAAAGCCAATCGGATGTTGACTTATGTGTTAGAGGGCTCGAATGTGAGTTCCAATGGTTGGGCTAGCTTCGGTAGGTGATTTATGACTTAGGAGTGTGATCGGAATTGATTTTGGAGATCCGTAGTAGAATTAGGCTTGAATTGGCAAAGTTGATATTTTGGCGATTTCCGGTTGGTAGGTGAGATTTTGATATAAGGGTCGAAATGGAATTCCGAGAGATGCAGTAGTCGTTATGTCATTTGGGATGTGTGTGCAAAATTTCAGGTCATTCGCATGTGGTTTGGTTGTGTTTTTGATCGAAAGCGTATTTTGGATGTTTTTAGAAACTTAGGCTTGAATACGATGAGTTTTAGGTAATTTGATGTTGTTTGAGGTGTTTTGATGATTGGAACAAGTTTGAATAAGGTTTTAGGATGTTTTGGTGCTTTTGGTTGAGGTCCCGGGGGCCTCGGGTTATTTTCGGGTAGTCAATTGGACCATTTCTAAGTTGGAAAAGTTGCAGATTTTGAGTTCAGCTGTTGCAGAGAAATTGCCCTTCGCGATCGTGTGGGGTATATCGCAATCGCGTAGAAGGAATTGAGGAAGGCCAGAGTTAAGCCTTCGCATTCGCGGAAGGCTGGGATCCTGTGCTTTGCGTTCGCGTGAAGTTGTTCGCGATCGCGTATAAGGAGTGGGGTCAGAAGGGTCAAAGGGTCTTTGTGCATAGCATTCGCGTGGAGGAGATCGCGTTCGCATAAGTGAAGAAGGCTGAAGCATCGCGTTCACAGGTTCTTGGTCGCGTTAGCGTAGTATATTTTTGAGGTATTGAATATTTGTGCTCCGCGATCGCGAGGCTGGTGCCGCGCTCGCGATGAAGGAAAGGGCAGAACTGGGCAGAATGTTTTTAAGTCATTTCATCCGCGATTTTGGGTCTATTTTCCTCCATAGTTGATCATTTTGAGTGTTTTTTGAAGGATATTAAAGAGGGATTCAAGGAGAAATGTTTGGAGGTAAGAATTTCGGACCTAAAACTCCATTCTATTGTGAAATCTACCTAGAAATTCATGGAAACTTAAGTTAAAAATGGAAGAACTAGGGCTTGGGATTTTGAACTTTTGAATTGGGATTTGAAGGACCATTTGGGGTCGGATTTGAGAACTTATGATATGTATGAATTCGTGGGGAGATGAGGAATCTAATGATGTAAAAATTTTTGAGTTTCGAGAAGTGGGCCCGGGGCTCGGGTTTTGCTAATTTCGGAATTTTTGGTATTTTTCGATTGTTTTCGCTTGGGCTTTGTTCCCTTAGCATATTGTGACGTATTCGTTCTGATTTTGGATAGATTTGATGTGCGTGGAGGCCAATTCGAGGGGTAAAGGCATCGCGAGCTAGAGATTTAGCCGGTTCGAGGTGAGTAATGATTGTAAATGATGCCCTGAGGGTTTGAAACCCCGGATTGCACATCGTAGTGCTATATTGAGGTGAGACACGCACTTGATGATGAGCGTGGGGTCATATGCTATTGGGGATTGTGACCTGGTCTTTCCAGATTGATGATTTTACGGCGTATTTGATTGTAGATTATGTGTTGTCATCATGATTTGGGATGAATGCCATATTTGGGCCTAGCGCCAACTATTTGAACCCTTCTGAGCTATTTGTTAATATTTCCTCACTGTTTTGACTTGTTACTTGAACTCAATTATGATATCTTTTTCCACTATTTTTACTACTCAGCCATTATTTCTCTGTTTTCAAGACTTAAATGATACTTTAAATGATGTTTGGGCTGAAAACGTTGTTTTACTATTGTCCGAGCGGCTTGTGATCATTTTTGGACTGAGTAAGGCCGAGGGCCTATATTGTGAGGAACATTTATACTGATATGAGGCCGAGGGCCTGAGATACATATATACGCCACGAGGTGGCTTGATTGATATGAGACTGAGGGCCTAGACTTGATGCCACGAGATGACTTGATATTGCGCTTGGGCCGTAAGGGACCCCTCCAGAGTCTGCACACCCCCAATGAGCGTGGGTGCCCATTGTGATGAGAGATTGAGCCCGAGGGGCGGAAATTGTTGATACTGTGCCTGAGGGGCAAACTTCTGTGTGTTTACTTTATCTTAACTGCCTGTCAATTACCTGTTTATTTGTTGTAGAAGTATTTTATTCTGCTTTTCATTGGTTTACTGCTTACAAATTACTTATTTAACTGTTTCATCATAGAATACCTTGTGTATATGTGTTTTCTTACTTTCAGCCATTATTTATGTTTATTACTCACTAGGTTGAAGTACTCACATTACTACAGATCCAGGTGCTCCAGAGGTCGAGTGAGAGCTTTCCAGTCATTCAGCATTTGCCGGGGATATCGAGGTAGCTGCATGGCATTCACAGCCCTGATTTCTCCCTTCTATCTTATTATTTTCCGCATTCCTAAACTGTCTATGTAGTGGGTTGCCCGAACTTGTATTAGAGGCTCTAGACTAGTGACACCAGATCAGTGTGGGTTGTGTAGTTGTTATATCTCATTGACTTCCACATATCTAGCTTGCTGTTTTAAACATTTATTATGTTAAATTGGTAATTTAACCGTGCTAGCTAATGATTTATTTAAAAAGAAAATGGGTTTTGGTTGATAGTTGGTCCAGCTTGCCTAGTAATGTGATAGGCGCCATCACGACCGGTATTTGGGGTCGTGACATCAGAACCGGCCTAGACCCACTTCAGCTACAGAGATCCATAGTTTCTTGGGACTGGCGCGTTATTACCGTCAGTTTGTTGAGGGTTCTCATCTAAAGTAGCCTTATTGACCAGGTTGACCTAGAAGGGTGCGTCGTTCAGGTGGTCGGACGAGTGTGAGGTGAGCTTTCAAAAGCTCAAGACTACTTTGACGATGATGCTAGTGTTGGTGTTGCCCGCAGGTTGAAGATCTTATACGGCATATTGTGACGCATCTCGTATTGGAATCAGTGTGGTATTGATGCAGGATGGCTGGGTGATTGCATATGTGTTGCGGCAGCTGAAGGTTCACGAGAAGAATTACCCTGTTCATGACTTAGATATGGAAGCCATTGTTCATGCGCTAAAGATTTAGAGGCACTATCTTTATAGCATGTCATATGAGGTATTCACGGATCATCAGAGTTTGCAATACATGTTCGAACAAAAGAAGCTGAATTTGAGGCAGAGGAGGTGGTTGGAGCTATTTAATGACTATGATATCACCATCTTGTATCATCCTGGGAAGGCCAATGTGGTGGTCGATGCCTTGAGTAGAAAGTCAGTGAGTATGGCAGCCTTGCGTACATTCCAGTCGGTGAGAGACCTCTTACATTAGATGTACAGGCCTTGGCCAATCAGTTCGTGAGGTTTGATGTTTCTGATCCCAGTCGTGTTCTACCTTGTAAGGTCGCTCGGTCTTTATTGTTTGAGTGCATCAGGGAGCGACAGTATGATGAGCCTCATTTTCTTGTCCTTAGGGACATAGTGTGGCATGACGATGCCAAGCGGGGTTGGAGATGATGGAGTTTTGAGGATACAGGGTCGTGTTTGTGTACCTAATGTGGATGGACTTCGTGAGTTGATTCTAGAGGAGGCCTACAGTTCCCAGTATTCTATTCATCCGGGTACCGCCAAGATGTATCAGGACTTGAGGTAGCATTATTGGTGGTGGAAGATGAGGAAGGATATAGTTGCATATGTAGCTCGGTGTCTAAATTGTTAGCAAGTAAAGTATGAGCATCAGAGACCTAGTGGTTTGCTTCATAAGATAGAGATTCCTGAGCGGAAGTGGGAGCGTATCGTTATGGATTTCGTCGTTGGACTCCCACGGACTCAGAGAAAGTTCGATGCAGTTTGGGTCATTGCGGACAGGCTGACCAAGTCAGTGCGTTTCATTCCTGTGGCAGTTACCTATTCTTCAGAGCGGTTGGCAGAGATTTATATCTGCGAGATCGTTTGCCTTTACGGTGTGCCCGTGCTATCATTTCTGATTGAGGTACGCAATCTACCTCGCATTTCTAAAGGGCAGTGCAGCATGAGTTGGGCATGCAGGTTGAGTTAAGCACAGTATTTCATCCTCAGACGGATGGACAGTCCGAGCACTATTTAGATATTGGAGGATATGCTTCGCGCTTGTGTTATAGACTTTGGAGGTTCTTGGGATCAGTTCTTGCCACTTGCGGAGTTTGCCTACAAGAATAGCTACTAGTCGAGCATTCAAATAGATCCCTATGAGGTATTATATGGTAGGCGGTGTTGATCGCCAGTTCGATTGTTTGAGTCGGGGGAGGCTTGGTTACTAGGTACAGATTTAGTACAGGATGCCTTGGACAAGGTCAAGATTATTCAGAATAGACTTCGCTCAGCTCATTCCTGGCAGAAGAGTTATGCTGACCGTAAGGTTTGTGATGTTTCATTCATGGTCAGAGAGAGAGTGTTGCTCTGTGTGTCACCCATGAAGGGTGTAATGAGGTTTGGAAAGAAGGGAAAGTTGAGTCCTAGGTACATCGAACCTAGAGAGTAGGTGAGGTGGCTTACAAGCTCGTATTACCAACAAGTTTATCACCAATTCATCCCGTATTCCATGTGTCCATGCTCCAGAAGTATCACGACAATCCATCCCACATGTTAGATTTCACCTCTGTCCAGTTGGACAAGGACTTGACTTATGAGGAAGAGCCGGTGTCTATTCTAGCCCGGCAGGTTTGCCAGTTGAGATCAAAGAGTTATCCGTCAGTACGAGTGCAGTGGAGAGGTTAGCTCGTCGAGGCAGTTAATTGGGAGTTCGAGTCAAACATGTAGAGTAGTTATCCAAACCTTTTCACCAGCCCAGGTACTTTTCTATGTCCTTTCGAGGACGAATGGTAATGTGATGACCCGAAAGGTCATCCTATGTTTTAGAACCCGATTCTGCATTTTTAAGCTTTAAACAACTCATTTTATCCCTCCTCAATTTGGCTGAGTAGTCTGGGCGTGTTTCCCGTATCCGGATTCGTGTTTTGCATAATACTTCATTTGGATTGACTTCGGTCAGTATTTGAGTAAACGGATCCGGATTCATGTTTTGATGGTCCCGGTGGGTCCGTATCATGATTTGGGACTTGGGCGTATGCCCGGAATCGAATTCAGAAGTCCCTAGCTTGAGATATCAGACTTTGTCGAAATTTAAAAGTTAAAGGCTAAATGAATTTGAAATATTTAACAAATGTTTCACTTCTCGGATATCGGGTCCATATTTTGGTTTCAGAACCTGGTATAGGTCCAATACCATATTTATGACTTGTCTGTGAAATTTGGTGAGAAGCGGAGTTGGTTTGACGTGATTCCGATGTTCGGTTGTGAAAATAGAAGTTTCAAAGTTTTTTTGAAAATTTCATTTGATTTTGTGTTCAATTCATAGTTCTAAGTGCTATTTTGGCGATTTGATTGCGTGAGCAAGTTTATATGATATTTTTATACTTGTGTGCACTATTGGTTTAGATCCTCGAGGGCTCGGGTGAGTTTCAGATAGGCCACGGAGTGAATATTTGACTTAGAACTCAGTTGGTGTTCCAAATTTTAGTTGCAGGCCTCAGACATCGCATTTGCGAGGTCAATCATCGCATTTGCGACCACTGTTGGGTTCGCATTTTTGATCCACTCATCGCATTTGCGAAGAGTGATTGAAGAGTGATAAGTGGGGATTTTAACCTATTATTTGCTCTCTTTTACTTGTGTTTTGGGCTTAAAATGCGTGAAGGTATTCCCGAAAACTAATGTAATATGGTTGCTTGCAGGAATTGATCAAAATGAGCCAAAGGAGGCATAATCAACTCATAAAGGAGTCAAATCTGGAACCAAAACCAAGACTGGGCCAGGAGACTTGAAACGCAGACCGCATAAATATTGTGCGGCCGTGGAAGCCACAACGGGGCCGCTATCACAAATATGCGGCCCGCGAAGTGAAGAACCAGAGAGTGCATTTTAAGGCCAAATGTTAAGCGAGGTCTGCGCCAGAAATGTGCGGCCGCGATTTTAATTATACGGACCACGGTGGCTAAGATTCAGAGAGTTCACATTTCAAGCTTGCAATCCGTGGTAAAATTACGCGGCCGCGATAATCCACTGCGCGGCTGCGATGGTAATTATGCGGTCCACGAAAAAAACCTCAACCCAGATCCAGAAGTTAAAAACGCAAACCGCGGTCAATATTACGCGATAAGAATTACGCGGTAGCGAAACTTCTGCAGGGGTATTTTTGTCCAAAAATTTCAGCTTAGTATAAATAGATCTTTTTGACATTTTTAGGTTAAGTTATGTTCTAGTTGATCACGTGAGATGGCTGTATTTTCTGTTTTTGGCAATTTGGTACTAGAATTATCTTTCAACAGTAGATTTTCATCTTTTAATCTAGTATTATGAATGTTATCTTCATTTCCTCCTTAATTTCTGTTATTTCCATGAGTAGCTAAACCCATAGCTAGGGTTGTGATCCAACCCTAGTGTGGGTATTTGATGGGTATTTGATTTTAGGGCTTGAATGTGTATGGATTAGTGATATTCAGCCTAGTTTTTGCCAGAACTATAGAATTAGTGGTTGCAAACACTGTTTCATGCCTTTATGACTTAGTCTCTACTTGAGAAAGAGGTTCAAAGTCTAGGAAAACTAGGCTAACAAGGAATTGGGGTGAGCTCAAGAAATTGATAGCCCCAATTAAAGGGTCAAACCTAGAGATAGTAATACCAGACTTGAGCTAACATCACTTGAATTGCATGAATACCCATTTGGACTTGAGAAAGCCAAATTGGGCAAAATCACTCAAACTACCGAGAGGTATAGTGTGCGTACCCGGGTGCGATAGCTATATTACGACCCCAATTAATCACACGATTTCCCTAGATTCTTGCTACCTGTTAGATATCCACCTAGGAGGACTTCACTGCCCTAGTCCCTTTAAACCCTTAAAAATCAACAACAAAAAAATTGTACTTAGTTTCAAATATTGCATGTAATAAAATAGAAGTAGAAGTATAAATCAAACCAAACATCTGCGGAAGTGCAATTAGATTAAAAACCTGCATCTAGCTTAGATATAAACCTACTTCAAATTATTAACTCCCTGTAGATTCGATCCCAATCTAGTTGGGCTAAAACTGCAAGGACCACCCTCTCTACTCAATAGTAGTGTAGGCTTGGACTTGATCAATTTTTGGCGTCGTTGCTGGGAAGTTAGACGATTTTAGCTATATATCTAAGTATCTGTGTGTTTTGTTTTTCATTCCTTCTATTTTCTAATTTTTTGTGTGAACTACTTTTAGGTACCAAATGGCTATTAACAACGAAGCACACGATAATATGCCACTGGGGGAGGAGGTAGATGACGAACAAGTGGATGAGGTTCATCCTGAACCTCCAGTACAAAGGAGAGGCCGTCAGCCTCAAGGCAACATCCCAAACCCTCCCCCACCTCCTCCAAAGACAGCACACATGGTGTTGCCCAACGAAGGCTATGCGATTGCAATAGTCCAGCCCCAGATTAGGGCAGGCAACTTTCAAATAACCAATGTCATGCTTACACTATTGGAATAGAGGGGTTTCTTCACCGAAGCTCCACACTAAAACGTCTATAAGCATCTCAAAGGTTTTGTTGACACGTGCTGGGGGAGCAAGCAAACTAATGTATCTGAGGACACATTGAGGCTAAGGCTTTTCCCATTTTCTCTAAAGGGGAAGGCTTTGGATTGGCTTGAGAGGTTACCCAACCTTACCATACACACTTAGGATGAGTTGGTTGAGAAGTTCATCGCAAAGTTCTTTTTGCCGGGACATATGGCAACGCTAAGAGATGAGATCCTTGCTTTTAAACAAGAGCCAAATGAACCGTTGCATTAAATTTGGGAAAGGTACCGGACGATGGTAAAGGATTGCCCCAATAACAACATGACCGAGGTCATGATCCAACAAACCTTTTATAGGGGGATCAATACAACTAACCAGTGTGTGGTAAATCAACTCACTGGGGGTAATTTCATGATATGTCGAAGCGTGTGAAATATAGATGAGATGGCGGATACCTCTTCGGCTTGGAATAGTAGATCTAACGTTCCTTAGGGTGATCCAAATGTTATTCACCTACACAAGGAGCTTCATGACCATGGACAAGCTATTGCGGAGTTGACAACCACCATGAATCAATTGGCCAAGGCGCAATTGCAACAAGTTCAAGGTCCAAAGCAAGTGAACGCCATGGAAGGAGTGAAAATGATGAGAAGGCAACGAGGTCAACAAATTCAAAACAATCCGGATCAATTTGAGCACAGTGGTAGTGGTTACAATTAAGATGATTCATATGATGATCAAAGTGAAGAGGTGAAATATGTCAATAATTATCAAGGTCAACGGAGCAATGCTCCTAATCAACAACTGTGGAGATCACAGGGAAACCAAAGCAATTGGGGGAACAACAACTATCCAAATTAGGGAAATCAAGGTCAACAAGGAAATTGGAATAGTGGCAACAAAAACAACAACCAAAGAAATTAGGGGAACAACAACAATCAAAATTGGGGTAATCAAGGAAATAAAGGAAATTGGGGTGGCAACAATAATAGTAATTGGAGAGGCAATAACAATCAAGGCGGGTGGAACAATAACAACAACAACAACCGGGGGTCGGGTTTTTGAAGGCCCCCGATGTTCCAACAACCAAACGATCCACCTCCCTTTCCTTCTTAAGGTCCGAGTTCTTCTTCAAATGAAATGGGTAGAATTGAAAATATGTTTAAGCAGATGATGGAGAAGAGGGTCGATTCTGATGCCCTATTAGCCTCCCATAACACTTCTATCCGCAACTTGGCCAAATTTCTCAAGCATTACACACTCGCCCTAAGGGGGAACTACCTAGTGATACGGTAGTAAACTCAAAGGGTGGGAACAATACGGGCCAAGCTATGGCGGTGATTAAAGGAAGTGGTAGAGGTGGAGTTGCTAGTACCTCTAATCATAAGAAGACTGTGAGTGATGATGTGTTGGTGCAAGATGATGATGAGCAAAGCGATGATGTGCAAGTGAATGATGATAATGTGAATTGTGAAGTGAGGATAGACATTTATGGAGACACAAAATTATGTGAACCCATCTAGGGAACATGTGATAGACATACCGGAAACGGTAGTGCCCAAAGCCAAGGCTTCTTTGCCAAGGCCTCCTCCACCATATCCTCAAAGGCTAGCAAAACAAAAAAAATGAGAATCAATTCAAGAAATTCATTGATATGATGAAAAGTTTATCCATAAATGTGACCTTGGTTGAAGCTCTAGAACAAATGCCGAGATATGCCAAGTTTATGAAGGACTTGGTAACAAAGAAGAGATCGATGAACTGTGAAACGATCAAAATAACACATCAAGTGAGTGACATTGTGCATTCCATGGATCCAAAGTTAGAAGACCATGGTGCCTTTACAATCCCATGCACTATTGGTAGTGCCGATTTCGCCAAAGATCTATGTGATTTGGGGGCAAGCATTAACTTGATACCATATTCTGTGTTCAAGACATTGAGGATTGGGAAACCAAGACCCATGTCCATGCAGTTGCAAATGGACGACATGACAATGAAGATGCCATTGGGGATAACTGATGATGTGTTAGTTCGGGTCGACAAGTTCATACTTCCCACAGATTTTGTGATACTTGACTGTGAGGTTGACTACAAGGTGCCAATCATATTGGGGAGACCTTTCCTAGCTACAAGGAAGGCCTTAGATGATGTGGAAGCTAGGGAGCTCACCTTCCGGGTGGACGATGAAAAAGTTGTGTTCCATGTTTGCAAGTCAATGAGGCAGCCTAATAGCAATGAAGTGTGTTCGTTTGTGGATCTTGTGACCAAAGTAATTGTTGATGAAACAAGTGCTATGATTAATGTTGAAGACCCATTGGAAGCTGTGTTATTGAATCATGATGAGGATGAGAGGGAAGTCTGGGTAGAATGTGTCAATGCTTTGCAAGGAATGGGATCATATACATATTGTCGCGCCCCCTTTTTCTCACGAAATCGGGTTTATGACATTTGGAAGGACAACTCGTTCGCTTTCAGGAATTGGGTTTGAATTGAAGAGTTGCCATTAAATTGCATTAGGACACTAAGAAGGGTTTGATTTGGATAATCAGAGATTGGGTAAGGGCTTGAAATTTTCCCAAGGGAAGGTGTTAGGCACCCCTCAGGATCCACTAGTGTGGTTCCCAGCCAAACTATTATTGTGACTTAAGTGTAAATAACACATAGGCAAATAAGATTCAAGTAAGAGGGGATTTTCACATAATGGTTACAAATAAACAAAGTTAGAAAGAACCAAAAAAAAAGCTAATTTTTTCTTAAGGAAATAGTCTGAATTTTTGAGAAGAAGCAAAGAAACAAAGAAACAAAGGGAAGCGGGTCCTAGGTTTATAAATAATATGGATCACCCCACATAACATCCAGTAATCACTCCTCAATGATGGGCTACACGTGATGTTATCGCGTGGTCATCATATCCATATCTACCCTTCCCACCCCGTTAAGGTATTAAAGCGCGGAATGGTTTCGTTTACTTATTGCATGCTATTACCTGTCCCCATCCTATCAGTCTCGGAGGCATTTAAGACTACTAATCCTATAAGGGAGGGATATTAGGCTTATTTGTGGTTTTAAAGGCGAAAATTCTAGGGCAACATACAAAACATATATAGCAAATTGAGATAAAGCACATAACAAATAAAAGGGCTCAAGTATACCTCCTTTACACAAAGAAACACATAGTTTAGCATGACTTACACATACTGTTTTATGTCTGATTAAACATTAAAGAAGAGGAAGAGGAGGTTGCCGAGGCAGACTATGGCTCAGAGAGGAAGCCAGGATCAGGCTTGCTTATTGATTGTGTCAGTTATTAGTTAGCATGGGCGAAATCAATTTTTATCAGTCATTATCACCTAAGGCTTGCCTAAGCGTTTGAGCGAGATCCTAATGAACATGATATCTACTACTGATTCAGAAGTAGCACAGTTTTTAAAAGACAGATAATGCGGAATTCTTATAAGCATGGTTTTTATATGCTACTGATTTTAACTCTTTGTAGACATGGTATAAAAATGCATAATCCTTATAGACATAGTATCTAAATGTGTAGGATTGGTTTTAAACCTATAAACATGGTATTTATTTAAGACCTATGAGCATGGTATAAAGATGTAATTAAACATGCAGAATTGAACAATCCTATAGGCATAATTTCTATATGGAGGTGAATATGCAGAATAGACTTATAGGCATGATTCCTATTTGATTGAATATGCAGAATTAAAGATAGTCCTATATGCAGAATCTCTAAACATGATTGAATATGCAGAATTAAAGTAATTCTATAGGCAGGATTTCTAGATATGATTAAATATGCAGAATTAAAGTAATCCTATAGGCAGGATTTATACCCTTTGCATGCATAAATACCCAACCCTTTTTCCACTAGCCAGCCCCAGTATTTATTACAAGATTATTACAGACCCAATAATGGATTACATTTGAAAATAAAGAAAGAAAATTACAATCAGAAGAAGACAGATTCCTGTCTTCCTTTCTGAGTTATGGACCGAACCACTTCAGATGCCATTTGCTTCAAAGCCTTTCTCAAACTTGAGTGTGTCACAGTTCCCTAAGGACCTCAAAAGGACCCTGAGCAGTGCTCACACCCAATTTCAAAACCAGAATAGGGACAGGTGCAGTGTGGAAGGGCCAACCCTCAAGTGTCCAAGTTCAGAGGGAACTCAAGGTCCCAAGGCAAGGCTCACAAGAGGAGGGCAGAACTTAGAAACTAAGAGAGAGTGCAAGTGCAGAAACAGAACTCTAAAAGGGGGAAAGGGAAGCAGATACAGATAAATACATATAGGGATACAGGGAAATAGGGAGATTGAAAGTGGCCAGAGCAAGTTGTGGGCATACCTAGAAATAGGGAGTGCTAGCATACCCATAAGCCTGTTAGAACACATTGTTTAGAGGCTGGGATCCCAAAGGATCAAGTTTAATTCATGGACAACAACTTACATATTGCCATGTCTTAAACCAAGCTCAAACACATAAGGGGGTAGGGAATAGGGATTCATAGCAGAAATAGACAGAAAGAAATCAAAATGCTAGTTTAAATACAGGAACAGTAAGTAGGCATGGATACACAAGCTGTAAATAAACACATTGTTGTGAAGCTGAATGATTAAATCAGGTCATACCAGTTTCAAAGAAACAAATAGAGAAAAGCAGTAGGTCTTGTAGCCAGGTCACAATGCAGGCAAGAGGAGAGGATACTCTTGTATGTGAGTATGAGTTTAGAAGGATCGTGAATGTGTGTGTTGTGTGTTAAAGAGAGTCGTGCATTTATAGTGTTGAAAATAAGGCAGAAATAAGGTAAGAAAATAGTTAAGGAACTGAATATCAATCAAGTATCAATCACACAAGACTCCCTTTAATTAAGGAATTCAGATTCAAACGGTAGAAGTCATTTAAGGAAAGAAATCAAACAAGCTTCTTTTGTGCAAAGTAGGCAATTAGGGGTAAATACATAAAAGTTACTTAAGGACAGACTTTTGAAATACACGGTTGTACAAATAAGGTAAGAAAATCAGTTAGTAGCCAGTAAATCAAAAGGTCTGAGATTATGCAATTATTGGTCCATGAGTGAACCGAGTCAGAAAAGATGAGAAAGATTTTTAACTTAAGGGAAATCAGCAAACAATGGGAAGAAATCAATCAGACCTATTTAGAAGGAGGTCTAAACTAATCATAAGTTTGAAAACCCCTTTAGAGGGAAGTTCATCACATATAAAGAGCATACAAACATGTTGAGTTGAAAGAAGATGTTGTGCCATTGCAAGATCAGTAGGTAGTGGTTTGTTACATAAGTCAGTAATGCAAAAGAGAAGTAGCATCTAGTAGCATGCAAAAGATCCAATGTAAAACATTTTAGAAGAGTTTGGCAAAAGGTCAGAATCATATGAAAACAAGGATGTTCCAACTTAGTTCACAGACTCGAAATTGGTCTGAAAGAGTTGGGGGTTTTAAAATAAAACCCTAGTTCAGGCAAATCACATAGCCAAACTTGGAAGAACCCCCAAATTCTAGGGTTTCCGACATCAATTGAATGCAGAGATGAGAGAGCTAGTAATTGAGTCGAAACTGGTTCAGAGATCTCAGAAAAGACTGAAACCTCTAACATGTTCCTTTCAGCAACAGAAACTCCTGAGAAACATGATAGGAGAGGAACATACGAAACATAGTAGAAGAGCTCAAAGAAAATAGAGTAGAAGAAACTAATACGAAACATAACGGGAAAAATTGATAAGAAGAAGAAGCATGCTAAGAAATTTTAGAAGAAACTTAAACAGAGCCCAGAAGATGGACTTAATAAGAAACACTTAAGAACATAGTAAAGGAAGATACAGTAGGAGAAACGTGCAAGAACACAGTATAAGAAAATATAGTAGAAAGAGCATACAAGAACATGATAGAAGAAAATACAAGAACACAATAAAGGCAAATACACACAAAAGAAAGTCAAAGAAGCATTTAAATATTTTCAGAAAAACCCTAGATTGGAAAAAAATGGTTTTGAAAGCATAGTTTTGAAAGAACTTTGAGAAAAGTGCTTAAGAGCTTAGAGAGAACAAAAGAAATACAACGGATCTAAAAGAATCGGAAAAACCTCGAAGGGTTAGGGTTTCAGAAGAACCCAAGTAATGACAAAGGCTTGGAAGAGTCACTAATCTTAAGCTAGGGAAATCAAAATCAGGCTCGAACAACATGGCATGCCGGAGCTAGGTCGGAGATGGCCATAGAACTCGAATCAAACGGAGCCCGGGCCAAACTACGCCTTGGTCTGGCCATGAATCTTCATAAGCTAGGCGTGCAGGAGTTACAGGAGGTGGGAATAGGAATTCCACAACCTTGGAAGCCATAGATTTCGGTGGCTTTCAGGGCGGAAGTGGTGGAGATAGAGATGGCGGCTAGGGTTTCTAAGAGTGATTGAGAGAGTTTGAGAGAATTGGGGGCCGGGGGGGTCAAAGGCAGTTGATGAAAAGAAATGATTAGGGTTTGGGGGTAAGGGTAAATTAAATAGGAAAGATTGGAATGTGGCCGTTGATCATTTTGATCAACGGCCTGGATTAAACAGGGAGCCGGGCGGGTCGTTTAAACGGGCTATGGGTCGGGTAATTTTAGAAATTGGACCGGACAACTGAAATTGAAATTGGATTGGATTAGGGGTGCCAAATCTGGCCAAAATCGAAAAAAATAGGCTAACATTTAAATAGCCATTTTCCCTTATTTATTTTATAAAAATAGTAAAATAATTTCTGAAAACAAATTAAAGGTACTAAACTAACTAATAATATATAAATATTATATTAAAAATACTGGAGCCGATTTTGTAATTATAAACGCAATTAAATCTTAAAATAGGCTAATATTGCAATTATATGCAATTTAGCTTTTTATGATAATAAATAAATTTGTAAAAATATACAAAAATTACGTTAGCTATATTTTAGCATAAATATAAAATTCCATAACTAATTACCAAAAAAAATAATTTTCAAAGTAATCATTGGGCTTTTATGGATAAAAAGGGAAATAAATCAGCTTAAAACCTTAAAAATTATGGGGAAAAAAATAATAAAATGCTTGGATATACCTATATATGCGTATATATGCTATTTTAAAGATATTTTGAATATAAAAAGTATACAGAAAAAAATTGTGTATCAACAATTGTTAGTCCCAATTGATGCTTGATGAGGTTACTTTAGGACAACTGCAATTTTCCTTTCTATTATCTTGAGGAGGTGGGAATTGCTTTCTTTGCTTGAGGACAAGCAAAAGCTTAAGTTTGGGGGAGTTGATAACTAGGGATTCAAACCTATTTTATGATCCTTTTTGCTTAGGTTTTGAATTAAAAGTGTGTTCAAGTATTCCCAAAAGCTAACTTATTGTGCTTGTTTGCAGTGTTTGGTCAAAAAGAGACAAGAAAGTCATAACCAGCTCATAAAGGAGTGAAACCTGCACAAGTTCAAAGCTGAGTCAAAATGGCGTTGACAGCGAAGAAATAGAAGTGGACGCGGAGGGTCCACCACTGAGTCAGTATTAACTACGCTCTCAATGGTAGCAAGGTTGAGAGAGTCAGTTTTTGAGCATAAGAGTCATCGCTGCCCGCGGTGAAACTGCACGACAGTGGTATCATCTAACGTGGCCGCGGTCCAATTCTCCCGCTCAGCGGAATTAAGAATATGAGAACTATAGTTTGAGCTCAAATTGAAAGGCGCGGTACGCGATCATATTTCACGGCCGCGATTGAAGGAGCGCTGAGGTGGGTGATTTTCCTCAACCAGCGGACTGAAGTTCAGAACCCGGTTTAGAACAGAAGAACCACGGTCCGCGCTTGCTTTTGCGCGTCCGCGGAAGTCATAGCGCTGAGGCACCTATTTTCCGCTATCAGCGGAATCTCTATATGGTCAATTTTTTCCGGAAAATTTAGCTGTTTATAAATAGTTCTTTTTCAGATTTTTAGGGCATCTATTATTTTGTGGAGCACGTGAACATCCTCTTTTTGCTTCTTAGAGTAATTTTAGAATATCTTTAACAATTAATCTTAGATTTTACTCTTGTAATTACTTTTTGTGGCTTATATTTCATCTCCATCTTTGATTTCTTCTTTGATTATGAGTAGCTAAACCCATTAGCTAGGGTTGTGGCCCAACCCTAGTGTGGGTATTTAATGGGTCTTCAATTTTAGGGCTTAAATGTTTATGGGTCAATGATATTTAGCTGGATTCATGCTTTAATGGTTGAATTGGTGGTTGCAAACACTGATTTGTGCCTTTTTGACTTAGGCTCTTCTTGAGAAAGAGAGACTAAGTCTAGAAAATTCAGGCTAACAAGGAATTGGTGTGCATTCAAGAGATTGATAGCCCCAATTAAAGGGTTAAACCTAGATATAGTAATACCCGACTTAAGCCAATTTTTCTTGCATTGCTTAAACACCCAATTAGGCTTGAGAAAGCCAATTAGGGCAATGTCACTCAAACTACCGAGAGGTATAGAGTGAGTAATTATGTGCAATGGTTATATCATGATCCCAGTTACAACAAGTTTGCCCTAAGTTTTAGACCCCGTTAGATACTCACCTAGGTGTAAGTCACTTCCCTAGTGCCTTTTTACTAATTGAGAAAACCCTTACAAAAATATCATACTTAGATTATTTTCATTCTTCATTAGTGTTAAAAGCAGAATAGTAACCAAAATAAAGCATGATTGGAAGTGCAATTAAGAACATCACACATAGCTAGATTAGATAGAAACCCAATTCCAAACTAATGTTAGCTCTCTGTGGATTCGATCCCGACCTTTCGAGTAAAAGCTACATCGACCACTCTTGCCATTCTATAGTGGTATAGGGTTGGAGCCGATCACGGATGCGGGTAGAAGTACCTTGAAGTCTACTGGAAATCAACAACACGTAATAACCTCGAGGCTCATAGCTCGTACCTGGATCTGCATACAAAAAATATGTGTAGGAAACGACATGAGTACACCACAATGGTACTCAGTAAGTGCCAATCCTAACCTTAGTCGAGTAGTGACGAGGTTAGGTCAAGGACCTACCAGAGTAAATATAATAAATTAAATAGTTAAAGATATAAGTAAATTTTGCGGTAAATAGTTAAATGAAATTTTTGAAAATTTAACAGTCAAGGGAGCCCTCGGCTAAGAACAAGGTAAACACAATGTGGAATCTCTAGGGATACCGTCCCGTAGTTTCGAATAATTATGCGGTAGGGGGATCTCCCGGAATACGTCCGTAGTCCCAAAGTAAGTACGCAGTGCTGGGGGATCTCCTAGAATACGTCTGTAGTCCCAAAATAAATATGCAAGACAGGGGGATCTCCGGAATACATCTGTAGTCCCAATTTAAATATGCAAGACATGGGGATCTCCTGGAATACATACGTAGTCTCAAATTAAATATGCAACACAAGATAAAATGACAGGTATGTCATCGAATTATACAGTTTACACTAATCACAAATAAGGAAAATAGGGACTTAATTAAGCATGGCACAAAAAATGTCAAATAGGCAGATAAAACTCGTAAGCATGCTTTTCTAATCTTAATGAAACAATTAAACGTATTACTGCAATTTCATAAGAGAAAATAATTTATGATTTTGAAAAGGAAAAATGGAATTTTTGCAATAACAACCCGTGTACGTACTTGTCACCGCACGTACACGGTGCCCACACATCAATTAATATCAAATATCCTAAGGGGAAAGTCCCCAATACAAGGTTAGGCAATCCACTTACCTGAACCGCTCAAATCAACTCGATATCACGTTCTTTCCACGAGTATCAGACTTCAAATGGCCCGAATCTATTCAAATTAATTGCATATTGTAAATATAACTATAAGTAACTAATTTAACTAATTAATTCGAAGCTAAAATGTAGAATTAGGAAAATCGCCCAAAAAGTCTCATCGGGCCCACACATTGGAATCAGGTAAAAATTACAAATTATGAACACCCATTCACTCACAAGTTCACTTGAACAAAAATCATCTAAATCTGACGTCAAATTCCCATTCAAATCTCAGATTTTCAATTGGGGAACCTTTCCCCCCATTTCCAAACTTCTACCCTCAAATTCCTTAATTAGACGAGGAAAACAACAGTAGATTAATGTATTAGGATCAAAATAGAGTTAGAATTAGTTACCCAATAGTTTTTATTCAAAATCCCTCGAGAAATATTATCCCACCAAGCTCTAAATCAAATTTTGTGTTATGAAGTTTCAAACCCTCGAAATCCCCTTTTCTGACCAGCCCTTTCCGCATCTGTGCTCATGGGGCCACATCTGCGGTCCCGCACCTACAGAAGAATCAACAATGGTGCGAAAGTCACTTATCCGGGCTGGGGCCACATCTACGGGCATAAGGTCACATCTGAAAGCCCGCTTCTGTGGCCGCCCAGCCGCACATGCGTTTCCAGCTACCCAAGCCCATAACTGCATATGGGGCTCCTTAGCCGCTTCTGTGGCTCCGCACATGCGGTCCCATATCTGCAAGTGCGGAAATAACAGGTGCAGTAACTTCAACAGCATGCTTAGGTCCCAAACTAATCTGTTAAGCATCTGAAACTCACCCGAGACCCCCGGACTTCAATCAAACATACCAGCTAGTCCTATGACATCATTCGAACTTAGTAAAGCCTTCAAACTACATCGACACAACAAAAAAACGATGAATTGAGCATGGATTCAAGCTTATGAACTTAGAATTTTCCAAATTCCACAAACAACCCCGAACCGCATAAAATCTAGTTCGAATGACCTCGTGCTCCACCGGGTCCTCTGGCATTCTTCCAGCCCCAGCTACCACCCCACCTGCTCAGCCGGCCCGAGGTGGAGGTCGAGGTGGTAAAGGTCTCCTTAGAGGGTAGGCCAGGCTATAGACTATGCCCTTCCAGCTCGTTCAGAGGCAGTTGCTTCCAATTCTGTCGTAACATGTATTGTTCCAGTCTATCATAGAGATGCAACGATATTATTTGACCTTGGCTCTACGTATTCATATGTGTCTTCTTATTTTGTTCCATATTTGGGGGTATCTTGGGACTCTTTGAGTTCCCCTATTTATGTATCTACTCATGTGGAAGATTCTCTTATTGTGGACTATGTCTATCAGTCGTGTTTGATTACTCTTAGTGGTATTGAGACAAGAGACGATTTATTGTTTCTCAGAATGGTAGATTTTTATGTTATCTTAGGCATGGACTATTTGTCGCCCCATTATGCTTTTCTTGATTGTCACGCTAAGACCGTGACGCTTGCTATGCTAGGCTTACCGTGAGTAGAGTGGAGAGGCACCTCAGAGTATACTCCCCATAGGGTGATTATATTTCTTATGGCTCAGCGAATAGTTGAGAAGGAGTATGATGCGTATTTGGCCTATGTGAAAGATATCAGTACCGATACCCCTACGGCTGAGTCAGTCCTAGTAGTAAGGGACTTCCCTGATGTGTTTCTAGCTGATCTTCTGGGCATGCCGCCCGATAGAGATATTGATTTTAGCATTTGATTTGTTGCCGGGAACTCAACCCATATCTATTCCTCCTTACCGTATGGCTCCTCGTGAGTTGAAGGAGTTGAAGGAGCAGCCATAGGAGTTGCTTAATAAGGGCTTCATTAGGCCCAGTGTGTCACCTTGGGGTGATCCGGTCTTGTTTGTACAGAAAAAGGATGGTTATATGCGTATGTGTATTGATTATTGTCACACCTCCTTTTTTCTACACCCCCGGGAGGAGTATAATAAAGGGAGGTTTTCCAATTAAAGGACAATCGAAACAGGATTGTTTATTTAGAGATTCAGAGTTGCCACTTGGGAGATTTATGGTGTCCCAAGTCACCGGTTTAAATCCCGAATCGAGGAAAGGCTTGACTCTGTATTACGGTCTGCAAACCAGAAACCCGGGTAAGGAATTCTGTAACCCGGGAGAAGGTGTTAGGCATTTCCGAGTTCCGTGGTTCTAGCACGGTCGTTCAACTGTTATCATTGGCTTAATTATCTGATTTTAAAACAATTTAAACCTATGTGCATTTTTACTTTTAACTGCTTTTATTCATTTTTAAAAAAGATTTGACATCGTCCAAAATATATCGTTGGATCGCGTCACATGAAATGCACCCGCAATACGAAACACATTTTATTCAATGCTATAAGGATTTAGATTTAGGTCACATGAAATACACACCCGAGTTTAGGAAGGTAATCTTCTTAAAATAATGCGCCTAAAGCAACTACGCGTTTTTGACTTTGCGAGGGCCATGGAAATTTGCTAAATGGCACGCCTCGGAATTTTAAGGATTTTAGAATTAATTATTAAGTGAATGGTCACGTATTTGTAATTTTATTTGGCGCGGCGCACCTCAATTTCATTTTTGAAAGGAAGTTCAAACTACATTTGGAAGGCCATAGCTAATTGTGTTGTCTAGTATGGCCCACCCCTACTATTTAAGGAAAACTCAATTATCCAAACATTGATGGGCAAAGGCTTTTGTTTTGGTCTAAGCTAGAGGAACACATTTTAATAGAAGAGAAAAACTAATGGTGTAAATGAAAAATTTTGGGCCCAGCGCGGAGCCCAATAGCTACAGACGCGGAATTGCTCTAATTACTAACGGGTATCAGTCCAGGTGGCCCAAGAGAAGGCCTAAATTCAAACAAGACCGATTTCAACCAACAATGAGGTCCTTGGTTCATGACAAATGCCTTCAAGGCTTTGGGCCTAAATTAGGCCTAGCCCAAACAGAAAAGAAGGCAACAATGGGCCTTGCCCCAGGATCGAATCCCTAAAGACCCAACACAATTAAAAACAGGGCCTATATTATTAAATCCATTTGAAATACCAATCAACTGGTACCAAACTAGGAGTATTACAATTAATCTAGCAGAAGCACATAATTTCTAGTTCAATCAGTCATCCAATTCATCAAATTCAAAACCAATTTTCACATATTTTAACATGCATCTCAATTTTAAAATCAGATGGGATCGTGCTTGCACTTTAATTTTCCAAACTCAATACATAAGCAAATATGAAAAGTTCAAGCTCATAGAGGCCACTTAGATGATACTTCTGATTAAATATAACAATACAAATCCTAATTATAGAATGGACAAACTCTCCATACCAATTCCTAACTCAAAACTACAGAAAAGAAAACCAACTAAGATACTCAAGCAGTCAATCCTTATAACATGTTTAACAGTCCATTTACATATGAAATTTCATTTACTATTTGAGGACCAAGAATTCAAACATTCATTCTAAAGGATCAGAAAACTTGAATCATGGAGCATGAGCAAATAGACCAATACAAGAAAACTAAGCCACTATAAAACAGGGTAAACCATAAACATAATGTAACAAAATCTATCAAATTACAGCTGGGTTTAATGCATCCACTTGAATTCAAACTCATGTACTTGGATCTTTACAAAGATTCAATCGGTTTCCAACTTGTAGCACATCATTGATTAACAATAGTTCGAAGAAAAATACCTAGAAATAAGAGTAGAAGGGGGTAAGATTCAGCACTAGCAATCAACAGTACCCAGGAGCAGAAATAAACCAAGAAAATGGCCTTAAACCAAAAATTGATGCTCAGCAATAAAAATCTACAACCACACTTCAAACCAAGCCTTTAAAAACCCAGATTCAACTCATCTCAACCTAGATCGCATAGAAAACTATTTCAGGAATTTGAAAATGAAAAAATTACAAAGGAATAGTAATCTCAGCCAACTTAAAACCCAAAAGCCCTTCTGATCACACAACAACACCAAGCTTAAACAATTTCAAATCTCAAGCTATTGAAAAGTATTTTAAAGGTTGAAGAGAAACTAAAAATCACTCAAAATCCAATGAAACAGTAGCAATTTTAGCCGTCTATCTTTTTTCTGAATTTTTTAGATCTTAGCTCTCTTAGGTCTGCCTTGCAAGGCATGTTTAGGGTGCCTTTATAGGAAAGGGACTAGGGCAGACTTTAGGATTTTAATTTTGCACTCTGCCCCCTCTTTAACTCTCATTTTTAGCTTAAAAATCCCTCAATTACTGACTTGTTAACCAAGCTAGCCTACTACAAGTCTAAAATTTAACTTGAACCCCCCCTCCCCCACCTAGCTTCATAGAAGCTTCTAAATCTGTTATCAAAAGATTTCTTAGTCTAGACTACCCAAATTACCCTCCATATCCCTATTTATTACCCTAACAACCATGGGTCGATTGGCCAATCTAATTGGGTCATAGACCCCAAATTGAATCCCTATTGGGCTTGCTGCAATCTATAAACCAATTACAATACTTATTGGCCCAGATTAGAGCTAAAACAAAGTTTCCAAAACAAAGAAGCCTGGAACTATTTCTAAAAAACAAACAGAAATAGAAGGCACAACTAAAGAACTAACCAATCTAATAACATCAAATTAATTATGGACCTAACTTCAATTAGCTAAGCAATTAAACTGATAATGAAACATTAAAGCTTATTAATCACAACAACTAAAAACAACAAAACAAAGCGGATCAAGAAACTTATAGAGTTCAACTAACAGAAGAACAAAAAAAGGACGCAGTTCGAACCGACGACCCACATGAATTTTACCAATCCAAAAGAAAGGGGATGAGAAGGAAGATGAACCAATTGAAAGAAAATCACAAGAGATGGAAAAAAGAACTTACCCAGCTAAACAGAATCAAACCCGAGACTCGAACCTCTGACTTCGTTCCCAAATAACGTCAACCATTTTTTTCTTGGCAACAACAAATAGAGAGCGTTATTAACGGATGACACCAACCAAAAAACTCAAGAAAGAAAGAGCAGAGACCCTCATGTACCCGTTTAGGCCTTGGGCTTCTGGAACTCAAAACCCTAGATTTAAAATTCGAAGGGTTTTGTGGGTATTTGA
Organism: Nicotiana attenuata; assembly: GCF_001879085.1. Taxonomy (NCBI): domain Eukaryota; kingdom Viridiplantae; phylum Streptophyta; class Magnoliopsida; order Solanales; family Solanaceae; genus Nicotiana; species Nicotiana attenuata. The sequence continues at coordinate 11,208,348 of NC_032000.1, read as the reverse complement.
GAGAAACTGAATGTGGATTTAGGATAAGGAGAACGAGGTGGTTATAGGGTATAAATTTGGGAGAGATTGGAGGTGGCGCCTCCATGGTTTTGGGTTGCAGATTTAGGGGCGGCTCTGGGGTTTTCCCTTGGTCTCTGAAGATGAGAGGCGTTGAGAGAACAGGTTTGGGGGGTGGGTCAACCGGGTTCGGACAATTTAAAAGTCTAGGGGAGGTAGTTCTCAACCATCCGATCAAGGAACATCGATGGCCCTGATCAAAACTAACTAAACGGGGTCGTTTTTAGTTGCTGAGGGGGACCAAGTGGGGGACGGACCGGGTAGGGGTGGAATTGGGCTTGGACGGGGCAGGTTTTGGGCAAAATTAATTGGGCCTGGGGAAGACTATATAAGACTCAACCCCAAAAAAATCCATTTTCTTAACTCTTTTTTTCTTTTTAATTCTTTTTTTTTCTAGTTTCTTTTAAATTCTTTTTAAATAAAAATAAAAACAAACCTAAATTAATCCCTAATCAAATTATCTTATCAAATTAAATTACCTAACTCTAAATAATAATTAACACAATTAATTAAGATCCGAATTAAAGGAAAAACTACCAAATTTTCAAAATTAAATTAAAAGTGCAAAAATAACTATTTTTGTGATTTTCCAATTCTTATAAAATAACTTATTTACTACTTAATTAAAAAATGCAAAGTTAAATTCCAAATGCAAATGCAACATATTTGTTAGTATTTTCCATTAATTAAATAAAATAAACATGCACAGACAAATACAAACAATTGACAGAAAATGCCACAAAAATCCATAAAATTGCAAATAATGGAAAAAATTATTTTGTTTTAAATTTGTGGGAGTAATTCATATAGGGGAAAAATCACGTGCTCACAGCTGCCCCTCTTTGCTCGGAAACACGAAGAGTTTTCGTGCAAAGATAAAGTCAGCGAATACGAGTAATTTTTGCCCGTTCGAATACTCCGCGGGAAGCATTTTTGAAAGATTTGAGCGCACCCTGCTTCTGAGGTTGCCTACATATCCTTGGCTAAAAAGGAATCAGGTCAGTGTAGTTCAGGAGTGTTTGGTAGCTGGGACTACCATGATGCTGTGATTTCACTATTGATGTTGCTGGTGCTATTGCTTACTGAACCCTTTATTACACCATGTCAAAATAAAAGATGCTAGACTAAACTATGATCCATGAATTAGAAAAACCTATCTATATCCTCAAACTTGATTCTGCAGCTCTTGTTGCCATGCTGACTTGTATTCTCCTAGTGAAATTCCTCTGTTGTGGACTTGAATTGTAATCTGAGATGTTTTCCCTTTCTTCAGGTGGATGCCTGACTGCCAAAACTTGAACTACATTCTGAGATGCTTTCCTTTTCTCCAGGTGGACGCCTGATTGTTGAACTCGAATTGTACTTTGAGATGTTTTCCTTTTCTCCAGGTGGACGCCTGACCGCTGAACTTGAACTGTATTTGAGATGTTGCCCCTTTCTCCATGTGGGCACCTGACTGCTGAATTTGAATTGTATTCCCTTGCTCTCCAAGCGGGCTCCTGACTGTTGAACTTGAATTGTATTTTGAGTTGTTGCCCCTTTCTCCAGGTGTGCTCCTGACTGCTAAAC